>NC_050098.1:147608206-148280081 GCF_902167145.1 Zea mays
TAAGGTAGAATCAGAGAGTGGGATAGGCTCATTATGCTCTTTGAGGAATTAATAAGCTTTTCTACTACAAGTGCATGACACATTTTTTGCTGATGCCAAACATCTTGACAGACCTATCTTGAACAATAAGTGTCGAAGGAAGGCACCAAAGAAAGTGCATAAATCTGAGAGGGAGAAACGTAAGCGGGACAAGTAGGATGATCTCTTTGGGGAGCTAGGAAACATACTAGGTATGTGGTCTTTTACAAGTTTAACCTTGAAAGTAGCCTAGAGGGGGGGTGAATAGGCTACACCTGAAATTTTTCACTAAAAACTTCGAGATAGGTCAAATTAAAGTTGCACTAGTGCAAACCGGTTCAGTTGATTTTGTTTACAACTGAACAAGTTTGAACCTGCTCAACTTAGATTAAATAATCAGTTAAACAAATATTACGAAGTAGTGAAAGATTTTGCTAATGACTTGCCTTACAGAAAAATCCACTCAAATAGATGAATATGAACCAACCAACAATTTAAGGCACTTAACAAGAAAGCACAAGAACACGCGATTTATCCCGAGGTTCGGCAACCACCACAAAGATGTCCTACTCCTCGTTGAGGAGCCCACAAAGGGTCGGGTCTTTTCCAACCCTAATCCTCCACAAGCCGACCACAAAGGTCAAGGCAATCTCTTCTCAAATTTGCTCAAAGAGCGGGTAATACAAACTTCTTGGGGTCGTCCACAAATTTGGAGACTCCCAAGCAACCTCTAACCGTCAAGGAACACAAGGCTCCAAGAGTAACAAATCCACACAAGGTCAAGTTTGCAATGAGCTCAAGAATAAAGAGAATGGGAGAATCAAGATGAAATTGATAGCGCGTTAGATCGACTTCACCTCACACCAAGGATCCTTCAAGCGATTGAAGGAGATGTGATTTCGGGTGTGAGATGTGAATTGAATGCCTTTGTTTGGGGTTTGGTCAGCTGAGAAATCATGGAGAGAGCAGAAGTAATGAAGAGAGAGTGTGTGGGGGGTATTTAAAGGATCCCCAAAAGCTGGCAGCCGTTGGGAGAAAAGAGCCAAAAACCGGTTGAACCGGTTTACAGACCGGTTGAACCGGTTTCCACCAAGAAGATCTCGGTTCACAGACCTACTCAGCCGGAGACTCGACCGGATCCAAAACCGGTTGAGCCGGGAAAAATTCCGGTTGAATCGGTTTCTCAAAAATATCTGCAATGATTTTTCTGACAGCTCTGACTGTCAGACATGTCAGAGCAGGGATGGCAGAGGAGCAGTCCAGAAACCGGTTGAACCGGTTTCAAAGGCTGAAAAGCAAGTTTTGAACATTTTGAAGTGAACAAAGGTGGAACTCTTGTGGGAAGTAAAAATGGTTTTTCACAAAGGCATTCATGATCTGGAAAAGTGTTCTCTAAGATGATTTTGAAGGATTTTGAACTTAGCTCATTGCATTACTTACTTAACCATTTCGGATCCCTCTTAATTGAACGGCGATTCCTATAACTCAAGAATTATAAAATGAACAATGCCGTTGTTTCCAAGCACTTGGAGCACGCCATATGATGTAGAATTTGAATCCGCTGTGCTTTACATTTTTATGCTCATAAGATATGTGCTTCTCCTGTCTGTAAAATTACTGTGTACATGCTAGGAGCAAACTTGTTAGAATCTCTGTTTGTTTTGTCATTAATCACAAAAACCCTCAGTTAGGGTTGATTGCACTTACAATCTCCCCCTTTTTGGTGATTGATGCCAAAACAAACTAGAGTAGAGATAAAAATTAAAACGTAAGAACACTAGTGAGATAAAAGTACTTGTGTATGTGCAGCTCCCCCTAAATATGTGCATGAGTTTTGTGATATTAATATTGACTTGATATGTCAACTTGCAACATATTTAGAGAGAGTGAACAACCAACACAATACACAAAAACTGAGGGATGCAACATAATTATATAGGATGTGATGATAAAAAGAATAGTATTACACAAACAAGTCCATCATTGCATAGCATAAGATATGAAACGTTACTACTGGCTATTACAATAATGTCATCACATCACATCATTAAAAAGTTTGTGGCTCTAAGCCATCACCACATGCATCACAAGTCAGACGAATAATAATTATTACAAACCAGGTGTTCATTACATAAATTAAAGGTGCTGCCAAGATGAGAATCCTTCTCCCCCTTTTTGGCAACAAGAACCAAAAAAGGAGAGAGCCACCAAGCCATAGATCACCACTGAGGAGGATGATGCGGATCAAAGAATTGATGCGCCAGGTGAGATGCAAAGTGTTCTTCCCCAGACTGAGCTGGGGGAGGATAGCTGTAACATCCCAAAATCCCAACCCAGGTTTGAAACCCTAACCCCCCCTAATTTCCCCCCCCCCCCTTCATTTTATTCTTCTCCCTTAACCCTACCCCTAGGTCACCCCATCATTTGCATGCACTTAAAATGACTTGAAGCACCTCACATAGACCATATTTATCACCAAGTTCATTTAGAGAAATTTTGATAAGAGAAAAAGAAACAAAAGTAGAAAAGAAAAGAAAAAAGAATGGAATAAGAAAAGGAAAAAGGAAAAATCCTCTCCCCTCCCTCGGCTGGGCCGAATCCCAGCCCAGCTCGCGCACGCCCGCTCTCCCCCCTCTCTTCCGGCCCAGGCGGCCCAACCCGCGCGCCGCTCTCGCCCCCTGACCACTGGGCCCCGCCTGTCAGCACCTCACCTCTCTCTCTCGCGCGAACCTCTCTCGTGGACAGCCCGACCCCACCCGTCAGCTCCTTCTCCCTCGCCCATCCCTCACCGGCGCGATCGCCGCCGAGCGCCCCTCGCCTCGTCGCCTCGCCATTAATGCCTGCCAGCCCCCGCGACAAACTCCGCCGCTGTGCTTGAGCCGACCACTCACCCCCGGCCTGCCCGAGCCGTCCCAATCGGCGTTAGCGCCATTCCCGTACCCATGGCGAGCTCGCCGGTGCTCGCCATCTCCCCCATCCCCCTCCCTTCCCCGAGCACCTATAAAAGGGCCCGCTCGAGCACCGTCTTCGCCACACAACACCAGCCATCCTCACTGTCCTCCTCCCCGAGCCGTTCAAGCGAGCGCCGCCGTGTCCCCTGCCTTGCTCCGGTGAGCTCCTTTCCCCCTCTCTAGCATCTCTCTGTTCAATTAAGCTATGGCCAAAGCTCCGCCACACACTCGCGATCACTCGACGCCACTCTGCCCCCTGTCATGGCCGGAAACCTCACCGGTGGCTCCGCCGCTGCGGGCGCCCGCCACTGCGCCGTGGACCGGCCGCCATAGGCCCCCGCAGGCCAAATTCGCCCCACCATCGTGACCCACTCCAACCGCCCGTGCTTCGCCACCCCTCCCCCGCCAGAGGACCGGATCGACGGCGGAGAACCACCGCGGAGCTCGCCGCCGACCGGCCCGGTCGAGCCCCCCCCTTCCCCTCCGTTACCAGTAGCGCCGTGAGCCCCCCCCCTCTCTCCCTGGCTGGTGGGCCCGCGATACGGCGCCGTCCCCGCCGCCGTCCCCTCGCTGCTGGGCCGTTTGGGCCGCAAAGCGCGCCCGCGCCCGCACGCCTTGTGGGCCAAAATCCCCCCCGGCCCGGTTGAGTGGAGAATCCCTTTTCTTTTTCTTTTTCCTATTTTCCTTTCCCATTTTCATATATATATTTAGATACTAATATTTTATGCACCAAAAATTGTCTAAATGAATTATTAGGGCACAAAAATAATAAAGTATAATAACTTGCACACCCCACAAAGGTCACTATGTTTGATGTATTGTTATTGTCTTGTTTAATTAGCGGAAGAGGGATCCGATCCTCCGGAACTCTTAGCTCCGGAAGAAGGGCAGGAACCCAACCCCTCCGAGATTAACCTTTTGTGCCAGGAAAGCTTCTACGAAGGCAAGTCCATCCTTCCCTTGATGCATTATTTACCTATTTCTCTCTACCACTGCCTAAGCCTAGATTATGGGATGGTAATCGAATTGCATGGTAAGCATGAGAGAGCCGCATTAACTATTACTTCCGTTAAAAGATATGGGACAAGTAAAAAGGGGGTATAAGTGAAATGTTTTCCAAAAGAGTGCGATGAAGGGTACTCACCCTCATCACCTGGTGAAGTAGGATGATCAGGGACTCCCTGGTTTAGGGGAGGGCCTAAGGTGTTGGCTCAGCTGGTTTAGGCGTGAGCAGAAGGATCGTCCTCTCATATAAGGACTGGTTTGTCATCTTTCATTACCTGTACTCTCAAAAAGTACAACCACTCGAGGCTGTGTGGGCAGCCACTCAATCTGAACTCGTACGGTCCCACCCCAGGGTTATGAAGGTTGGGGTAGCACCAGGAGGATAAGGAAGGGGAATGTTTTGTCTGGTTTGGACATGGTGGTGGCCTGACTCCCTCCGGTATAACCGTTAAGGTTCGGACGTACAAGGAAGGAAAGAGTTTCGGATTCGGGTCTCATTGGCCATGAGATCGTAGAGCCGGACTAGTGGGTAAAGTGTACCCCTCTGCGCAGAGTCTAAACCTATTCGAATAGTCCGTGTCCATTGGTATGGATGAGTCTGGTATGGTATGACAATTAGTGTTTCTACTACAACTGGGAACAGGGAAATGCGTGTGTATGTTCTGGATAGAAAATGGTACCACGGGAGCGGGAAGCTCACTGGTAGCCAAGCAAGTGTTACTTCTTTTGTCTTGGGAAAACCCTAAACATTGAGTACCGCCTTTCTATGAAAAAGTATGAGTGACTTCAACTCCACCATATGAAGCATGTACAATATAGGTCACTTTCTCTTTACGGGAGCCGGGTGGGCTTGCGGAATACCTAGTGTATTCACCCAGATTTATTTATGTTTTTCAGCAGCTGAAGACTTCTTTTCTGCTATGCTTGATTGATGGGGCTGTGTCTTCACCCAGTTCTGCCTGTGGCCTGGGCTATTTTTATCTTCCACTGCGCTTTATGTTTTTCGGCTCACTTTCGAGCTTGTATCCCCGGTATTGTAATAACTTTATTCAGACTCTGTAACTATTTGAAGTAATGAATGTGGTTACTAGCCTCCTAGGACTAGTAATTATATCACATTTGAGTCCCAAAGGATCGGGACGCTTCAGGTGGTATCAGAACCTATAGGACTGGTCGTAGACCACAGCCCTGACCTTAAAAGTTGCCTTAACAAGAAAACACCTCTTACCTCCAAGAAACACTCTTTCCTCTTTTCCCTGATATTAATAGACCTTTCTTTTCGTCTACCAGATGGAAAACCCCTGGGTGATTAGGACGTCCTATTGCTCAGAGGAGGAAGGCTTTCCTCACCTTCTTCGAAGCTGCGCACTGCGCTTGGGGATCCGCAAGAAGCCCGAATATGTCTGGAAGGAGTACCGTGAAAATGGAATGGAAAAGTGCTCTATGGCGGTCTACTTGGGAGAAAGCCGGAACTACCCAAACCACCCTCCTTTCCAAATTACCTTCATCGGGCACCGCTTCCCAGACACATGCCAGAGCGTTGCTCGAAAAGCCCTCAAACAACTATGCCAAAACTATAGCCGAGAGATCTTTGAGACTCCCCTCCGATATTTCCCACCCAGCAACAAAAACACCCCAACCTGGAAGAAAAGACTCTAGGCTCTGTCAGGAGGAGATCCCATAGAAGATGATCCCACTATCGTCTACATGGTCGGATACCTCCACACCCTCGACAACCACTACGATGAGCTCTCCTCCCATTGTACCCACCTAAACTCCCGAGTGGAAAGCCTAGAGCAGCAAGTCAAAGAGCTTACGCAAGAGAAGGCATCTCTCCAGGAGAGTCTCAGCATAGTGGAAGGCGAGGAAGCCAACACCCGTGAGGCCTATCGGACCTTGAAGATAGACTTTGACAAGAAGCTAAAGGCACTCGCCCCCAAAAAGAAGATCCAGAAGAAGACCACTAACCAAGGATGCCAGACAGAGAAGAAGAAGAAGAAGGCCCCTCTAGCCCTACCTCCCCCCAGAATCGATGACTGGTCCGACGAAGAAGATGTATCCCTAGCCAGCCTCGATGATCTTCTCAAGGCATTTGGGGACACCTTAGACAAGGAACTCGCTAGCACCTCGAAGAACGCCCTCGTGTAGTCTTCCCCTGTAGTAGTCTCATGCTTGTAATGTGATGGTATGATGAATAAAATAACTTGGTTGAGAACAATTTGCATGTGCATGATAGTGACTCTCTTCCCTGGCAGATGGCTTCGGATAAAACCACGCCTACCGCCTCAGGGATTGGAGCGGGTTTCCCCCGAAGAGCTGAAGGGGAAGTCGTTAGAGAGGAAAGTGAAACCCACCTCCCCGCAC
The DNA here is from genome assembly GCF_902167145.1 of Zea mays. Classification (NCBI taxonomy): domain Eukaryota; kingdom Viridiplantae; phylum Streptophyta; class Magnoliopsida; order Poales; family Poaceae; genus Zea; species Zea mays. Next base: position 147,614,545 of record NC_050098.1, read on the forward strand.
CTCCACCCCTACCCTTAGACCTAGCCCAAGTTCTAGCCAATCAGACCCGACTCATCGAGGTCCTCACTCGAAATCTGGAAAATCAACGGCCAAATGGTGGAAGACCGCAAGACAGAATGGGGGACTTCCTGAGACTCAAACCTCCCACGTTCGCCGAATCAAGCAACCCCATCGATGCAGACGATTGGATGCGCACGATCAAAAGTAAGCTGGAAGCCATTGGTTGCCCAGAAAATCAGCGTGTTCAACTGGCTGCCCACCAACTCTCTGGGATGGCCTTAGCCTGGTGGGACACCTTCAACGTCACCATCAGAGATGCTACCTAGGCGGAATTTGAAGCAGCTTTCCGGGAGCACCATGTGCCCCAAGGATTGGTACAGCTTAAGGAGGACGAGTTCCGAGAATTGACTCAAGATGGAAGATCTGTCAGCGAATATGTGCACAAGTTCACGGAGTTAGCCCGCTACGCGCCAGATGATGTCAATACTGAGAGCAAGAAGATGGCCCGTTTCCTTAAGGGACTCAGGCCAGAACTCAAGACAATTCTGGCTAGCCAAGACTTCCTCAACTTCTCTCACCTTTCCAACAAGGCCATGCAAGTTGAAAGAGCTAAGGAGGAAGAAAAAGGACATCTCAAAAGGAAGTTCCAGGTTCTCCAGGCACAACAGCAGGACCGGCACCAGAAGACTCGATCATTTGGGTTTCCACCCAAGGGGCCCAACTTCAGTAGACCAGCTGGACCCACTCCGTCACGATTCAGCCAGCAGAGTCAGAGCTCTTTCCATTCTCCCTCGGTGGCAAGCAACCAACCTCCGGCAAATGCATGTTGGCACTGCGGTGATCCAAGTCACTTCAAGAACAACTGTCCGCAGCTGAAGCCACAGGGACCCGCCTACTCCAACTCGGTGAATGGCCCCAAGAATACCTCGGCACCTGCCCCCAAGGCACCCTCCGCCGTCAGCCAACAGAACAAGACTCCGTACCAAGGAAGGGCACGTGTAAATCACGTCGATGCCCAGGAAGCTCAGCAGGCTCCGGGAGTAGTACTCGGTGAGTTCCTTGTTGAATTTACTCCCGCTACCGTACTTTTCGATTCTGGAGCATCCCACTCTTTCATAGCCACTAGCTTTGTGGAAAAATATGGCATTCCCTCTACTCCCCTAGAGATTCCTTTGGTCACCCGAACCCTAGGGTCCGACCTCCTATGCTAGCTAAAATGTTCCCAAGTCAGAATCCTTTTAAGTGGGGTAGTATTCCTGGCAGACTTAACCGTCTTGCCATCCAAGGGAATTGATGTAATCCTAGGGATGGATTGGCTAACTAAACACAAAGGCATCATCAGTTGCGCAGACAAGACAGTCCTCCTCACCGACCAGCAGGGAAAGTCAGTCTCTTGCCAGGCACAGCCACCCGCCAGTGACCCAATGATGTTCAATATAACAACGGAAAGTATATCAGTAGTGGAAGAATTCATGGACGTATTTCCAGAAGAATTGCCAGGAATGCCACCAGAAAGAGAAGTGGAGTTTTACATAGATCTGATTCCTGGAACAGCACCCATCGCAAAGAGACCGTACCGCATGGCTCCAACCGAGTTAGCAGAACTAAAGCTTCAAATCTCAGATCTTCAGCAAAAGGGGTACATTCGTCCCAGCTCATCACCTTGGGGAGCACCAGTCCTGTTTGTCTCCAAGAAGGATGGAAGCATGAGAATGTGTATTGATTACCGATCGTTAAATGAGGTTACCATCAAGAACAAGTACCCACTTCCTCGGATTGACGACCTCTTCGATCAGCTTCAAGGAGCCAAGTACTTCTTCAAGATAGACCTGAGGTCTGGTTACCACCAATTGAGGATCAAGGAAGCGGACATCCAAAAGACTGCATTTGTCACCCGGTACGGGCAATATGAATTCACAGTAATGCCGTTCGGACTGACAAACGCACCCGCCTTTTTCATGAACCTCATGAATAAAGTGTTTATGGAAGAGCTAGATAAGTTTGTCGTAGTCTTCATCGACGACATCCTTATTTACTCCAAGAACCGCGAAGACCATAAGCGTCACCTTCGGATCGTCCTTGGAAAACTCAGAGCACACCAACTTTATGCCAAACTCAGTAAATGTGAATTCTGGTTGGAAAAGATAGCCTTCCTTGGGCATATCTTAACCGCAGAAGGGATAGAAGTGGACCCTTCCAAAGTAGAAGCAGTGTCAAAATGGAGGCAACCAACCAACGTCAGTGAAGTTCGAAGCTTCCTAGGAATGGCAGGGTATTACCGCCGCTTCATCAAAGGATTCTCCAGCATAGCAAGACCAATGATAGAACTTCTCAAGAAAGACCACAAATTTGTGTGGACCCCAAAATGTGAAGGAAGTTTCCAAATCATAAAGGAGAAACTTACAACGGCACCCGTTCTATCACTGCCAGATATTCATCAAGATTTTGTCGTCTTCTGTGATGCCTCAAGGCAAGGCTTAGGGTGTGTGCTAATGCAGAACGAGAAAGTCATTGCTTACGCATCACGCCTACTCAAGCCGCACGAGCAGAATTACCCCACCCATGATCTGGAATTGGCAGCCATAGTGCATGCCTTAAAGATATGGAGGCATTACCTAATCGGAAACAAATGCCATATTTTCACCGATCACAAGAGTCTGAGGTACATATTCACTCAACCTGATCTCAACCTCCGTCAGCGAAGATGGTTAGAGCTGATCAAGGATTATGACCTCGAAATTCACTATCACCCCAGGAAGGCCAATGTGGTGGCCGACGCTCTCAGTCGAAAACCATTCAGAATAAAAGGGACCAACTTTCTAGAAGACTGGAAGGAAGAATCAGCACAACTAAATGCATGTCTGGGAAACAACGACAGTCTCGAAGTCAAGCCAATGCTAGAAGACCTCATCTGCAAAGCTCAACATCTAGACCCAGAGACGGCAAGGCTTGTGGAGAAAGCCCGCAAGGAACAACTCCCGGACCTCAGGACAGATAATCAAGGAGTCCTTTGGTTCAAACACCGGCTGTGTGTACCAAAAGGGGAGGCCCGAGAAGTCCTACTCAAGGAAGCTCACGACTCGGCCTACTCCATCCACCCCGGAACTACCAAGATGTACCTAGACCTCAAGACCAGATACTGGTGGAAGGGGATGAAGAAAGAAATAGCTCAGTATGTGGCCCGATGTGACATCTGCCAACGAACAAAAGCCGAACACCAAAAACCTGCTGGCCTATTACAACCCCTCCCGATACCTGAATGGAAGTGGGAAGAAATAGGCATGGATTTCGTAACCGGACTACCCCGGACGCAAAAAGGGAATGATTCCATCTGGGTAATAATAGACCGCCTCACCAAGGTAGCCCATTTCATTCCAGTGAAAACTACCTTTGGAGGAGCCACCCTTGCCCGGATCTACCTCAAAGAGATAGTCAGACTCCACGGCATCCCAAGGAAGATAGTGTCAGACAGAGGAACCCAGTTCACATCCAAATTCTGGACAAGCCTTCAGAAAGCTATGGGCACCAAGCTAGATTTCAGCACCGCGTACCACCCTCAGACAGATGGGCAGACAGAAAGGGTCAACAAAGTCCTTGAAGATCTGTTAAGAGCATGTGTTTTAGCTTTTGATAGAAGTTGGGAGTCCAGTCTACCCTACGCAGAGTTCTCCTACAACAATAGCTATCAGTCCAGCATCAAGATGTCACCATTCGAAGCACTGTATGGACGAAAATGCCAGACCCCTCTCATGTGGTCCAACGTGGGGGAAAAGCACTAGAAGGACCTGCCTTTGTCAAGGAGGCAGAGGAGAAAGTTGCACTGATCCGCAGAAGGTTGCTTGAAGCTCAGAGTCGACAGAAGAGTTACGCAGACAACAGGCGGAGGGAACTCCGATTTGAGGAAGGATACTTCGTCTACCTTAAGGTTTCTCCAATGCGTGGTGTCAGGAGGTTCCAAGTCAAAGGGAAGCTAGCCCCACGTTTTGTAGGTCCCTATCCCATTATTGGCAAGGTAGGACCCGCAGCATACCGCCTGGAACTACCAGAATCCATGTAGGACATCCACAATGTGTTCCACGTATCCCAGCTCCGCAAATGCCTGCAAGCACCAGAGAGTCACCTTGAAGAAGAGACAGTGCAGATTCAGAAAGATCTTCAATATCGTGAGAAACCAGTGAAGATTCTTGATTCAGCAGTCAGAAAGACCCGCACCTCAGAAGTAAAGCTCTGTAAAGTTCAGTGGAGCAGAGAAGGAGAAGAGGAAGCCACTTGGGAGAGTGAGGACTTCTTGAGGAGGGAATACCCTTATCTTTTCCCAAATCCAGTCTAATCTCGAGGGCGAGATTCCTTTAAGTGGGGTAGGTTTGTAACATCCCAAAATCCCAACCCAGGTTTGAAACCCTAACCCCCCCTAATTTTTCCCCCCTTCATTTTATTCTTCTCCCTTAACCCTACCCCTAGGTCACCCCATCATTTGCATGCACTTAAAATGACTTGAAGCACCTCACATAGACCATATTTATCACCAAGTTCATTTAGAGAAATTTTGATAAGAGAAAAAGAAACAAAAGTAGAAAAGAAAAGAAAAAGGAATGGAATAAGAAAAGGAAAAAGGAAAAATCCTCTCCCCTCCCTCGGCTGGGCCGAATCCCAGCCCAGCTCGCGCACGCCCGCTCTCCCCCCTCTCTTCCGGCCCAGGTGGCCCAACCCGCGCGCCGCTCCCGCCCCCTGACCACTAGGCCCCGCCTGTCAGCACCTCACCTCTCTCTCTCGCGCGAACCTCTCTCGCGGACAGCCCGACCCCACCCGTCAGCTCCTTCTCCCTCGCCCATCCCTCATCGGCGCGATCGCCGCCGAGCGCCCCTCGCCTCGTCGCCTCGCCATTAATGCCCGCCAGCCCCCGCGACAAACTCCGCCACTGTGCTTGAGCCGACCACTCACCCCCGGCCTGCCCGAGCCGTCCCAATCGGCGTTAGCGCCATTCCCGTACCCATGGCGAGCTCGCCGGTGCTCGCCGTCTCCCCCATCCCCCTCCCTTCCCCGAGCGCCTATAAAAGGGCCCGCTCAAGCACCGTCTTCGCCACACAACACCAGCCATCCTCATTGCCCTCCTCCCCGAGCCGTTCAAGCGAGCGCCGCCGTGTCCCCTGCCTTGCTCCGGTGAGCTCCTTTCCCCCTCTCTAGCATCTCTCTGTTCAATTAAGCTATGGCCAAAGCTCCGCCACACACTCGCGATCACTCGACGCCACTCTGCCCCCCTGTCAAGGCCGGAAACCTCACCGGCGGCTCCGCCGCTGCGGGCGCCCGCCACTGCGCCGTGGACCGGCCGCCATAGGCCCCCGCAGGACAAATTTGCCCCACCATCGTGACCCACTCCAACCGCCCGTGCTTCGCCACCCCTCCCCCGCCAGAGGACCGGACCGATGGCGGAGAACCGCCGCGGAGCTCGCCGCCGACCGGCCCGGTCGAGCCCCCCCCCTTCCCCTCCGTTACCAGTAGCGCCGTGAGCCCCCCCTCTCTCCCTGGCTGGTGGGCCCGCGCTACGGCGCCGTCCCCGCCGCCGTCCCCTCGCTGCTGGCCCGTTTGGGCCGCAAAGCGCGCCCGCGCCCGCGCCCGCACGCCTTGTGGGCCAAAATCCCCCCCGGCCCGGTTGAGTGGAGAATCCCTTTTCTTTTTCTTTTTCCTATTTTCCTTTCCCATTTTCATATATATATTTAGATACTAATATTTTATGCACCAAAAATTGTCTAAATGAATTATTAGGGCACAAAAATAATAAAGTATAATAACTTGCACACCCCACAAAGGTCACTATGTTTGATGTATTGTTATTGTCTTGTTTAATTAGCGGAAGAGGGATCCGATCCTCCGGAACTCTTAGCTCCGGAAGAAGGGCAGGAACCCGACCCCTCCGAGATTAACCTTTTGTGCCAGGAAAGCTTCGACGAAGGCAAGTCCATCCTTCCCTTGATGCATTATTTACCTATTTCTCTCTACCACTGCCTAAGCCTGGATTATGGGATGGTAATCGAATTGCATGGTAAGCATGAGAGAGCCGCATTAACTATTACTTCCGTTAAAAGATATGGGACAAGTAAAAAGGGGGTATAAGTGAAATGTTTTCCAAAAGAGTGCGATGAAGGGTACTCACCCTCATCACCTGGTGAAGTAGGATGATCAGGGACTCCCTGGTTTAGGGGAGGGCCTAAGGTGTTGGCTCAGCTGGTTTAGGCGTGAGCAGAAGGATCGTCCTCTCATATAAGGACCGGTTTGTCATCTTTCATTACCTGTACTCTCAAAAAGTACAACCACTCGAGGCTGTGTGGGCAGCCACTGAATCTGAACTCGTACGGTCCCACCCCAGGGTTATGAAGGCTGGGGTAGCACCGGGAGGATAAGGAAGGGGAATGTTTTGTCCGGTTTGGACATGGTGGTGGCCTGACTCCCTCCGGTATAACCGTTAAGGTTCGGACGTTCAAGGAAGGAAAGAGTTTTGGATTCGGGTCTCATTGGCCATGAGATCGCAGAGCCGGACTAGTGGGTAAAGTGTACCCCTCTGCGCAGAGTCTAAACCTATTCGAATAGTCCGTGTCCACTGGTATGGACGAATCTGGTATGGTATGACAATTAGTGTTTCTACTACAACTGGGAACAGGGAAATGCGTGTGTATGTTCTGGATAGAAAATGGTACCACGGGAGCGGGAAGCTCAGTGGTAGCCAAGCAAGTGTTACTTCTTTTGTCTTGGGAAAACCCTAAACATTGAGTACCACCTTTCTATGAAAAAGTATGAGTGACTTCAACTCCACCATATGAAGCATGTACAATATAGGTCACTTTCTCTTTACGGGAGCCGGGTGGGCTTGCGAAATACCTAGTGTATTCACCCAGATTTATTTATGTTTTTCAGCAGCTGAAGACTTCTTTTCTACTATGCTTGATTGATGGGGCTGTGTCTTCACCCAGTTCTGCCTGTGGCCTGGGCTATTTTTATCTTCCACTGCGCTTTATGTTTTTCGGCTTAGTTTCGAGCTTGTATCCCCGGTATTGTAATAACTTTATTCAGACTCTGTAACTATTTGAAGTAATGAATGTGGTTACTAGCCTCCTGGGACTAGTAATTATATCACATTTGAGTCCCAAAGGATCGGGACGCTTCAATAGCTTCCTGAAGGATCCTGGGGCGGAGGATGAGAAGAGGATTGACCCAGATCCCCCTGGTGGGGAGGCGGGGCAAACTGCTCACGATCATCAAAGTATTCTTCATCTTCTTCTTCATCTTCTGGAGACATGAAAGGCACCCCATATGCCTACTGGTGCCACTCATTGATTTCTGGAGGAGGCGGATGGAGAGGCACATCAGGCGAACGGGGGCAAATGGCATACCCATAGAGGAAGCTTGACGACGAAGATTGTCGTCAGTCTCCCGCTGCCGCCGAGCCAGCTCATGTACATCTGAAGATATATTTCTGCACATGGAAAAGAATGTTGCAATGCCATGGGCCAGACGAGCACCCATCCCACGACCACGACCTCGACCACGACCATGACCACGTGATGTGGGAGATCCACGACCAGGAGATGGACGCGAGGGTCCGGCAGCAGCAGGTCCACGAGAGCTAGAGGGCGCTTTCCTCAGACACCCTGCTGGATTGTTTGGATCAATCCAGAAGGGGGTGTAAGATAGATGTCTCGTGCCTTTCTCATAGCGAAATTGAGTGACCACTTCAATCATCTCCATGATGCAGGGGGCATGGAGACATCCCTTAAGAGGGAAGCAGGCAGCATGAATAACTTCTTGCCAAATCATGTCAAAAATGTTGATGCTTTCCGAGCTATTGGGCTTCATAAACGAGAGCAAGACTTTGCTCTCTCCCAGGATGTTCATCTGATTACCCCCTTTGGGAATGAGGGTCATTATGCATAGAGAATTAATATATCTATAAAACTTATGTAGATTTGTGGACTCCCAAAATTTACCAGTCTCAGATATGTGAAGATCCCGGGCTTCATCCTTGGTGGGTTGCCGAAAATCATGAATTTTGATCTTGTCCCCAGAAATGTCTTCATCAAAGAATCCAAGAATGTGAGCAAACCTCTGGTAGCTCACCTTGTACCAGCTGCCTTCGATATAGAAATTTAGATAAGGAAAGTTATAGGGACTTTCCTCATCGGCCAGCTTGATCCAAAGAGTGGAATAGAACTGAGCAATGACCTCATCATTCCAATCATATTGGAAGGTCATAATGTTCTTCATTTTCTTCCTCTCACAGGCCCTCAAAGCCTGTGTCATCTCCGGATCTCCAATAGCTTCACATCCTTCCCAGTTGATGTATCTTTGATGCAGAATAGGCTGATGCTTCTTGGGAAGAATCACAGAGTTATAAAAATCAACATGTTGAAGGGTCCAGAACCGATTACCATTGATCCTAGCATCACGAATACACAATGTAGGGTTCTGGAATCGGATGTCCTGAAGAAGAGCTGACCCTCCGCTGGCAGTATAATCTGTGATGGGCTCATTCGCAGATCGACGAGCCTCCGCCCGGTGGAGAACCAACCCTCGGATGATGGGAGCGTTGGCAGAGGGGAGGTCAATCTCATCATCCTTGCCACCATCATCATCACTTGTTGGCTCCCAAGCCTGTGGATTTGTCGCGGGTCAAGACCGACCGAAAGGATTCCGGGCCGTCCGACCGCGAGCTCCATGAGACCCAGAGGCCTCACCACCCTGCATTACGTTTCCAGATCCTCGCCCGCGCTTGGATCTGGAATGCGGGGGAGTTTCTTCATGAAAGTGCATTCATCCCTTTTGTGAGTTTTGGTGATTTGGATAACAACACATTTAAAGGTCTAACAAGTTTGCTAAGTGTTGAACAAGAAATTCAGTATGATGAACATACTTGAATAGTGTATAATGATCAGTGAACAAGGTTCAACACAAGGTCAAATAACCAGTGAGACAATGCAAATGGATATAATATGGTCTCTATATTGGTTTGAATATATGGACAAGTCCTGAGAAATCACTATGCATAAATATGATCATAATAGAGGTTGAAGTGATTAAGAGGATTGGTCAAGCCAAAGTGAATAAGATATGAGGAATCGTGAATTGGCTTGACCATATTACTATTAGTCCATATATGAATATATGAGAATCAAACTAGAGCTTGATTGATCTTAGCAGTTATATCTAGATGACATTCAAGCAAGGTTCACAATATTGAAGAAATGATTCTCTCAATGGATGCTCAATAGGATGTGACTCAAGAATGGCTTGATAGGGTGAAGATAGCAAGGAAAGGGCTTCGAGGAACTAAGCGAAGGTGAAGGCCAAGCGACGGCTTGTAGACCGAGGTACCATGGCTAAGGTGAAGAAGAGAGTACTTGCACTAAGTCGATGAACTAATCAGCTATGAAGAGTTACAACATGTTGATGCATCAGTAAGGTGACTTGAAGCCATGATTTGAACTCATATATGGTGAAATGGCACAAGTCACAGGCTCGATTTGTGTTTGCTTCAAAAGGTGAGACAAAGATGTTTGTGATCCTTATGAAGCAACATCATGGAGAAATCACACTTGAGACACCAATGACTCAAGGAGTTTACTTAATTATATTTTATTTGACTTGAGTATAAGAATCGTCGTACTATCAAGGGGGGTCCATAAAGAAGGTTGGTGTTGGTACTAAAGCTCAAAATCCTTGATCTAAAACTTCCATTTTACCCTTGTTATTAATCCTTAGTGAAAGTATGTACTACAACCTTTTTAAGTCTATCTTGGCCAAAATTGCTTTTTGGAAAATACAGGTTCAACCGGTTTTAAAACAGGTTCAACCGGTTTTTGCACTGTTCACCTTTTTGGAAAATACCGGTTCAGCCGGACACTCAACCGGACACTCAATCGGTTTTTGTCTGGTGGAAACAGGTTCAACCGGTTTTTGCACTGTTCACTTTTTTCTGCCAGTCTGCTGTGTCAGCCAAAAAGTTGTGCGCAGCTTTTTGAAAACTGGTTCAACCGGTTTTGGGACCGGTTCAACCGGTTTTTGGGCAGAAAAGTCAAAAACGGCTAGTTTTGGAGCCCCACCTATATATACTCACTCCCACCTCTCTCCTCCACAGAAGAGCACGACTTGGACTCCATTCCTAACCTGAGAAACACCTCCCACTCTCTCTCACACACCTCTTGCCTCTCCCATTTCAAATCTTTGGAGAGAAATCTTTGAGTGAGTTTGAGAGCTGCAGTTTTTGTGCTTCATCTCCAAATCTCTCTTGCTCTTCTTGATTTGAGCTTTGGTACTACATCGAGTTCTTTGTGGATTCATTACTCTTGGAGCTTCTAGCTCCTAGACGACTAGGTGTCTCTTGTGAGTCTCCAAATCTTGTGGAAGACCACAAGAAAGTTTGTATTACCCGCTCGTTTGAGCAAAGATTATTGTGTGGGCTTGACCTTTGTGGTCGGCAAAGGGAGGATTAGGGTTGAAAGAGACCCGGCTCTTTGTGGGCGCCTCAACGAGGAAGTAGGGCACCTTGGTGGTGTGACCGAACCTCGGGATAAATCTTGTGTCTCTTGTGTTCTTGCTCATTGTGTTTGTTTGTGTTCTTCGTTCTCTCACCATTCCGTGAAAGATTTGTTTATACCTTTTTGGTGTGTGGATTTTGAGAAGTGCCTTTCTCAGATCTACTACTTTGAACCCTGTGGATCATTTAGATCATCTCATTTCCAAAGTTAACTGGGTGAATTTCAAGATCAATTCAGTTTTACCCAGTTTGCTTCTAGTTTTTGTTGAAAAAGTTTTAACTTGCCTATTCACCCCCCCTCTAGGCAACTTTCAATTGGTATCAGAGCTGTTGGGGACCTTCGGCCTCCAAAGGTCCTCAAAAACAGGATTTAATAGTGTTTCTGGAGGATAACATGTGAACAGGTACCTTCGGACTCAAGTCAGGCATCACAATAGACCAGGATAATACGAAGGTTGATGAAGCGCCGAAGGTGTAAGCAGGAAAGCTTCGGCGTGACAGCAGCAGGAGAAACCGACTTAAAGATGAAAAGGCTATTTAGACCTCGACAGATTACTATAGAATTATTATCGAGTGTAAAGGGCATTAATGTAATTTTGCACGGGCTGCGTCCCGTGCCTATAAATAGGTGAACAGTACTCCCGTACCGTTCACGCTGACTGGACATTCACTTTCTGCGTCACTCTTGTACTATCATCTCCTTCCGATTGAAGGTACACTTGTAATTCAACGATATTTCTGTTTATACATAATAATAATATATAATCGTTCGTGTGGTCTTTTATATTCTTTATATTTCATCCTTCATTATTGTCTGATGAATTTATGAAGGTGCGTCCTTCATAACCTTCGTCCGTAAGCAATTATGTCCTAAGGGAAATAATTCTTCGGAGGACGAAGGACTTTAACGATTAACGTTTTCTATGTTGCCTTGTTCTTAATTCATAGCACTTGAGAACAAGTCCCCAACATTGGCGCCCACCTCCGGTGAACTCACTTCCACTCTTTGAAGTTTTTTGAACACCTTCGGCGGTCATAGATCTTCGTTATGGCGCCGAAGAAAGCTTCAGCGACTGGGGCTGCAGCTCTGCAACCACTGGACCACAATCAGGAGACAGTCTCCCTGCGGGAGGCCCGAAGCCAGAAAAGGAAGGCTGTCAGTCCGACACCACCAGAGGACGAAATAGATCAAGAAATCAGAGACATGGAGATGCTTCATCAAATAGTACAGAGGAAGAAAGAAAAGATGGCCAGGTTAGCTGAACTGCAGAGGCAGATAGACAAAGCCTCTGAAGAAGTTCGTCATCTTGCTCAAGATGAGCAACACCGAAGGCCTCAGCACCAAGACCTTCATCAGGAGGGTTTTCCCAACGAGGATGACTGGTATGACAATTTCCATCATGGGAATTTTGTTTTTGATGATGCTTCTCCTTTGTCCGCTGAGCTGCAGGCTACACCTTGGCCTCCATCCTACAAGCCGCCTCAGCTTCCCGTATTCGATGGCCACTCAGACCCGAAGCAGTTTTTGATGAGCTATGAAGCAACAGTATCTTCGTATGGTGGCAATGCTTCAGTTATGGCCACATCTTTCGTTATGGCTGTCAGAAGTGTTGCTCAAACCTGGTACTCCTCCCTTCGACCAGGAACGATCACTTCATAGCAGAAGCTGAAGGACTTATTATTAACTAGCTTCCAAGGATTTCAGACGAAGCCGGTCACTGCTCAGGCTCTGTTCCAGTGCACCCAGGATCACGAAGAATACCTTCAGGCGTATGTCCGAAGGTTCTTGCGTTTGAGGGCACAGGCACCAACGGTGCCCAATGAAATTGTCATTGAGGCCATGATCAAAGGGCTTCGGCCAGGACCGTCAGCTCAGTATTTCGCTAGGAAGCCTCCTCAAACTTTGGAGAAGCTGCTCCAGAAGATGGACGAGTACATTCGGGCCGATAATGATTTTCGCCAAAGAAGGGAGGAGGCTTTCAGGTTTTCTGAAATGACCAGGGGCTTCGGAGGGAGGTTCTACCCGAGGCACGTGAGATCGATTCATAACTCTACACAAAATGATGATAGAGGAAGCCAACAGCAAAGGCCACAATGTTCCTCACAGGCTTCGGGGCAACAACAAAGCTCCTTCCGACCACCAGCTCCAAGAGGCAGAGGCGCCAGGGGCTTTGGAGGAAGATTTGGCGATCAACCGAGAAGGATCTTTTGCTTATTCTGCGGTGAGAACAAAGGTCATACTACCAGAATGTGCCATGTTACTATTCAGAAGCAAAAGGAAATAGCTGAAGCAGCAGCACAACAAGCTCAGCCGAAGCAGGTCATGCATACAGCTTCGTATCATTCGCCCTACATCCCAGAATATGTGGGCAATCATCCTGCAGTTTCTGTTGCTTCGGCAAGTCAGCCACAAGCTTCCTGGCAACAGCCTCCGCCCCCACCTCCGTTGCAACAAGGCCAGCAGCCAGAAGGGAGCCAGTATGCTTCACATCAAAGGGATTTCAGAGAGCAGTCCGAAGCTCGTACAGTCAATAGCACTGTGCCAGAGTCAAAGCACATCTATTGACAAATATCCTACCTTAGTAGCAATCTTTTTCATTCAGTTTTATTTTCTGTAGTAAAGGACATTGTTTAGGTTTCATATAATTAGTTTTGCTGATTCCTACAAGGAAAATATATTTTCTTCACAGGCTCATATTGATTAAAGTTCAAAGACTTGTGGTAACAAGGACGACCTTCGAACTATCGAAAATTCTTCGAAGCAACAACAAGTCGTTCTAAGGAACGCAGAGTAAGTTTTCCGAAGTCATAAAAAAGTCGTTCCAAAGGGAGCGCAGTGTAAGTTTTCTGCTCCAAAGTCGTTCCAAAGGGAATGCAGAGCATACAGCGAAAAGTCAACGCTGATACCGCCTAAGTAAAAGGCGAAGCGCGAAAAGTCAACACGAATACCGCTGAAAGTAAAAGGCGAAGAAGCTCCTAAGGGAGGCTTACAGCGAAAAATAAACGCTGATCCCGCTGAAGTAAAAGGCGAAGAAGCTCCTAAGGGAGGCTTATAAAAGATTGTGTTTTATTGCAGGGATGCGTATGTATCTTCGGAATAAACATCATCTCACACATAACATAACATCATCACATCATTTCGCATAGCATAAGCATCATACATCATTTTGCACATGGCACAAGAGATGGACACATTATCAATCTACAGAAGAACGCTTTGAAAAAAGGGGAGAAATCATAGTCACAAAAAGATACATCATTGAACTTCGGAAGTGTAGCTTCGGAAAATATTTTCACGCAGCCTGGATATTATTCATCAGAACATTGGATATTGTCGTGACAAAGAAGAATCCTTCTTCACGAAGCATGAAAAGAAGGGAAGGTGTTTTTTCGTCAAAGACTCAAAAGCGGTACGTGTAAAGTTTCATGCATCGTAAAGACTTGACTAACAAAAATAGGTATATTACATTTGAGTTACAAAATGTTGCAGTATATTACATTTCATAAGTTTTCACAAGAATATTTAATCATCTCTCAAAACGACTTCTGCAGCCTCGTTCAGGAGCCGATTAACGACTTCGTCCATAATATCTTCAGCCATCTTTTTAATTTCATCGTCTCCTTTCGGCTGAGGGCCCGAAGACGCTTTAGCAGGATCTGAAGCAAGATAGGATACGGCTACATTGCTATTACAAATCGCAAACAAATCTTAAAACCGAAGATTACAAAATAATAAAAACTATTAGTTAATACCTAATTGACCTTCGGCCTCTGCGCTCTTTTCAGCAGCCTCAGCTACTTCTCTAGCATCGTGAATGCCCTTTTCACTTCTTCGAATAATTTCTCCGGCCATTTCTCGGCCACCATTATCCCAGATATCGGTAAAAAATTTCCCACCAATTATACTAGCTTCGGCCGAGGGATCTCTTGCATCTTCAAAAGACAAAGCAGCTTCGGATTGTGCTAAGATTTTTACATGTTCGCAGCCCTTCTTATCTAAGATGGTGGCAATCCCTCTGGCACCAGAGAAGGCACATATATCTCCTCGGCTAGTTAAAATTTCTTCGAAGGCTTCAGCTTCGTGGTCGATCCATTCGATGGGACCTTCGGGATTCCCTCTCGTAAAATTTTCTTCGCTCGAGAAGGCGCCGACCCTGGCGAAGCTAGCTTTTAACTTCTTAACACACTCTATAGATTTGTTATAGCATCTTTTTCTGGATGAACGAAGCTCTTCAACAGTTATTTCTAGGTGATCGGCCCATTGGTCGCTGAGTTCTCGCTTTGTTTCTTCAAGTATGCGTTCTTCCTTGGCTCTAGCCAGTTGTTTCCGAAGATCTTCGATTTCGCGCTTCTGAGCTTCAGCTTGACCTTTAAAAGCAGCTTCGTCTTCTTTTATTTTATTTATCAATGAGTGTAATATTTTATCTTTTTCAAGACCTTCGTTCCTCAGTTCAATAACTTCGGAACGAAGGTTGCTCAGGGCTATAGAACACCCTTCGTCTTCAGCATCTTTCTGTGCTCGGAGGGCATTGCTAAGTATCAGGCCCTGCAAAGAGAAATATGTGTGCGTCAAAAGGTTTAAACAAACGAAAAATTTTGGACTCAACAAAAAATACAAGGATTTCATTTGTCCCACCTTTAAGCTATTGTAAGCCAGGCTGTCGGCCAGGTCGTTCTTCGACAGCACCGAGAGCCCGTCTTCTAAAGTTGGAAATCCGAAGCTCTTGCTCATCTCCCGACAGACTGAAATTTCCTTGCTGTCGGGAAGACAATACAAGAAGTCTTCTTCTCCACTGCCATTGAATATTAACGCCCCCCTTGGATATTTCAGTTTTTGGGCGTAGTGCTGGGTCTCTTGCTCTTCTTTTTCTGATAGTTTTTTCCCCGAAGCATGACGAATAATATAATCACAAATTTTGGGGGATGCTTCGGGGGCAATAACATCGGTTTCTTCAACAAAAGTTGGCTTTGTTATTTTTTCTGCCTCACTTTCCAAGGGTTTTATCATTGCGGGCTCTGAGGGCCCAGCTTCGGCTTCAGTCTCTCGCCCTGGAGCTTTAGAATCAGAAATTTCAGTTGTTGTTTCAGGAGTGACAGCAGCCTTCTTCGGAGGTGTGCTTGAAGATTTGATCGTTTCCAGTACATCTAGCACATTAGCCATTCTCTTTCTTTTCGGAGTTACGGCTGGCACTTTTTGAATTTTTGCTGTCTCAATGTTTGCTGCAGGACTCAAAACTTCTGATGTTTTGGAGCCCTCAGTTGCTTCCTTTACCTCTTCCATTTTTTCTGTGGACGGCGCTTCGGCCTTCTCTTTCGTTTCTGATAACAAAATCTTTGATTGCTCCAATTCTATCTTTGTTGGCACCTCGGCCGTTTCTGCGACTTCTGGCAGCAAAGTTGGCTCGGTTGGTTTTTCAGCTTCGGTGGCCGAAGGAGTTTCTCCGGTAAACTCAGGCACCGAAGCTGGTTCAATATAGCGCGGCCGATGTGTGAGGACCTTTATCTTCTTTCTCTTCGGTTCTGGCTCGCTAGGAGCAATTGTAGCTTCTTCTTTTGCAGAGGTTGTGTTTTTTCTCTTTTGCCTTCGAATGGGATAGCAATAGTCAGGGTAGACAAACCCGATTGCATCGAATACCCGATTCAGCCTCTTCTTCTTTCGGCCTCCGAAGGCTGCTGACATTGCAGTGTCTTCAGCCTTCGAATAAGCCCCAAGCAGTTCATCACTTAAATTTTCGATACTTTTTAACCAGTCATCATCTGGCTCGACGAATTTATCTCCAAATTTAAAAGTGTACTTCAACCTGATAAGTCCACCTTCGTCGGCTTCTTTTACGGTCTCTTGTGGCATTTCCCATTTTTCCGCAAGTGGCCATACCCTGAAGGCAATATGCTCTTGAACTAAGTCTCTTGTTCCAATGAAAGAGCAGACTGCGCCGAAGGCCCTCTAGCATTCTTCGGCAGTTTCATTCATTTCAACCTTCGGCCTCCGAAGGTCGAAGCTTTGCCAAATAGGGCGCATGATTATACCTTTGATATCTTCTCGTATTGTCAGATCATTCTTCACATAGAACCATTCTGTCATCCAGTCTCCGGGCCACCTCTTCCGAAAAGTTGGCACGGGGCAGCTTGACCCGGACCGAGAAACGAAACTGTAGCAGCCAAAATTGTTGTGATACTGTTCCTTACCCCAAGGTTTTGTTTCATATGATAATTCATGTATATTGCAGAAGCTTTTTGCGTCAGGCTTCAGACCTTGGCTTCTCACGGCCCACACGAAGATATTCAGCTTTATAATTGCCTCCGGAGTAAGTTGATGGAGATAGATTTCGAACATTTTCAGCACCTCCACAACGAAGCTGCTCAAAGGAAATCGCAGTCCATCTTTCAAAAAGCTTCGGTACACTACGACTTCATTCTCTTCAGGGTGTGGGCAAGTTTTTTCCCCTTCGTCGGCCCTCACAATGGACAAATCCCGGAAATACCTTCCTCTCATATTGACAAGATGACTTTCTTTGATAGTTGATTTACCATAAACTGAATGGCTTGGTCGCCATGGACGATCTTCGGAGTCTTCACCACCACTGTCCACATCGTAGCTGTCACTGTCACCAGTATCCTCAGACAAACCTTCCAGAATCTCCTTGGTGATTTTTTCTGTGTTGGTCTTTGACATCGCTATAAGAAACCCCAAATTTTTCTCTTCGTCGAGGCTCAGCTTCGTCTCAGCAGCAGTCTTCTTATCCTCGGACATCTTCGGAGACACTAAAAAACTATTTTCAAAGCCGAAGCTTCAAAACTAAAAGCTTAGCAAATTGTAGTATACAAGAGCTAAAAATTGAGTGAGCGGGAGCAGTTGGCCAGAGAGCGTGTCGAATGCGTTTGCGGTATGGCCGTATTTATACGCCAAGTGTGTTGAAAGTTGAAAGACCCCGCTTGTCAGTGAATGTTGCTATTCTAGCAAAGGGAAGGTGTTTTTTCGGACCTTCGGCATAAAGCCTTCGTCCAGATCGCAATCTAAATTTATTATTTTGAACAAATTAATATTGCGAGGGGCTACTGTTGGGGACCTTCGGCCTCCGAAGGTCCTCAAAAACAGGATTTAATAGTGTTTCTGGAGGATAACGTGTGAACAGGTACCTTCGGACTCAAGTCAGGCATCACAATAGACCGGGATAATACGAAGGTTGATGAAGCGCCGAAGGTGTAAGCAGGAAAGCTTCGGCGTGACAGCAGCAGGAGAAACCGACTTAAAGATGAAAAGGCTATTTAGACCTCGACAGATTACTATAGAATTATTATCGAGTGTAAAGGGCATTAATGTAATTTTGCACGGGCTGCGTCCCGTGCCTATAAATAGGTGAACAGTACTCCCGTACCGTTCACGCTGACTGGACATTCGCTTTCTGCGTCACTCTTGTACTATCATCTCCTTCCGATTGAAGGTACACTTGTAATTCAACGATATTTCTGTTTATACATAATAATAATATATAATCGTTCGTGTGGTCTTTTATATTCTTTATATTTCATCCTTCATTATTGTCTGATGAATTTATGAAGGTGCGTCCTTCATAACCTTCGTCCGTAAGCAATTATGTCCTAAGGGAAATAATTCTTCGGAGGACGAAGGACTTTAACGATTAACGTTTTCTATGTTGCCTTGTTCTTAATTCATAGCACTTGAGAACAAGTCCCCAACAAGAGCCTAATCCTTGTTCTAACGCTTAACCGCGTGAGGTAAAGATCATGTCGGGGGGGACTAAGAAACGAAAGTGAGGATGAGGAGGAGCAAGAAAGTGATAGTGAAGATGAGGATGATCTTCAACAATTCTTCGCTCAGCTAAGCAAGAAACATCGGATGAGCATGCTCAAACTCATGAAAAGAGCGGAAGAACAAAAAGAAATGCTTCATAAGCAAGAAGACTTCCTCATCAGAAAAATCGAAGACTTGGAGAAGTTGACCAAAGAGCATGAGAAGCTAAAGTGCTCTCATGATGATTTGGTCCAAAGGTATGAAGACATTTCAATTGAGCAAATTAAAGTTGTTAATCATTCATCATATATTGCTCAATTAGAAAATAAAAATGCTATGTTCAAGAACACGATAGAAAGGCTAAATATTGAAAATCTAGCTTTGCAAGAAAAACATGATATGCTTGTGTGCTCTCATAATAAATTTATGGATTCACATATCATGTTAGAAATGGCTCATGAGGTTGTGTTAACTAATTTGAAATCATACCAACCTCACATATGCACATGTACTCAAGTAGAAACTATATTATCATGTGCTAACAAATGTTGCTCTCAAGAAAGCCAATCTTCCATTGAGCTAGAAATTTCAGGAATTAGTGATATTTCTATGACACAAGAAAATAAAGAGCTCAAGGAAGAAGTTGGAAGGCTAAGAAGGAGCTTAACTCTTTTGAAGGGAAAGTGTCATGCTCAACCTTCTCAAGATAACCGTGATAATATGGTGAAAAAGCTTGAGAAGGGGACAACCGTAGCATGCACAAAACCCCTTCAAAAGAATACCAAGCTTTCCAAGAAGGGCATGAGCAAAATTCATGGTAAGAAAATTAATGCTCATACTATTTGCTCTAACAATGTACCTATGTGCTTCAACAAAGAAAGATCAAAGAGAAGCGATAGAAGGTGCTATGGATGCAAGGAGAAGGGTCATGAAATTGATTCATGCCCCCACATGAAGAACCAAGATCTTGCACGATCAAGAAAGATGACCATCAAAAAGGATGAAAACAAAAGGCAAACGCATTGCAAGGATAAGCACCGCATTTGCTACAATTGCCGTGAAAAAGGACATCTATTCAAGGTTTGTCCAAAGGGTAAAACTCTTAAGCCTACCATGTCAATTCATTCATATTCACTTAGGAGACCCAAAAATGACACTTGTGCTAGAAAGGTAAGAAGTTCACCTAAAACTAGCACAAAGGCCATTTGGGTGCCTAAGTATTTATTAGCTAACCTTGGTGGACCCATCCAAAAATGGGTACCAAAATGTACTTAATAAGTTTTGCAGGTACCCAGAGATGATATGAAGCTTTGGGGGTGCTTGAGTGGTTTAACTAAATTCTTATCTCAAGCTATCAATCTTACATTTTCTATCCTTTAAGATTGACTCAAAGATGAATTGAGTTGTTATATCACTAACTTCATATTCATCTCTAGCAAGAACTTGTGTTGTAGGGAATAAGGATTAACCTTTGTGGGAATCAAGCAAAAGGCCTACAACCAAGTGATATCCAAAGGATGGTAACAATTAAATCTTAAGTGCATATTGCTTTTAATTGGTATATTCCTTTGTGTCTTTTGTAGCCACATAGGAAAAATGAAGCACTTGAGAATGAACTTAAAAGATTTTACCTTGCTTTGGAAAGGATCTAATTATATGGTAGATTGCAAGTTCATATTTTTATATTGTGACAATCTACATGCTTTAAATTTATTGTATGTATCTTGTGGCATATTTCAAGTTAATCATCATATTATTGCCATGACCTAGACATAAAGAGTATTATCCCATGTTCTTAAATGAACAGAGTGCTAAGTAAGAAATTCAAATTCTTAAAGCACTTACCAAAAGGTAATTCTCTATATGACTAGAGTTGTGAGACTAATGTTTCTATCCAAGTGTTTATGTAGTCTCACAACATGAGAATGTGTTTCCCAAATGGAGTGCGCCATTCAACATTCAAAGAAGATCGAACCAATACTATGTGATGTATTCATTCTTGTTTAAATTGGTTTTGAGTCTTCTACATTAATCACTCACCATGCTATGAATTAAACTTGCCATGTAAAACTTAATTAAATAATCATACTACTTTCATCTTTTTTACAATTGATGTTATGCATGATGCTTGTAAGGGTAATTTAGTTCATATCATGAGGTTTCCTTGTTTTAGTAACCTTCTTGTCATTCATATACTAGAGGTTGCTAAATAGGAAACTATTGCTTGTGTTACTAATACAATCTCTTTTAAGATATTTCGTGGAAATTCATAAGTAGAGATTGTGCTCTTCAAATTGATAAAATCACAAGCTTTAAAGGTTAATCTTCACCTAAAAGAAAGATTAGGAATGCTCAAGGCAAAGGTATGGAACAAATTGCTTCAATTGGTAGTTGATCAATAGTAGTTCCTTCCAAGTGGCATTCTTTCAATTGGTAATAATATATTCTATGGAAAGGAATGTCAATATGAAGGTTAAATTCCTTTTGGCTTAAATTTGTAAATTAGTGCATATTGTGAATTCACTGCTCCATGTGCATTAACTTAAAAGGAATTTAATTTATGCCTTTACGCCTCATAAATGATGATTTGTTTGCCATATATATATATATATATATATATATATATATATATATATCATTCATTAAATACTTCCTTGTACTACTAATACCTCTATTCAAAGTGTTTTATCGACTAGTTTTAAAAGGAAAAGAGATAACAAAGAAGGAAGTCTCCACAAATGATGAAAAGAAGAATACTAAGGTGACACCACCACAGATAGTAAGATCTGTCAAATTGGTATAACAAAAGGTACATTCTATATGGTGGTAAGTATTCTTAGGCATAAGTTAATTCATTGCAAATTTGTCATGCCTTGACCATGATATGTAATATACTCCTCATGAGACTCTTAACTGAATTGAAAGTGCATGTGGCAAGTCATTCAAATACTTGATGCACATATCTAGTGGGAGAACATTATATATCTTGTGTCATAGAGAATAAGTTTCACTTGAGTAAGCTATACTAAGACAATCAAAAATGGTAAATTTGTATCTCATTCATATGGATTGCAATCTTCGTTTTCCAAATAGCTACTCTTGATGTAGTTTAAAATTTCCTTTATCGTGTATCAAGTGCATAATAATCCTTTTTGTTGATATTCATCATATGCATATGCACTAACATGGATATGAATTTGAAACTGTAAAAGGTACAATTAGTGATCCATACTCTCTAAATTTTGGAAACCTACAAATTGATATCTTAGGAATCTACTTCAATCGGTATCCATATGCTTCACACTAGGATTGGATCACTAAGTTGTAAATTCCATGTATAACTTGTCTTTATGATATGAATGCTTGTGCGACTAACCTTGATAAGCTAGGTGCACCCAAGGTCAAGCTAGGTTCATCATCAAGAAGGCAACACAATGATGTAGCAAGAAAAGGAGAAAATGCTCCTATTCTTAACTCTAACTCTTATCTATGAGTTTACATATTAACTTGGAACCATAGTAAGATGGTTGTCAAGTATATTTGGATGCCTACACAAAGAGAAAGGCCACAATAAGGAATGTGTGGGTATCCAAGGCTCTTACTACTAATCTCAAAGGACCCAATTCAAATTGGGTACCAAAATACGAAGCTTAAACTTGTTTTGCAGGATCACTCCTTAAATGAATCAAGTCGGGTGCTCGATAATGGATGTATAAATCATATTTGGAGATAGTAGCAAGGGTGGTAACAACTGAATCTCAAGTGCATATTATTTTCAAATCTTATATCTTTTGTGACTTGTGTAGCCACTAAGGAAGAAGAAGCACTTGAGGATACACATCAGTTGTTGATTATGAAATAAAGGTCCAATTGGAAGATGAATGAATATTATCATATGGTCAACAATCCAAAATTATGTGACGTATTTTCTATCTAGTTAATTTGGATTTTATTCTTCCATATTAGACACTCACCATAATATGGATTAAGTCAGCCATTTAGACTTCATTGAATAACCATGCATATTATCCATGTCATTCAAAATATATTGTGCATAAGGGCTCAAGGGAAATTTGGTCCATATTATGAGGTTTCTTTATTTTAGCAACACACTTGCCTTCCACATATAAAAGGGTTGCTAAATAAGAAACTAGTGCTTGTGCTACTAATGTCATCACTTGTGTTGAGTTTATCCATAAGAAAATCTATGTTGAGATATGGTGCTTATTATTAAATTGGATAAATCACAATCTTAAAGGATACTATTCAACTAAAGTAAGATGAAGTTGATAAGAGGCCAAGGTATGAAAACTTCCTCTCCTTCAGTTGTTTTAGTATTTTATCCTTAGTGGAATGTACCATAGTATAGGTTAAATTCCTCGCAATATAAAATGTTCAATAGTGCATATAACTTTGACATCAACTATATGTGTGCACTTATTTAAAGGAATTTAGTCTATCCTTTTGGGTTTCAATAATGATGATTCATTTGCCATCCATATATAAGGATCATCATTTGTGAAACCCTCCCTTGTGTTTCTAATGCTCTCTTTTCTAAGTGTCTCAATAAGGTCTTTCCAAGTGCTTTCAAGATGGATTCAAAATCTACAAAAAATAAATGAAGTTCAAGATCACTTGGTTGGATGAAATCACAAAGAGAAAAGAGATCACAGTGAATCAAGAAGGGAGTTATATTTTTTTTGTCAACCAAATAATGAAGATGTAGTGACATATTTATATGATATCCTTCATTATGAGGTTGAGGTTCATATTAGCATGCTTTACCCTCCAAGATTTCAATTGATATACTTTTAGTTCTTAAACTTTTAATTGGTTTAATTTTCATCATCTATGTAAAGCATGTTATGTTAAACCAAGATATAGTGCAAACATATCCTTTAACCTCATATTGTTAATGTGCATAAGTGTACTTTGTGTACTCTTGCATGCACAAATTGAGGAAGAGTTTAGCTTATATCTTGTGAGGCTAATGATTTCTTCAAGTTCATGTTTTGTAGTCTCACACCTTGGAGAACATCAAATGAGGATGAGTGGTTCCAAGGAAATGATCAAATATTTACCACATGTCACCCCATGGATTAGTTCTATTGGGGAACGATATGTGTTCTCTAGCATAAATTCAATTGTTTCAAATATATTATGCCTTGACCAAGATATATGATGAACTCCTCTAAGAATCTTAATTGAATCAAGTGCATGTTACAAGTAATTCGAGTACTTGATGCATACATTTAGGGGGAGCTCATTCTATATCTTGTGTCCTTAAAGACTAACATTTTCTTTTAGTGAATTTGTGTAGTTCTTTGAAGAGAATGAGTTTCTCTTGATCATTTAAAGAGGATAAGTTTCTCTTTGAAATGTCAAGCCTATCAAAAGCTAAGATAGAAATTCATGATTATAATGAAGACCATATGGCATGGAACAAAGGTGTGTCACTCCATGAACTATTGTATTACATTTGTGTATCTAGGCTCTTACAAGTTAGTGTATGCATGTATATGCAATATCTTAAGTCACATCATAAGGTTGCACTTGAATCTTGGCTTAAAATATTGGATATCATGTCTATTAGTATACCATTTGATTATGAGTAATTCCTTAAATTGGTGCAATTTCATATTTTCATACTTTATTTGTACCAAGGTTCAAATTGTAGAACTTAATCACCTGGCCTCACAAGTCCAAGTGCATAAGCTAAACAAGTATTCATCACTTGTATGCACACATTTAGGGGGAGAATGGTCTATAATTTGAATATTTGAGACTAACTTCATTTTCAAGTCTATTATGTGTGTAGTCTCAAATTAGAAAGGAATCTGTTGGGGGCCTTCGGCTTCCGAAGGTCCTCAAAAATATAATTGACTATGTTCTCCAAAAGAAATATGTGAACAGGTACCTTCGAAGTCAAGTTGCGAGTATACAAAAGCATGGTTAAGACGAAGCTCAACTGAGCCGGCAATCACGACGAAGGATAAGACGATCATGAAGCTGTGCGCAGAAGAGCTTCGGAATAACGGCGGAAAGGGAAACCGACTTAAAGATGAAAAACCAGATTAGACCTCGAAGAATTATCATAGAGTTATTGATAAATGTAAAGGGCATTAATGTAATTTTGCATGGGCTGCGACCCGTGCCTATAAATAGGTGAACAGTATTCCCGTACTGTTCACGCTGACTTGACATTCACTTTTGCGTCACGCCTGTATTTCCTTTCCTTCAAGCCGAAGGTACATTTGTAATTTATCTTTATCTACACAAGTAATACAAATAGAAATATATTAATAATAATGTTTACAGAAATTATGTTACTTTCTGTATTTTGTTTGAATGTTCTACATTTTTTATCATGATCATGAAGGTACGTCCTTCATGACCTTTGTCCTGAATTCGTTATATCCGAAGGGAAATAATGATTTGAAGGACGAAGGGCTTTCGATATTTAACATTTTATGTTGCCTTGTTCTTGATTCATAGCATTTGAGAACAAGTCCCCAACATTGGCGCCCACCTCCGGTGAACTCACTTCCATTTTTTTGAGTCTTGAACACTTTCGGCAAGCATCACCTTCGTCATGCCGCCGAAAAAAGCTTCAGCGACAGGGGCTGGTACTTTACAGCCGCTGGATCCCAATCAGGACGTTCTTTCTCTTAGAGAGGCCCGAAGCCAGAAGAGGAAGGCTGTTAGTCCAACACCTCTGGAGGATGACTTGGATCAGGAGATCCAAAACCTGGAGATCCTTCAGCAACAGGTGCAGCGCAAGAAGGATAAGATGGCTCGTCTAGCTGACCTTCAGAGGTAGATAGACGAAGCTTCCGAAGAGGTTCGTCATCTTGTTCAAGATGATCAGAGCCGAAGGCCTCCACGCAGAGAGCTCCATCAGGAAGGCTTCCACAATGAAGACGACTGGTATGAAGATTTCCATCATGGAAACTTTGCTTTCGATGATGCTTCTCCTCTCTCAACAGAATTGCAGGCTACACCATGGCCCCAGTCTTACAAGCCACCCCAGCTCCCCATGTATGACGGTCATACAGACCCGAAGCAATTCTTGATGAGCTATGAAGCAACTATATCTTCGTATGGTGGCAATACTGCAGTTATGGCAAAATCTTTTGTCATGGCCGTCAAGAGCGTTGCTCAGACCTGGTACTCTTCTCTTCGGCCAGGGACAATTACTTCTTGGCAGAAGTTGAAGGATATGCTGATAACTAGCTTCCAAGGGTTTCAGACGAAGCCAGTCACTGCTCAAGCTTTATTTCAGTGTACCCAGGATCACGAAGAATACCTCCAGGCGTACGTCCGAAGGTTTCTACGTCTGAGGGCACAAGCCCCAACAGTGCCCAATGAAATTGTCATTGAGGCCATGATTAAGGGGCTTCGGCCGGGACCTTCAGCGCAGTACTTTGCCAGGAAGCCACCACAAACGTTGGAGAAGCTGCTCCAGAAGATGGATGAATACATTCGAGCTGACAATGACTTCCGCCAAAGAAGGGAGGAAGCATTCAGGTTCTCTGAAATGACCAGGGGCTTCGGAGGAAGATTTCACCCGAGGCACGTTAGGTCAATTCATAACTCTGCTCAAACTGATGATCGAGGGAGTTAGCAGCAAAGGCCACAATACTCTTCACAAGCTTCGGGCCAGCAGCAAAGTTCTTTTCGGCCGCCAGCGCCAAGGGGCAGAGGCGCCAGGGGCTTCGGGGGAAGGTTTGGAGATCAGCCAAGAAAAATTTATTGCCTATTCTGTGGTGAAGACAAGGGCCATACCACCAGGATGTGTCACGTTACCATCCAGAAGCAGAAGGAGATAGCAGAAGCAGCTGCGCAACAAAGTCAGCCGAAGCAGGTCATGCATACTGCTTCGTATCATTCGCCTTATATTCCAGGATATGTAGGCAACCACCCCGCAGCTTCTGTTGCTTCGGCAAGCCAACCCCAAGCATCTTGGCAGCACCCTCCACCACCACCGCCGACGCAGCGAGGACAGCAGCCAGAAGGGAGTCAGAACAATCATCTTCAGAGAGACTTCAGAGAGGAGTCCGAAGCTCGCACAGTCAATAGCACTGTGCCAGAGTCAAAGCACATTTATTGATAAATATCCTACCTCAACAGCAATTTTTTCATATTTTTACATTCAGTACTATCTTTTTGTTAATAAGGAACAATTATGAGAAGTTTAAGTGTCTTTTATCGTTTTTTAATTTCTTGTAACACTTTCGTCTTTTTTACCATAATAAAAATATGTCCTTTCCATAGGCTTGAGTTGCTGAAGCATACGAATTTATGGTGGCATGAAGGACCTTTGTATTATCAAAAATTTGTTCTAACGGACACAGTGCAAATTCTGCAAAATAGTGAAAAGTCATTCCTAAGGGAGCGCAGTGTAAGTTTTCTGAACCTACAGCGAAAAATAAACGTTGATTCCGCTGAAAGTAAAAGGCGAAGAAGCTCCTAAGGGAGGCTTACAGCGAAAAATAAACGCTGATTCCGCTGAAAGTAAAAGGCGAAGAAGCTCCTAAGGGAGGCTTACAGCGAAAAATAAACGCTGATTCCGCTGAAAGTAAAAGGCGAAGAAGCTCCTAAGGGAGGCTTACAGCGAAAAGTCAGCGCTGATATAAAAAGTATGTGTGCTCTATTACAGGGACTTATATCTGTGGCACAAATATCATTTTTCATAACATAACATCATCACATCATTTTTGCATAACATAAGCATCATACAGCATATTGCATGTGGAACAAGAAGGGGATACAGTGTTGACCTTCGGAGAATATTTTGGAAAAGAGAAAATCGTGCTAAGGCACAAGACGAATCGAGACGAAGAGTAGCCTCATTAGAGAGGCAACACAACTTTTTTATAGCTTCGGAGAATATTTCATGAAGCTTGGATGTTCTTCATCAGAGAAGTAAACAAATTCTTGTGATATAGAAAAGATTTTCTTCACGAAGCATGAAAAGAAGGGAAGGTGTTTTTTTTCGCCGAAGGCTCAAAAAATGGTATGTATGCAAAATTTCATGCATCGTAAAGAATTAAACTGTAAATAGATTATATATTACATTCAAAGTTACAATATATTACACATTTTACGTTTCAAATGTTTCTACAATAGCATTCAATCCTCCTTAAGCACTATTTCTGCAGCTTCATTCAATAGTTGGTCGACAACCTTGTCCATAATGGCTTCGGCCATTTTTCTAATTTCATCGTCCCCCTTCGGGTGGGGGCCCGGAGATGCTTCAGCAGGTTCTGAGGGAAGAAAAGATACGGCTATATTACTATTACAAACTGCGAACAAAGTCTGGAGTTAAAAATTACAGCATAATAAAAACCACTAACTAGTACCTATCTGCCCTTCAGGCTCTGTACTTTTCTCGGCAGCTTCTGCTACTTTTCTAGCATCGTGGATACCTTTTTCACTCTTTTGAATAATTTCTTGCGCCATTTCTCGACCGCCGTTGTCCCAGATATTGGTGAAGAATTTCCCGCCGACCATGCTCGCTTCAGGTGAGGGGTCTTTAATGTCTTCAGAGGACAAGGTAGATTCGGACTGCGCTAAGGATTTTACATGCTCGCAACCTTTCCTCTCCAAAACAGTAGCAATCCCTCTAGCACCCGAAAAAGCGCAGATGTCACCGCGGCTATTCAGGATTTCCTCGAAGGCTTCTGCTTCGTGACTAATCCATTCCATTGGACCTTCAGAATTGTCTCTTGAGAAATTCTCTTCACTAGAGAATGCGCCAACGTTGGCGAAGCTGGATTTTATCTTCTTAACGCACTCTATGGATTTAACATAGCATTTTCTCTGGGATGCACGAAGCTCCTTAACACTTATCTCTAAATGATTGGCCAATTGATCACTAAGCTCTCGTTTTGTCTCTTCAAGTATACGTTCTTCTTTGGCTCTAGCTAGCTGTTTCTGAAGACCTTTAATTTCGCGTTTTTGGGCTTCGGCCTGGGCCATTGAGGCAGCTTCGTCCTTTTTTACCTTGTCCACCAATGTAAGCAGAATTTTATCCTTTTCCAGAGCTTCGTTTCTCAGTTTAATAACCTCTGATCGTAGGTTGTTGAAAGCAATTTCATAGCTCTCGTCTTCGGCATTCTTTTGCGCTCTCAACGTGTTGCTTAGTATTAAACCCTATATGTAAAAGAGTTGGTATAAGAATAAAAGAATGGTTTTCAAATCATAAAATTTCCAAATGTGCAGTTCTCATACCTTCAGGCTATTGTACGCAAGACTATCTGCAAGATCGTCCTTCGTCATAGCGCATAATCCAGCTTCAAGCTTCGGAAATCCCATACTTCTAGCCATCTCCTGACAGACGGATAATTCTTTGTTGTCTGGGAGGCAGTATAGGAAATCTTCTTCGTTCGTCCCATTGAACACTAGTGCTCCCTTCGGATATTTCAATTCTTTGGCATAGTGATTAGCTTCAAAAACTTCTTCTTCCAATAACTTTTTCCCCGAAGCATGTCGCACGATATAATCGTACATTTTGGAAGATGCTTCGGGGGCAGCGGTATCAATTTCTTCAACCAAAGTTGGCTCTGTCATTTTCATTTTTTCGGTTGCCTTTGCAATTTTTGTTTCTTCTGCTTCCAAAGGCATTACCTTGGTTGGTTCTGAAGGCCCTGTTTCAACTCCAGTCTGTTGCTTCGGAGCTTCAGCAATGGATACTTCAGCAGGCGCCTCAGAAGTTTCAGCAGTCTTCTTTGGGGTTGTGCTTGGAAGTTTAATTGTTTCCAAAACATCTAACACATTAACCATTCTTTTTCTTTTTGGGGTCACTGTTGGCCCCTTTTTAATTTTTGCTGCTTCAATTTCTTCTAAAGGACTTAAAATTTCTGATATCTTCACTCCCTCAACTGATGCTTTCGCTTCTTCCGTCTTTGGTTCTTCCATCTTTTCTGTCGCTGGCACTTCGGCCATTTCTTTGACTTCTGGCAGCAGGGTTGGCTCTTTAGCCTCGACGGCCGAAGAGGTCTCACCGGTGAACTCAGGCACCGTGGCTGGTTCAATATAGCGTGGCCGGTGTGTGAGAACTTTTACCCTTTTTCTCTTCGGCGCTGGCTCGCTAGGAGCAGCTGCAGCTGTTTCTTTCGTAGAAGTTGTACCTTTTATTTTTTGCCCTCGCACTGGATAGCGGTAGTCGGGGTA
The DNA here is from genome assembly GCF_902167145.1 of Zea mays. Classification (NCBI taxonomy): domain Eukaryota; kingdom Viridiplantae; phylum Streptophyta; class Magnoliopsida; order Poales; family Poaceae; genus Zea; species Zea mays. The sequence continues at coordinate 147,643,998 of NC_050098.1, forward strand.
GACAAACCCGACTGCATCAAACACTCGGTTGAGTCTTTTCTTTTTTCGGCCTCCGAAGGCCGCTGACAATGCAGTGTCTTCGGCCTTCGAATATACCCCAAGCAATTCATCACTTACAGTCTCAATGCTCTTTAACCAATCATCATCTGGCTCAACGAATTTGTCTCCGTATTTGAATGTATACTTCAGCCTGACTAGCCCACCTTCGTCAGTTTCTTTAACAGTTTCTTTTGGCATTTCCCAATTATCTGCAAGAGGCCACACTCTGAAGGCAATGTGTTCTTGTATTAGATCTCTTGTCCCAATAAAAGAGCAGACTACGCCGAAGGCCCGTTGGCATTCTTCGGCTACTTCATCCATTTCTACCTTCGGTTTCCGGAGTCCGAAGCGCTGCCAGATGGGGCACATGATGATATCCTTAATATCTTCTCGAACCTCCAAATCGTTTTTTACATAGAACCATTCTTTCATCCATTCTCCGGGCCATCTTTTCTGGAAGGTTGGCACGGGACAGCTTGATCCAGAGCGAGCACCGAAGCTGTAGCAACCAAAGTTGTTATGATATTGCTCTTTACCCCAGGGCTTCGTCTCGTATAATAATTCATGTATATTGCAAAAGTTTTTCGCACTTGGCTCTAGGCCCTGGCTCTTCACAGCCCAGACGAAGATTCCCATTCTTATTATTGCTTCAGGGGTAAGTTGATGAAGGTAAACCTGATATATTTTCAGAACTTCTACCACAAACTTGCTTATAGGGAATCGTAGCCCAGCTTTAAAAAAGCTTCGGAAGATAACGACTTCATTAGCTTCGGGAGTCGGCACAGTTCTCTCTCTGTCATCTGCCCTCACGATGGACATATCTCGAAAATATCTCCCCCTCATGTTTTCAAGGTGACTTTGCCCAATAGTTGATTTTCCGAAGACTGAATGGCTTGGTCGCCATGGTCGATCTTCGGAATCCTCACCCCCACTGTCCGCATCGTAACTATCACTTTCACCAGTATCTTCAGATAAGCCTTCCAAAATCTCCCTAGTGATTTTCTCTGTATTTGTTTTTGTTATTGATTCAATGAAGCCCAGATTTTTCTCCTCAGAAAGGCTCAGCTTCATCTCGGCAGCAACCTTCTTCTCCTCAGACATCCCTTCGGAATTCCTGCCTCTCGCTTCCGAAGCTTAGAACTAGGGAGGCAACCAAATATTTGTGGGCAGAAAGCTATTTGAGCAGGCAAAACAGATGGCAAGAGAGCGTGCCAAATAAATTGTGACGAGCCCCTATTTATACACCCATTATGTCGGAAACTGGAGGGTCCCACTTGTCAATGGTTGTTGCTATTCTAGCAAAAGGAAGGTGTTTTTTCGGACCTTCGGCTCATAGCCTTCGTCCATTTCGCAATATAAATTTATCTTTACAGCAAATTAATATTGCGAGGGGCTACTGTTGGGGGCCTTCGGCTTCCGAAGGTCCTCAAAAATATAATTGACTATGTTCTCCAAAAGAAATATGTGAACAGGTACCTTCGAAGTCAAGTTGCGAGTATACAAAAGCATGGTTAAGACGAAGCTCAACTGAGCCGGCAATCACGACGAAGGATAAGACGATCACGAAGCTGTGCGCAGAAGAGCTTCGGAATAACGGCGGAAAGGGAAACCGACTTAAAGATGAAAAACCAGATTAGACCTCGAAGAATTATCATAGAGTTATTGATAAATTTAAAGGGCATTAATGTAATTTTGCATGGGCTGCGACCCGTGCCTATAAATAGGTGAACAGTATTCCCGTACTGTTCACGCTGACTTGGCATTCACTTTTGCGTCACGCCTGTATTTCCTTTCCTTCAAGCCGAAGGTACATTTGTAATTTATCTTTATCTACACAAGTAATACAAATAGAAATATATTAATAATAATGTTTACAGAAATTATGTTACTTTCTGTATTTTGTTTGAATGTTCTCCATTTTTTATCATGATCATGAAGGTACGTCCTTCATGACCTTCGTCCTGAATTCGTTATATCCGAAGGGAAATAATGATTTGAAGGACGAAGGGCTTTCGATATTTAACATTTTATGTTGCCTTATTCTTGATTCATAGCATTTGAGAACAAGTCCCCAACAGAATCTTCAAGCAAAGACAATCGCTTCCACTGCAAATTTTGATGGGTATCAAAGATTCTTTGCTCCAATAAATGTATCTTCTATACATTTCATAAGAGAATGAGTTTCTCTTGTATATGCCACTCCAACGTCATCTAAAATTGGTAAATATGTATCACATCTTTTTGGATTACAAATATCTGAAGTAGCATAGCTTATAGATTCTCCTGTCTAGAACTTAATTGATTAAATAGTGCACATGTTTCTTATGTTGCATGATTATGTTCAATTGATACTCCTTTTATGCCAATGGTACTTTAAGTTGCAAATAAGTACTCTCAACAGGTATCAATTGAATTCATATATATGTGTGCACTAAAACTTGAGGAGAACTTAGTGTAATATGCAATTAGTGATCTGATTATCTATCAAATTGTACCAATTGGTGGTTTTCAATTGATATTTTTCGTACATGATCACTAGTTGTATAATTCATACTAGTGCAATTTTCATGCTGCCTCTTGTTATGATAAGAAAATGCTAGGTGACATCTAGACTCCAGGTATCAAGATTTATCTTTCAATTAGTATGACAATATTCATTTGATATCTTGGACCTATGTCACAATTATGCCAACAAGAGATTGCAAAATGAACTCTAAATACAACACAAGTGTGGAACACCCCTTTGAAAAGGTAAAACGCAAAGGTACATCACTTATGACACTTCTCCATTACCTTTGTGCCATATAAGGACCCTTTTCATGATAGTGTGTTCAAATCTTGATTAATCATAATTTCTACCCTTTATATTCTTTATATCTTTTTTGGAGATTTATGACAAAGGGGGAGAAATTGTGCATTAAAGCTTACCTTTAGTCTTATGTAACTAAGTGTAAGAAGACTTTTGAAAAGGGGGAGAAATAATTGACAAAAGGGGGTTGAATTTTGAATCATAAGTAAAACATAAGATGAAGGAAATTGATGAGTGCATAATATGTCATGAGCATCACGTTTATTTATGACACAAAGCACCCTATGAATAGTATGATATATGTTGTCTTCACTCTTTGACCCAAATATGTGGTTTTGGCATTTTGGCATTTGAGTACAAAATTGGTATTTTCTGAAATGCACATATTTAGGGGGAGGAAACTATATCATAGGATTCAAAATCTTATTTATCAAATCTTATGTAAGCTTTAAATGTGTTGTCATCAATCACCAAAAAGGGGGAGATTGAAAGTGCATTCATCCCTTTTGTGAGTTTTGGTGATTTGGATAACAACACATTTAAAGGTCTAACAAGTTTGCTAAGTGTTGAACAGGAAATTCAGTATGATGAACATACTTGAATAGTGTATAATGATCAGTGAACAAGGTTCAACACAAGGTCAAATAACCAGTGAGACAATGCAAATGGATATAATATGGTCTCTATATTGGTTTGAATATATGGACAAGTCCTGAGAAATCACTATGCATAAATATGATCATAATAGAGGTTGAAGTGATTAAGAGGATTGGTCAAGCCAAAGTGAATAAGATATGAGGAATCGTGAATTGGCTTGACCATATTACTATTAGTCCATATATGAATATATGAGAATCAAACTAGAGCTTGATTGATCTTAGCAGTTATATCTAGATGACATTCAAGCAAGGTTCATAATATTGAAGAAATGATTCTCTCAATGGATGCTCAATAGGATGTGACTCAAGAATGGCTTGATAGGGTGAAGATAGCAAGGAAAGGGCTTCGAGGAACTAAGCGAAGGTGAAGGCCAAGCGACGGCTTGTAGACCGAGGTACCATGGCTAAGGTGAAGAAGAGAGTACTTGCACTAAGTCGATGAACTAATCAGCTATGAAGAGTTACAACATGTTGATGCATCAGTAAGGTGACTTGAAGCCATGATTTGAACTCATATATGGTGAAATGGCACAAGTCACAGGCTCGATTTGTGTTTGCTTCAAAAGGTGAGACAAAGATGTTTGTGATCCTTATGAAGCAACATCATGGAGAAATCACACTTGAGACACCAATGACTCAAGGAGTTTACTTAATTATATTTTATTTGACTTGAGTATAAGAATCGTCGTACTATCAAGGGGGATCCATAAAGAAGGTTGGTGTTGGTACTAAAGCTCAAAATCCTTGATCTAAAACTTCCATTTTACCCTTGTAAATCCTTAGTGAAAGTATGTACTACAACCTTTTTAAGTCTATCTTGGCCAAAATTGCTTTTTGGAAAATACAGGTTCAACCGGTTTTAAAACAGGTTCAACCGGTTTTTGCACTGTTCACCTTTTTGGAAAATACCGGTTCAGCCGGACACTCAACCGGACACTCAATCAATTTTTGTCTGGTGGAAACAGGTTCAACCGGTTTTAAAACAGGTTCAACCGGTTTTAAAACAGGTTCAACCGGTTTTTGCACTATTCACTTTTTTCTGCCAGTCTGCTGTGTCAGCCAAAAAGCTGTGCGCAGCTTTTTGAAAAACCGGTTCAACCGGTTTTGGGACCGGTTCAACCGGTTTTTGGGCAGAAAAGTAAAAAACGGCTAGTTTTGGAGCCCCACCTATATATACTCACTCCCACCTCTCTCCTCCACAGAAGAGCACGACTTGGACTCCATTCCTAACCTGAGAAACACCTCCCACTCTCTCTCACACACCTCTTGCCTCTCCCATTTCAAATCTTTGGAGATAAATCTTTGAGTGAGTTTGAGAGCTGCAGTTTTTGTGCTTCATCTCCAAATCTCTCTTGCTCTTCTTGATTCGAGCTTTGGTACTACATCGAGTTCTTTGTGGATTCATTACTCTTGGAGCTTCTAGCTCCTAGACGACTAGGTGTCTCTTGTGAGTCTCCAAATCTTGTGGAAGACCACAAGAAAGTTTGTATTACCCACTCGTTTGAGCAAAGATTATTGTGTGGGCTTGACCTTTGTGGTCGGCAAAGGGAGGATTAGGGTTGAAAGAGACTCGGCTCTTTGTGGGCGCCTCAACGAGGAAGTAGGGCACCTTGGTGGTGTGACCGAACCTCGGGATAAATCTTGTGTCTCTTGTGTTCTTGCTCATTATGTTTGTTTGTGTTCTTCATTCTCTCACCATTCCATGAAAGATTTGTTTATACCTTTTTGGTGTGTGGATTTTGAGAAGTGCCTTTCTCAGATCTACTACTTTGAACCCTGTGGATCATTTAGATCATCTCATTTCCAAAGTTAACTGGGTGAATTTCAAGATCAATTCAGTTTTACCCAGTTTGCTTCTAGTTTTTGTTGAAAAAGTTTTAACTTGCCTATTCACCCCCCCTCTAGGCAACTTTCACTTCATGAATTTCTTGATCATTGTCAGATGGGTTCCTGTAACGCCCCGAATTTTGCAGTTGAATTTTTTCTTTTCTTTACTCGCCAAAATTCGGGCGTTACCTTTTCCTTTTCTTTTTCCCCTCGCTAAACCTTGACCTTTTCCAAAGTTCTAGCGGGATTCGGTTTGGAATTCCCGTACGTATAAAAACCCTAAATACTTTATGTTGTTTGATGCACCATGCCGCCCTTGCATTTCTTTTGATTGCTTTGAAAGCGCAATTGCATTCATGTAGAAAGATCGGATTTCGAAAATGTGGAGAAGATCTTTTCTTTCTTTTTTCTCCCTCTCTTTTTCTCTCCTTTCTTTTTCTCTCTCTCCCGCGCCGTGGGCCGACCCCGGCCGGCCCAGCCGCCCCTGGCGCCCCCTTTGGGCCCAAAAAGCCCATGCCGCCCCCCCCCCTCCCTTTATTTTCCCCAAAACCCCCCAATCCCTCTCCCTCTCTCTCATTTTCTCTCCCTCTCCCTAAGCCGCCGCCCCTACCCCTGCCCTAAGCCGCCGCCGCCCCCTGCCCAACCGCCGCCCTCGGCCGCCCCTGCCGCCGGCCGCCCCTCGCCGTCGCGCCCCTCCCCGGTGAGCTCCCCCCTCCCCCTCTCCTCCCTCCCCCATCCCCTCTCCCCTTTCCCCATGGCCGGTTCGGCCGCCTCCCTGCCCCGCCGGTTCGGCCGCCCCGCCCTCGCCAGCTCGGCCGCCCCTGCGCGCCCCGCCTAGGGCCGGTTCAACCGCCCTAGGGCCGGTTCAACCGCCCCCCCCCCCCTTCTGTTTTTTTTTATTTTTTTTATTTTATTTTATTTACTTTCTGTGATTATAATTACTGTATTTTAAGTAGTCTAATCACTGTTTATGCTATGGGAAATAGGAAGTTTAATTTAAAATTCCGTTATGCTATTGATTCACGTAGTTAATTGTTTACCCTGTGCAATGTTGATCAACTAAAAGTGATTAGGTTTCCATTAGTAGATATAAATATGTATAACAGAATTATTTTGTTAAAAACCAATTGTGTCATTAGTGCATAAGATTTAACCCCCTGCGAGACCTTTCCCGTTTCTTTCTATCCACAACAAATGCGTTATCGAATGTCATACTTGATGCATATTCGCTTTATTTGTTATCTTGTATGGTGTACTGTTCTTTTGTATTAAATATGTGGATGTATGTATGTATGTTTGCGCTCGCATAGAGAACGATCCGGTCGAAGAGCCCGAGGAATTCGCAGGAGAAGCCCCTGAGCAGCAGTCGTTTGGTGGAGGCAAGTGTCCTTTGACCTATCTATGTCCTATTCATTCTTTAATTCACCTCCCGCATTACACATTTATACCTAAGGATTGACTAGCTTTTGTTATCCATGTCCTTGTTTACCTACTTGGGTCGGATTATTATTACTTAGTCTGATGCTATTGCTCAACTCTAATCAATGAACATGATGTGATTATCTATGATACGCTGTTTTCCCGTTCTTCTTTATGATTATACTTGTGGTTTTCAAGGGGACTCGAGCGGTTTCTCGAGTGCCTCTCCGTAAGGACCTGTTCTATGGATGACCGCCCGGGAAAACAGTGCAACCATGAGGGTGGAATGGGGTGCCCTTAGCTGAATAATTAGAGGATCCGGGGTGTAGTTCACTTAGCCGTCGTGCCGTCAATGGGGCTCGGTGTATGCGGCTCGCTCTGCCAAGTTTGGGTTCGCCCCTTGGGGAGGAGTGCGGTGCATTTAGGAAACCTAACGGGTGGCTACAGCCCCGGGGAATCTTTGTAAAGGCTTCGTAGTGAATCCCTGGCCATTCACCTCGGGAGTGAATAAGGGTCTTGCAAGCCCGGGCCAGAGAGGGAATCACGGCTTGTGGGTAAAGTGCACAACCTCTGCAGAGTGTTATGAAACTGATATATCAGCCGTGCTCGCGGTTATGAGCGGCCAAGGGAGCTCCAGTGATTAGTGGTACTTGATCAGAGATATTGTGGTACAGGTGGTTATGAGATTGATGGTTCTGGTTATGATTATGGTGCTGGTAAGTGGTATTCTTTCCGTTTGGAAAGGGTACATCGGGTTAATAACTTGGGTTAATGCTAAAACTTGGCTTTCTACTAGTAAGTAATAACCTGACCAACTAAAAGCAACTGCTTGACTTATCCCCACATAAAGCTAGTCCACTACAGCCAAACAGGATACTTGCTGAGTATGTTGATGTGTACTCACCCTTGCTCTACACACCAAACCCCCCCCCCCCCCCAGGTTGTCAGCATTGCAACCACTGCTCAGGAGAAGATGAAGCTGTGGAAGGAGACTTCCAGGAGTTCCAAGATTACGACGAGTTCTAGGTGTGGGTTAGCGGCAACCCCCAGTCGGCTGCCTGTGAAGGCCGTGTTATCTACGTTTCTTTTCCGCACTTTGATTTATTGTAAGAACTATATGGACGTCTCAGACGTATGATGTAATCGACTATTTCCCTTATTAATACTATTTTGAGCACTGTGTGATGATGTCCATATTATGTAACTGCTGTGTACGTGAATAACTGATCCTGGCACGTACATGGTTTGCATTCGGTTTGCCTTCTAAAACCGGGTGTGACATAAGTGGTATCAAAGCCGTGCTGACTGTAGGACCGCTAACCTAGAGTAGAATGGTCGTTCTAAGGATTATAGACCTCTGTCTCTTCCTTGACTTTGATATCCCTTCAAAAGTTGGTCCTACTGACCAAACCTATGTTCTACTATATATTATACCTTGCTAAAAATTGTGTTTTATTCTGATCCTTCATTTACTTATTACTTGCTGGTCATATTAATTCTGTTCTCACCCTTTTGCTTGCGATGTCTTTTGTAGATGGCTCGACTTAGACACACTGCACGAAAGTCAGTCATCCCCTTCTTACCTTCCCGCCTTGCTGAGCGTCCGCTTCGCCGTCCCGTGGCCGGACAGTCCAGCCACTTGGAGAGACTACACCACCGCCTGCGTGAGGAGCAGGAGCGTCGACGACAGGAGCAGCAGAGCTCTTCCTTCTCGCTCCACCAGGAGATAGAGTCTGTGAGGAGCTGCTCCCCTGTGCTTCCTCTGGAGCCGCCCCCTGCACCACCACTGGGCGCCCCAGCTTCTGGAGTAGCTGCTGGAGGAGACCCAGACGACGGAGGAGGCGACGACAGCTCGAGCCACGACACCGACTTCTCTGCTAACCCTGAGCCGGAAGGATGGGTTGCTCGACCCATCACTCGCGACGCTGCTCGCGGGTGTCACTTCCATGATGCGCTCGACACCCTGCTACGTCGGGCATTTGACCGGCATACTTGGTCCGTCGAGTATCGCTGTGTGGTCTACCAGCATAGTCGCGGGGTCTACCCGGACCGCTGGGAGGCAACTTGCTTGGTGCGCTGCCCGGAGGACAGTCTCCAGGGTGCAGAGGCCTGTTCAGAGCACTATTCTATCTCTGAGCGGGACTCAGCTGAGGCAGCCATGCAAGATGCTGCACGGCGTGCGCTTTCGCACTACTGCTCGGTTTTCGGTGGGGCAGCTGACGGTCTCGACCTGAAGTATTACCCCCGCCGTTCATCTGGCAGCACAGGAGGCGTGATTGTCTCACCCGTCGGTGAGGGCAATCCTAGGTTGAGCAGCACAGTCAACCTAGCCGCCGTGCTAAACACGGAGCTGGACCATGCACTAGACGAGCTGAGTAGGGCTCGTGCTGAGATCGCCCTGCTGCGGGCTGAGCGCGCGGAACGTCGTTTTCTGGACGGTGGTTCCCCCGCTCCCGTTGGGACTCAGCACCCGTACCGCTCACCTCAGCGTGGACACCAGTCTTATGGCAATCCCGCCTGCAAGACCAAGATAAACCTAGAACCATAGATCGTTAGAGTTGGATCTTGTAATTAATACGAAATAAATATATACATAGAAGCTTCAGTCTTAGCGTTAGTCTCGGTCTTAGTTAGTTTTAGTTAGACAGGGTAGTTTGCTATATCCTGTGCATTTATGTTTGTCATGATGAACTATGTTTGGTTTGGATCTTTGTAATGATTGTCACCAGAGTGTGGGTATCCCCTGCATTTTGGTTTGCATACTATGTCAATAAAGTTAGTTATATAGTTGGGAAACCCATTATTCTCCTTTCCTCTTTATCTGAGAAGCTGTGTGGTCTGTGTTGGAGATCAGTGAAGATGCTCATCTGTTCAGTGCTGTTGGAGAATTCTATACTCTTTTCTTATGCTGCAAGCTTTGCCAGATCAGTTCTGATGTGTGGTTGCGTTCTGCAGATGTCAGAGAACAGGCGTAGAGGAGGAAGGCGTGCTCAGCAGGAGCGAGCCGCTCCGCAGGATGAGGTGCCCCAGCAGCAGCACCTGCCGCCCCCGCCCCCGATGTCGATTGAGCAGATGTTTCTGATGCAGACTCAGGCAGTTCAAGCCATCGGTCAGACTCTGGCCGCCATTCAGCAGCAGCAGCAGCAGCAACAGCAGCAAGCACCACCCCAGCCTCAGATGCCTCAGATGCCTAGAGACAAGCGTGCTGAATTCATGAGAGGTCATCCACCAACGTTCGCTCACTCTTCTGACCCCATGGATGCTGAAGATTGGCTGCGCACTGTGGAGCGGGAGTTGCATACCGCTCAGTGCGATGACAGGGAGAAAGTCTTGTATGGTCCCCGTCTGTTGAGAGGAGCAGCCCAGTCATGGTGGGAGTCTTACCTCGCCACCCATGCCAACCCCGACACCATCACCTGGGAAGAATTCCGAGGTAGCTTTCGTCAGTACCATGTTCCTGCAGGTCTGATGACAGTGAAGAAGGAGGAGTTCCTGGCCCTTAAGCAAGGGTCATCGTCTGTCAGTGAGAATCGAGACAGGTTTCTGCAATTGTCTCGCTATGCTCCTGAAGATGTCAACACCGACGCCAAGCGACAGTACCGTTTTCTGAGAGGCTTGGTTGACCCTCTGCAGTATCAGCTGATGAACCACACCTTCCCGACATTCCAGCACCTGATTGACAGAGCAATCATGACAGAAAGGAAGCGCAAGGAGATGGAAGATCGTAAGCGCAAGATCAGTGGACCCCAGCCTGGAAGCAGCAGCCGTCCTCGTTTCTCAGGCAATCAACCTCAGCAGTTCAGGCAGAACCAGCGTCCACCTCAGCAGCGTCAGCAGTATCAGCAGTTCCAAAGGCAGTACCCTCAGAATCAGTACCAGAACCGTCAGAGCAATCAGTCAGGAGGTCAGTTCCAAAAGCAGAATCAGCAAGCACCTCGTCTTCCTGCCCCAGCAAATCAGCAGGACAGTCAGGCAGCAACAGCTCAGGTTGGAAACAGGGCATGTTTCCACTGTGGAGAGCAAGGCCACTGGGTGATGCAATGTCCGAAGAAGGCAGCCCAGCAACAGTCAGGCCCCAATGCCCCAGCAAAGCAGAATGTGCCTCAGCCTGGAGCAGGCAATCGCTCTCAGCAGCGCTATAATCATGGAAGATTGAATCACTTGGAGGCTGAAGCAGTTCAGGAGACCCCCGACATGACAGTAGGTATGTTCCCAGTCGATTCCCATATTGCAGAAGTGTTATTTGATACTGGAGCAACACATTCTTTCATTACTGCATCATGGGTAGAAGCACATAATCTTCCAACTACTACCATGTTAACCCCCATTCAAATTGACTCAGCCGGTGGTAGAATTCGAGCTGATAGCATTTGTTTAAATGTAAGTGTGGAAATAAGGGGGATAGCATTTCCCGCCAACCTTATAGTAATGGGTACTCAGGGAATAGATGTCATCCTAGGGATGAATTGGTTAGATAAGTATCAGGCAGTTATCAGTTGTGATAAAAGGACAATCAAGTTGGTGTCCCCACTAGGAGAGGAAGTGGTGACCGAGTTAGTCCCGCCTGAGCCAAGGAAAGGAAGTTGTTATCAGATGGCTGTTGATAGCAGTGAAGCAGACCCAATTGAGAGTATCAAGGTTGTGTCTGAATTCCCAGATGTGTTTCCAAAGGATTTACCGGGTATGCCACCAGAGCGGAAAGTTGAATTTGCTATAGAGCTTCTTCCTGGAACCGCCCCCATCTCTAAGAGAGCTTACAGAATATCTGGACCAGAGTTGGATGAACTTAAGAAGCAAATTGATGAGCTGTCAGAGAAAGGTTACATCCGGCCAAGCACCTCGCCTTGGGCCGCCCCTGTCTTGTTCGTGGAGAAGAAAGATGGCACCAAGAGGATGTGTATCGATTATCGAGCTTTGAATGAAGTCACGATCAAGAACAAGTATCCTTTGCCCAGAATAGAAGATCTGTTCGACCAGTTGAGAGGAGCCAGTGTGTTCTCCAAGATCGATCTGAGGTCAGGTTATCATCAGCTCAGGATCCGACCTTCGGACATTCCGAAGACGGCATTCATTACCAAGTATGGTTTATATGAGTTCACCGTGATGTCTTTTGGTTTGACCAATGCACCAGCATTCTTCATGAACTTGATGAACAGTGTATTCATGGATTATCTTGATAAGTTTGTGGTGGTATTCATTGATGACATTCTGGTTTATTCTCAAAGCGAAGAAGAGCATGCAGATCATTTGAGGATGGTATTGCAGAGATTGCGAGAGCACCAGTTGTATGCAAAGTTGAGCAAGTGTGAGTTCTGGATCAGTGAAGTCCTGTTCTTGGGTCACATAATCAACAAAGAAGGATTGGCTGTGGATCCGAAGAAAGTGGCAGACATTCTAAACTGGAAAGCGCCAACAGATGCTAGAGGAATCAAGAGTTTCATTGGAATGGCCGGATATTATCGGCGATTCATTGAAGGGTTTTCGAAGATTGCGAAGCCAATGACAGCGTTGCTAGGCAACAAAGTTGAGTTCAAGTGGACCCAGAAGTGCCAAGAGGCCTTTGAAGCGCTGAAAGAGAAGTTGACTACAGCGCCCGTCCTAGTCTTGCCCGATGTGCACAAGCCCTTCTCTGTGTACTGTGATGCTTGTTACACAGGTTTGGGATGTGTGTTGATGCAAGAGGGAAGAGTTGTGGCTTACTCGTCCCGACAGCTGAAGGTTCATGAGAAGAACTACCCAATCCATGATCTAGAGTTGGCAGCAGTGGTTCACGCACTGAAGACATGGAGGCACTATCTGTATGGACAGAAATGCGATGTTTACACAGACCATAAGAGTCTGAAGTACATATTCACTCAGTCAGAGTTGAACATGAGGCAACGAAGATGGTTAGAATTGATCAAAGACTATGAGTTGGAGATTCATTACCATCCAGGCAAAGCAAACGTAGTGGCAGATGCTTTGAGCAGAAAGAGTCAAGTCAATCTGATGGTCGCTCGTCCGATGCCTTATGAGTTGGCCAAAGAGTTTGACAGGTTGAGTCTCGGATTTCTGAACAATTCGCGAGGAGTCACAGTTGAATTGGAACCTACCTTGGAGCGCGAAATCAAAGAAGCGCAGAAGAATGATGAAAAGATCAGTGAGATTCGGCGATTGATTCTAGAAGGCAAAGGCAAAGATTTTCGAGAAGATGCAGAAGGTGTGATATGGTTCAAAGACCGCTTGTGTGTTCCCAATGTCCAGTCTATTCGGGAGTTGATTCTTAAGGAAGCTCATGAGACAGCTTATTCGATTCACCCTGGCAGTGAGAAGATGTATCAGGATCTGAAGAAGAAATTCTGGTGGTACGGAATGAAAAGAGAAATCGCAGAGCATGTGGCTATGTGCGATAGTTGTCGAAGAATTAAGGCAGAACACCAGAGACCTGCTGGATTGTTGCAACCGTTGCAGATCCCTCAGTGGAAATGGGATGAAATTGGTATGGATTTCATAGTCGGATTGCCTCGCACTCGAGCCGGCTACGATTCCATTTGGGTAGTAGTGGATCGCTTGACCAAGTCAGCCCACTTCATACCTGTCAAGACCAACTACAACAGTGCAGTATTGGCAGAATTGTATATGTCTCGGATCGTTTGTCTTCATGGTGTGCCAAAGAAGATAGTGTCAGACAGAGGAACGCAGTTCACCTCTCATTTCTGGCAGCAGTTGCATGAAGCCTTGGGCACGCATCTGAATTTCAGTTCAGCTTATCACCCGCAGACAGATGGCCAGACCGAAAGAACCAATCAAATTCTTGAAGACATGTTGAGAGCCTGTGCGTTGCAAGATCAGTCCGGATGGGACAAGCGATTGCCTTATGCAGAGTTTTCCTATAACAACAGTTACCAGGCCAGTTTGAAGATGTCACCGTTTCAAGCGCTGTATGGAAGGAGTTGCAGAACTCCGTTGCAATGGGATCAGCCTGGAGAGAAGCAAGTGTTTGGGCCAGACATTCTGCTTGAAGCCGAAGAGAACATCAAGATGGTCCGAGAGAATCTGAAGATAGTGCAATCAAGGCAGCGAAGCTATGCAGACACAAGAAGAAGAGAGCTGAGTTTCGAAGTCGGAGACTTTGTCTATCTGAAAGTGTCACCGATCAGAGGAGTCAGAAGATTCGGAGTCAAAGGCAAGCTAGCACCCCGCTACATTGGTCCGTATCAAATTCTCTCAAAGCGTGGAGAAGTGGCTTATCAGCTCAGTTTGCCAGAGAATTTGTCTGCTGTGCATAATGTCTTTCATGTGTCTCAATTGAAGAAGTGCTTGCGTGTGCCAGAAGAGCAGTTGCCAGTGGAAGGTCTGGAAGTCCAGGAGGACTTGACCTATGTTGAGAAGCCAGCTCAGATCCTTGAGGTTGCAGACAGAGTCACCCGAAGGAAGACCATCAGAATGTGCAAAGTCAGATGGAATCACCACTCTGAGGAAGAAGCAACCTGGGAGCGTGAAGATGATCTGATGGCCAAGTACCCGGAGCTCTTTGCTAGCCAGCCCTGAATCTCGAGGGCGAGATTCTTTTAAGGGGGATAGGTTTGTAACGCCCCGAATTTTGCAGTTGAATTTTTTCTTTTCTTTACTCGCCAAAATTCGGGCGTTACCTTTTCCTTTTCTTTTTCCCCTCGCTAAACCTTGACCTTTTCCAAAGTTCTAGCGGGATTCGGTTTGGAATTCCCGTACGTATAAAAACCCTAAATACTTTATGTTGTTTGATGCACCATGCCGCCCTTGCATTTCTTTTGATTGCTTTGAAAGCGCAATTGCATTCATGTAGAAAGATCGGATTTCGAAAATGTGGAGAAGATCTTTTCTTTCTTTTTTCTCCCTCTCTTTTTCTCTCCTTTCTTTTTCTCTCTCTCCCGCGCCGTGGGCCGACCCCGGCCGGCCCAGCCGCCCCTGGCGCCCCCTTTGGGCCCAAAAAGCCCATGCCGCCCCCCCCTCCCTTTATTTTCCCCAAAACCCCCCAATCCCTCTCCCTCTCTCTCATTTTCTCTCCCTCTCCCTAAGCCGCCGCCCCTACCCCTGCCCTAAGCCGCCGCCGCCCCCTGCCCAACCGCCGCCCTCGGCCGCCCCTGCCGCCGGCCGCCCCTCGCCGTCGCGCCCCTCCCCGGTGAGCTCCCCCCTCCCCCTCTCCTCCCTCCCCCATCCCCTCTCCCCTTTCCCCATGGCCGGTTCGGCCGCCTCCCTGCCCCGCCGGTTCGGCCGCCCCGCCCTCGCCAGCTCGGCCGCCCCTGCGCGCCCCGCCTAGGGCCGGTTCAACCGCCCTAGGGCCGGTTCAACCGCCCCCCCCCCTTCTGTTTTTTTTTATTTTTTTTATTTTATTTTATTTACTTTCTGTGATTATAATTACTGTATTTTAAGTAGTCTAATCACTGTTTATGCTATGGGAAATAGGAAGTTTAATTTAAAATTCCGTTATGCTATTGATTCACGTAGTTAATTGTTTACCCTGTGCAATGTTGATCAACTAAAAGTGATTAGGTTTCCATTAGTAGATATAAATATGTATAACAGAATTATTTTGTTAAAAACCAATTGTGTCATTAGTGCATAAGATTTAACCCCCTGCGAGACCTTTCCCGTTTCTTTCTATCCACAACAAATGCGTTATCGAATGTCATACTTGATGCATATTCGCTTTATTTGTTATCTTGTATGGTGTACTGTTCTTTTGTATTAAATATGTGGATGTATGTATGTATGTTTGCGCTCGCATAGAGAACGATCCGGTCGAAGAGCCCGAGGAATTCGCAGGAGAAGCCCCTGAGCAGCAGTCGTTTGGTGGAGGCAAGTGTCCTTTGACCTATCTATGTCCTATTCATTCTTTAATTCACCTCCCGCATTACACATTTATACCTAAGGATTGACTAGCTTTTGTTATCCATGTCCTTGTTTACCTACTTGGGTCGGATTATTATTACTTAGTCTGATGCTATTGCTCAACTCTAATCAATGAACATGATGTGATTATCTATGATACGCTGTTTTCCCGTTCTTCTTTATGATTATACTTGTGGTTTTCAAGGGGACTCGAGCGGTTTCTCGAGTGCCTCTCCGTAAGGACCTGTTCTATGGATGACCGCCCGGGAAAACAGTGCAACCATGAGGGTGGAATGGGGTGCCCTTAGCTGAATAATTAGAGGATCCGGGGTGTAGTTCACTTAGCCGTCGTGCCGTCAATGGGGCTCGGTGTATGCGGCTCGCTCTGCCAAGTTTGGGTTCGCCCCTTGGGGAGGAGTGCGGTGCATTTAGGAAACCTAACGGGTGGCTACAGCCCCGGGGAATCTTTGTAAAGGCTTCGTAGTGAATCCCTGGCCATTCACCTCGGGAGTGAATAAGGGTCTTGCAAGCCCGGGCCAGAGAGGGAATCACGGCTTGTGGGTAAAGTGCACAACCTCTGCAGAGTGTTATGAAACTGATATATCAGCCGTGCTCGCGGTTATGAGCGGCCAAGGGAGCTCCAGTGATTAGTGGTACTTGATCAGAGATATTGTGGTACAGGTGGTTATGAGATTGATGGTTCTGGTTATGATTATGGTGCTGGTAAGTGGTATTCTTTCCGTTTGGAAAGGGTACATCGGGTTAATAACTTGGGTTAATGCTAAAACTTGGCTTTCTACTAGTAAGTAATAACCTGACCAACTAAAAGCAACTGCTTGACTTATCCCCACATAAAGCTAGTCCACTACAGCCAAACAGGATACTTGCTGAGTATGTTGATGTGTACTCACCCTTGCTCTACACACCAAACCCCCCCCCCCCAGGTTGTCAGCATTGCAACCACTGCTCAGGAGAAGATGAAGCTGTGGAAGGAGACTTCCAGGAGTTCCAAGATTACGACGAGTTCTAGGTGTGGGTTAGCGGCAACCCCCAGTCGGCTGCCTGTGAAGGCCGTGTTATCTACGTTTCTTTTCCGCACTTTGATTTATTGTAAGAACTATATGGACGTCTCAGACGTATGATGTAATCGACTATTTCCCTTATTAATACTATTTTGAGCACTGTGTGATGATGTCCATATTACGTAACTGCTGTGTACGTGAATAACTGATCCTGGCACGTACATGGTTTGCATTCGGTTTGCCTTCTAAAACCGGGTGTGACAGTTCCTCTGACGCACCATCCTTAAGATAAAAAGTAGAACCTATGGTGAGCGAGGAGATCGATGTTCAAGGATTTTAACAAACACGTTTGAGTAGAGACGCGTATGATATTGAGCATGCACTTCAACCATTCATGCGAGCGGTTCAACTACAACGAACAATACCAAACTACTAAACTCAAACAATGTTCGAGACAAAAGAAGATAGTCTAAGTGTTGCAAGCACCTAAACTAAAGTGTATCCTTGAAACGATACACTAGATAATCAAGAACAGGTGAGATCGAGTAAAAACATGAGGAAATAAGGTAATACCTTGATCTGAAGATTGAACCACATAAATCCCAACAAAAGTGAGGGAGTTGATGGAGGAAGCCAAGAGGAACAAATCTCCAACAAAAACTCCCAAGGATTTGATGGCACAAATGGACTTTGGAGTGGTGAGAGTGTGAAGGAGAGAGAGGAAAAGTGTAGGCAACAGCGGCTGGAAGAAATGAATGGGTAAGAAGTGAAAGGAGGAAGGGGAGGAGAAAAAGGAGGCGGCGTCGGCTGGTCAGCGGACCAAAACCGGTTCAACCGGTTTTGCGTCAGAGTGAACAGTTAAAGCGCGCAGAAAAAGTTGCTGACTGTGCGGAATTTCTGCCAGATTGACAGCGCAGTCTGCGAGACTGACGGTGCAGACTACGGCGCTGACTGACAGCACAGACGCAGAGGCGGCCAAAACCGGTTCAACCGGTTTTCACCAGGGGAAAACCGGTTGAGTGGCCTACTCAGCCGATTTACTCAACCTATTTTGAGATATTGCCTGGTAAGGCTTTAACAACACTTAACATATATGACATGAGTAATTTTAATAATAAAAACAGTATTTCTCATGACATTTTGTGCATACAACCATTTTATATCCATCAATCATGTGTTCAAAATTTTAGTTTTATGACACGTTTCGAGAATCCAAGATATTTAGCTCACTCCTAAGAAAGCAAAACCTAGTCTCATCAAGGTGTTTTGTGAAGATATCGGCTAGTTGATTTTCGGTGCTCACATGAAACAATTCAATATCTCCTTTGGCTTCATGGTCTCTCAAGAAATGATGTCTAATGTCAATGTGTTTGGTTCTAGAGTGTTGCACATGATTGTTTGCAAGTTTTATGGCACTCTCATTGTCACACAATAGTGGAATCTTATTAAACTCACAACCAAAATCTCTAAGGGTTTGCTTCATCCATAACAACTATGCACAACATGCCCCAGCTGCTATGTACTCAGCTTCTGCAGTGGAAAGTGCAACACAATTTTGTTTCTTGGAACTCCATGACACTAAGGACCGCCCAAGGAATTGGCAAGTCCCAGTAGTGCTTTTTCGATCTACTTTGCAACCGGCATAATCTGAGTCAGAGTAGCCAAGTAAATTGAAAAGGGAGCCTTTAGGATACCATAATCCTAGGTTTTGGGTGTGGACTAAGTATCTTAGGATTCTCTTAACGGCAACAAGATGGCAATCTTTAGGATTAGCTTGAAAGCATGCACACATGCAAACACTTAACATGATGTCAGGTCTAGATGCACATAAGTAAAGCAGTGACCCTATCATTGATCTATATAACTTTTGATCTACGGGTTTACCTTCTTCATTTAGGTCGAGATGTCCATTTGATGACATTGGAGTCTTGGCGTGCTTTGCCTTTTCCATGCCAAACTTCTTGAGCATGTCTTGTGTATATTTGGTTTGGCATAGAAAGGTACCTTCCTTGAGTTGTTTGACTTGAAATCCTAGGAAGTATTTGAGCTCGCCCATCATAGACATCTCAAACCTGTTCGTCATTACTTTGCTAAATTCTTCACAAAATTTTTCATTAGTACTACCAAATATAATGTCATCGACATATATTTGGCACACAAATAACTCATTGTCAACTTTGCGAGTAAATAATGTAGAGTCAGCTTTTCCTATAGTAAATCCATTCTTAATTAAAAAATCTTTAAGACAGTCATACCAAGCTCTAGGGACTTGTTTAAGCCCGTAGAGCGCCTTGTGAAGTAGATAGACGTGGTTTGGCTTCCTTGGATCTTCAAAGCCCGGTGGTTGCTCCACATAGACCCTCTCTTGTAGTGGTCCATTTAGAAATGCGCTCTTGACGTCTATTTGATATAACTTGAAATCATGGTTAGTAGCATAGGCAATTAATATTCTAATTGACTCTAACCTTGCTACCGGCGCATATGTTTCACCAAAATCAAGTCCTTCCACTTGAGTGTAGCCTTGGGCAACCAACCGTGCTTTATTTCTTGTAACAATGCCATGTTCATCTTGTTTGTTCCTAAAGACCCATTTTGTCCCAATCACATTTTGCTTGGGTCTTTGAACCAAGGACCAGACTTCATTCCGGGTGAAGTTGTTCAATTCCTCTTGCATGGCAATTATCCAATCCGGATCACCCAACGCTTCTTCAACCTTAAGTGGCTCAAGAGAGGAAACAAACGAGTAAAATTCACAAAAATTTGCTAAACGGGATCGAGTTGTTACCCCTCTCCTGATGCTACCCAGGATGTTGTCCACTGGATGATCTCTTTGAATGGTATGATGGACTCGAGGATGGGGCAATGATGGTTGTCTTTGAATTTGCTCCTCCTCATCATCCACTTGATCATGAGGCACTTCACCATTAACACTTTCGTGTTCATCTTCTACCACGGTTGGCATCCTTTGGGGTTGATGATTTTCTTCAAGACTTGGATGACTTGAGGTTGATGGGTTTGCTTGGGTGAAGGATTTGTCACCCACCACCTTTGCACCCACATCAAAAACCTCATTGGCCATCCACAAAGTTCCTTCCTCATCACCCTTTTCTTGAGGTCTCACTTCACCTATTGCAAGTTTTTTTATGGTCTTACAAGGTGGTTCTTCATTTCCTGCAGTGCCATTAGAAACATGCCCTTGCAAGCCATTAGACTCGTCAAATGTCACGTCTATCGCTATTTCAACAAGACCGGTGGTATTGTTGAAAACACGATATCCATGCGCATTTGATGCATAACCAAGCAAGAAACCCTCGTCCACTCTAGGAGCAAACTTTGAGCTCTTGACTTTCTTGTTAAGAATAAAGCATTTACAACCAAATACTCTAAAATAATCAACTTTAGGTTTGTTACCAGTGAGAAGCTCGTAGGCAGTCTTCTTGTAGATCTTGTGAAGATAAAGGCGGTTGATTGCATGACAGGCGGTGTTGACCGCCTCTGCCCAAAAGTTGTCAGGAGTCTTGTACTCATCCAACATGGTTTTAGCGGCTTCAATTAGAGTTCGGTTCTTCCTTTCCACAACACCATTTTATTGTGGAGTATAGGGAACCGAGAACTCATGTTTGATTCCTTCTTCGCCTAAGAATTCTTCGACACCTATGTTCTTGAATTCTGTCCCATTATCACTTCTCACTTTCTTGATTTTAAGCTCAAACTCATTTTGAGCTCTTCTCATGAATTTCTTCAAGGTCTCTTGGGTTTCACCTTTGTCACTCAAAAAGAAAACTCAGGTGAAGCGAGAAAAATCATCAACAATAACTAAGCCATACTTACTACCACCAATACTGATGTAAGCCACAGGTCCAAAGAGGTCCATGTGAAGAAGCTCCAATGGCCTCTTTGTTGTGACCACATTCTTTGATTGATGTGGGACTCCATGTTGCTTTCCTGCTTGGCATGCGCCACAAACCCTATCTTTCTCAAATACAACATTTGTTAGTCCAATGATGTGACTATCCTTTTGAAGTTTGGCCAAATTCCTCATACCGACATGAGCTAGCCGGCGATGCCATAGCCAACCCTTGTCGGACTTTGCCACTAAACAAGTCTCAGGCGTCACTTTACTTGTTGTGAAATCAACAAGATAAAGTTTGCCCTTCAAGCGACCCGTAAAGGCAACTGAGGAATCCTCCCTTCTAAGGATCTTCACATCCACATCAAAAAATAAGCAATTATAATCCATTCCACAAAGTTGTGAAACAGACATCAAATTGTAGCTTAAAGAATCTACTAGTAAACATTTGAAAGTGATTGTTGGTCAGAGATAGGAATTTTACCAATACCAATCACCTTACTCTTGCCACTATCTCCAAACACAATTTCTTGTGCTTCTTGAGTTAGTTGCAAGGAATGAAACATGTCTTCCTCCCCGGTCATGTGATTTGTACATCCACTGTCAAGCACCCAACTTGACCGACCAGAGGAGTAGACCTGCAAAACAAATTTAGGCTATGCTTTTAGGTACCCAAATTGAATTGGGTCCTGCAGTGTTAGTTATAGCCTTGGGTACCCACACACTTCTTTTCATGACTTTTCTTTTAGTGTAGGCACCCACAAATTTAACAACCAATTTCCCTAAATCCCAAGTCAACATATAATCACAAAGATAAGAGTGAGAAATGGGAGCATTAAATTTTTCTCCACTTGTGGATCCCACTTCCTTCATCTTACTCTTTGTGGAACTCAAGTTTACCTTTACTTGAGTTGACTTGTCATTTGAGGAGTGAATCCTCCCCAAGGCATCATATAGGGTGGTTCCCTCTATGAACTTGGGGGATCTCCACCCCTTATGCACTATGCTAGGGTTTTCCTTGGATGAGTTGAACCCAAGCCCCCTTTTTCCATTGTTGGGCTTTAGGGACTTGTACTTGGGTTCAATTTTCTTTAACCCATCATTGCTAGAGCATCTCTTCAATATTTCTTTGACCTTCACCTGTGGGATTTTCTTCCTTGCATGGTTAGTTAAACAACAAGAAGCATGGTATTTGGCACAATGTTTGCAAAAGGTATTATTTGAGGAGATAGACTTAGATTCAATCAATAAAGATGAGGCATTGATGTTCTTGCAATTTTCAAGTTGCACTTGAAGTTCTTGATTTTGGACATTCAAGCTTAACATGCTTGATTCAAGTGCATCCTTTTCATTTGCAAGATTAGCTATAGAGGTTTTCATATTTGTTACTTCTTTTTCTTTATCCTCTATAGTTATCTTGACTAAGGATACTTCCTTAGTCAAGGCATCTAGCATTTCATCTTTATTGAGTAGCAATTCTTGAAGCTCTAGGTTCTCTCCTTTTCAAGGATAAGCAAGTCTTCTTGAGCATCAAGAGTTGCTTTTCTTTTATCTAGCTTCTCCATTAATTTGGTGATAACATTATATCCATTCAAGCCAAATTCTTTAATCATTTTGTTTTTCATGGCAATTTGTTCATCATCATCATCATTTGGAAAATCATTACTAAATAAAGTTACCTTATCTCCTTTTGCCATGAGGCAAGTTGGAGTGTAGGAGTCGTCTTGTAGGTTGGTGAAGAGTTGCGAGCTTGAAGTAGATTGGATGGCAACGTTTGCCACCACTTCCTCTTCTTTAGAGCTAGAACTCTCTTCATCGGAGTTCCATTCTTCAAAAATATGGGCTTGACCATATTTCTTCTTCTTGAAATATCCCTTGTTCTTGCCTCCCTTTTTGAACTTGTCCTTCTTGTATTCCTTCTTGGCTTCTTGTTCCCTTTTGTTAGGACAATCCGCTATGAAATGACCGGTTTGGCCACATTCATAGCATGCCCTCTTCTTTCCTTTCCTTTGAAACTTGTCATTTTTCCTTACAAATTTCTTGAATGTTTTGATGAACATAGCTGTGTCTTCATCACTTGAGCTATCTTCATCACTTGATGTCTCGACCACTTTCTTTGCCTTGTGGTCTTTGTTCTTCTTGGGTGTGTCTTGTTCATTTGTGATCAAGGCATGAGAGTCTCTTGTCTTGATTGGGGCTTCTTCGGATTCATGTTGTTGAATCTTTGCAAATAATTGATGAGGCGTCATTTCCTCATAGTCATCACGGTCCCTTATCATCCTTGCTAGACTCTTGTCCTTTTCTTTGTATGCTCTCATGAATAGTCTCGTGACCTTGGAGTCACTCCAATCTTCGCTTCCAAGCACTCTTATTTTGTTTACTAACACCATTAACTGATCAAAGAGTGATTGAAGTGACTCACCCTTAGTCCAATCATATCTAGCAAGCTCACTCTCCAAAGCTTCAATTCTATGTCTCTTAGCTTTGGGATCTCCTTCATGTGACATTTTAAGAATATTCCAAATGTCATGGGCATCTTCTCTTCCTTGAACTTTTCGGTATTCTTCCGGACAAAGACTTCCTTTAATTATGCTCACCGCTTGAGCATTGCGGTGAACCTCTTGCATCATTTCCGAAGTCATCTCTTCTCCTTGGGCGGGCTTATACATACCTACATTGACAATCTCCCAAAGACTAGGATGTACACCGATTAAATGCGACTTCATCTTATCGGCCCACTCGTCATAGTTCAACTCACTAAGAGTTGGTAACTTTCCAAGTGGGGCGGAAGAGAAGTTGGGAATAAAATTTCTAGAATAATCAAATTGAACTTTATTGAATTCGTTACCTTTACTTTTGGTAGATGATCCTTCGGTGTTGAGACTTACCTTGCTCATCACCTTGGACACCAAAAGTTCCACTAGGTCGTCATTGTATTCAAATTTTCCCTTACCTTTATCTTCTTCGGTCTTTTTTCTTGATTCTTCTTCTTCGGCCTTTTTCTTAGCATATTCCTCTTTCATTTTGAGGAACATCTTCTCGGCAATCTTCATGGCGAGGTCGAGGACCTTGGGGTCCACTTCCTCGCCGGAAGATGTGACGGGGATTTCCTCGAGGAGAGGATCCACATGGTCCCGTTGAGTAGACATGATCGTTTCCTCACGCGGTTAAGCATAAAACGAGGTACGAAGCTCTGATACCAATTGAAAGTAGCCTAGAGGGGGGTGAATAGGCTACACCTGAAATTTTTCACTAAAAACTTCGAGATAGATCAAATTAAAGTTGCACTAGTGCAAACCGGTTCAGTTGATTTTGTTTACAACTGAACAAATTTGAACCTGCTCAACTTAGATTAAATAATCAGTTAAACAAATATTACGAAGTAGTGAAAGATTTTGCTAATGACTTGCCCTACAGAAAAATCCACTCAAATAGATGAATATGAACCAACCAACAATTTAAGGCACTTAACAAGAAAGCACAAGAACACGCGATTTATCCCGAGGTTCGGCAACCACCACAAAAGGTGTCCTACTCCTCGTTGAGGAGCCCACAAAGGGCCGGGTCTTTTCCAACCCTAATCCTCCACAAGCCGACCACAAAGGTCAAGGCAATCTCGTCTCAAATTTGCTCAAAGAGCGGGTAATACAAACTTCTTGGGGTCGTCCACAAATTTGGAGACTCCCAAGCAACCTCTAACCGTCAAGGAACACAAGGCTCCAAGAGTAACAAATCCGCACAAGGTCAAGTTTGCAATGAGCTCAAGAACAAAGAGAATGGGAGAATCAAGATAAAATTGACAGCGCGTTAGATCGACTTCACCTCACACCAAGGATCCTTCAAGTGATTGAAGGAGATGTGATTTCGGGTGTGAGATGTGAATTGAATGCCTTTGTTTGGGGTTTGGTCAGCTGAGAAATCATGGAGAGAGCAGAAGTAATGAAGAGAGAGAGTGTTGGGGGTATTTAAAGGATCCCCCAAAAGCTGGCAGCTGTTGGGAGAATAGAGCCAAAAACCGGTTGAACCGGTTTACACACCGGTTGAACCGGTTTCCACCAGGAAGATCTCGGTTCACAGACCTACTCAGCCGGAGACTCGACCGGATCCAAAACCGGTTGAGCCGGGAAAAATTCTGGTTGAACCGGTTTCTCAAAAATATCTGCAACGATTTTTCTGACAGCCCTGACTGTCAGACACGTCAGAGCAGGGATGGCAGAGGAGCAGTCCAGAAACCGGTTGAACCGGTTTTAGGTCCGGTTGAACCGGTTTCAAAGGCTGAAAAGAAAGTTTTGAACATTTTGAAGTGAACAAAGGTGGAACTCTTGTGGGAAGTAAAAATGATTTTTCACAAAGGCATTCTGATCTGGAAAAGTGTTCTCTAAGATGATTTTGAAGGATTTTGAACTTAGCTCATTGCATTACTTACTTAACCATTTCGGATCCCTCTTAATTGAACGACGATTCCTTTAACTCAAGAATTATAAAATGAACACTGTCGTTGTTTCCAAGCACTTGGAGCACGTCATATGATGTAGAATTTAAATCCTCTGTGCTTTACATTTTTATGCTCATAAGATATGTGCTTCTCCTGTCTGTAGAATTACTGTGTACATGCTAGGAGCAAACTTGTTAGAATCTCTGTTTGTTTTGTCATTAATCACAAAAACCCTCAATTAGAGTTGATTGCACTTACAAACCTACAACAACATGATCTATGGCTGCACAATAATAGAGTGTTTATTTCTTAACTCAAAAATTCACACCGAGGGGCTAAGGTATGGTGGTGTTGAGAGCTTCTTTTTTGTCTACTGAATGGGGAAAATGATCTCATTTAGGTTCTTTGGTTGGGCTGCCACCATTTTCTCCATCGACAAAGCATCGTTTGTAGTTGTGTACTAAAGATGAAGTGGAGTTTGCAAAATTGAAAGATGAAGAGAAAATACTCCAAAGACTTAACTCAAAGGTGTGGTCTTTGTATCCAATGGTATTGAGCCATTTGTCAAAGAGCGGTATATGAAACAAATGCTTGGTATTTATAGCTTTGTTATTGAAATAAGTCTTTGCATCCATGTGGAGCAAAAGAGATTTATAGAGAAGGCAGAGGAAGAACATTTAAGAAAATAGAAGTAGGAGAACATAATAAAAGCAGCTGACAAGCTGTTGTTGAAAAAGGAACACCTGATGTGAGGGCATAACTAACTGGTATCTATATTACCATCAGATATTCAACAATATAATCGACATGCACTAATATTTAATCGAATAATTTATGTGTCGTAGTAACGCATGGATACTAAACTAGTAAATAATTTGAAGATACGAGGTAGATCGAGCATTGAAAATACAGTGACGAACTGGTGGTGAGTTGGCGTACGTAGTGGTGCCGCCCACGTCCTGGAAAGGTAGTGGTGCGGCAGCAAGCATGGATCCACCAACCCAACCCAACCGCCTCTGCCCTCCCTAGCTTCTGTTCTGCTTGCATTGCAGTGCACTCCTTGTCATCCCTTCTCGTTCTCATATCATCACGTCCACGAGACCACGACGACTCTCCTCTCAGGACAATGCAGGGCGGCGGCGGTGACGAGGAGGATGCCCTCGCCGGGCGGCGGCCTCCGCGCGGTGGTGGCGACGACGAGAAAATGGAGATCGGGTGGCCGACGGACGTCCGGCACGTGGCGCACGTGACGTTCGACCGGTTCCACGGCTTCCGCGGCGTGCCCGAGGAGCTACTGCAGCAGCAGGCGGCGGCGGCGGTGGTGGTGGACGTCGTGGACGGCATCGTCCGGGCGCCCAGCGCCAGCAAGACGGTGTTCGGCGTGTCCACGGAGTCGATGCAGTGCTCCTACGACGGGCGGGGCAACAGCGTCCCCACCGTGCTCCTCCACCTGCAGCGCCGCCTCGTCGACCAGGGCGGCCTCAGGGCGGAGGGCATCTTCAGGGTGGCCGCCGACGGCGCCCAGGAGCAGTACGCCAGGGACCAGCTCAACAACTCGGGCGTCGTGCCAGACGGCGTGGACGTGCACTGCATCGCAGGCCTCATCAAGGTACGGTACCGCCATTGCATTTGTTGCATTGCGTATCTGATGATCTGACAACGCACGCACGCACGCACGGCACGACGTGCAAGCAGGCGTGGTTCCGTGAGCTCCCTGGCGGGCTGCTGGACGCGCTGCCGGCGGATGAGGTGACGCGGTGCCAGACGGAGGAGGACTGCGCGCGGCTCTGCGGCGCCAGGCTGCCGGCGCCCAGGGCGGCGCTGCTGGACTGGGCGGTGAACCTGATGGCGGACGTGGCGCGGGAGGAGAAGGCTAACAAGATGGGCACGCGCAACGTGGCCATGGTGTTCGCGCCCAACATGACGCGCGCCGACGACCCGCTCACGGCGCTCGCGCACGCCGTGCAGCTCATGAACTTCCTCAACATGCTCGTCGAGAGGGCGCTCAAGCACGAGCACCACCGGCTGGCCTCGTCTTCTTCCTCCTCCTCTGCACGAGCACCGACTCGGCCACATTCAGAGTCAGAGATGCGCAGTAGCCATGACGATGCCGACCGATCGCCGGATCTGATTAAGTAGCAATGCAAGGTCGTTGTACTGAAATTTAGTGTAGGAGTAGAGAGTGTTTTGATTTAATCTTCGTGTGTTTGTTGATTGATTGATTGATTAATTCCAGCAAATTAAACCAGCAGTGTGTGTTTAATTCATGTGCCCATGCTCTGTTCCTCTCCTCTAGCTATCAAATGGCCTTGTGTTCCTCCTCATCCCTTGTTAACCTGTGCCCTCCTCATGCTCCACGCTTCTAGCCGGGGCACTCTGACGGTGCTAGTGCCATTGTTGAACGCGTACATGCGAGTGCCGCCGTCGTCGACGAGCGCCGCCGGATAGACCCTGGCCATGATGCACACCCTGCCGCCTCCACCGAAGCTCTCCACCGCAGAGCGATCGATCTGCAGAGGTGCTGCTGTTATTCCATTTCCTACGACGACGACGATGACGACGACGACATGAAGAACAAACGCTTGAGGTGTTTGCTCAGCTCCACTCACCAAAGTTCTCAGAGATACCACCGTCTTTTCCTTCTCCAGGTCCAGCTCAAAGAAGCCTCCGTAGGCTGGCGTGTACAGCTCCGGTCTCAAGGACGATCTGCAATAATGAGAGAAAAGGCTCTGCTGCTTAATGAACCGACGAACATGAAGCAGGCCGTTCCTAGATTAAATGTGCATGTGTACTGTACTGACTTCCTCAGATCGGCGCACATAAGAACCATGTGCTTCTCCTGTGATCTGTAGTACACTCTGAAGTGCACGGAGGTGTGCTCTTCCATGCTCTCAGAAGCAAGAACCACGAGCCCGAACGGGCCATGAGCCGACGCGCCCGCTTCCCGGCACTGCTTCTCGATGTCCAAGAGCCAGGAAGGGTCAAAAGGGTCGGCACTGCCTATGGATGTGAGCTCGAAATCTATCTCCACATCTGCCTGTTCCAACAAGAACAAAAGTGTGCCAGATTATCTATCTATCTATCTATCTATCTATCTACATGAGAATAATGACTGAAACTAACCTGCAGAGTGTCAATTTCCTTAATCTCAAACAGATCCCCCTTCCTGAGCTCCAGGCCTTGGTGTCTGACTTGTTTTCCTCGGAGCGACTCGATCTCTTCGACCGGCCATTGCAGCAGCTGCTTGCTGTCTTTATCCAACCATATAGTCCTGGGAATTGCCTAAACCAAATCAAAAAATTACATGCGTGCGTGTTAAATTACAAAACTACAGTATAGTCAGAAGCTTACATGGATTCCAGCCCATCCTTTGGCGACGTCGTCTGACGAACTGTCCGTCTCATTCGTCCAGCCCCATATGACCCTCCTCCCTTTCTTCGAGTCGAAGAACGACTTGGAAGCGTAGTAGTTGCCGTAGTCAATCCTTGACCACAGCCTCCGGTCCTCGATCACGGTATCCGGCACAAAGGCGTCACCTTTCAGATCATAGACGCCGACCATGTACTTGTCAGAGCCGTCAAGGCTCATCTTGAGGACGTGCTTGGCGCCATCCGGGACCGCAGCCGACATGTCCAGCCCGGAGTTCTCGCCCGGCATCGCCGCGAAGAAGTCCGGGCACTCCCACATGGCGGAGGCGTTGGAGGAGTAGAGCGGGTGGTCCACTCTGTCCCAGCGCACGAAGTCCTCGCTCTCGTACAGAAGCGCCGCGCTGTGGCCGTCGACCTCGGCCCCGACGGCTATCCTCCACAGCCCGTCCGGGCCGATCCAGCCGGTCGTCGGGTCTCTGAACTGGCCTGGGTTCAGCCCTCGTCCGACCGGCTGGATCACCGGGTTGTCGTGTGGCTTCACCCACTCCCGCAGGTACGGATCGGACAGGTTCTTGGGGAACGCCACGTTCTGGACCTGACGCTTCTCGGTGTCGGCGCCGGTGTATATGATGGCAGGCCGGCCGCTCTTTAGGATGGTGGCTGAACCTGTCCAGCAGCCATTGATGTCGCTCGGAGTCGTCCGCTCTATCGCCGGCGCGAGCCGGATCCAGTTCACGAGATCTGTGGAGACCGAGTGCGCCCAGACTATGTTGCCCCAGAGCGAGCCGTTTGGGTTGTACTGGTAGAACTGGTGGTAGATACCATTGTAGTACATTGGTCCTGAAAATCAAGAGGAGCTTCTTCTACTGCAGTTTGGTATGTATGGAAGCAAGCGGTTGGTGTTTAATTTGAGATGCATAACATACCATTTGGATCTTTTTTTTTTGAGTCGTTGTTTGAAACGGTCCCCGATTCATTTGGATTTTTCAAGGACGGGAAAAGAATAAAAGATGATATCAGAAACTTGATAGGGCAAAGACCCTGAGTCCAAAACATGCTTTTCAGATGGTATCAGGAACTTGAAATGAAAATATAATCAGCATATATAAGACCAAACGGGGGCAAAGTGCATTTCCAGACAAATTTTCAGTTGGCCTGAATGCATTGCCTAACTGAAAACTTTAACACAATACTTCAGACTATGCCAATGTAGTGCGAAAAGGGAATAGCATCGATCCCTTTAGGTAAAACATTGCTATGACTTCACTAAAATGTAAAAGCAGTGCCATGAATGTGAGCCTTCACTAATATGTATCTTGGCTCTGTGCAGCATTCGGCAAGAACCAACAGAAAATTTGGCTCTGTGCAGCACAAGTATTGTGTAGCCTACCTACCTTCCCTTTCACATGTATACCATGAACACAGAGCTAGGCAACTAGGGAAATTAACCTCGCCAGTAATTTTTATTCAGAAAGAGAAGGGAGGTCAAACTCCCTCCAGTTAGGCAAAAAAAAAATCAGACGAACTTCCTTTTCCTTGATCCAGTAAAAGAACCTCGGATTACAAGGCATACGGAAAGTCAACAGAAGAGAAGAGAAGAGAAGAGAAGAGAAGAGAAGAGATGAGTACCGTTGATCCAGTTCTTGGGAGGCTGGAAGTGGTACGCGGTCCTGTACTTGCTGCTCACGATGGAGGAGACCTTGGGAGCCTGTGGATACAGGAAGACTCTCTGCGTGGCCTGCGCGACGCCACTCCTCCTAGTCCTCCTGCTGCTCCCAGGACCGGATCCGTCGTAGGAGAAAAGAACTAGGAAGAAGAGAAGGAAAGCACAAGGTCGGGCCATGGCCATGGCCATGGAGGAGCAAAGACAGAGATGGGGATGCAAGATTGGATGAGGTGACTTTGTTAACTCGACAAAGTGTTGAGAGGAGGGTCTCAGAATATTCAGAGGAAGACAGTGACTTCCAATTGGCTGCTGACCTGCTGTGGCCTGTGGCTGCTCACTTTGCATCCAGAACCTCGCTTTGTGGCAACATATCAGCTCAAAAATGAAAATGTGTGTATGGATCATTGGGGTTGTGTGTGTGTGAGAAAGAGAGAGAGAGAGAATCTGCTCCCTGCATTGGGCTTGGTAAGGGTTTATTGATCTGCATCTGCTATTTGCTGCTAATAAGATTAAGATGGTGAGGTAGCGTCGTTCTTGTCGTCTCCGTCTCAAGCTGATGATGGATGGACTATTCGCCGTTATGCCATACACAACGGGGAAGTTCTTTTATCTTAAAATTAAAATATTAGTACACCTTGGTGTAAGTATATATTTCATCAGAAGAGAATCAGTGAAAAATAATCAGAAGGGAATGAGCCAAAAAAATTCAAAAATATTTGACAGCTGTGGGATTTGAACCCACGCCCTTTCGGACCAGAGCCTAAATCTGGCGCCTTAGACCACTCGGCCAAACTGTCTTTGATGTATATGTTTTACTGTTTTTTATATGAATAAATAAATGTTCGATGGATCATTTCAAATCCACCATTTCGGGAGCATACACAGAAGCTGCCGACGTGTGTGGACCCTGGAGTACCACTGGTCGACGATGGCCACCAGAGCATGTAGCATCACGATTCACGATCCTGGCTGCCACTGCAACGTGTAGGATTTTCCTTTAGAGAGGACCAACACATATATATAACTATAGTTATAATTATAAATAATAGAATATATATATATATACTATAGTCACTAGTCATAACAATTAATACATATATGTGCTAAGTATATAATAAATACTAATTTGTTATTAGCTAACTTATTTATTTTAGCCATATATATATAACTAGAAAACAATTTTTTTTTGTTAGAGGGCCATGGGCCCCGCCAGCCCCCTTGTCTATGACACTGCTCAGTCTCGATTCACCTATGTCGCCTGCAATATCACATTTCGGCCTTGCACCACCACATCTAGGCTGCCACATCTCGGAGTGCATTGCCACGGCATCTCGGCTGCACACAGCCGTCGTGACCTCTATTTTTTTATAGGATCAATGTATCAGCTAGATGGGTGGATAGATGGTTTTAACTTAAAAGCATCGAGCGACTCAATTTAGCAATTAGAATATGCTAAAATTGTTTTACGACTACAAAATAAACCATAAGATTTGTAAATGTAAATGAACAAAAAACCGTTACAACGTTAAATTAAGATAGAGAATAATTCGTCGCAACGAGAGATAGGAATTGTTCGTGATATCGATGGCTTGTTGGTCACCCTTAATCCATTTTAAGGTGGATTCATTGTCTTTTAGTCACTCATCTACCAATAGTCCAATTCGTTTATGAGTCGTCTTCTATCAAATAACATCTCTAGCCTTAATTCCGCTAGAGTTGTTTTTCACCGCTCTAGCGACGCAAGCACAACTTCTCACAACTTTACTAGAGCCTCTTCACAATCTTCTTGAATAGCTTCACGGTGTATCACTACCAAATCGTCTAATGAGCAACAACCTCCAAGAGTAATAAACCAAAAACCTTGCTTGATGATCTCCCTAAAGCCTCAAAACTACACAACTGGTGCAATATACTAAATTTCTCTTGATCTCACTAGAAATCAACCCCAAGTGAATGTGAGTAAGAAGTCTATGAATGCTCAAAATGATCAACAAGTGATCCAAATGCTCAAGCCGGGATGCACACACCCGAGCACCCACTATTTATAGCCCCACTTCCCATAAGTAGATGTTAGATTACTTTTTTCGAGAATTATAGGCACTCACGGTCAATCCTAGTACAACTCACGAACAACTCACATTTGAAATCCAACGTCTATAATTTCAATTAAATACATGTCAGCCAACAATGCAAGCGAATAGTACGCCACCAGCGCGACCAGTCTATCAACCAATTATTAGCACATACAGAAAACTTCCAAGTTTTTGGCTCCTCTCGAGAATGCACGGCTAACAGTCCGCGTCAAAGGCTCGGACAATCCACTTGCCAAATATTAGCATACACATTATCTACCAACTGAAACAGACAATTTGTCTTAGGGTACCAGATAGGGATGGCAATGGACCCTGTTCTCCGATTCCCCGCGGGGAATTCATCCATTAGGGGACATGGATAATTGCAATGTACTCCCCACGAGGGATTAAATAGGGAAAGAATCATCCCCATCGAGTCTAGCGAGACGTGTATGGTTCATTGTTGCATGTTATGACCTTTTAAGTACTATCATATGGCAATTTGGTTATGTTATTGCTGGACATAAACTTATGTAATATGTTATTAGCTTATTGTTGTTGCCATACTAAGCTTCTAGTGAGTGGTGACTGATGTGTGCATGTGTATGTGTGTTTGGTGATTTGGTATGTTCTATGTAAAGACCAGAAAGTGTGTGTGCATGTCATGTGGGTAAACAGTTTAGGACTTATATATTATGTTATAATTGCTATTTTATAATGTGATGTCATGCAATGGTCTAAAGACAAGTGGCTCAATACATGCTATTTTAAGCCGAGGAGGAGACCCACGGGAAAAAATCCCAAACGGGGACAGAGATGGGGAAATTTCTCCCCCATTGAAGTTGATGGGGACGAGGATGGGGATGGGTAGTTAACTTCCGACATAAAATTTCCCAATGCCATCTCTAGTCCCGGATAGTTTGCTAGCGAAGAAACTTTCCAACACACTAACTTCCAAGTTTTGTCGTCCACTATATAAAGTATGGCCGACAATCCACCCCAAGTGGCCCAGATAATCCAATCCATGGGCCTGGATAGTGCACCAACAAATCAACATTTCCATATATAAACTTTCAAGTTTAAGTCTACCACCAGAATAAGTATGACGAATAATCCACCCAAGGTCTCGAACAGTCTTCCAACAAAGAAAAATTCTAACATAGGAACTTCTAAGTTTATGTATTCCACTACAATAGATCGGAGGACTGTCCACCGATCAAAATCAGAGAGTTTATCATAATCAACTCTATTTAAGACAGAAACTTATATTTTTGGCCATCATCTAGTTAGACCAGTGGGAAATATGCCCTATGAGTCGGACAATACATAGCTCACAATTCATCTCTCTTTCAAAGAAGCATTATTGTCACACTTTTTCTTTGAAAATTGCAAGTCTCAATTGAGTGATCCATGAGACACTATAGATCGACCAAGTAAAATACTTTGTTCCATCTTGATAGTACATCTTGATAGCACGACTATCTATCATATTAACCTGGTTAATATGATTTCTAATCACCTCTTGACTGGTTATATCTAAAACCCTATAAATACCTTTGTCTTAAGCTATCCACCTTATATAAACTAGTGATAACTCCATGTAATCTAATACACTCCATCTTTATCATGGATTAACCTAAATCTCATGTCCTCAAATGAAACTTTTAGTCTATATTTATTTTTGTTAAACCAAAACACTAGATAGGGCAGATGCTTACAGCCACCACAAAGGATAGAGAGTTTGAGCAGGGAGGGGACACCAGAGAGAGCGAGGATGAGCAAGGAGATAGGATGACAGAGAGGAAGGTCGGGTGGAGAGAAAGGTTTGGTTATGGCAACGAGTATATATTCGTCGGGTAGTATCATCCTATACCTATGCCCGTCAAAAAAAATCTTATCAGTTGGATTACCCATATAAGGTCACGAGTATAGAAACTTACTCATACTAGTACCCACACGGGTAATTTTACCCGACGAGTTACTCGTACTCGCTAGAAAAGTCTAAAATACTAATGTGTCAATCACTTAAAATGTCAAACAAACACATAAAAATAAGTTCACCTGAAATACAACAAACCAGATGATTATATCCTTGATAGGTAAACAAACAATAAGCGAAGAAGTATTTTATTTTAGCTAAGACAACTTTAATTACATGGTAAATAGTGATATGACACAGGTATATTTTACTCATGAGTATACAGGCATGTGTAGTACCCACTTATACTCGTACCCGTCTACCCGATGGGTACAGGTTCTTGTGTATTAGCATACCCGCGAGTTAAGAAATCATCTTATCCCGCTTTTATATCGGGTAAAACTCATTGAGTTATTCTGAGTTTAATCTTGACTTGGAGTCAGGGAAGGGAAAATGCTCTCGGTGTGATGACTCGCAAATTTCTTCCATGTGGGAAAGGGAAATGAGTGAATGGAAGCGGGTTGCGATTCCATGGCTGATGGGTTTCCAAATAGCACGGCAAAATGATGTCGAACTGATGACTCGCGGATTTCTTCAACATGAAAAACGAAGGGAAGCGGGAAATAAACTGATGTTAGGGTTGAACTAATTTTCACGATTTGATGAGTTTTATATCCACCTAGAAAATATTGTCGCACAACAACACTAAGGTCCCTCTCACAAGATCATGAAACTAGAGATAGAACCAGGAGCACAGGTAGAAATTTATAAAGATTCAGACCGCAAAACAAGTGATTTATAAAGATTCAGACCACAATATGTAATATCCTAGACAGATTCATGAATGCAAACATGAAAAAAAAATACATCGGCCGAGCCATGTGACTAATTAGCTCTCCCTTTTCTTTCGGTCATCAAGATCCTATTATTCCATTCATAATAGGTTAACCCCAAAGCCTGCGATAGAATTAGGAGCCAAGTAGGGCGTGCCCTGGCCATGGTTTACACGGATGATTCCTTCCTTCACCATAGAACATGTGACGACAAAGTCAAAGTGAAGGTAATAACATCTGCATTGCCACATGACCACATAATCTTCACAAGTGTCTACATAAGACATCAGCTACGGCTACGCTCGAAATACGCTTCTTTGTACAGATCCATGTTAGCTTCCAACAGGAATATTTCTTAGCATGGACAGAAGCAGCCAAGAACCGCTAGGGTTCAGGGTGTCGGTGAAATGCGCATTTACCAGTCTTCATCCAGAGTCGCCCTATGGAAGCACAGCACTGTGCATACAAGGATGAAGAAGGACGTGAACTCGATGAACATGGCCCCGGTCTCGATTAAGCCAGCATGCCTCAGAATTGCTGGAATAGCAAGGCTTCCCATGGCCGATGCACCAGTCAAGAATTTTGCAGCATTAATCCACCTGAAATTATTACCACCACAGCTGATCAGTATCACACTGTGATATAGCACAGGATATGATCATATGAATGAAACTGTTGAGTATATATACGAAGTAATATTCACTCAGTGGTCTATTATTTATATCTGTGAATTGTACATTTCCATAGGTAACCAAGAGCATCGGACACTGAACTTTGTTGGAATCTACTACCCCCACTCAGATGTGAAGAACAGGAAGAGAACTGTAGGTAGAAGAAGCACAGTAGCTAAACGCAAGAATTTGGCGCACAAACACCCTGGTGCTAGAACACCAGTTTTCTCTTGTTAAAATGCTTGCCGATGCTTACAGGAGTTTAAATAGCCTAAGTTGCTTGCATGGCACGAAGCCTTTGATCCGCATAAGACGGACTTTGATCCGCATAAGATGGACGCACGCAACTCTGAAGACTCGCGCCCTCACGCCTAAACTTCCTGCCACGTTGGGCGTACGACCCGGCCCCATGCACACGACGTGCACACACGGACAGCGGCCTTCTCGCGTCGGCTTAATAGACTCACCCAAGAGCATCTAACGGCTGCATGCACACACATGACACATGCAAGCACACACGCGTACACCCCAGCACTACGGACACAGTGCTGGATTTTATTTCTAACAAACTTACCCTCCACCTTCTCTGCTGGTCAAGAAGTGTGTGGATCCACCACCAAAAAACAGGCATGGCATTGGTACAAGGACGTACATGAGAGCTGCCGAATCATAAACATGTAGAAAATGTCAGTAGAACAACTATGGAAACATTCTCATTAAACTGAGGAGGGTGATGAAGTAACAATAACCTGCTAACATGGGCCACCAGTTGCTGTACAAAGCGCATGCCTGTACCATAAAATGAAATCCAACATTGAAGAAGCGACAAACAATAATAGCATGGCAACTTCATGCTGCCTTCTGCATGAATATGCTACACTTAGGACACATAGTTCATGGTGTGGGGGTGTCTACACAGTTTTTGTGTGCAGTGACTGCAGAAGTGCTTTCTCCAGCACATTTGATTCTCACACAGATATGATGCTTATGCTATAACCCTGGTAAGCAGCTAGTGCCTCTTTGTGCTTTTCCGTTTTATATTGCGTGTATCATGCTTATGCCATGAGTCACAGGACAAAACTAATGGGCATACATTGCGGGAAGAGCTCAAGAAAACATGAAAACAGCTAATTTGTAGCTTCTCAAAACTACCAATGCATACACCACATAAGTAACGATTAACTGGTACCACAGAAAGCTTCCAGTGATCTTAATTAGTTCCTAGAATAAGAGGCTAAGAGGAGCATTACATAAGCGAGCACATCGTACCAGTATCTGCAGTAGAATACTCGTGGAGAACATGAACGCGAGTGCAGCAAGCCTGCAACAGGAGAAATCAGTCGAACAAAACTAGAAAGCCAAAGTTAGAAAATACTGAGGACAATGAGCTTACACTGTAGAGAGAAACATCAGCAGTACGTGAGCAGCAGCATCCAGCACAGCGGCACGGAGGGCAAGCAGACAAGTAACAGATAAACAGAATCAGTAAAAGGAACTCCTGAAGCTATTTGAAGAAGAAAGGTATTGGTAGTCTAATACGGTACGAGCCAATCGGAGCACTTTAATCTAAACATAATCTCTTTCGGAAAAAATGAACTCGTCAAAACAGAAGGTGAAAATCACGACGAAAGCACTATGAGCTAACTGCGTGCATTTCACGAGGTTTTTGCAGAAATCGGATTCAAAAACTGCTGCAAAGTGGCAACACAAGCTCCGCCTCTGATCCAAAATGAGCACCTGCAAACCAACCTCGACCGAACGAGCAATCCAGTGCTGGCGCTGGCGCTGCCAGAGGTAACTTACAGCGCACCATCCTTAATCTATTCGGGATCTCCAAAGCCCTGATTCCGAAGAGAGCAACCGAGTCCATCCATCGGACTGGAACGGAACCCTAGCAACAACCCAATCGGCCTGACTCCATGCACGAATCGGCGTCCCAAACGACGGGAATCGAAGCTGGACTACAGGAAAATGTTGGAAGTTCGGGGGGAGAAGGGTCTAGGCGCACTCACCTTCGACGGTCATCGCCATCTTCGCCTTTCCTCTGCAGCGAGAGCGTTGGGAAGGGGAAGGAGAGGGGGGACTCAAGACTTTTTTTTTTTGAGATAATATTCGTCCCGTTCCGTTTCATCGCTGACGAGGCACGTGAAGGAGCCAACGCGATAAGTCCAATGCCAAGACTGGCACGTGGGTCCCACCAGTAAGAGACCGTCAACGGGGCGCCGTTAGGGTATCAGAAGGAAGACCAATCAAAGGGAGGCAAACGCCATAGCGGCCAATCACTTGGCGGCGGCGGCGGCGGCGATGGGGCGGCTGACCGAGGAGCAGGCGGCGCGCGAGGCGGGCTCGGCGGGGACCAACGCTATGTCCCTCAAGCTCACACACCGCGCTCTCTCCGACGTAAGTGGAGTGAAGTCTCATCGGCTGCCGCGTGCTGCTCTGATACTCACAATCCTTTGTGCTGCTGCTGCTGTGTGGTGGCTGGTGGTGAGCAGGTGTCGTGCCTGAGCAGCTTCAAGAACCTGGAGCACCTCGACCTCGGCTTCAACTGCCTCGTCACCCTCGAGGTACCTCTTGTTACTGCATAAATAAACAACTACTCTAGTCTAGTGGTAAATGAGCAATGCTGTCACGCAAAGTCCTCCTAAGCTAATGAGGATTTGGGGGGTACACAAGTTAAATATATACTATGTTTCTGCGGAAATCTCATTGTCGTTGGTATATCATGCTCTTATTCTTATTATTATTATTATTATTATTATTATTATTGTTGTTGTTGTTGTTGTTGTTGTTATTGTTATTGTTATTGTTATTGTTATTGTTATTGTTATCTCTTTGACCACATTATCTGGTCTCACAATCTCTCAGTAGTTTTATACAAGCTCAGACATGGTTCAAAAGATTATCAGCTATGCAATCGTTTTCATGAACTGGTGACCGGCGATTTTGGTTCATGGAAACATATAGTGGTTCATATAGCCTGCTACCGCTTGAACCTCAACTGGTCTGCTTATACCCCTCTATTTTCGCCTCAATATTTTTTTTTTGGTTGTATGTTACCAAGGGTTTGTCCTCCTGTGCCAATTTGAAGTGGCTTTCGGTTAAGGAAAACAAGCTTGTGAGCTTAAAAGGTGTTGAGGGGCTCTCAAAGCTGCAGGTGAGTCACCCCCCTAAAGTACTGAATTTTACCACGTTACTTTGACTCACCTCACTTCGGAGTTGTTGTACAGGTACTGAATGCTGGCAAGAACGAACTTACAAAAATGGACGAGGTCACATCTTTAACAAGCCTGGGAGCATTGATTCTTAATGGTAACACAACTGATGAATATTCTAGACTGTCCATTACTCTTATTTCTCTTGTTGGTAATATGCTTGATTATAGAACCTTTACAATTTCTAATGCAGATAACAATATTTCTTCCATCTGCAAGCTTGATCAGTTGCAACAGTTGAATACACTTGGTATGCAAATCAAAACCACACATGCATAGTAGCTTGAACTGGATTACTTTACCCTGCTGATGCATCCTTTTCCTAAAATAAGATGATCAACAGCTTTTTCATTAAGAGATCATGATATACAATACAATGCTGTTCACAACTTTGTTGTTACAACTATAGAATTTTGCAGGGTAAATAATAGTCTTTGTGCACATGACATTTGTCTTGCTTCTCCTTTTATATTTATATTTCAAACCAATCACCTAATAAAAAATTATATGTTCTTTTCATATAGGAGCTATGAGACAATAGATAACTATGTTTCCTTCACTTACTTGTAACATTTACTCTGCTGCAGTTCTCTCTAAGAACCCTGTCTTTACCATTGGCAATGCTTTGGTCAAGGCTAAGTCTATGAAAAAGGTATTATTAATTTCTTTATCCTTCGTACATGACTATAGAAAAGAATGTGTCGTTTCTTTTCTTCTGTATGGAGCCTATTTCTAACTCTGTATGACTAATGTTTCACTGTTACTTTTTCCCATAGCTATCCTTGTCTCACTGCCAAATAGAAAATATTGGATCTTCTCTTGTTAAGTGTGTGGAACTGAAGGAACTTAGGCTTTCTCACAACAAGATCAGTGTATGATTTCGTTTGTGGTCCTTTTTGTATTTTGATCAGTGTCCTAGTGTATATTTGTCTATTGCACTTGATGACTGTGACTTCTGGTTTTAATCCACAGACAATCCCTTCAGATTTGGCCAAAAATGTGAAGATCTTGAGCCTTGATTTGGGGAATAACTTTATTGAGAGGAGTTCAGATTTGAAGGTTTGCACCTATCACTGTTTGCCAATGAATCTGTCATGAATTATTTCTGACTGTAACAGTCACTTGTTGCATTGCTAGGTACTTTCTGAATTGCGCTACTTGAGGAACCTTAATTTGCAGGGAAATCCTGTTTCCAAGAAAGACAGTCTTGTCAAAAAG
Organism: Zea mays; assembly: GCF_902167145.1. NCBI lineage: Eukaryota > Viridiplantae > Streptophyta > Magnoliopsida > Poales > Poaceae > Zea > Zea mays. The sequence continues at coordinate 147,683,869 of NC_050098.1, forward strand.
GTGATCCCCCCTGACCAGTTTGAATTTTTTTTTTGTATGTACTGCAATTCTGTAGTAATTCCAGTGTACTCTCAGGTTAAGAAATCTGTGCCAACCTTGCGCATACTGAACGCAAAGCCCCTAGAGGCCACCTCCAAGAGTGATAAGAGGTCTACAAAAGAGAATCCTCCGAGCAAAGATGAAGACCTCATTGGGATTGATGCGAAGAAGAAGGATAAAAGGAAGGGATCTAAACAAGAGGTAAAGGGCCTTGAAGAGCTTGAAGTCCAGAGTGTTTCTACAGGTATCACCACTTCGAACCCTGGTAAACTTGAAGTGCCAGACAGTAAGGAAAAGAAAAAGGTCAAGGAAGCTAAGACGAAGAAATCTGAAGAGCCGTACCATGCCAATAACAGTAGCTTAAAGAACAAAGAAGTTCAATCTTTTGTCTATGATACCAGCACGAAGGACAAGAAGGAAGCCAAGAGGAAGAAATTTGTTGACGAAGAAGATGTAGATGCTGAAGGAATTGACAATACAGAAATCTCGTTTGCAGATTTAATGTTTTCCAATGTGGGCAATCCAGAGACTAAGCTAAAGAACATCTCAACCCTGGAAGCAGCTCCTGATGGAAAATCTGTTGGAGGTCTGGTAATTGATCACACAAAGAAGAGAAAGAAACCAAAAGGTGTTGTCACCATCACTGACTCCTCAGCTCTTAAGATGTTTTCCTCAATGCCAGAGGTAGGAGCAGGAGGGCTTGGCCTGTCAGGATGGGATGAGTAGCGTCTAGCTCTCTAGTACCATAAGTTTGCTGCCTGATGAATATCGTTTTTTGGTGAAAACCTCAATTTTATGTGAACTGAGCAGCATTTTCTTCTCTTCCCATCAAGTGCATTTATGATGTGTGATTTGAGGAACCAAGCCCCTCTAGATGAGTGGTGCATCTTCGGTTCAACCAATAATTTAGTGGAATAACTACTTTTCTCACGCTTGCATGAATTATAAACTACTCCGTCCATTCTAAATTATAAAATATTTTACTTTTCTTGATACATAGGTTTTATTATTCACTTAGATATGCACTATATCTAGATATATAGTAGAGAACAAATGTTTTTAATTCAAAATGGAGTGAGTTAATTTTATCAGAAATAAGAACGATGGACACTTTGTTCCATTCTAAAACGGACAGACCCAATTACAAATAGCAATGGGTCCTGATCCATGATGTGGCTGTTTGGTTCAGCTTTTGCTCGGCTTCTGGCCGCCAGAAGCCGAGGCTGGAACCAAACGCTCAGCTTTTGGCGTGGATTCTGGCCGACACGCTTCGGTAAGAAGCCACCCGCGCACGCTCCGCTGGAAGCGGCCTTCACTTGGCTTCGGATAGAAGTCTGTCCACTTCGCGTTGGGTTAGGGTTGTCGCCGCCGCCGCAGCGCACCCAACGCGCCACCGCCGTCGTCTTCGCAGGTACGCCCGACCTCCATCCGCGAACTCCTCCATCCCAACCGTCTGTTTCCCTCAGCGGCGTCTCCTTCCCGTCATTTGTAGGGTTCGCGCAACCTCTTCGCCGCAGCCCCACCTTCTCCCCCTGTCTTCTTCGTCTTCGAAGGTACGGGCTCTGTCCTCCATCCGGACCCTCTCATTCACCGCCGCCGCCACGGTTGGTTGACCCATTTACTATCGCTAGGGTTACCGCACCCACATCGGCGCCGCTGCTTCTCGTCGGCAAGGTTCCTCTGCTCCCCCACGTCGTGTCGTCATCTTCCCAGGTAGGGTGTACCTTGCCTCGATCCTGAGCGTCATCACGTGTTTGTAGGGTTTGTCCTGCCCCGTTTGGTATTTGTTTAGCCTTGAACCACTGCCGACTGATCTCCTGTTTATTCAGTTAATCATTAGTGTTATGGATCCACGTACTAAACTAATTTTTGGTGCATTGTCGCCTTCAGATACCCGTATCACGTCGGAGGTCTGTCTTCGGTTCCAAGATCCAGTGCAAGCAAGGTAATGTGCTCCTCAATTTGATGCGCACTATACTAAACAGGTGCTGCCCCAATTTTTGATTATGGTTTTCTTCGGATACCATTCATCTGTTGTGTCACTATTATTTGTTGACTGATTAGTTCATACTTTAGTAGTTAGTACCTGTTGTTTCTATGGTGTACTCGGGGTCTTTATTACTTTGTTTGTCACAAACTTTTCTATGTTCAAGGTTTTGGTCATAATTTGTTAGTTACTGCCTGTGTATGTATTAGAAGATGGAGTACCAAATATTTTGACGTTATTTGGGTAATACATTGACAGTCTGGTAGTACTATTATTAGTACACATGTGCCTAGTAAATAGTGGTACTTGTCCCCTACTTTGTTAGCAGCCTATGCACAGGACATGTGACTACGCCAAATTTTTGTAGATAGTCCCCATGTCTGGTATACTAACGACCTAATCCACATCAGATGGATTCAGCAGACTCCATAGCCGACAAGGCAATTGGACGGATGCAAGAGATTTCGGACAAGATATTTTCCGTAGCGAGGGAAACAATCCGTCCTGGACGCGGATTGACCTCATTTGATGCTACCAAACTTCGTGTAGCTTTGGAGGAGATAGCTTGCATGCTGGAGCAAGACTCTCTGGTGTTGCAAGAGCATTTGGACATCGTGAACAACTTTAACATCCCAGTTGACAGCAGCTATGAACCTTCTACCTTGTCGTCACCACCCCCATCTGACGACGACCTGACTCCACATTGGGACTTTGCGGAGCATTTCCAAAACTTTTGGGGAGTTGAATATGACTCCGATCAGATGCCTTCGTTTAGTGACAATGATGTTTAAGGTAGAAGGGAGTCAACCTTGGAGTTAGGTGTTTGAATAACAGGGTTCAAGTCCCTTAGCTTTTCTGTACTAAGGGCGTAGGGAAACAGGGAATCAGTTTGTTCTTTTGGTTCATGGGCTGCTGTAAATGTGTTCCCTGACATTTTGTGTCCAGTACCAGTTTATTTAAGGTTCTCGTTGTGTAATTAATGAAATTGCAATCTTAGTACTTACGGTATTATCTCAACATAATATGGCCAGTATATTCTTCATCTTTTTTGTTGTTTTTAATTCGGGAACACTACTACGTATGTTGAAAACTATATACTTGTTATGCACTAGATGGACAAGTCCGGCAAAGTGATTGCAAAGTGGGATAGTAGAGCAACAAAAATTTACACAGAAATTTGTGTAGAAGAGGTCAATGCTCGGAACAGGCCACAACAATTCCTAAATGCAGAAGGGTATGCTAACCTCATAAGGAAGTTTAAGGAACGCACTGGTCGCACTTACACCAGGGATCAAATGAAGAATAGGTGGGATTCGTTGAAGAGAATGTTCACCCAGTGGAAAACTCTTAATGAAAGGGCTACAGGTCTTGGTCGAGACCCTCATACTGGTTCAATCAGTGCGCCAGATGAGTGGTGGGCCAAGCAAAATGAAGTAAGTTCAACTTTTTTTTCGTAGACTAACATTCGTATTGGCCATCTAAAAGTAGGACTACGAATTGGTGCAGGCAATGCCAGGTTGTATTATGTTCAAAACAGCCCCCCTCGAGAATGAGGACGAGCTAAAGGTTATGTTTGGACCCATTGTCTGCACAAATGAAAGAACCCTGGTTCCTGGCGTGGAGGATGCTAATTCATCTTCTGATGATCATTTGGATTACACTTTAGGTGGGGGTGAAAACAGCACACCTGACCCCTGCACAAATGCTACTGGGAAGCGTAAGATGCGCCATGATTCCCCAAAACCAAAGAAGAAAAAAGATTCGAGGGAAGAGTACATGAAAAGACTTGTGGAGGCTTTTGAGTCCCGCTCCTTGACCACAAACAAGTCCATTACCTCTTCTGACAATGACCCGGTTCGATTAGAGATTAAAAACCAGTTGCTACAAGTGAAGGAAGATGGATCACCTGAAGGGAGCGAACTACATTTGTTTGCGACGCATCTTCTGATTCATAAGAAGTATAGAGATGTTTTTGCAAACTTGGAGACAAAAGAAGGAAGAATCGCTTGGCTTCGCAATGCTTACGAGTTAGAAACTAAAAAGAGCACTTAGCTGGTGGACGTCCGACAACAGAGTCGTACATGTTTACTATTATCGTTGGTTGTGTTTTTCATCAGGCATGTCGTTTCATTAGATGTTAAAAAAGTCCACCTACATGCTGCTGCTCGGACAACTGATTCTTATGTGTTCAGTATGTTAGTTGTGTCTGCTTAATGAGTCATGTCGTGTCAGTTTTCGTTAGTATCATTTTCCCTTTCAAACAATTTTCCACATATTCGAGTTGAACATGTATCAGAATAATCAGAGTTGTAACTTTGTGAGCTATGTGAATCTGTGAACTTCATATGCCTGTAAATTGTTCGGCTTCTTTAATATGTGTTTTATAAACTGTGGTTGCATATGAAATTGTGGCTCTTGGTTGTCTCCATGCAGATGTGTGACCCTTATGAACACACATATGATGATGAAATGGATGCACACACTTCTGATGATGAAATGGATGCACACACATCTAATGACGAAACAGATGCAGAAATGCTTGTTGCTCTTTATGCTGTTGACATTTGGGGCAGGCATTTCAGTCGGGCTCCTAGAAGAACATTGGTCGAATCTGGTATTCAATGGGTTCAAAGAACGTTGGAGATTAGTAACGACTGTTTTGACATGTTTCGGATGCGAAGAACTGTTTTTCGTCGATTGCATGACACGTTGGTACAAAATTATGGTCTGCTTCCAAGCAGGGGTGTCAGTACTATGGAAGCTCTTGGCATATTCTTGTGGGCATGTGGTGGTCCACAATCGTTTAGGCAGATCAGAAATAAATTTGGTCACTCATTGGAAACAATTAGCCGCAAGTATAGTGATGTCCTTAATGCGCTTTATAAGATGTCATCTGACACAATCAAGCCAAAAGACCCACATTTTGTCGAGATTCATCATCGTTTGCGAGAGGCGAGGTTTTGGCCACACTTCAAGGATTGCATAGGCGCAATAGATGGTAGTCACTTCCCAGCGGCAGTCCCGGCTTCGGAACAAGCGAAATATATTGGCTGACACGGTTACACGTCGCAGAATGTAATGGCCGTATGTGACTTCGATATGAGGTTCACATTTGTGGTGACAGGATGGCCAGGTTCCGTACATGACACAAGAGTACTACAGGATACTTTAATAACTTATGCGGACAGGTTCCCCCATCCACCGGAAGGTATATAAATATTTTGTTCATTAGTATAATACAGTACTATTTTATGTCATATGTACGTAACATTTGTATTTTGAGTTTGTGCAGGTAAATACTATCTTGTCGATTCGGGTTATCCAAATAGAAAGGGGTACCTTGCACCTTATAAGGGTCAGAAGTACCACATTACGGAATGGCAAAATGCGAGGCAACCTATTGGGAGTAAAGAAGTTTTCAACTATGCGCACTCATCCCTACGAAATGTTATTGAGCGATCATTTGGGGTGCTAAAAATGAAGTGGAGAATTCTATTAAGTCTCCCTTCATTTTCGCTTGAGAAACAATCGAAGATAATTATTGCATGTATGACACTGCATAACTTCATTAGAGATAGTGCTCTACACGATAGAGATTTTGATGAAGTAAGACCTAATAGCCTAAGTCATGATCTACCTGCAGGTGAGAGTAGTACTAGCACATCTGATGAGTTAGACATGAGTGATTTTCGAGATGCAATTGCAAATGCATTAGTGTCGTAGTTAACTTAGTGCAATTGTAACGGTACTTATGATGTAATCAACTCTACTAATTAGTTTGTAATGAACTTTATCTGCGTTATGGGTTTCATTTAATCGTTTGTTCGAACAGAATCTGCAATTTGAGAATCTGTATCCAAACACGTAGATTCTGATGAACAGCTTTTCTGCACAGCTGGCGAACCAAACACCTAAATTCTAACCACCAGCTTTTCCCAACAGCCAGCTTTACCCCACAGCCAGCTTTTCAGATAAGCTGGTCAGAAAAAAGCCGAACCAAACACTCGTGTGGAATTCTTTCATTAGAGGATGTAGATGAAAAAGTTTTTTTTCCACTAAGAAAATTCTGTCGACGACTCTTTCGACGAGTAAACAAAATGGGGGATAAGGTGGGACCTATTAAACGTGCACGTGACAATGTTTAATGTTTTCGTATAATAGTTAATGATAAAATAATAATTATGTAGTCTTGTCGTCGAGTAAACAGAATGGAGATAAAACGGAACCTATTAACGTGCACGTGACAATGTTTAATGTTTTCGTATAATAGTTAATGATAAAATAATAATTATGTAGTCTTGTCGTCGAGTAAACAGAATGGAGATAAAACGGAACCTATTAAATTCGCATGTGACAATATTTTCGTATAATAGTTAATGATAAAAATAAATAATTATTTAGTTAAAACATCACTCATAATATAATATATATTTATTTGATGTACACATAATAATTTCTTGCATTTAATAACAAAGGACTACATAATTTAAACGGGGCGGGGATTTACCCCATAGTCGGGTTAATTTGATGACAAGGAAATCCTAGGAGGATCCAATCCTCCGGGTCACTAATCCCGGATTTCCGTGACAGGGAACTATTTCCCAGCAGAGAATTTCCCGTTGTCCCCAATGTCAGGTACTCTTGAGACAGATAAATCGAGATAGACAAACCAGACAAGTCTCTCCTTATAAATATGGAAAGGCTGGTCCCAGTGACTCGATAAGACAGCTCGTCTCATCGTTGCACCGAGCCTACCCTTCAAACTTCGTTCCATTACCAAAAACAAATCAAAATGAGGAACGGATCACTCCGTTCCCCAAACAAAACCAAACATGGTATTAATGCATCAATGATTCAATGCTCCAGAAGCCAATTATACATGAAATTAAGGGCAACAGAATACTCCTGCTATCCATAATCGCAGAAAATGTACATAAAAACACTGAACATGACAATAAAATGCTAATGGGCCATGGAGAAACTGTTGATATTTGCCATTCATCAGCCTCTCATTTACTATGTGTTGCTTGAACAGTTACAATTGAACATAGCTGTTGAAATCCTAAACTCACTAAACTGCATGTCTGAAAGAAAAGCAGTTTCTAAGCTAGGGCACTTCATACAAGTGATTGTTTAGTTTTCCACGAAAGGATCCTTCAAGACCACCAGAGTCCAGAGGTCATTGTGTAGGGGTACTATTGTAGCCGCTTGCAAATAAATTCATATGGGGGAACTTTGTCAACTGCAACAAGGGTAAGACAACAAATCACATTAAGTCATAAGCTACATGCTCAAGATGATCAACTATACTTCAAACCTAGGACGAGAGTAATAACAAACGTACCATTTCCCCAGCTAGCCATTGTGGGTTGCGTAGCTAGCATCTTCCTGGCAAATGTTGCAACATCATCTAGAGTAATTTCTTCCATACATTGAAGGAAGTAGTCAATAGGCTTCCTGTTGTTATGGCAACAAAGCAGAAAAAAGGATCACTAATTTACTACAAATGCAAAACTAACACTGAAGTACCTAGAATACAGACTTACCTGCAACCATAAGATAACAGCTGCCTTCCAATATCTTCGGCAACAACTACCTGCAGCAATGTTAACAGAGAATGACACGTCTTATTAAGAAACACCTGACAGAAAATAGACCAGGAATTCATGATTACCCTAGATTCAAGATTCATTAATACAGATGAAATCGTTGAATTTTTTGCTCGTTGCAGTTCAACCTCTGTCACTGAGCAAACACAGACCAGCAGTTTTAGAACAGACAGTGAAAATGAATAGCCATTAGCCAAGCTTTCCAACCAAGTAGTGCATCATTCATACCTTCTCCAGGAGTTGCGACAGCAATTAATTCACTTACTGCGATGTCGACAGCCTTTGCCACAAAATCTGATGGCTGGACTAGTCAAAATAGGCAAACAAAAATACACATATCAGAGCCCCATACAAAGAAGAGTCATGCTCAACAAAAGCATATTGCAGCATGAACCAAACCGTTGTTGTTCATATTACTGTTGATTGCTCTATGATGTGAAACATATCTCCAGCAGTACTTTTCAGTGAGAAAGCTAAACAAGTATACCCACCATGCTAAATAGTAGGGTAACATGTGATGATCATGTTGAACGCGTTCAATCACTACTGTTCTTATTCATATTATGCATTTTCTTTAGGCTGATGGGCCATCCTAAGTCCTAACACTAGCAGGAAGACCCAGGACAACAAAGATGCACCAAGGCCAATGAGTGCCCACTGGAAGTTGTGTAGAGACAAGCAGGATGCAAGAGCTGGCCTTAATTAGGGATGAAAATGGTCAGTAAAGAGCTGGCCTCAATTAGGGATGAAAATGGTCAGTAAATATATTTTCTATACAGAATCGATTCCCTGGTCGGTCAGAAGCTCGCCAGATTTTCAATTTAACAATGTATGGTACAAAAAATAGAAGATCAAAAGTTTAAATACGGTTATGGTCTGAAACGGTCATAAATGATATCATTTTTACAGAAACAGTTCCTGAAACGCCCCATTTCAATTTTCATCCCGAACTTTAATCCCACTCAAAAATTCATAATCATGGAACACAATCATACAAAAATATCTTTATCTTTAGTTGAAAGAAGAAACAAGTTATATTAAAAAAAACATATGAGACACAGAACCATTTAGAAAAGATTAGCTCACTGTGGTCAAGTAGATACCAAAGAGGCCACTGCTGTCATATACATTGTTAAATGCAGAAAAAGAATCAACCAAGTGATATTTATTTAGGACACGTCGATCTGCAAAGAAACAGCAATTGAGCATAGCCTTCATCAGAAATATTTCACCCACCAAAAAACCTAAGTCTCTAATACAGCAAAACAAAGAAACTGAAATATAGATACTGCATCATGTGACATAATTCTAAAGTGTAACACAGTTTTTGAGATTTTATGCAATCTAAGTACATTTTCTATAGCAATCCAAAGAGTTAAACAATCATCAAGAGCTCAAGACTTACAAAGCCGTGAATGCATTCCTTTTCCAGGACCGCCAGATGAGAATGAACCACCACCACCCATTAAAGTCTGCCAGATGTAATTATTGTGTATGGACATTCACAGATTAACAATTAGATAGGAAGTTGCAATCAATGTACCCCTAGCTAATCAATAGAAAAATCTGGGCCATTAGCTCCACCTGTATGACAGTCATAATTGTAGCGTCTCTCTCTTGAAGCCAGCCCCCTGGCACTTCAAAAGCTAATGCAACATGTGTCATCTGCATAAGACAACAAGATAAGCAAAGACTATATCCGTTACGTCAAAGTAGAACAAAAGAAAAACACCAACTGAAAAAGGGTATATATAGTCCAAAGAGTGGAAAGACCATATTACATCTGAATCTGCTCTGTGTCTGGAATCTCCACCAACATATGTAGACTTTGGCTTTTCCATTGGGGTCCCCTTGTGCCAATCTTTCAACAACAAATCTGCATAGCCTAGCAAGTGTTCGTGATCAACACCTGATGCTGCTAGAACCACGCGATCAGCAGTAAAATTTTCCTGTTACATGCATATCATTATTCTAAAAAAATTGGTATAACATTGCTTCAACAATTTTTTGAAAAAACGGAAAATAACCATATGAGAACAGAGGTGTGCTTAGTAATTTTTGCTATCTATGGTATCATGTGCAATATCACATTAGCAACAAATGGTTGCAGCATTCTCTTAGTCTTACTACCATTGCATTCAAAGCATTGACACATACTGCTGTAAGTTATAGACGAATTCAGGTTCTTGCGTGTAATCTGACAGTAGCAAGAATTGCATTCCAGCATTTCAAAATTAGACAACTTGAACCATTATGCAGTATATGTGCGATAATACTAAATGACAAAGTACCTACCATAGCTTAGATATATAGATGTTCCATGCTGACAAGTTTAATCTGATACTGCTGAGGTGTGGTCACTTCGAACTATGTACTTATTAGCAGTAAGTTGATTCTTATGAGGAATGCAGAAATCAAATGAATAAAGAAAGAAAAGGGGACCTTACATGATAGAACTTTTGAATAATTTTGTCATTGATTCTAGCAAGGGCATCCTCAGGAGCTATTAGCGGATTTGCAAGAGCACCCGAATATCCAACAAGGTTAAGCTGTTCATGAAGAAACTTCTCAGGGTTCTTTTGTAGCTCATTTACTTCTTCTCGAGCAAGAACCAGCTGACAATACAGCAAGATGGTCAGTTAGTGACCAAACACTAAAGCACCCCAAGGGAGCATCTACTGAGGAAGAAGTCCATTACGGGTCACCTGCCGTTCGACTTCTTCCTGGAGGAAGAGCGGGTTGCGCATGCAGTCGATGAGGATCTCGAGAGCCTCTGGCATGTATCCCTTGAGCGTGTCATAGCTGTAGACCATCTGCTCCCTGGAGGCTGAAGCGCCGACGTTGCCCCCGGCAAGCTCGAGCTCGCTCACTATGTTGAGGTGGCTCCGGTGCTTGGTGTCCTTGAAGGCCATCCTCTCCAGCAGGTGCGATACGCCGGTGGTCTCCCCGGACTCGTAGATGGAGCCGGAGTCGACGAAGAAACCGATGCACGCAGAAGGACCCTGCCGGAGACGAGCTCCGTAAATAAGCTTCAGAATCAATCCGCACTGGAGAAGAAAAAAAAATGCAAGGAACGGCGGGAGAGAGAGAAGGTATTTTCGGGCGGTTCAGCGGCTGTGTGCTGCGCGTTACCGGGACGTCCTCGGTGGCGACTCTGAGGCCGTTAGGGAGCGTGGTGATCCGGGTGGGGCTGCGGCTCAGGTTGTCAGGGAGGCACGGCGGGAGGTCCAGCCCGGGTAGAGGGCGCAGGAGTGAGCCCTCACACGCGGCGAAGGCTTCAGCGGCGGAGAGCCGTCGCGCCGCCGCCGCGGGTCCCAGTCCGCACACCTGCGGCGCGATGGAACGGGAGCAGCGAAGCGTGAGCCAAAGGAGCATTGGTTTTCTGTAACAGGCGAGAAAGAGAGGAGAACCGGAGGGTGGCTTACCTTGCGGAGGACGCGCGTGGCTCTGCAGAGCATCGCCATCGGAGGCGACGGCGGTGGAGTTTCGCCGCCAAAGTCGTGGGGACTCGTGAAGACGTGAAGGGACGGGGAGAGACGAAGTGGGAGGTGTTTGGATTGTTGGGCCGTAGGGTTGGCTTTGGGTTTTCTTTTCTAATGGGCCTTCGCCTTTTTTTTTTCTATTCGGTTGGGCTTTTGCCCAGTACAAAGAGCACTCGCTCTGCAGTTTCAGACCAAATTACACTAGTCAATTGTCCGTGTTACGGTTTTTATATGTCTATACCTTATTTAAATGGAATAATAATTTAAACATGATTATATTTTTAATGTTTTCAAATATTAATATATGTTTCTTTATAAACACAAACAAATGTGTGGTCCAGTGGTAAGCGGCAATTGTTTGGAGTGGGGGAGGGTGGGCGGACGCGAGACACGAAGGAAGATTCACACTTAAATATATATATATATATATATATATATATATATATATATATATATATATATATATATATATATATATATATATATATACTCTATTTATTACCTATCTTAACCATCATAGTTAGGAATGGCAACATGTACATATCCGTCGGATAGTGTCATTTTATATCCGTATCCATAAAAATAATTTACCTGTTGGGTTACCCATATAAGGTCGCGGTATAAAATCTTACATATGCATGTATCCACACAGATAATTTTACTCGTCAGGTAACCCGTACCCGATAGGAAAGTCTTAAATTCCAATATATCAATCACTCAAAATATTAAATAAACATAAAAAACAAGTTCAACTTCACATACAAATCATATGATTACATAACTTGGTAGCTAGATAAATGATAGCTAGAGAGCGTTTTATTTTAGCTAAGATGAGCTCTATTAGATGGTTATAGTGGTATTGATGCGGATATATTTTATCCATGTGTAGACGGGTACGGGTAGTACCAACCCGTACCCGTCTACCCAACAGATAGAGATTTTTGCTTATTAACATATCCGCGATAGAGGTTCTTATTCATTAACATACTCGCGGGTAGAGAAATCATCCGTACCCGACTTTATATCGGGTAAAACCCGTCGGATAGTCGGGTACGCATCGTCATCTCTAATCATGGCGCACGCCCTCCTCCCATGCGGCTCCGCGCCCACGTGATTCCACGCCCCACGAGCACTTTGATATTAAATTTATTTTTATGAGTACTTTGATATTAAATTTATTTTTTATGAGTATTAAATTTAGTTAGGGTGTCGTACGGTATCCGTCAATTAGATTCTAACTATAAAATACCCTTGCCTTGTTAGCGGGCGCATCATAAAAGTGACTTGCTTCTAGAACATTGTAGATAATTACCACTAAAATAGCATAAACTAGAATTCCAAACACCACAACCTCACAGAATGTGTAGTATTTTAATTGCCGATTCCTTTTCTCGCAAATATGAGTGATTGCATACGGTATCTTCCCATTAGGCCATTACATATGGATTGGGATACGTTCGATGCAAGGGCGACACAGAGAGGATGAATTTCCTATAGATTAGTTTCCCATTTAATTTACAAGGGCACACTTTGTGCCATATCCATTTTTATTTTAACTTATTCTGTATCTCGTATAAAAATCAATCAGGCTGGCATATCATGCCAGGAACATGTACTATGCTATCCCAAATGACGAAGCCTGCATCTATAACCTCTCCTAATACTTTCCTTTCCTGCCGTATATTTCCTTCCTCCCTCCCTTTCCGTATCGCAAGATTTCCATCAAAGGGGAGAGAAAAAGAAAAGAAAAGGGAAACCAAAAAAAAAAAAGACTCCGTCACACACTCTACACCCGAGTGGACGAGTTTTTTTTCCTCTGTGCGTTGCAACTTGTAAATACCCTACTCCGGTGAACATAAATAAACTGGTTGATGGCAATCGGTTATTGGTGGATGGAACATAGCTCCCACTTTCCTTCGCCGTCAATGAGTTTCAGTTCCAACGAATGGAAGGGAATCAGAGCAGGCCTCTGCAATGAAGCAAACAAGAAGTGAGCAGGAGAGGCATAGGCGAGAAACAACAAGAGTATCATGCATACTTACTTGTGAGGATGTGATGACTGTTATGCCCATGTTGGTTGCTAGCCTGTACAGATGCTCCTCAACGTCCACGCTTGTGGCACTGCAAAGAGGAGTATAGCTTGCTAAGTACCGCACACAGTGTGTGCCCAAGAAATGAAACGAAAATACGAACAACACTTTACACTTGAGACATACTTGGTGCACTCGTCGAGGATGCCATACTTGGGACAGTGAAAGAACAGACGAGCCTGAAAAGAAAGCAGGTCCTCCCACTTAGCACAGAGGTAGAGAGAGATCAATTTGTTTAGGTAAGCCAGTAAATACATAATAGGCCTTATTAATCACTGACCATCCCCAGCCTCTGCTGCTCTCCCAAGGATAGAGTATCTTCCCAGTTAGTGGTAGCATCCCAACCTTCTCTCTCCAGAAGATACAGCAAGCGAACATTCTCTAGAATCGTCCTCAGGTGATCATCCAACAGCTCGGAAGCTGTAGACTTGTCACCTACGACATCAATCGTTCGCTAAATTATATACCAAGTTCAAAGTAAGAGCAAGAAAGAAAGGTAGGCGGGGCACCTACTTGTTTCGCCTGAGAGCATCTTCAACTTTGCCTCCTCGTGAGAGAGAGGGTATATGATCTGATCCCTCAAGGTTCCAAGACAAGTATATGGACGTTGAGGAACATTAAAAATTCCTTCAGATGGCTTGCTAAGACTACCAGAAGCAATGGGCCACAAGCCTCGAAGCACCCTAAAGATGGAACTCTTTCCGCTACCATTTGGACCTTCAAGGAACAAAAACCATAACAGAGATTAGAGAAACCATGTCAGCAGGGCGCAGGTAGATTTAAACCCGACAAACGCTGCAGCATGATATTACCAGTCACAAGAAGGCTTTTCCCTTGAGATACATCACAAGACAGTTGGCTAGCCAATAGCTTTTGCGATGGTGTCACAATGTTCACGCCACGGAAGGAAATTATTTCTTCGGAACCGGCATTTGTGGCATCAGAAGGCATGACAGGATCTAGATGAACAGCAGACCATCCATATTCAGGCGCAAGCAAGTGATAACGTCAAAAGAGAAAGATATAAACCCAAACTTACCATTCGTGAACTACCCAAATATTCAGTTAACAACCAACCTGCTATGCTTACTATTTACTACCAAGTTTCAGTATGGACTAGCACTTACTGCTTTGTGATGCCTGTAGAAGCTCCTCAAGCTCAAATATCCTGTTAATACCACCAGAGAGTTCAAGGAACTTCTTGTGTAACTCAAGAATATCACCAAACGCTATGAAGCTTTGTGACACCACAGATGCCAAGAACCTCAGAGCATGTGCCAACTCTCCTGTAATTCCGAAAACATGAGAGCATAAACTCTATGCCAAAAGGAACACCGCACAGAAATGGAAGCGCTGCCAAGATTTTGTTTTTTTTTAATAATGGAACTTTCAAGATTAATGCCAACCTTGAGTTGAAGTCAAAGCTCGGTCTCCCTTGTGCTCCAAAGCATATAACATACTCAGCCCCCATGTCACGTTATGAGGAAGCTGTTTCGTCACAAAATCATCAAAAATACCATAAAGCCACTTCTTTCTCAATAGAACCTTCGAGTGGTTGAGCAATGTCATGAATTTAGCGTCAATCATCTGTTTTTTGGAGGGGGAAAGTGGAATGTGAGGGCACAAAATATTACCAGCAATAGATCACGTATCAGATGACGAAAGAAAATACAAAATTGTATCTTTAGCATTATGAGTTAATCAACAGATAAACTTGTGAATTAGCAACATATACAACAATTAGTCCTTCACATATCGATAAGTGAGAAGGGTAAGGAAGCTAGTCAAACCAACTAGGATCTGTTTAGGTAGTTGGACTGTGACAAGATAGTTGGAATATAGGGTCATAGGTAAAGTAAGGGAGTTAGTTGAAATAGTGACTAGGAGACGTGTAAAATATCTTATGTGTATAACAGATTAAATAAAAAGGTCGGAAAGTGAAAGAGGTAGACAATAGCGGCTTTAACCTTTGATGCAATGAGACAACTGCAAATAGAAACAAAGTAGGAAGTTTGATTGACAAGAGCCTCAAGAACGGTGTGGTGAATGTGAGAAGGTAAGGGGATAGACTTACCTTAGTCAAGCTTGTCGTGGGTGATTTGGTCTTGAACGTAATGCTTATGACCCAAGTAGGCCACGATGAAAGTGCTAAGACACTTTTCTATGAAGACTTAGATGGCATGAATAGAGCTATATCTATTAGTAAGAAGCTTTTCATAGGATATCTTAATGGACATGTAGGTAGACCAAATGCAGGTTTCGAGGCGATTCATGGAGGTTTTGGGTATGATAGTAGGAATTGAGAGGAAAAGGAAGTCTTGGAATTTGCGGTAGCTTTTGACCAATTGATAGCCAACACATTCTTTAGGAAAAGAGAGTATCATTTAGTGACCTATACTGGCCAACACTCTCAGATTGATTGTATCTTCACAAGAAGAGAGAATAAATAAGCGTGCTTGGATTGCAAGGTGATACCTAAGGAGTGTATTTTCTCTCAACATAAGCTTGTGATGTGGGTCTTTTGTTTTCAGGTGCATGCCTGTAGGGATAAACAAGCCAGAATACAAGAATTAAGTGGTCAAAACGAAAAGGGGAGACATCAGAAATCTTCAAAGAAAGACCATCAAAGAGGGCACTTGAAAGGAGATGACACAAACAACGTGCATTTGGAAGGTGACCTCAGGGGTGTTAGTCCTGAAGGTCTGGGCCGTGCCCAATGGGCCGGCCCGAGCACGGCCCGTGAAAAAAAGAACAAAGCACGGCCCGACACGGCTGATTTAAAATCGGGCTAGCACGACACGAATCGCGGGCTGGGCCGTGCTCTAATTATCAGCCCGTCGTGCTATAAGGCCCGGTACGTCGCTGTGGGTCGTGCTCGTGCCGGCCCGGTACGGAAACAACACGGTGGATGCAGTCACGCAGGCCGGCTCACTCAGTCACCGCACGTCCGCACCTGTTTCATCTACCGCACTCGGTTAGGGTTTTCTCCAACTTCCCTCTGCCCGCCGCCGCCATCCATTCGGATCTTGCTGTTGATCTCGACCTCGTCCGTCTCGGTCTCTCGGGGAGCACGCAGCATGGAGGTCGGAGGAGTCGAGGAGAGCACAACACGTCCAGCCGCCCAGGCTTCCTGCTCCTGCTTGGCTTCCTTCACCGCACGTCCGCATGGAGCATGCGTCCACGAGCTGGAGCACAGCACGCCCAGCCACCCAGGCTTCCTGCTCCTGCTTGCCGTCCGATTGGCTTTCTTTTCTGCACTCGTCGTCTCCGCCGCGAGCCCGTATGGCCGTATGTGCCTACTGCCGATTGATGCTTCGATTCAATGTTAGCAGCCCGATGTGCGTTAGCGGCCGCGCGGAGTCCGCATTCTATTCAAATCTTGTTGCGTTCACAGATTTAGTGAATGATGATGGTGATATCTAGTGCTCAAATCTTATTGTGTTCACTGATTGCGTGCCGTGCTTGGGCCAGCACGGCCCGACAGAAGCCCGTCGTGCTTTAGGGCCGTGCTGGGCCTTACTTCAACTCATCTGGCCCGGTAAGGCACGGCCCGACTCTTTTTCGTGCTATCTAGGCCCGACTAACCTAGGCCCGAAGCACGACGTGCTCGTGCCGGGCCGGCACGGCACGGCCCAAGTTGCAGCACTAAGGGGTGTGTGGAGCAACCAAAGGGAGTGAAGGCGAAGCTAAAGATACTTGGTGGTAGAACGAGAAGTCCAAAGAGCTATTAAGGAGAAAAAAGAATGCTACAGACGTTTGTACCATGACAAGAGTGTGGACAACATAGAGAAGTACAAGATAGCAAAGAATACTGCAAAACAAGTTGTAAGTGTCGCAAAGAGTAGGACAGGCGAGGATCTTTACCAACATTTGAGTACGAAGAAAGGAGAGAAGACATATATAAGATGGCTAGGAAACCTAGGATCCGTGAGAGGAAGACAAGGGACTTCAACCAAGTTAAGTGCATTAGGGCTAGGGCATGTACAACCCTGGGACAGTGTATCGGTTTTCCAAGTACTAAAGACAGCTAAAAGACTCCATGATACAACACTGAGCCCCTAGATCATAAATGCAGTTAAGACACATAGTGTGGAGAATCTCTTGTATTTTTTTCAAGTAACTTCCTAAAGACCCTTCAAGAGACCTCATATTAAATGGGTTGTACATGCCCTTAAGGTTGAAACAAAGCACCTCTTGGTGAAGGATGAGATCAAACATAGATGACAAAGCATAGTCACAAGAAACGTGTACGGTGGTATCGACCCTCGACCCGGAAACGTCGTCCCCGACCCGGAAACGCAGGGTCATTTTCATTACCACCATGTAAAAACCTCTCACAGGTAGCGCGCCACGTTCCTCGACCCCGTTCCTCAACCCTATCGACCCGAGAACTTTGTGACTATGGACAAGAGTATCTTGACGCCTTTCAGATGGATGACTCTTTTAATGGCACCAATAGGTGCTTTGTGTGTAGGATCCAAGAATTTGAGGTTAGGAATGCATTGAAAAGCGAAAGGGCCTCTAGCCTAGTGGTTAAAGGCTTCCGATTAGCACCTCCAGTCCTGGGTTTGTGTAACGCCCCGAATTTTGCAGTCGAATTTTTTCTTTTCTTTACTCGCCAAAATTCGGGCGTTACCTTTTCCTTTTCTTTTTTCCCTCGCTAAACCTTGACCTTTTCCAAAGTTCTAGCGGGATTCGGTTTGGATTTCCCGTGTAAGAAAACCCTAAATACTTTATATTGTTTGATGCACCATGCCGAACCTTGCATTTCTTTCGATTGCTTTGAAAGTGCAAATGCATGCATGTAGAAAGATCGGATTTCGAAAATGAAGAGAAGATCTTTCTTTCTCTTTTCTCTCTCTCTTTCTCTCTCCCCTCTCTCTCTCTCTCCCGCGCCCTGGGCCGACCCCGGCCGGCCCAGCCGCCCCCTGGCGCCCCCCCTTGGGCCCAATAGGCCCAGCCGCCCCCCCCCTCTCTTTCCCTTATCCCCTAACCCTCTCCCTCTCCCCCCTCATTTTCTCCCTCCCCACCTAGGCCGCCGCCCCTACCCCCCTACCCGCCCCCTGCCCTAGGTCGCCGCGCCGCCCCCTGCCGCCGGCCGCCCCTCGCCGTCGATCCCCGACGCCGGTGAGCCCCCCCCCCTCCTCCCTCTCCTCCCTCCCCCTCTCCTCCCTCCCCTTCCTCTCGCCGCTCGGCCCCATGGCCGGTTCGGCCGCCCGCCCCACCCCGCCCGCTCGGCCCCTTGGCTGCGCCCCCGGCCCCCCCCGCGCGCGCCCCATGGCCGGCTCGGCCGGCTCGGCCGGCTCGGCCGCTCGGCCGCCCCGCCCCCCCCTGCTCGGCTGCTCGGCCGCCCCCTGCGCGCCCCGCCTAGGGCCGGTTCAACCGCCCTAGGGCCGGTTCAACCGCCCCCCCCCCTGTTTTTTTTTTATTTTTTTTATTTTATTTTATTTACTTTCTGTGATCATAATTACTGTATTTTAAGTAGGCTAATCACTGTTCATGCTATGGGAAAATAGGAAGTTTAATTTGAAATTCCGTTATGTTATTGATTCACGTAGTTAATTGTTTACCCTGTGCAATGTTGATCAACTAAAAGTGATTAGGTTTCCATTAGTATATATAAATATATATAACAGAATTATTTTGTTAAAAACCAATTGTGTCATTAGTGCATAAGATTTAACCCCCTGCGAGACCTTTCCCGTTTCTTTCTAACCATAACAAATGCGTTATCGAATGTCATACTTGGTGCATATTCACTTTATTTGTTATCTTGTATGGCGTACTGTTCTTTTGTATTAAATGTGTGGATGGATGTATGTATGTTTGCGCTCGCATAGAGAACGATCCGGTCGAAGAGCCCGAGGAATTTGCAGGAGAAGCCCCTGAGCAGCAGTCGTTTGGTGGAGGCAAGTGTCCTTTGACCTATCTCTGTCCTATTCATTCTTTAATTCACCTCCCGCATTACACATTTATACCTAAGGATTGACTAGCTTTTGTTATCCATGTCCTTGTTTACCTATTTGGGTCGGATTATTACTACTTAGTCTGATGCTATTGCTCAACTCTAATCAATGAACATGATGTGATTATCTATGATACGCTGTTTTCCCGTTCTTCTTTATGATTATACTTGTGGTTTTCAAGGGGACTCGAGCGGTTTCTCGAGTGCCTCTCCGTAAGGACCTGTTCTATGGATGACCGCCCGGGAAAACAGTGCAACCATGAGGGTGGAATGGGGTGCCCTTAGCTGAATAATTAGAGGATCCGGGGTGTAGTTCACTTAGCCGTCGTGCCGTCAATGGGGCTCGGTGTATGCGGCTCGCTCTGCCAAGTTTGGGTTCGCCCCTTGGGGAGGAGTGCGGTGCATTTAGGAAACCTAACGGGTGGCTACAGCCCCGGGGAATCTTTGTAAAGGCTACGTAGTGAAACCCTGCCTATTCACCTTGGTAGTGTTTAAGGGTTTGATCGGCCCGAGGCAAGAGGGAATCACGGCTTGTGGGTAAAGTGCACAACCTCTGCAGAGTGTTATGAAACTGATATATCAGCCGTGCTCGCGGTTATGAGCGGCCAAGGGAGCTCCAGTGATTAGTGGTACTTGATCAGAGACATTGTGGTACAGGTGGTTATGAGATTGATGGTTTTGGTTATGACTATGGTGCTGGTAAGTGGTATTCTTTCCGTTTGGAAAGGGTACATCGGGTTAATAACTTGGGTAATGCTAAAACTTGGCTTTCTACTAGTAAATAATAATCTGACCAACTAAAAGCAACTGCTTGACTTACCCCCACATAAAGCTAGTCCACTACAGCCAAACGGGATACTTGCTGAGTATGTTGATGTGTACTCACCCTTGCTCTACACACCAAACCCCCCCCCCCCAGGTTGTCAGCATTGCAACCACTGCTCAGGCGAAGATGAAGCTGTGGAAGGAGACTTCCAGGAGTTCCAAGATTACGACGAGTTCTAGGTGTGGGTTAGCGGCAACCCCCAGTCGGCTGCCTGTGAAGGCCGCGTTATCTACGTTTCTTTTCCGCACTTTGATTTATTGTAAGAACTATATGGACGTCTCAGACGTATGATGTAATCGACTATTTCCCTTATTAATACTATTTTGAGCAATGTGTGATGATGTCCATATTATGTAACTGCTGTGTACGTGAATAACTGATCCTGGCACGTACATGGTTCGCATTCGGTTTGCCTTCTAAAAACCGGGTGTGACATAAGTGGTATCAAAGCCGTGCTGACTGTAGGACCGCTAACCTAGAGTAGAATGGTCGTTCTAAGGATTATAGACCTCTGTCCCTGCCTTGACTTTGGTACCCCTTCAAAAGTTGGTCCTACTGACCAAACCTATGTTCTACTATATATTATACCTTGCTGAAAATTATGTTTTATTCCAATCCTTCATTTACTTATGATTCATTACTTGCTGGTCATATTAATTCTGTTCTCACCCTTTTGCTTGCGATGTCTTTTGTAGATGGCTCGACTTAGACACACTGCACGAAAGTCAGTCATCCCCTTCTTACCCTCCCGCCTTGCTGAGCGTCCGCTTCGCCGTCCCGTGGCCGGACAGTCCAGCCACTTGGAGAGACTACACCACCGCCTGCGTGAGGAGCAGGAGCGTCGACGACAGGAGCAGCAGAGCTCTTCCCTCTCGCTCCACCAGGAGATAGAGTCTGTGAGGAGCTGCTCCCCTGTGCTTCCTCTGGAGCCGCCCCCTGCACCACCACTGGGCGCCCCAGCCTCTGGAGTAGCTGCTGGAGGAGACCCAGACGACGGAGATGGCGACGACAGCTCGAGCCACGACACCGACTTCTCTGCTAACCCTGAGCCGGAAGGATGGGTTGCTCGACCCATCACTCGCGACGCTGCTCGCGGGTGTCACTTCCATGATGCGCTCGACACCCTGCTACGTCGGGCATTTGACCGGCATACTTGGTCCGTCGAGTATCGCTGTGTGGTCTACCAGCATAGTCGCGGGGTCTACCCGGACCGCTGGGAGGCAACTTGCTTGGTGCGCTGCCCGGAGGACAGTCTCCAGGGTGCAGAGGCCTGTTCAGAGCACTATTCTATCTCTGAGCGGGACTCAGCTGAGGCAGCCATGCAAGATGCTGCACGGCGTGCGCTTTCGCACTACTGCTCGGTTTTCGGTGGGGCAGCTGACGGTCTTGACCTGAAGTATTACCCCCGCCGTTCATCTGGCAGCACAGGAGGCGTGATTGTCTCACCTGTCGGTGAGGGCAATCCTAGGTTGAGCAGCACAGTCAACCTAGCCGCCGTGCTAAACACGGAGCTGGACCATGCATTAGACGAGCTGAGTAGGGCTCGTGCTGAGATCGCCCTGCTGCGGGCTGAGCGCGCGGAACGTCGTTATCTGGACGGTGGTTCCCCCGCTCCCGTTGGGACTCAGCACCCGTACCGCTCACCTCAGCGTGGACACCAGTCTTATGGCAATCCCGCCTGCAAGACCAAGATAAATCTAGAACCATAGATCGCTAGAGTTGGATCTTGTAATTAATACGAAATAAATATATACATAGAAGCTTCAGTCTTAGCGTTGGTCTCGGTCTTAGTTAGTCTTAGTTAGACAGGGTAGTTTGCTATCTCCTGTGCATCTATGTTTGTCATGATGAACTATGTTTGATTTGGATCTTTGTAATGATTGTCACCAGAGTGTGGGTACCCCCTGCATTTTGGTTTACATACTATGTCAATAAAGTTAGTTATATAGTTGGGAAACCCATTATTCTCCTTT
This sequence comes from Zea mays, assembly GCF_902167145.1. Classification (NCBI taxonomy): domain Eukaryota; kingdom Viridiplantae; phylum Streptophyta; class Magnoliopsida; order Poales; family Poaceae; genus Zea; species Zea mays. Next base: position 147,705,840 of record NC_050098.1, read on the forward strand.
CCTCTTTATCTGAGAAGCTGTGTGGTCTGTGTTGGAGATCAGTGAAGATGCTCATCTGTTCAGTGCTGTTGGAGAATTCTATACTCTTTTCTTATGCTGCAAGCTTTGCCAGATCAGTTCTGATGTGTGGTTGCGTTCTGCAGATGTCAGAGAACAGGCGCAGAGGAGGAAGGCGTGCTCAGCAGGAGCGAGCCGCTCCGCAGGATGAGGTGCCCCAGCAGCAGCACCTGCCGCCCCCGCCCCCGATGTCGATCGAGCAGATGTTTCTGATGCAGACTCAGGCAGTTCAAGCCATCGGTCAGACTCTGGCCGCCATTCAGCAGCAGCAGCAGCAGCAACAGCAGCAAGCACCACCCCAGCCTCAGATGCCTCAGATGCCTAGAGACAAGCGTGCTGAATTCATGAGAGGTCATCCACCAACGTTCGCTCACTCTTCTGACCCCATGGATGCTGAAGATTGGCTGCGCACTGTGGAGCGGGAGTTGCATACCGCTCAGTGCGATGACAGGGAGAAAGTCTTGTATGGTCCCCGTCTGTTGAGAGGAGCAGCCCAGTCATGGTGGGAGTCTTACCTCGCCACCCATGCCAACCCCGACACCATCACCTGGGAAGAATTCAGAGGTAGCTTTCGTCAGTACCATGTCCCTGCAGGTCTGATGACAGTGAAGAAGGAGGAGTTCCTGGCTCTCAAGCAAGGGCCATTGTCTGTCAGTGAGTATCGAGACAGGTTTCTGCAATTGTCTCGCTATGCTCCTGAAGATGTCAACACCGACGCCAAGCGACAATACCGTTTTCTGAGAGGCTTGGTTGACCCTCTGCAGTATCAGCTGATGAATCACACCTTCCCGACATTCCAGCACCTGATTGACAGAGCAATCATGACAGAAAGGAAGCGTAAGGAGATGGAAGATCGTAAGCGCAAGATCAGTGGACCCCAGCCTGGAAGCAGCAGCCGTCCCCGTTTCTCAGGCAATCAACCTCAGCAGTTCAGGCAGAACCAGCGTCCACCTCAGCAGCATCAGCAGCGTCAGCAGTATCAGCAGTTCCAAAGGCAGTATCCTCAGCATCAGTACCAGAACCGTCAGAGCAATCAGTCAGGAGGTCAGTTTCAGAAGCAGAATCAGCAAGCACCTCGTCTTCCTGCCCCAGCAAATCAGCAGAACAGTCAGGCAGCACCAGCTCAGGTTGGAAACAGGGCGTGTTTCCACTGTGGAGAGCAAGGCCACTGGGTGATGCAATGTCCGAAGAAGGCAGCCCAGCAGCAGTCAGGCCCCAATGCCCCAGCAAAGCAGAATGTGCCTCAACCTGGAGCAGGCAATCGCTCTCAGCCGCGCTATAATCATGGAAGATTGAATCACTTGGAAGCTGAAGCAGTTCAGGAGACCCCCGGCATGATAGTAGGTATGTTCCCAGTCGACTCTCATATTGCAGAAGTGTTATTTGATACTGGAGCAACGCATTCTTTCATTACTGCATCATGGGTAGAAGCACATAATCTTCCAATTACTACCATGTCAACCCCTATTCAAATTGACTCAGCCGGTGGTAGAATTCGAGCCGATAGCATTTGTTTGAATGTAAGTGTGGAAATAAGGGGGATAGCGTTTCCCGCCAACCTTATAGTAATGGGTACTCAGGGAATAGATGTCATCCTAGGGATGAATTGGCTAGATAAGTATCAGGCAGTTATCAGTTGTGATAAAAGGACAATCAAGTTGGTGTCCCCACTAGGAGAGAAAGTGGTGACCGAGTTAGTCTCACCTGAGCCGAAGAAAGGAAGTTGTTATCAGATGGCTGTGGATAGCAGTGAAGCAGACCCAATCGAGAGTATCAAGGTTGTGTCTGAATTCCCAGATGTGTTTCCAAAGGATTTACCGGGTATGCCACCAGAGCGGAAAGTTGAATTTGCTATAGAGCTTCTTCCTGGAACCGCCCCTATCTTCAAGAGGGCTTACAGAATATCTGGACCAGAGTTGGATGAACTTAAGAAGCAAATTGATGAGCTGTCAGAGAAAGGTTACATTCGGCCAAGCACCTCGCCTTGGGCCGCTCCTGTCTTGTTTGTGGAGAAGAAAGATGGCACCAAGAGGATGTGTATCGATTATCGAGCTTTGAATGAAGTCACGATCAAGAACAAGTATCCTTTGCCCAGAATAGAAGATCTGTTCGACCAGTTGAGAGGAGCCAGTGTGTTCTCCAAGATCGATCTAAGGTCAGGTTATCATCAGCTCAGGATCCGACCTTCGGACATTCCGAAGACAGCATTCATTACCAAGTATGGTTTATATGAGTTCACAGTGATGTCTTTTGGTTTGACCAATGCGCCAGCATTCTTCATGAACTTGATGAACAGTGTATTCATGGATTATCTTGACAAGTTCGTGGTGGTATTCATTGATGACATTCTGGTTTATTCTCAAAGTGAAGAAGAGCATGCAGATCATTTGAGGATGGTATTGCAGAGATTGCGAGAGCACCAGTTGTATGCAAAGTTGAGCAAGTGTGAGTTCTGGATCAGTGAGGTCCTGTTTTTGGGTCACATAATCAACAAAGAAGGATTGGCTGTGGATCCGAAGAAAGTGGCAGACATTCTAAACTGGAAAGCGCCAACGGATGCTAGAGGAATCAAGAGTTTCATTGGAATGGCCGGATATTATCGGCGATTCATTGAAGGGTTTTCGAAGATTGCGAAGCCAATGACAGCGTTGCTAGGCAACAAAGTTGAGTTCAAGTGGACCCAGAAATGCCAAGAGGCCTTTGAAGCGCTGAAAGAGAAGTTGACAACAGCGCCTGTCCTAGTCTTGCCTGATGTGCACAAGCCCTTCTCGGTGTATTGCGATGCTTGTTACACAGGTTTGGGATGTGTGTTGATGCAAGAGGGAAGAGTTGTGGCTTACTCGTCCCGACAGCTGAAGGTTCATGAGAAGAACTACCCAATCCATGATCTAGAGTTGGCAGCAGTGGTTCACGCACTGAAGACATGGAGGCACTATCTGTATGGACAGAAATGTGATGTTTACACAGACCACAAGAGTCTGAAGTACATATTCACTCAGTCAGAATTGAACATGAGGCAACGAAGATGGTTAGAATTGATCAAAGACTATGAGTTGGAGATTCATTACCATCCAGGCAAAGCAAACGTAGTGGCAGATGCTTTGAGCAGAAAGAGTCAAGTCAATCTGATGGTTGCTCGCCCGATGCCTTATGAGTTGGCCAAAGAGTTTGACAGGTTGAGTCTCGGATTTCTGAACAATTCGCGAGGAGTCACAGTTGAATTGGAACCTACCTTGGAGCGCGAAATCAAAGAAGCGCAGAAAAATGATGAGAAGATCAGTGAGATTCGGCGATTGATTCTAGATGGCAGAGGCAAAGACTTTCGAGAAGATGCAGAAGGTGTGGTATGGTTCAAAGACCGCTTGTGTGTTCCCAATGTCCAGTCTATTCGGGAGTTGATTCTTAAGGAAGCTCATGAGACAGCTTATTCGATTCACCCTGGCAGTGAGAAGATGTATCAGGATCTGAAGAAGAAATTCTGGTGGTACGGAATGAAAAGAGAAATCGCAGAGCATGTGGCTATGTGCGATAGTTGTCGAAGAATTAAGGCAGAACACCAGAGACCAGCTGGATTGTTGCAACCGTTGCAGATCCCTCAGTGGAAATGGGATGAAATTGGTATGGATTTCATAGTCGGATTGCCTCGCACTCGAGCCGGCTACGATTCCATTTGGGTAGTAGTGGACCGTTTGACCAAGTCAGCCCACTTCATACCTGTCAAGACCAACTACAACAGTGCAGTATTGGCAGAATTGTATATGTCTCGGATCGTCTGTCTTCATGGTGTGCCAAAGAAGATAGTGTCAGACAGAGGAACGCAGTTCACCTCTCATTTCTGGCAGCAGTTGCATGAAGCCTTGGGCACGCATCTGAATTTCAGTTCAGCTTATCACCCGCAGACAGATGGTCAGACTGAAAGAACCAATCAAATTCTTGAAGATATGTTGAGAGCCTGTGCGTTGCAAGATCAGTCCGGATGGGACAAGAGATTGCCTTATGCGGAGTTTTCCTATAACAACAGTTACCAGGCCAGTTTGAAGATGTCACCGTTTCAAGCGCTGTATGGAAGGAGTTGCAGAACTCCGTTGCAATGGGATCAGCCTGGAGAGAAGCAGGTGTTTGGGCCAGATATTTTGCTTGAAGCCGAAGAGAACATCAAGATGGTCCGAGAGAATCTGAAGATAGCGCAATCAAGGCAGCGAAGCTATGCAGACACAAGAAGAAGAGAGCTGAGTTTCGAAGTCGGAGACTTTGTCTATCTGAAAGTGTCACCGATCAGAGGAGTCAGAAGATTCGGAGTGAAAGGCAAGCTAGCACCCCGCTACATTGGTCCGTATCAGATTCTTGCAAGACGTGGAGAAGTGGCCTATCAGCTCAGTTTGCCAGAGAATTTGTCTGCTGTGCATGATGTCTTTCATGTGTCTCAGTTGAAGAAGTGCTTGCGTGTGCCAGAAGAGCAGTTGCCAGTGGAAGGTCTTGAGGTCCAGGAGGACTTGACCTACGTTGAGAAGCCAGCTCAGATCCTTGAGGTTGCAGATAGAGTCACCCGAAGGAAGACCGTCAGAATGTGCAAAGTCAGATGGAGTCACCACTCTGAGGAAGAAGCAACCTGGGAGCGTGAAGATGATCTGATGGCCAAGTACCCGGAGCTCTTTGCTAGCCAGCCCTGAATCTCGAGGGCGAGATTCTTTTAAGGGGGATAGGTTTGTAACGCCCCGAATTTTGCAGTCGAATTTTTTCTTTTCTTTACTCGCCAAAATTCGGGCGTTACCTTTTCCTTTTCTTTTTTCCCTCGCTAAACCTTGACCTTTTCCAAAGTTCTAGCGGGATTCGGTTTGGATTTCCCGTGTAAGAAAACCCTAAATACTTTATATTGTTTGATGCACCATGCCGAACCTTGCATTTCTTTCGATTGCTTTGAAAGTGCAAATGCATGCATGTAGAAAGATCGGATTTCGAAAATGAAGAGAAGATCTTTCTTTCTCTTTTCTCTCTCTCTTTCTCTCTCCCCTCTCTCTCTCTCTCCCGCGCCCTGGGCCGACCCCGGCCGGCCCAGCCGCCCCCTGGCGCCCCCCCCTTGGGCCCAATAGGCCCAGCCGCCCCCCCCTCTCTTTCCCTTATCCCCTAACCCTCTCCCTCTCCCCCCTCATTTTCTCCCTCCCCACCTAGGCCGCCGCCCCTACCCCCCTACCCGCCCCCTGCCCTAGGTCGCCGCGCCGCCCCCTGCCGCCGGCCGCCCCTCGCCGTCGATCCCCGACGCCGGTGAGCCCCCCCCCTCCTCCCTCTCCTCCCTCCCCCTCTCCTCCCTCCCCTTCCTCTCGCCGCTCGGCCCCATGGCCGGTTCGGCCGCCCGCCCCACCCCGCCCGCTCGGCCCCTTGGCTGCGCCCCCGGCCCCCCCCCGCGCGCGCCCCATGGCCGGCTCGGCCGGCTCGGCCGGCTCGGCCGCTCGGCCGCCCCGCCCCCCCCTGCTCGGCTGCTCGGCCGCCCCCTGCGCGCCCCGCCTAGGGCCGGTTCAACCGCCCTAGGGCCGGTTCAACCCCCCCCTGTTTTTTTTTATTTTTTTATTTTATTTTATTTACTTTCTGTGATCATAATTACTGTATTTTAAGTAGGCTAATCACTGTTCATGCTATGGGAAAATAGGAAGTTTAATTTGAAATTCCGTTATGTTATTGATTCACGTAGTTAATTGTTTACCCTGTGCAATGTTGATCAACTAAAAGTGATTAGGTTTCCATTAGTATATATAAATATATATAACAGAATTATTTTGTTAAAAACCAATTGTGTCATTAGTGCATAAGATTTAACCCCCTGCGAGACCTTTCCCGTTTCTTTCTAACCATAACAAATGCGTTATCGAATGTCATACTTGGTGCATATTCACTTTATTTGTTATCTTGTATGGCGTACTGTTCTTTTGTATTAAATGTGTGGATGGATGTATGTATGTTTGCGCTCGCATAGAGAACGATCCGGTCGAAGAGCCCGAGGAATTTGCAGGAGAAGCCCCTGAGCAGCAGTCGTTTGGTGGAGGCAAGTGTCCTTTGACCTATCTCTGTCCTATTCATTCTTTAATTCACCTCCCGCATTACACATTTATACCTAAGGATTGACTAGCTTTTGTTATCCATGTCCTTGTTTACCTATTTGGGTCGGATTATTACTACTTAGTCTGATGCTATTGCTCAACTCTAATCAATGAACATGATGTGATTATCTATGATACGCTGTTTTCCCGTTCTTCTTTATGATTATACTTGTGGTTTTCAAGGGGACTCGAGCGGTTTCTCGAGTGCCTCTCCGTAAGGACCTGTTCTATGGATGACCGCCCGGGAAAACAGTGCAACCATGAGGGTGGAATGGGGTGCCCTTAGCTGAATAATTAGAGGATCCGGGGTGTAGTTCACTTAGCCGTCGTGCCGTCAATGGGGCTCGGTGTATGCGGCTCGCTCTGCCAAGTTTGGGTTCGCCCCTTGGGGAGGAGTGCGGTGCATTTAGGAAACCTAACGGGTGGCTACAGCCCCGGGGAATCTTTGTAAAGGCTACGTAGTGAAACCCTGCCTATTCACCTTGGTAGTGTTTAAGGGTTTGATCGGCCCGAGGCAAGAGGGAATCACGGCTTGTGGGTAAAGTGCACAACCTCTGCAGAGTGTTATGAAACTGATATATCAGCCGTGCTCGCGGTTATGAGCGGCCAAGGGAGCTCCAGTGATTAGTGGTACTTGATCAGAGACATTGTGGTACAGGTGGTTATGAGATTGATGGTTTTGGTTATGACTATGGTGCTGGTAAGTGGTATTCTTTCCGTTTGGAAAGGGTACATCGGGTTAATAACTTGGGTAATGCTAAAACTTGGCTTTCTACTAGTAAATAATAATCTGACCAACTAAAAGCAACTGCTTGACTTACCCCCACATAAAGCTAGTCCACTACAGCCAAACGGGATACTTGCTGAGTATGTTGATGTGTACTCACCCTTGCTCTACACACCAAACCCCCCCCCAGGTTGTCAGCATTGCAACCACTGCTCAGGCGAAGATGAAGCTGTGGAAGGAGACTTCCAGGAGTTCCAAGATTACGACGAGTTCTAGGTGTGGGTTAGCGGCAACCCCCAGTCGGCTGCCTGTGAAGGCCGCGTTATCTACGTTTCTTTTCCGCACTTTGATTTATTGTAAGAACTATATGGACGTCTCAGACGTATGATGTAATCGACTATTTCCCTTATTAATACTATTTTGAGCAATGTGTGATGATGTCCATATTATGTAACTGCTGTGTACGTGAATAACTGATCCTGGCACGTACATGGTTCGCATTCGGTTTGCCTTCTAAAAACCGGGTGTGACAGTTTGATTCCCCTCGGAGGCGAATTTTCCAGCTTGATTAAAAAATCCCCTCGTTGTGCCTCATCTGCTCTCGGTTACGATGTCCTGTGTACCACCCTCCGGTGGGCCGTTGCAGAGTGGACGATTGACGCCAGCCTTTTAGTGATGGGGGCTAGGGTTCAGGGATTTTCTCGTTGTTTCGATCTCTTCTTAATATAATACTGGGAGGACGGTCATTCCCTCCCCGACCAAGTTTTTTAGCAATGCATTGAAAAGGATAAAAGGGGTAAGACGATGGACCCTGATGGTATCCCAATTAAGGCACGAAGATGCCTCAGGAACATAGCTATGGCATGACTAACCACGTTGTTCAACCATATTTTTTGGTCAAACAAGATGCCTAACGAGTGGAGAAGTACATTGGTACCGATCTACAAGAATAAAAGAGATATTCAAAGTTATACTAATTGTCGGAGAATTAAGTTGATGAGACATACTATGAAGCTATGGGACAGAGTTAATAAGCATCTTCTAAGAGGAATATCGAGGACCTCTATGAACCAATTTGGTTTCATGCCTAGAAGGTCACCCATGGAAGTCATTTTCTTAATAAGACCAGCGATGAAGCAGTATAGGGAGCAAAAGAAGGACCCAAACATGGTTTTCATTGATTTGGAGAAGGCTTATGACAAAATAACAAGGAATGTTATGTAGACTTTAGACAAATATAATGTTCCAACGAAGTAATTTGGACTCAAATCTGGATGGATAAAATGGCGTCAAGCATTTGGCACTCCATGTGACAAGAGGGTACTAAAGAAGTGAAAAGGCAAGTTCTATAGGACGGCGATTAGACCTGCTATGTTGCATGGTGCACAATGTTGGCCTACAAAAATAGAACATGTTTAGGAGATAAGTGTTGCAGAAATGTGTATGTTGCGTTGGATTTATGGCCATTCAAAAAGTGATCGAATCCAAAATGATGATGTGTGTGATAGGCTAGGGGTAACACCAATTGAAGAAAAGCTTGTCCAATACCGGTTGTGATGGTTTAAGACATGTCCAATGGAGACCTATAGAGACACCATTGTGTAGTGAGTTCCTAAGGTGCGATTGCAATAGGAAGAGAGGCAGAGGAAGGCTGAAGTTAACTTGAGAAAAGGCAGTAAAATGAGACTTGAAAGGATAGAATATACCCAAAGATTTAGTCATAAAAGGAGTGCATGGAAACAACTATCTATGTATCTGAACCTTGACTTGTGGTTTCTATTGGGTTTCAACTCTAATCTACACCAACTTGCTTGGGACTAAAAGGCTTTGTTGTTGTGATGATTTTTGGAATTTTGAATGAACCTTAAGACTGATTAAAATAAGGTATCATAGACTACCAGACAACAAAATTTCAGAAGCGACACAATACAGACATGTAATAATTTTGTGCGGCATTCATGTACTACGAAGAAACTTACAGCTTTCTCCCTTGATCCACCACCAAAGAAAGCTATTGACTCAGCATGTGTCCGCAATCTTGAGTGCATGAACCTTGATAAAGGTTACAGGGCCAACAAATTAAATCTTTTCAAAAGATATGAAAGTAAACTTTGCCAGTGCTAGATGAAGTATTACTAACCTGAACGTGCCTTCAAGTTCTTGTTCTTGGTTTGCAAGATCCCCAAAGTCAGGGGACACAGCTCTTAGAAAACCAAGACCTAGGAACATGTAAGCATACAGTATAGCAACCCCTCTTCGCCCAGACAAAAGCTTCATTCTCCATGTAAACCTGGTGAATTCCAATAGGGTTAGAAACAAAAGCTCAATACTAAGAAACACATGGCCAAGACTACGAGATCATGAGAGAGACTCACCAAATAATATCAACTAATGGCTTCACCATACCAGTAAGCAAGCCAGCAAGGTCATTGGTCAACTTCTCTACATCATGTGTCATTCTTTGATCTGCATCCATACTCATACCTGAAATGTTGAATACCTGCAAGGTAAGCTAGGATTACTCAGTTTCGTGGAAAACATATATATTATGCTCCACACAATGTGAAATCTACCCAAATTTCAAAACAATTACCAATGCCAACTTCAGCTATCAAATCTATAGCCCACTTAATAAATATAAAACAACCTGATTGATGTACAAAACTCAGTACCATAACTTTGAATTCAACCACCATACATTTTCAATATCAACTTTCAGGAAAGTAAATAGCCCAGGAAATGTTTACAAACAGATTAATCAGGCACTAAGTGTCAAATGCGGAGTAAAAATATCAGTGTCAAACCGTCACATTCTGAAGACCCTGTTTATTCAATTACTCGAGATATACACATGTGACAGTGACAGAAACAAGATAGTACCAGACTGAGGTTGTACAGTGCACATGGTGACATGAACCAAACGTAATTTGAAGTAACAATACCCAGAAATCAATACAAGATCAATAGATGAATGTATGTATGTCGTGCAAAAATACAAACACTGGAAGGGAAAAAACACTGCCACGTGGTGCAATAAAAGCCTGGGTGAGTATTCAATGAGGAAAGCTCGCCTTGTAAAAAGCATTTCTTTTCAAATAATATTGAAGCAAATGATTGGTCATGCGAATCCGCCATCCAAGGGCGATTCTTGAAGTAAGGTTCCTGTAAAGAAACAATTAATCAGATCATGGAACTGATTATATAAATTAGTTAATTTCATAAACAGCTCTGTATGCCAGGAAGAATGAAATTGGATTCATCATTCATGCAGTAAAGATTCTATCAGGAACCAAATTTAGCATCTAGAAAATACTTCAAATGAGTGGAACCACAAATTACCTCAGTGAGGGTGACACGATGGAATTTGCTGCACTTTGCAGCACACTAGTGCCAGCCAAACGAATGAAGGCAGCTTTGTCCTGCTCCAAGACATACTTGACACTTGTTCCTGTCACAATCAAATATATTAGTATTAGTATATAGGGCACGCTGTCAGCTCTAATTTGTGTAGTTAGCACAGAGAATACAAATGGTGCCAATGCAAGCAACTGCCTACTTGCTATCAAACAGCATACCATTCAATGAAGCTATACGGTCTGAAATCCAAGTGCGGGAGAATACAAGAAGTACCACTGCAAGCAGCTGCCCTCCTTGCTTATCAAATAGCTTTGGAACCTGGCAAACAAATATTTAGGAACAATATTAGAACTGAAGAACTTATAACATCCAAAATTCATGGTATGTTTATATTAATCCAATTAAAGATTTAATCTTCTGATATCTTCAAAAATCACGTGTTACATCAGGTCCAGGAGGAAAGAAGTCAATGAATGTTAAGAAGCAGAACGTATCCTAACACTACAATGGATTATGAAATACAACTGACCAGTATTTGAGACATTGCAGCAACTCTGACAGGCAAAGGTCTTGGAGAGCATTGCAATTGTGTGACAATAGATGATTGTACTGTATGTTCTATCTCCATACTGGGGGAAGATGCTATGACCTCTGTTGAATAAGAATGTTTCTTGGGCTTCATTGACGCATTTCCCTGGGAAACAGAATCCAGTTAAAGATAGAAGATGAACCAAATAATAACACATGGAGATAATAGGTGATACATTCTAAAAACACAGTAAGTACCTTTGTGCTGGTGATAAAAGCCCTTTGAACGGTAAGTGCATCAGACTTGCGATCACTTTCTGATGCCTTCAGCACATCAAACTCAACTTCGGGAGAGAAGGAACCATTTCTAAAAGAATAAAATCAAATTCAACATTGCTTTTTCAGTGCTCAAAATTTAAAATAAAAAGAAAGAAAATAGAAGTATATTTCTGTAACCTGTTGTCCTGAATATCCCACCCTCCTTCACCATCTAAGGATAAAACAATTTCATGAAACGCAACTAATGCTGGACGGTGAGATATTGTTATGCAAGATGTGCCCATTGCTCGAACCCTTTTGCAGAAGCGCTCTTCCATATCAGTTGTAACAGCACTAGTGCATTCATCCAGGATAGCAAACTTTGGCTTATGATAGAACAGTCTAGCCATTCCTAATCTTTGCTGCTCACCAAGAGACAATTCGTCACCCCAGTTAACTTCCTTATCAAGAGGATAGCGTTCTAGCAAGTATTCCAGATCAACCTGCAACCAACAGGCGACATTAAGGATTTCCTAGTTTATTACTTTTCAGTTGCTTGCAAAAACAAAGTGAAAAGTTGATGGTAATGCTTTGAAAGGCTAATTTATTAACTACATAGATATGATTGCTATTACATTCTTTAGAAGATCCACCATGCCACCATAGCTAAGTGGTTCAGTCTCTTGGTCTGCTGTGAGTGGATAGATTAACTGGTCGCGAAGCGTTCCAACAGCTGTATATGGTCTCTGGGGCACATAAAATATTTCCTTGTTGAGATTGGAACCAACACCAGGTTTGACAATATGACCAGATACCATTGGCCACAGACCACCAAGAACACGGAAAAGGGAGCTTTTTCCACTACCATTGGGACCTGAAATAGAAGTTAAGGCACATCATAAAATTCCCATGGCTGCAACTTCCATAAAGCAAAAGAACATAGATATAAATCAGCATTAGGCATACACATAAAATGTCAAGAAAGAACATCTACTTGACAGAGCTTTCCCACATTCAAGAAGATTAGCTTTCTTTTTTTTAAGATTAGCAGACGTTTATTGTTGCTATATAAGCCAAACAAATTATGGAGAAAATTTATGCAAGACTGGCCAGCAAGCAAGCTCAATGCATCTGGGAAAACAGCCTGCACTTACTTGGTTTAATAGTTTTAATTGCTTTTTAAGCTGAACAGGATATCTACGGGTACTTAAACAGGCAGAAAGAACACAAATAATATTCAGAAAAAATATATAACACAGGTTGCCTGCTCCTCCTGTTGCTGCAAGCCCTTTTCTACAGGTTAGCTTCTTTTCTTTAGTTATTTCTCCAGGTGATGCGACCTTTGCTTTCTTCTCTGATACTACTGTAGCAATGCAGCAGGTGCTGGGCAAGAATGGCAGAGCTCTTGCCCTGTTATCAGGAAAAACAAGAGGGGAGAAAAAAGAGTAGACTCAATGCCGAAGGCCCACACATGAGTGGGATATGGTGAAGGGATAAACTGAGACAAGCCTTCCCCCGCAAATATGGAGAGAGGCTGCTTCATGCCTAAAATTGAATAGTAATACATAAGCATTGAAGTTAGACAGATGCAAATTGCTTTTTCTGTAGCAACAGATCAGGCAATTCCAGGCCTAAGAGCATATTTCAAGACTGATTCCAAGTAATTAAGGTGAACACACTATTGGATGAGGAAACCAAATCACCACCAACACAATGTATCATAAGAAACCAGTACTTTTGAGCACAAAATAGGAAATAAAAAATATTATTGTATGATTTTTCTCACTCTTTTCATTGCAGTTTGAACATTCAAATACTCAGTAATTGATTCAGTTTCCTTTAGAGAAAGTGTTCAAATAACTAACACATGTCTAGTTTTAATGGGAGCAAATAAAATAGAGGATTACCAGTGATCAACAGATTAGAGCCCGACTCCAAATGAAGGTTCAAATTATCAACCAAGACATTCCCAGAAGGTGTCACCACCTGTAACAAATTATTTTTTAGAATCTTCACATAGGGTAGACAAATAAAAAATGACTATGATATATTATTACCTTAACATCTGAAAACTCTATATAATTTGCCTCGCTAATATAATTTCCATCAGAAGAATTTTGAGTAATCAATCTATCACGGCCACCAGATAGCTCACGCGAGACATCCAGTAATTCATGAATACGATTAGCATAGCCACTGCACACAAAAAATAGCCAATCACCATCAAAAACTACCATTTGAAATTTGAAGCATGTATACACTTGAAAGGCATTAAATAAACCTCACATCATGATGAAACCAAAGTCAAATTAGCAGCATATATAATACCATATAAATTGAGGATCTAAGACATGAATTTACAGTTCAGTTGGTTGAGCACACATGGTTCAAGTGCTCTTGGACTCGAATTTGGGTGCATATTCTTATTCAGAAAGTCGCCTAGTTCCTCCTGTTTCCCCCCTCCTAGTTTGGTTGATTTTACTTTATTTTTTAAAACATGAATTACCAATACAGTTCTCAGGAAGTGAAAGTGGGTACTTAGGGCAAATTGCTCAATTTTACAGGCAAAATATTTCATTTGCAGCTGAACTTTTCAGGATCCACTTTAGGTATGTAATTGACCGGATACAGGTTAGATTACTATATCAGTGTGTACTTAACCTACAGGCTGCATCAGTATTTGACACAGCAATTCAGCAGTTACCTGAGAATATTTAAGCGCCTTGAACTAATAGAAATGGTTCCAAGAGATTGAAATAGTGATATTATCACGCTGGTGTGGTATCGGAGATTGCTCAACATCTCTGCCCGTCCTAAGGTGGATGATTCGGGTTTAAGATTCCCCGCAAAGAAAGGTTCAATAATTAGGATAACTCCCACAGTGGCGCCAAGATACTTCAGAAGAAAATCTTGAATCATGCCAAACCACCAGTTTTCATGAAGAACAACATTCAAGTGTTTAACAAGTGCCCGGAACCGCTGCTTAATATGTGATGCTTCTCTGTTCTCACCACCATAAAACGCCACACTCTCAGCATGGGTTCTCAATCGTGAATGGAGTTGACGATATTCCCCCTCTAGCTGTTGTTCTGTAGACTTCAGCTTGCCAAAAGCAGGAGAAAATTTTCTAATTGTACCACCAGCACCTATAACATATGCCTGAAAGCACACACATGTTAAAAATGTAACTAAGAAGGAACAGTATTTTGTAAAATAAGAACATTTTTTCTAAAAAAATTATGAAGCAAACTAGGTCAAGTTTATTTTCTAACAGTAAGTACTGCATCATTTTTGCAGTTAATAAAGAGCAACAGTTGATCTAAAGAAGAATTACCAGAATCCATAACACATATTTTGGACTCGCGTAAGAGCAGAGGCGCCAGATGTATATTAACCCTTCTACAATTGCAGCCAGATCATCCTGTACAAGGTCACTTAATTCTGAGCAGAACTTTGGTATGTCACTTGCAATCCTTTGCTCTGGGTTTGTGATCCGATGATCAACATGTGAGATCTTGTAGTACACCATGTTCTGAATATAAGGAAAAAAATCAACTCATCTGATCATAGAAGATTTACTATGATCCTGCAAGGAGGAGGGCGAGGTGGGGAGGATCTGATAAACATGCAGAATGAGAAGTGCAGGGAGATAAACGGCCATTATCATGTATTTATTTTCCAGAATTTGGCAATTTTTAGTTCATCAGATCCAAGCTAGGAACCGAACTTGTTGTGTTTGGGAAACATAATGGGTTGGTCCATAATTTCAACATACAGCATATTAACATAAGCATAAGGCTAGTAGAGAAATGAGAAATGCTGGGATGATACCATCACTGTTGAACCAATCAATTCTATGTGATCACTCAAACACAGAGCCACATGATTTTTACAGGGTAACTAAACTCCAGATAAGAAGTGAGTTATTTCATTTGGGAAGACAGAATAATAAAATTTGAAATAGCAAGGAACAAAGAATGCATGGGATTGGGAGGTCCAACTTTATAACCCAACATACCTCAAAATAATCAGCATGGACAAGATCTGTCAAGATTTTCTTGAAGCGCAGGCCTAAAGACCCTGTTAAGTACTTTGATGTCTGATATAACGTGGATTGGAGAAAGCATAGAAGAAGATTTTCAATAATGAGACGTGTAAAGGTCGGAATACGCCGAAGGAATGCAGATCTGAATAAATATCCTTGTACTTTTGCCAATCTGTGGCCAACAGCTGTACGCAAGACCTGCAGAAAGATAGAAGGACACATCATCCTACTGCTTTAGAATGATAGGTAGGCAAATATGAATAACAAAGTCCTTGGCTTTACATGTTGCTAGACTGCTACAGAAGCAAATACAAAGTCACATTGTACACATAATGGTAAGAAAAAATGCCCAACATAGTTCCAGAGAAAACAGAAAATACATGTCCAGAAAGACAAGCTCAAAAATGATGCAGAGTTTAAGACTCACTAAGTACAGCAACAAGCAACAAGCAACAAACAAAGTCTTTTTGTCCCAAAAACAAGTTGGGGTAGGCCAGAGCTGAAACCCAACAGAATCCACAAATCAAGGTCCAGGCCAAATAATGGTAACAGAAAAAACATGACAAAACAATGGAAACTTTCAAAACAGCACATAGAATGCATGCATGATTTGATATCCAGAGCATTAATATCAATATGACAAATTAACTCTAACGAGCACAATGATGGAGGCTGTATAACTTACTGCTGTTAGTATCAAGCCAATAAGGTAATTCGTTCCATTCGGGCCAATCTTCTTAAGTAAAATAGCAGCCAAAAAATGCAAGGACTTCAGTCCACTTTTCTTTTTCCTTGTTTTAACCAATTTACCATCAATGCCGTTCTGACTAGTTCTTCCGTTATTACTGCTATGTGAGTTTGCATCACTGCAAGAATTTGCTTCCTGGTGTTTTTTCCATCGACCTGACTGCGCATATGCTAAAGCTCCACCAGCAAGTACTGCACCAGAAACAATTGCAAGTGTTCTCCTGTAAAAAAAAACAGGGAGGGGGGAAGGAAAGACAGGTTAACTGTTAACAGTTACATAAGGGTCAACTCATCGATCTTTTAAAAACAATTACTGCTGGATCAGCTCAACAGCAAACCTTCTTGAAGACAAAAGGTTGCGCCCCCGTTCTGTTAGTTGCAATAACTGAAGCGATGACATTGTTGCTAGATTAGTCCTCTTCAACCAGATATATACAGCTAGCTATAGCAGTTGAGCTGTACAGGCATCTGAATGATCAAGGAGAGACAGACAAAACACCGAAAAACACGATTGTCTACTGCTGCAGTGCAGCACAATGGACAACTAGAATCTGCAAATATGGAAGAGACCACTGTTACAATGGCAATTCAGTATGGAAATAAAATCAGTGGCAGTAATAATAAGTTAACAGAGTAGCAAAGATAAGGGGACAGTAGCAATGAGATGAATCGGTTCCTGCATCAAGAGTGCGAAGGATATGACATGAGTAGCAGAACACTGGAGGATCCAAAAGAGCAAGTCATGAACAGCATCAGGCCCGTAGTTGAGGTCATGATACTTCCGAGAGCTCTTGGTCCGCATAAATCAACGGTACTATGCTACAAGTAATAAGGACTAGCCAACTATAGACCCGGGTCACACTTATAACATTAGCAAAATCAGTCAGCGCAGGAGAAGGAGGAGGTTGGCCTTGCCTCCCACCAACCAACTGCATGGACAGCCAGTCTGACAACGGAACATCCAGCTGCAGCAATAGCACGGAGTTGTAGTACGAAACATGGTAAGGTAGGATCTATGCGGCACCACGGTTTTTCGATTGAATGAAGTGATCCCACTGCAGTAAGCAATACTGCATAAATAGATTCGCAGTGGAGCGCCCACCCAACAACCAGTATGCAGCAGAAGCAGAAGTAAAGGGTTTGTGGGGGGAGCATTAGCTGCGCCCTGCTCCAAGTAGCCCCCACTATTCCAGTAGTAATCAATTGGAGGTGAACAGAAATGATTCGATGGGCACGAGAGTGTCCCTCCCTCTACTTGAGGCGACGCGACGCAGAAATAGTACGAGCTAAAACTTGGGGTCAGCCGTCAGCAATGGCGCCGTAGCAGACCAAGCATGCAGGCAGGACTGAGATAAAAAAAATCCCCGTCCGTTGTCCGTCCCCCCACCCAAAAAAAACAACCAAAGACGCTTTTCGCTACCGGCACGGGCAGGAACTAGTACTAGATACGAAAAGCGAGGGGGCGACCCGCGAAGCGGGCGTGTGCACAGACTCAATCGGAACCAGCGGCACCGGCAGGACGGGAGACGATCGAGTTCGAGCGGCGTATGCGTCCACGCAGCGGAAATCGGTGGGAGTCGAAGAGCGATGGGTACCTGAGTATCGCCGATCGGGGATCGCCGGCGGCCGCCACAGCAGGAGGACGACGAAGAGACGCAGGGAGATAAAAGGAAAAATTGAAAAGGCGGACAAAAAATATATACTACTTCTACTTGAGGTAATAAGATAGAGGGAGAGAGGAGAAGAACAAGGGCGGAGAGAAATAGAGGGAGACTCGGAGACGGCGACGGGGAGGAGGAGAAGGAGACGGAGACGGGGACGGAGAGGGGAAAACGAGCAGCAGATTCCGTGCCCTGTTCCGCGCTGGTACGACATGTGTGTTGCAAGTGCCGTGTGGACACGAACCGCGGATTGGTCAGGTACTCAGGTCCTCCTCCCCACGGTCGGTCTCCCTCTCCAGCTTCTCACCGCCATGTGAAAGCCTTGTGTACATAAAGAGCACTCCATGTGAAATTACCAAGCGCCGCTTTTGTACTCTAGGTCTGATTGTTTGTCCGATTGTCTACTCTCAGTATTGTGGACATGCAAATATCAATTACGACCATCAAATATAATTTAATTATAAAATTAATTATAGAGATAAAGACTAAACGACTAGATAATTTATTAAGTCTAATTAATTTACTCGTCTTACCTTTTAGTTCTAATTAGTTTTATAATTAAACTATTTTTAATACATCAAACATCTGATGTGACACGGTAAAATTTATCTTCCAAACGGGCCATTAGTCAAGATCCCATCTTCATGTTTGGTTGTCTAGTCATTCTCTATAGTCTGGCTCTATAAATACAAAAATTCTCTCTAGACCTATCTTCCAAAAATTCTCTAGAGTCAGTTTATGCTGGTGCAATCATTTAGTATTATCTAATGGTGGATTAACAATGTCTATTAAATAATTTCAATCTATTTAAAATTAGGATTAAGACTTGGTTCATACTAGTCCATTTACTATTTATGTAAGTAGTGTTTTAGTTGTTTATTTTGCTTAGTGATTAGCTAGTCTTCTTCTACGTATCTTTTACTAGCTACTAATTTGATTAAGAGATAACCTAGAGCAAGCTAGAACAAGTAATTTCGTCCACATATTCAAATATATTGGTCC
Organism: Zea mays; assembly: GCF_902167145.1. Classification (NCBI taxonomy): domain Eukaryota; kingdom Viridiplantae; phylum Streptophyta; class Magnoliopsida; order Poales; family Poaceae; genus Zea; species Zea mays. The sequence goes on from NC_050098.1 coordinate 147,724,314, forward strand.
TAGTTGTAATCGTAGGTTTTGTCAAATAATTGTTTATGAGCTATTCACCACCTCTGGCCAACTAAGTCATATCAAGTAGTATCAAATCCAGAAAACCATTGTTTTTAGGCTTAACATCTTACGGTGAAAAAATTACTTTTAGTCATATTGGTACAACTCCTCCTTTTGATGGTACTAATTATTTGAAAAAATGATGTGCTTACATTTAAAAGTTATGAGCAGAAAGATATATGGTGTTGTGGATATTTTTGTAGCGATTGTCATAAAAGATCCAACACATAGTGAAGAGGAGAAATTGCAATTAAATTATCAAGCCCTTAACGTCATATATGAAGCCTTCGATCCCAAAGTCTTTGAATCAATCAAATACTTAGAATTTGTATGTAACTCTAGAAAACTCTTATGAGAACACACCAGCTGTAAAAAAGCCAAATTATACATCTTCAAATACAAACATGCAAGGTTCAAGATCCAAGAAGACGAGAGTGTGCACGAAATGTTTTGTAGACTTAATGTCATTATAGTTGGGATAAAAAACTTAGGACATAAGGTGGACGATGAGGATTTTTTCATTGGTTTGTAAGGGCAGCCGCAATGGTATCAAGTTAGCTCAAAGGAGTCCATGTTAGCATCTATTATACATGTGATAAGGAATTAAATGAAGATATAGAGTGCTGCTATCTATGAACCCGTAGTGAGTCTATACGCAGAAACTGAGATGATACAAAGAGTGTATGTAATTATTAAAAATAGCTATGGATATCTATATAGATACATCATTGTAAAGATTCACTATAGGATGATTTGTATATGACATGAATGTTGATACAGAGAGTATACTATCTACACCATTGTGGCTACGTTAAGGTGCTTACCTCCAAAATTTGACACGTTGGGCAACATCATCGTAAGAGGCGGACTCTAGACAGTAACTAGCCCAAGTACTAGAGGATGTTGTAACACAATATATACTGTCGGAGAGGAAATTCTTCGGCCGGGTGGCGGAACGCACCCGCCCTAGATCCTAAGATGAGGAGGGGCCTAAGCGTTTTGCCTGTTAGATGGAGTCGGGAAGAACACAAGAACACACAAGGGTTTAGAGTGGTTCGGGCCGCCGGAGCGTAATACCCTACTCCACTGTGTGATGTATTGAACTTGAGAGCTTGTATGAACTTGTGAGCCCGAGAGTCTAAGTGAGCTTGAGCCTAAGTTGGGTCTAAGTCGGCCTGCCCTGTAACGCCGTGTGCCCTCCCTTTTATAGCTCAAGGGGGCACGTACAAGGATACTGAGCCCTGACATGTGGGCCCAGGGACAAATGGAAGGAAGCAACTAATGCATGTAACGCCAGGGTGAACTCCGAGCTCCATAATGTCCGTAGCGCATACAATGTTAATATCTCGCGGCTGCCTCCTTGGTAACGCGTGAGCCATGATGAGCATAGTGTATGCCGCAGCACGGGCGTACTGCCTGCCAATGGAATGGATAGGCACGCCACCTGCAGGATGGTTTGGTCGCCGCCCGTCAGCGGAGTGGACAGGGCACATTTAATGCTGAGGCGACACATCGCCTGTCAGTGGAGTGACAGGGCTCATTAAATGCTGATGCGGCACATCACCTGCCAGTTTCACAGGCGGCACGCCTTATCCGCAATAAATACAGAGGACGCGCGGCTCAGAGGCCTTACGTCAGGCTCCGCCGCTGGCTTACGTCATGGGCCGTGGGCCACGTGGAAGCATCGGGTCTCCGCCTGAGCGGGGAGCAGAAGCATACACGGTATGGTCCGGACACGTGTCGGCTCCGGACCCCTGCCTGGCCTTGACTAAGGCCTCGGAATTATTTGTCCCACAATCCCGGGACCCTGCCGTGAGTGGCCCAGACCCCACACAGAGGGGTCCGAGACCCGTCCCAAGGGTTCAGTTTGTACCCGTGGAGGCTCTGGACCTTGCCCGGAGGTCCGGTCCGTATATGCAGGGGTCCGACACTTTCCCATGGAGGTGCGGATCCACTGTTTATACCTTGGAGGATTTTGTCTTCTCTGGCCACGTGGTGACCCGGGAGCCGTCCACGTGGTGGGGTCGGGTGCTGCTTGCCACGCGACTAGAGATAGCCGCGTGGACACTGCGCCTTCATACCGTCGTAGTAGGGGGTACCCCTGTTTCAGGGTACCGACATATACCATGACAACTATTTTATCATGTGTTGCAAAGGAATGATCAAGACATAATTGAAGCAATGTATTTGATCGTGGATGTGAAAGTTGCCTTGCATGTAGAGATGAAGCGGGCGCCGGAAAACCTCTCTCCTGTTTTTGTTTCCGTATTTATCACTAGAAACGGGACCGGGTTCAGAATAGCCAAAAACGAAAACGAGAGCGGGATAAATAGATGTACAAAAAACGAACAGGAACAAGAATATTGAGCTGAAACTCGTAATTTAATATAAACACATGATATTTATGGCTAACTGAAAGTTGCCTAGAGGGGGAGTGAATAGGCAAGTTAAAACTTTTTCAACAAAAACTAGAAGCAAACTGGGTAAAATTGAATTGATCTCGAAATTCACCCAGTTAACTTTGGAAATGAGATGTTCTAAATGATCCACAGGGTTCGAAGTAGTAGATCTGAGAAGAGCACTTCTCAAAATCCACACACCAAAAAGATATAAACAAATCTTCCACGCAATGGTGAGAGAACGAAGAACACAAACAAACACAATGAGCAAGAACACAAGAGACACAAGATTTATCCCGAGGTTCGGTCACACCACCAAGGTGCCCTACTTCCTCGTTGAGGCGCCCACAAAGAGCCGGGTCTCTTTCAACCCTAATCCTCCCTTTGCCGGCCACAGAGGTCAAGCCCACACAATAATCTTTGCTCAAACGAGCGGGTAATACAAACTTTCTTGTGGTCTTCCACAAGATTTGGAGACTCACAAGAGACACCTAGTCGTCTAGGAGCTAGAAGCTCCAAGAGTAATGAATCCACAAAGAACTCGATGTAGTACCAAAGCTCGAATCAAGAAGAGCAAGAGAGATTTGGAGATGAAGCACAAAAACTGCAGCTCTCAAACTCACTCAAAGATTTCTCTCCAAAGATTTGAAATGGGAGAGGCAAGAGGTGTGTGAGAGAGAGTGGGAGGTGTTTCTCAGGTTAGGAATGAAGTTTTGTGCGTGCTCTACTGTGGGGAAGAGTGTGGGAGGTGTATATAAAGGTGCCCCAAAAGCTGGTGGCCGTTGGGGAAATCTGACTGAAATTCGGTTGAACCGGTTCTAAAACCGGTTGAACCGGATTCCACCAGTCGGTTTTCGGTTCACTGGCGGACTCAGCCGGAGACTGAACCGGACTCAAATTCGGTTGAACCGGTTTCAAATTCGGTTCAACCGGTTTCAAATTCGGTTGAACCGGATTCAAAAATCGGTTGAACCGGTTTTCCAAAAAACTGCACATGACTTTTTCTGACAGGACTGACTGGCAGACTGGCAGTGACAGAGAGGAACAGTGCAGAAACCGGTTGAACCGGTTTTAGGTCCGGTTGAACCGGTTTTTGAACTGTTGCACAGATTTTGAGAAAACCGAAGTGAAACCAGGGTAAAATGGAAGTTTTAGATCAAGGATTTTGAGCTTTAGTACCAACACCAACCTTCTTTTTGGATCCCCCTTGATAGTACGACGATTCCTATACTCAAGTTAAATAAAATATAATTAAGTAAACTCCTTGAGTAATTGGTGTCTCATGTGTGATTTCTCCATGGTGTTGCTTCATAAGGATCACTAACATCCTTGTCTCACCTTTTGAAGAAAACACAAATCGAGCCTGTGACTTGTGCCATTTCACCATATATGAGTTCAAATCATGGCTTCAAGTCACCTTACTAATGCATCAACATGTTGTAACTCTTTATAACTGATTAGTTCATCGACTTAGTGCAAGTACTCTCTTCTTCACCTTAGCCATGGTACCTCGATCTACAAGCCGTCGCTTGGCCTTCACCTTCGCTTAGTTCCTCGAAGCCCTTTCCTTGCTATCTTCACCCTATCAAGCCATTCTTGAGTCACATCCTATTGAGCATCCATTGAGAGAATCATTTCTTCAATATTGTGAACCTTGCTTGAATGACATCTAGATATAACTGCTAAGATCAATCAAGCTCTAGTTTGATTCTCATATATTCATATATGGACTAATAGTAATATAGTCAAGCCAATTCACGATTCCTCGTATCTTATTCACTTTGGCTTGACCAATCCTCTTAATCACTTCAACCTCTATTACGATCATATTTATGCATAGTGATTTCTCAGGACTTGTCCATATATCCAAACCAATATAGAGACCATATTATATCCATTTGCATTGTCTCACTGGTTATTTGACCTTGTGTTGAACCTTGTTCACTGATCATTATACACTATTCAAGTATGTTCATCATACTAAATTTCCTGTTCAACATTTAGCAAACTTGTTAGACCTTTAAATGTGTTGTTATCCAAATCAACAAAACTCACAAAAGGGATGAATGCACTTTCACTAACTAGTGATTGACTAGCACGATAAACATGAAACAAATAGATATAGAGAGACAACACTCTATTATTGTTTGCTTGCTAGTGGTGTACATATAGCTATGGTCAATGTTGTTTGAGTATTTAGACCACCTTTCATTGAAGATAGCAGGTGATTAGAATGGTCTCTTGTGCTATAATTTGTCACCTAAGGATGTAGGGTTTTAGCTAATGTACTAGTGTATGTTGGACTGATCACATATTTCTCGCATACAAAAACAACCCAGTTAAAAATGCAAGATACAACCTTTCATGTTTCCGCCTCATTTTCTATTTTTTTTTTGCAAATTCAGAAACAGACGGGTCAAATGAAAAAACGGTACAAATCCAGACGTTATTTTATCCGCCCATTTTCAACCTGCTTATATGATATACTAGGTGAGTGCCCGTGCGTTGCGACGGTGTACAAATTATTCGATAAATGTTAGTGCACAACAATTACATGGAAACGAACACATATATATCAACCCCAATATCTGACATATGAGGAGTGGACATGTCAGTCAGTAATAGCAAGTGATTGTTCCCCAGAAGCCATGAAAGGTGAGATTAGGAAGAAGGGATATTGGGGAAGTAATATTCTATTTCTTAATTGCCAAATATTCGAATACAAGAGATAAATAGGCATTATGCCTTCTAACAAACATAGATGGAAAATCTCCTCAAATTGAGACAGTGGTTTCTAGCTGCGGTGACTCGGTCTCCATCGATGATTTGTTGCAACTCAATGTTCAGCACCTTGAGACAGTGGTTTCTGGTTGCGGTGACTCAGTCTCCATCGATGATTTGTTGCAACTCAATGTTCAGCACCAGATTAAATTGACTTTCGCTAACATCGTTCCTATAAATCAGACACAAATCAGCTTGGTGCTATAACAAAACAGAGAAAATAGAAGTGACCAAATCAAAAGAAGAGAGAGTATAACCATTCAGTTTAGAATCACATGAAATTATCTCATACAAGGGAATCCAATCAAGGTTTTGCTCTTTCTCACACAACATTGAATTATCTCAAACTCATAGCAGGGTACTTTATTCACCTCATAACCATTAGCGTAATTTTTTGGTTCTCGCAACAAATCTTGACTTCATTATCTATTAATAACAGAGAGATGTACATAGCCACCATGTCATGCGACCCTAAACCCAGATCGAAGCTACTCTACTCGTTACTGGAAATCCAGAAGCTACCAACAATGTATTTGTCTCGGGATGAGGCAAAAATGCCATGCCACATCGGGGTCATATACACATAAGATGTAGTTAGTGTTCATCCAAAAAATAAAAAAATAGGGGAACACACACCTGAAAGCTGTCGATCTGGGGTAGCCGACCAAACCGAGGACAAGGACGTTGGAGATGCGATGTGTTTGCTTGCCCGTGGTTTGAGCTTGGATCGAGGCACAAACAGTCAAAGGCGTTTACAATTTCGTCTACAACATTCTCCAAGTTGTGCACCTTCAAATTTAGCACTGGCATGTTCTCTGCTGAGCTGGCCATAAATTCCTACAATGAGGGGGATCATTTGAGAAAAAATATAAATTCACTTCTTTACATACATGGTCTCTTCATATGAATTTGTAGATGGTGCATAGATTTTCCTACATGATGCAGTGGAAAGGTAAAACTTGGCAGAATTTTATGACAATCATCCTTACTATCAATAAGCACTGCCATTTTTACTTAAATTGGCAAGTGGAGAGTTTGAGGAAAGCAACATGACAAAATAGGACAACAGATTCACAGTTCAGGGTGCCAGTGTTCAACAAAATCATAAATAACCAAGAAGCTTAACGATATTGTATGCTAGCATAAGAACATAAAGTGCACAATGAAGAACTGCAACTAATTTGAAATGGTATTATGCATCCATATAGCTAGAGTTGTTAGCCTTGCATTATAACTTACAATATTACCACATTGATCGATATATATACGACTCATAATTAGGTAAATATAGACACAAATCAAATTGACGATATCTTCACAACTCAAAGCATGACAGTTACCTGCAACAAATCAAAAAAATTTGCTTGCTTCCTCTCCATCTCTTGAAGTTGCTTCCTAACAAGGGCCAACTCATTCATAGTATTCAGACAACAACTATGTGTGTCATGAGTAGTAACATCTGTAATTGTTGAACCTATGCTCTTACTTTCTCGACCCTTGGGACATTGTTCTGTAACTTCTGCTGAATCACAATCTTCAGTGCATTCCTGAGCAGTAGTGACATGCTGTCTCAAAACTCCTGCTGGCTACTTCTGACACAGAGGAGCATTCTCGTTTATCATCTACAATGTCATAGTCAAACTTATTGTCTACATCAACACTTTCATATGCATTTCTCTTTGTATCTTTTAGGCTGCAGGCTTTACTAGATCCCTTCTTGTCATTATCAACCAGCAGTATCATACTCTGTTTTGGAACTGACACCTCAACACGCCAATCACCAGTCTTCATCCGTTGCAAATTTGCAGCATTGTTTATGGCTACTTTGTTAATAGATAAAGGAGACCTCCACTTTGCTGAACTGAGAGAACTACCACTGATAACAGATACAGAAGGCCCATGATCTGTTCTCCTAAAAGAAGTATCTCTTGATCCTCCATCATGTATACTTCTAGCGTCATGATGGTCTCCAAAGTAGTTCTATGTGAGAAGCCATTGATGGGCAATAGAAAATAAGCTGAGTTAGTGACTGCGATTAACTAAAGAGTAAAGACAAAATGCATAAACAATAAAGAGGACATGTGAAAAGAAACAGTAGAAGGATCTCATTAGCTATCAACATTACACGTTAATCACAAAGCATAAGGTATTAACATGGTATTCTTTATAGCCATTTAAACTCACATTTTTTGAATAATAGAACTCACAAAGAAAAGTTTGGAATCCATGGAATGTGTAATATTAGCCATGATCCACGAAAAAAATACTAAGAGCAATAACATTGCTGCCTCATCAGCAACTCGAATACTTTTGTAGTTAAATATGTGTAAATAATATAAGGGGTACTAAGGACCCTCTCATATTTGATTCTTTTAGTTGATTACCTTTGAATTAAGATGCATAATCTTGGAATTCATGGAACGTTGCGGCTGCTGCTTGCCACCGCCGCGGTTGAGCACCTCCTTGTAGTTGAGCAGCGAGTTTAGTTGCTGCAGCTGTAGATGCAGCCCGAACTTGTTGATGAAGTCGTCCGCGCGTGTGTTCACGCACTGATGCGCCTCCGCCTCCGCCATGACGCCACTCGAGTTCGACTTGCTCATCCTCGCGTCCTGCTTCTTGCCCTGCTCCTGCGCCGGCTCCGACTGGCTCTGCCCATAGTGCGTCGCCTGCTGCTTCTCATTCTTCTTCATAAGATACTTGTGCATCCATTCCTGTAGTATGTTCAAATTACGACTATCATGGTTACTAACCTTTTCCGATGTATACTTCAAGCAGGAATACGTAAGGATTCACTGGTACATCATAATTCCCTATTAGAAATGACAAACGTTTGCATCTACTATAGTGTCCATACACCATCAAACATTCCTTAGGAAAAAATTTACGGTTCAAAGTGGTAGAATAAGTAGACTACAGAGAACTCTTACCAAGCTAAAATAATTGCAGAATCCTCCACAGAATGTGTGGTATACTGGTATCCTTCCTAAAAAAACAAAATCAATATGAAACTGATCTATATTATATATGGCACACATCTGAAAGGTGTTTCTTACCAAATAGTACGATACCCGTGCTTTGCGACGACACACAATCATATAACGAATTAACGATTGATGGACACATGATATACCACAATGGTTCCATAGAAGAGGAACATTGTATTATTTATTTTTTTATCTACCACAATGGTTACTCGTTCTCATATAGATTGTTTATACATAAACTTATTCATATGCTTGTGTTCACATTTTTGTTCCCTTTGGAATTTCTCTTCTTCCCTTTTCCTTTCACGCATCAACCTCTCCTCTTCCTTGCGTCTCTCACCATCATGTCTTTACATTTCCCTTCGCATTTGTTCTTCTCTCTGCATAAATATGAAAATATTAGCAATGCATCATGGAAGGTATGCATGGACTTTCTTAGTATAACTAAGGAAGACCTTGCTCTTCAAGCTCCTTTCTGATTCTCTTTTCATGAGCCTCGACTCTATGAATCTATCTGCATCAAATGGATGTAACTAACAATATCTCTTCCAGGATAACAGATCAGATCTAACCACTCTGATACTAAACCTCATTTTTGGTAAAGTTGTTGTGTTCAAAATTCTGAAAAGAACCACATAGAGAATGAAAGCATCACGTCTGCTAATGCAGTTACTGTGTGCACATCCAGTTTGCTCGAACAATTAGAAAAAGAATTCTCAAATGCTACCTATCTAGCATCATTTATCACACATATTTTCTGGGTTGATGAGAAAATGCCCAACAAACCAAGTTTGTACATGTTTTCCCTTGTTTTCCTCTTCATCGTCATCTGGTACCAAGGTTCAACCTTGAGCAAGGTTCTAACAGAAAAGAATAAGTGTATAAACCAAGTCTGCTTGGGTATAACCACAACAACTGGCTTCTCATCCTCTGGGTTGATGAGAAGAAAAGGCTTATATTCATCACCAATTTTGTTCTGCTGATAACCAGGAGTTGAGCATATATGAGACATTAACAAAATTCTATAATAGTAGACATTTGAGCGCCACTTTGGCAATCATCTTATCAGTTATTACCTGTAGCCGATCTGTGATCTTGTCATAACTTTTGGTTGGCTTGACCACGAAGATTTCCCTTGAATAATACTCCACCCTTATTCAAACATTTGAGCACAAATTGCAGTTTTTTTGAAAGAAAGCATATGACAGACAAAAGATGAGTAATGCAAGCAAAATAGAATGGACAGGGTATCATAAACGAGTTAACTGTGCTGCATTGTTATACTCTGGTAATGTGTTACCATTGTTGTAGGCTTCTTTTATCAGATCATCCAAAGTGTATACATACAGAGGGCTGGTAGCCACCTGCTTATTCAAGCCATCCACATAATCTTGATGGTGCTTACCCCAGTGAAGTTCAACTATTCTCTTGCTCATGTAAGGTTCCAGAGCATCCTGGATATTGTACCACAAAACAAAGTTTAACAAAGTGTCAGACCTCCGCATCCGGTGCCGCTGTTCTGTTCCTCAGTCCGCCCCATTGACCTCGCATGGATTCATGCTTGCTTCTCCCCAACTCCACGCGCCGATCCTCCAACTTCTAGGAGAGCGCGACACGATCCAATTGAGGTCCAGGAGGTGGGGGTGCTTGCGCGCTGTCCGTGTGTTCCCCCCTGTTTCCAACCCAAGCCTGGTCGCGCCACCGCCGGATGCCATCGCGCGCCTGCACAACGTCTTGGTGAGGTGGTCGAAGTAGCAGCGGCCGCCGCAGCTCGGGAGACCTGGCGCAAGGAAGCGGTGGCCGAGCCGGCGGAGCGCGATGCTGTGGGTGGCGTGCCTGTCCGACTTCTTATCCGCGCCATGGTGGTGGTGGTGGTGTCGCTGCAGTTCGACGGCAGCGTCCGCTTCCCGGGACAGATCGCAGGGGGCGCCAGGGGGGTCGCCTTCCTCCGTGCCCCGCCGTTCCGTAATGCCGCCGACTGCGGCGCCGGCGCGGACAACGGCACCACCGCCAATGTCTACGACCCATGGCTCGTCCACATCGCGACTACGCTCGACGAGGAGTACCTGAGGGTCTCCATCGCCGCGGTCCACTCGGTGGTGCAGCACGCCAGGTGCCCCGAGAGCGTCGTCCGCGCGGTCTTCCTGCAGCTCTGGTTCAAGGCCTGCTACCTGGACCTCGGGCGCGTCTGCGAGCTCATCTCCACGTCGGTGCGGCAGGCGCTGGAGCAGCCGCTCAACTACGCGCGCAACTACCTGGCCGAGCTCCTCACGCCACGCCATCTACCTCGACTCCGACCTCGTCCTCGTGGACGACGTCGCCAAGCTGTGGCGCACTGACCTCGGTGGGCGCACCGTCGGCGCACCCGAGTACTGCCACACCAACTTCGCCAAGTACTTCACGTGCCGGTTATCTAGTCGGACCAGCGGTTCGTCGGGATGTTCGTGGGGCGGTGGCCGTGCTACTTCAACACGGGTGTCATGGTGCTCGACCTGGAGCGGTGGCGGCAGGCGGGCTACACGCGGCGCATTGAGCGGTGGATGGAGGTACAGAAGCCGCTGATTAAGGGCGGGATGCGGCCGAAGAAGGGGAGCTCACGCATGGTCGGCCTCTCCCCGATGGGTGCAAAGTTGCCGGCGATCTGCACGGCCGGGTTGGCCGTGCTGGGTAGCCCGTGGAGCCGCTCGAGGACGTTGGCCACAAACCCCTCCTCGAACGCGTCGAGCGCGACCGCCGCCGCACGCTGGAACAGGTTGAGCTGCTTCTTGCCGCCGCCGCCAGACTTGCGCGGCGCCGCAGCGTGCCTAGGGACGACAATGGCAGTGGGCTTCTTGGACGGCGCCGGCAGGTCGGCGTGGAACGACGCCTGGAGGCACTCGTGCGGCACGGAGCGGACGGCGCGCGGCGAGAACCTGACGGAGTTGGAGGCCCGGGCCCTCGACCCGGTCGGCAGGTGCCGGTGTATGGAGACAGAGGTGGGGAGGATGTCGGTGGCGGGTGCGCGGGGCATGAGCACGGCGCACTGGGCGGGGATGGAGCGTTTCCTGGGATTGCGCGAGGGGGCGCGCGGGCGATGGATGATTCCTAGGATTCTGTGATTGCGCCGATGGAAGGTTGAAGGTGCCCGAGGGGCGATGATGGCGCGAGGCGGTGATTCCTGAGATTGCGCGAGGGCAGGATGTCGGGGCAGAACATGGCGCACTTGTGGACGCCTACAATAGGATCTTATAGAGTAGTAGGGATTAATAACAAAGAGATGTACATAGCCACCATGTCATGCGACCCTAAACCCAGATCGAAGCTACTCTACTCGTTACTGGAAATCCAGAAGCTACCAACAATGTATTTGTCTCGGGATGAGGCAAAAATGCCATGCCACATCGGGGTCATATACAGATAAGATGTAGTTAGTGTTCATCCAAAAAATAAAAAAATAGGGGAACACACACCTGAAAGCTGTCGATCTGGGGTAGCCGACCAAACCGAGGACAAGGACGTTGGAGATGCGATGTGTTTGCTTGCCCGTGGTTTGAGCTTGGATCGAGGCACATACGGTCAAAGGCGTTTACAATTTCGTCTACAACATTCTCCAAGTTGTGCACCTTCAAATTTAGCACTGGCATGTTCTCTGCTGAGCTGGCCATAAATTCCTACAATGAAGGACATCATTTGAGAAAAAAAATATAAATTCACTTCTTTACATACATGGTCTCTTCATATGAATTTGTAGATGGTGCATAGATTTTCCTACATGATGCAGTGGAAAGGTAAAACTTGGCAGAATTTTATGACAATCATCCTTACTATCAATAAGCACTGCCATTTTTACTTAAATTGGCAAGTGGAGAGTTTGAGGAAAGCAACATGACAAAATAGGACAACAGATTCACAGTTCAGGGTGCCAGTGTTCAACAAAATCATAAATAACCAAGAAGCTTAACGATATTGTATGCTAGCATAAGAACATAAAGTGCACAATGAAGAACTGCAACTAATTTGAAATGGTATTATGCATCCATATAGCTAGAGTTGTTAGCCTTGCATTATAACTTACAATATTACCACATTGATCGATATATATACGACTCATAATTAGGTAAATATAGACACAAATCAAATTGACGATATCTTCACAACTCAAAGCATGACAGTTACCTGCAACAAATCAAAAAAATTTGCTTGCTTCCTCTCCATCTCTTGAAGTTGCTTCCTAACAAGGGCCAACTCATTCATAGTATTCAGACAACAACTATGTGTGTCATGAGTAGTAACATCTGTAATTGTTGAGCCTATGCTCTTACTTTCTCGACCCTTGGGACATTGTTCTGTAACTTCTGCTGAATCACAATCTTCAGTGCATTCCTGAGCAGTAGTGACATGCTGTCTCAAAACTCCTGCTGGCTACTTCTGACACAGAGGAGCATTCTCGTTTATCATCTACAATGTCATAGTCAAACTTATTGTCTACATCAACACTTTCATATGCATTTCTCTTTGTATCTTTTAGGCTGAGGCTTTACTAGATCCCTTCTTGTCATTATCAACCAGCAGTATCATACTCTGTTTTGGAACTGACACCTCAACACGCCAATCACCAGTCTTCATCCGTTGCAAATTTGCAGCATTGTTTATGGCTACTTTGTTAATAGATAAAGGAGACCTCCACTTTGCTGAACTGAGAGAACTACCACTGATAACAGATACAGAAGACCCATGATCTGTTCTCCTAAAAGAAGTATCTCTTGATCCTCCATCATGTATACTTCTAGCGTCATGATGGTCTCCAAAGTAGTTCTATGTGAGAAGCCATTGATGGGCAATAGAAAATAAGCTGAGTTAGTGACTGCGATTAACTAAAGAGTAAAGACAAAATGCATAAACAATAAAGAGGACATGTGAAAAGAAACAGTAGAAGGATCTCATTAGCTATCAACATTACACGTTAATCACAAAGCATAAGGTATTAACATGGTATTGTGGTATTCTTTATAGCCATTTAAACTCACATTTTTTGAATAATAGAACTCACAAAGAAAAGTTTGGAATCCATGGAATGTGTAATATTAGCCATGATCCACGAAAAAAATACTAAGAGCAATAACATTGCTGCCTCATCAGCAACTCGAATACTTTTGTAGTTAAATATGTGTAAATAATTAAGGGGTACTAAGGACCCTCTCATATTTGATTCTTTTAGTTGATTACCTTTGAATTAAGATGCATAATCTTGGAATCCATGGAACGTTGCGGCTGCTGCTTGCCACCGCCGCGGTTGAGCACCTCCTTGTAGTTGAGCAGCGAGTTTAGTTGCTGCAGCTGTAGCTGCAGCCCGAACTTGTTGATGAAGTCGTCCGCGCGTGTGTTCACGCACTGATGCGCCTCCGCCTCCGCCACGACGCCACTCGAGTTCGACTTGCTCATCCTCGCGTCCTGCTTCTTGCCCTGCTCCTGCGTCGGCTCCGACTGGCTCTGCCCATAGTGCGTCGCCTGCTGTTTCTCATTCTTCTTCATAAGATACTTGTGCATCCATTCCTGTAGTATGTTCAAATTACGACTATCATGGTTACTAACCTTTTTCGATGTATACTTCAAGCAGGAATACGTAAGGATTCACTGGTACATCATAATTCCCTATTAGAAATGACAAACGTTTGCATCTACTATAGTGTCCATACACCATCAAACATTCCTTAGGAAAAAATTTACGGTTCAAAGTGGTAGAATAAGTAGACTACAGAGAACTCTTACCAAGCTAAAATAATTGCAGAATCCTCCACAGAATGTGTGGTATACTGGTATCCTTCCTAAAAAAACAAAATCAATATGAAACTGATCTATATTATATATGGCACACATCTGAAAGGTGTTTCTTACCAAATAGTACGATACCCGTGCTTTGCGACGACACACAATCATATAACGAATTAACGATTGATGGACACATGATATACCACAATGGTTCCATAGAAGAGGAACATTGTATTATTTATTTTTTTATCTACCACAATGGCTACTCGTTCTCATATAGATTGTTTATACATAAACTTATTCATATGCTTGTGTTCACATTTTTGTTCCCTTTGGAATTTCTCTTCTTCCCTTTTCCTTTCACGCATCAACCTCTCCTCTTCCTTGCGTCTCTCACCATCATGTCTCTACATTTCCCTCCGCATTTGTTCTTCTCTCTGCATAAATATGAAAATATTAGCAATGCATCATGGAAGGTATGCATGGACTTTCTTAGTATAACTAAGGAAGACCTTGCTCTTCAAGCTCCTTTCTGATTCTCTTTTCATGAGCCTCGACTCTATGAATCTGTCTGCATCAAATAGATGTAACTAACAATATCTCTTCCAGGATAACAGAGCTGATCTAACCACTCTGATACTGAACCTCATTTTTGGTAAAGTTGTTGTGTTCAAAATTCTGAAAAGAACCACATAGAGAATGAAAGCATCACGTCTGCTAATGCAGTTACTGTGTGCACATCCAGTTTGCTCGAACAATTAGAAAAAGAATTCTCAAATGCTACCTATCTAGCATCGTTTATCACACATATTTTCTGGGTTGATGAGAAAATGCCCAACAAACCAAGTTTGTACATGTTTTTCCCTTGTTTTCCTCTTCATCGTCATCTGGTACCAAGGTTCAACCTTGAGCAAGGTTCTAACAGAAAAGAATAAGTGTATAAACCAAGTCTGCTTGGGTATAACCACAACAACTGGCTTCTCATCCTCTGGGTTGATGAGAAGAAAAGGCTTATATTCATCACCAATTTTGTTCTGCTGATAACCAGGAGTTGAGCATATATGAGACATTAACAAAATTCTATAATAGTAGACATTTGAGCGCCACTTTGGCAATCATCTTATCAGTTATTACCTGTAGCCGATCTGTGATCTTGTCATAACTTTTGGTTGGCTTGACCACGAAGATTTCCCTTGAATAATACTCCACCCTTATTCAAACATTTGAGCACAAATTGCAGTTTTTTGAAAGAAAGCATATGACAGACAAAAGATGAGTAATGCAAGCAAAATAGAATGGACAGGGTATCATAAACGAGTTAACCGTGCTGCATTGTTATACTCTGGTAATGTGTTACCATTGTTGTAGGCTTCTTTTATCAGATCATCCAGAGTGTATACATACAGAGGGCTGGTAGCCACCTGCTTATTCAAGCCATCCACATAATCTTGATGGTGCTTACCCCAGTGAAGTTCAACTGTTCTCTTGCTCATGTAAGGTTCCAGAGCATCCTGGATATTGTACCACAAAACAAAGTTTAACAAAGTGTCAGACCTCCGCATCCGGTGCCGCTGTTCTGTTCCTCAGTCCGCCCCCATTGACCTCGCATGTATTCATGCTTGCTTCTCCCCAACTCCACGCGCCGATCCTCCAACCTCTAGGAGAGCGCGACGCGATCCAATTGAGGTCCAGGAGGTGGGGGTGCTTGCGCGTGTCCGTGTGTTCCCCCTTGTTTCCAACCCAAGCCTGGTCGCGCCACCGCCGGACACCATCGCGCGCCTGCACAGCGTCTTGGTGAGGTGGTCGAAGCAGCAGCGGCCGCCGCAGCTCGGGAGACCTGGCGCGAGGAAGCGGTGGCCGAGCCGGCGGAGCGCGATGCTGTGGGTGGCGCGCCTGTCCGGCTTCTTATCCGCGCCATGGTGGTGGTGGTGGTGTCGCCGTCGCTGCAGTTCGACGGCAGTGTCCGCTTCCCGGGACAGATCGCAGGGGGTGCCAGGGGGTCGCCTTCCGCCGTGCCCCGCCGTTCCGCAATGCCGCCGACTGCGGCGCCGGCGCGAACAACGGCACCACCGCCAATGTCTACGACCCATGGCTCGTCCACATCGTGATTACGCTCAACGAGGAGTACCTGAGGGGCTCCATCGCCGCGGTCCACTCGGTGGTGCAGCACGCCAGGTGCCCCGAGAGCGTCGTCCGCGCGTTCTTCCTGCAGCTCTGGTTCAAGGCCTGCTACCTGGACCTCGGGCGCGTCCGCGAGCTCATCTCCACGTCGGTGCGGCAGGCGCTGGAGCAGCCGCTCAACTACGCGCGCAACTACCTGGCCGAGCTCCTCGCGCTGCGCCATCTACCTCGACTCCGACCTCGTCCTCGTGGACGATGTCGCCAAGCTGTGGCACACTGACCTCGGTGGGCGCACCGTCGGCGCACCCGAGTACTGACACACCAACTTCACCAAGTACTTCACGGGCCGGTTATCTGGTCGGACCAGCGGTTCGCCGGGATGTTCGTGGGGCGGTGGCCGTGCTACTTCAACACGGGTGTCATGGTGCTCGACCTGGAGCGGTGGCGGCAGGCGGGCTACATGCAGCGCATTGAGCGGTGGATGGAGGTACAGAAGCCGCTGATTAAGGGCGGGATGCGGCCGGAGACGGGGAGCCCACGCATGGGCGGCCTCTCCCCGATGGGTGCTAAGTTGCCGGCGATCTGCACGGCCGGGTTGGCCGTGCTGGGTAGCCCGTGGAGCCGCTCGAGGACGTTTGAAAGGAAATTAGGCTTACACCTAGTTCCTAAGTAATTTTGGTGGTTGAATTGCCCAACACAAATAATTGGACTAACTAGTTTGCTCTAGTGTATAAGTTATACAGGTGTCAAAGGTTCACAACAAGCCAATTAAAAAGACCAATGTTGGGTTCAAAATAGAGGCTAAAGGCATCCCGAAAGGCTCCCTGGTCTGGCGCACCGGACTGTCCAGTGGCGCACCGGACAGTGTCCGGTGCACCAGGGGACTTCGCGCAGAACTTCTCAGCCTCGGGAATTTTCAGAAGCCGGCGCGCTATAATTCACTGGACCGTCCGGTGTACACCAGACAGTGTGCGGTGCTCCAAGAGGACGCGGCTCTGGAACTTGGCAGCCTCGGGAATCTGCAACGGTTGCTCCGCTATAATTCACCGGACATGTCCGGTGTACACCAGACTGTCCGGTGTAACCGCGGGGCAACGGCTACTTCGCGCCAACGGTCACCTGCAATGGCATTTAATGCGCGCCAGAGCGCGCAGAAGTCAGGCACGCGCATTGTGGCGCACCGGACACTCTACAGTACATGTACGGTGCGCCACCGGACATCCAGGCGGGCCCAGAAGTCAGAGCTCCAACGGTCGAATCCCAACGGGTTTGGTGATGTGGCTGGCGCACCGGACATGTCCGGTGTACACCGGACTGTCCGGTGCACCATACGACAGTCAGCCCCACCAAACGGCTAGTTTGGTGGTTGGGGCTATAAATACCCCCAACCACCCACCATTCATTGCATCCAAGTTTTCCACTTCTCAACCACTTACAAGAGCTAGGCATTCAATTCTAGACACACCAAAGAGATCAAATCCTCTCCAATTCCACACAAGACTTTAGTGATTAGCGAGAGAGACCTGCCGTGTTCTTTTGAGCTCTTGCGCTTGGATTGCTTCCTTTCTTTCTCACTTGTTCTTGTGACCAAAACTCCATTGTAATCAAGGCAAGAGGCACCAATTGTGTGGTGGCCCTTGCGGGGAAGTTTTGTTCCCAGCTTTGATTTGAGAAGAGAAGCTCACTCGGTCGGAGGGACCGTTTGAGAGAGGGAAAGGGTTGAAAGAGACCCGGTCTTTGTGACCACCTCAACGGGGAGTAGGTTTGCGAGAACTGAACCTCGGTAAAACAAATCCGTGTGTCACACTTCTTATTTGCTTGAGATTTGTTTTGCACCCTCTCTCGCGGACTCGTTTTTATTTCTAACGCTAACCCGGCTTGTAGTTGTGTTTATATTTGTAAATTTCAGTTTCACCCTATTCACCCCCCTCTAGGCGACTATCAATTGGTATCAGAGCTCGGTGCTTCATTAGAGCCTAACCGCTCGAAGTGATGTCAGGAGATCACGCCAAGAAGGAGATGGAGACCGGCGAAAAGCCCACTACAAGCCACAGGAAGACTTCATCGGAAGAGTCCCGCAACAAGAGGAAGGAGAAGAAAGACTCCTCCAAAGGGAAGGAGAAGAAATCGTCTTCACACAAAGAGAAGAAGGAGAAATCCTCCTCCCACAAGCCGCATCGGAGTGGGGACAAGAAAAAGAGGATGAGGAAAGTGGTCTACTACGAGACCGATTCTTCGTCAACATCCACCTCCGGCTCCGACGCGACGTCTGTCACTTCTAAGCGCCAAGAGCGCAAGAAGTATAGTAAGATTCCCCTATGCTACCCTCGCATTTCTAAACATACACCTTTGCTTTCCGTCCCATTAGGCAAACCACCAACATTTGATGGTGAAGATTACGCTAGGTGGAGTGATTTAATGCGATTCCATCTAACCTCACTCCACAAAAGGATATGGGATGTTGTTGAGTTTGGTGCACAGGTACCATCCGTAGGGGATGAAGACTATGATGTGGATGAAGTGGGCCAAATCGAGCATTTCAACTCCCAAACTACAACCATACTCCTTGTCTCTCTAAGTAGAGAGGAATATAACAAAGTGCAAGGGTTGAAGAATGCAAAGGAGATTTGGGATCTACTCAAGACCGCGCACGAGGGTGATGAACTCACCAAGATCACCAAGCGGGAAACGATCGAGGGGGAGCTCGGTCGCTTCCGTCTTCGCCAAGGGGAGGAGCCACAAGATATGTACAACCGGCTCAAAACCTTGGTGAACCAAGTGCGCAACCTCGGGAGCAAGAAATGGGATGACCACGAGGTGGTTAAGGTTATTCTTAGATCACTCATCTTCCTTAAACCGACTCAAGTTCAATTAATTCGTGGTAATCCTAGATACACACTAATGACTCCCGAGGAAGTTATCGGGAATTTTGTGAGCTTTGAATGTATGATCAAGGGCTCAAAGAAGATCAACGAGCTTGATGATCCCTCCACATCCGAAGCACAACCGGTGGCATTCAAGGCGACGGAGGAGAAGAAGGAGGAGTCTACACCAAGTAGACAACCAATCGACGCTTCAAAGCTCGACAACGAGGAGATGGCTTTAATCATCAAAAGCTTTCGCCAAATCCTCAAGCAATGGAAGGGGAAGGATTACAAATCCCGTTCCAAGAAGGTTTGCTACAAGTGTGGTAAGCCCGGTCACTTTATTGCTAAATGTCCATTATCAAGTGACAGTGACAGGGATAACGACAAGAAGGGCAAGAGGAGAGAAAAAAGGAGGTACCACAAGAAGAGGGGCGGCGATGCCCACGTGTGCCGCGAGTGGGACTCCGACGAGAGCTCCACCGAGTCCTCCGACGACGAGGACGCCGCCAACATCGCCGTCACCAAGGGACTCCTCTTCCCCAACGTCGGCCACAAGTGCCTCATGGCAAAGGACGGCAAAAGGAAGAAGGTTAAATCAAAATCCTCCACTAAATATGAATCTTCTAGTGATGATAATGCTAGTGATGAGGAAGATAATTTGCGTACCCTTTTTGCCAACCTTAACATGGAACAAAAGGAAAAATTAAATGAATTAAATAGTGCTATTCATGAAAAGGATGACCTTTTGGATTCCCAAGAGGACTTCCTAATTAAGGAAAATAAGAAACATGTTAAGGTTAAAAATGCTTATGCTCTAGAGGTAGAAAATGTGGGAAATTAACTAGTGAGCTAAGCACATGCCATGACACCATTGCCAACCTTAGAAATGAAAATGCTAATTTGATAGCTAAGGTTGATTCTCATGTTTGTAATGTTTCAACTTCCAATTCTAGAGATGATAATGATGATTTACTTGCTAGGATTGAAGAATTGAACATTTTTCTTGCTAGCCTTAGAATTGAGAATGAAAAATTGCTTGCTAAGGCTAAAGATTTTGATGTTTGCAATGCTACTATTTCTAACCTTAGGAGTGAAAACGATATATTACATGCTAAGGTTATAGAATTAAAATCTTGCAAACCCTCTACATCTATCGTTGAGCATGTATCTATTTGTACTAGATGTAGAGATGTTGATATTAATGCTATTCATGATCACATGTCTTTAATTAAACAACAAAATGATCATATAGCAAAATTAGATGCTAAAATTGCCGAGCATAACTTAGAAAATGAAAATTTTAAATTTGCTAGGAGTATGCTCTATAGTGGGAGACACCCTGGCATTAAGGATGGCATCGGCTTCCAAAGGGGAGACAATGTCAAAATTAGTGCCCCTCCTAAGAAATTGTCAAACTTTGTTAAGGGCAAGGCTCCCATGCCTCAGGATAACGTGGGTTACATTTTATACCCTGCCGGTTATCCTGAGAGCAAAATTAGGAGAATTCATTCTAGGAAGTCTCACTCTGGCCCTAATCATGCATTTATGTATAAGGGTGAGACATCTAGCTCTAGGCAACCAACCCGTGCTAAGTTGCCTAAGAAGAAAACTCCTAGTGCATCAAATGATCATGACATTTCATTCAAAACTTTTGATGCATCATATGTTTTAACTAACAAATCCGGCAAGGTAGTTGCCAAGTTTGTTGGGGGCAAACACAAGGGCTCCAAGACTTGTGTTTGGGTACCCAAAGTTCTTGTTTCTAATGCCAAAGGACCCAAAACCGTTTGGGTACCTAAAGTCAAGAACTAAAATTGTTTTGTAGGTTTATGCATCCGGAGGCTCAAGTTGGATACTCAACAGTGGGTGCACAAACCATATGAGAGGGGAGAAGAAGATGTTCTCCTCCTACGAGAAAAATCAGGATCCCCAACGAGCTATCACATTCGGGGATGGAAATCAAGGTTTGGTCAAAGGTTTGGGTAAAATAGCTATATCCCCTGACCATTCCATTTCCAATGTTTTTCTTGTGGATTCATTAGATTACAATTTGCTTTCCGTATCTCAATTATGCAAAATGGGCTACAACTGTCTCTTTACTGATGTTGGTGTCACTGTCTTTAGAAGAAGTGATGATTCAATAGCATTTAAGGGTGTGCTAGAGGGTCAGCTATACTTAGTAGATTTTGATAGAGCTGAACTCGACACATGCTTAATTGCTAAGACTAACATGGGTTGGCTCTGGCACCGCCGACTAGCCCATGTTGGGATGAAGAATCTTCACAAGCTTCTAAAGGGAGAACACATTTTAGGACTAACAAATGTTCATTTTGAGAAAGACAGGGTTTGTAGCGCATGCCAAGCAGGAAAGCAAGTTGGTGCCCATTATCCACACAAGAACATCATGACGACTGACAGGCCGCTTGAGCTACTCCACATGGATCTATTCGGCCCGATTGCTTACATAAGCATCAGCGGGAGTAAGTACTGTCTAGTAATTGTGGATGATTATTCTCGCTTCACTTGGGTGTTCTTTTTGCAGGAAAAATCTCAAACCCAAGAAACCTTAAAGGGATTCTTGAGACGAGCTCAAAACGAGTTCGGCTTAAGGATCAAGAAAATTAGAAGCGACAACGGGACAGAGTTCAAGAACTCTCAAATTGAAGGCTTCCTTGAGGAGGAGGGCATCAAGCATGAGTTCTCTTCTCCCTACACCCCACAACAAAATGGTGTAGTGGAGAGGAAGAATAGAACTCTATTGGACATGGCAAGAACCATGCTTGATGAGTACAAGACTTTGGATCGGTTTTAGGCCGAGGCGGTCAACACCGCTTGCTACGCCATCAACCGGTTATATCTACACCGAATCCTCAAGAAGACATCTTATGACATCCTAACCGGTAAAAAGCCCAATATTTCATATTTTAGAGTCTTTGGTAGCAAATGTTTTATTCTTGTTAAAAGAGGTAGAAAATCTAAATTTGCTCCTAAGACTGTAGAAGGCTTTTTACTAGGATATGATTCAAACACAAGGGCATATAGAGTCTTTAACAAGTCCACTGGACAAGTTGAAGTTTCTTGTGACGTTGTGTTTGATGAGACTAACGACTCTCAAATAGAGCAAGTTGATCTTGATAAGATAGGTAATGAAGAGGCTCCATGCATCGCGCTAAGGAACATGTCCATTGGGGATGTGTGTCCTAAGGAATCTGAAGAGCCTCCAAATGCACAAGATCATCCATCCTCCTCCACGCAAGCATCTCCACCAACTCAAAATGAGGATGAAGTAGAAGAGCAAGCAAATGAGCCACCTCAAGATGACGACAATGATCAAGGGGGAGATGCAAATGATCAAGACAAGTAGGATAAAGAGCAAAGGCCGCCACACCCAAGAGTTCACCAAGCAATCCAACGAGATCACCCCGTCGACACCATCCTCGGCGACATTCATAAGGGGGTAACTACTAGATCTCGTGTTGCACATTTTTGTGAGCATTACTCTTTTGTTTCCTCTATTGAGCCACACAGGTTAGAGGAAGCACTTCAAGATTCGGATTGGGTGGTGGCGATGCAAGAGGAGCTCAACAACTTCACTAGGAATGAGGTATGGCATTTAGTTCCACGTCCTAACCAAAATGTTGTAGGAACCAAATGGGTCTTCCGCAACAAGCAAGATGAGCATGGTGTGGTGACAAGGAACAAAGCTCGACTTGTGGCCAAGGGATACTCCCAAGTCGAAGGTTTGGATTTCAGTGAAACCTATGCACCCGTAGCTAGGCTTGAGTCAATTCGCATATTATTAGCCTATGCTACCTACCATGGCTTCAAGCTTTACCAAATGGACGTGAAGAGTGCCTTCCTCAATGGTCCAATCAAGGAAGAGGTCTATGTTGAGCAACCTCCCGGCTTTGAAGATAGTGAGTACCCTAACCATGTCTATAAACTCTCTAAGGCGCTTTATGGGCTCAAGCAAGCCCCAAGAGCATGGTATGAATGCCTTAGAGATTTCCTTATCGCTAATGGCTTCAAAGTCGGAAAGGCCGATCCTACTCTATTCACTAAAACTCTTGAAAATGACTTGTTTGTATGCCAAATTTATGTTGATGATATTATATTTGGGTCTACTAACGAGTCTACATGTGAAGAATTTAGTAGGATCATGACACAAAAATTCGAGATGTCTATGATGGGGGAGTTGAAGTACTTCTTGGGATTTCAAGTGAAGCAACTCCAAGAGGGCACCTTCATTAGCCAAACGAAGTATACTCAAGACATTCTAAACAAGTTTGGGATGAAGGATGCCAAGCCCATCAAGACACCCATGGGAACTAATGGGCATCTCGACCTCGACACGGGAGGTAAGTCCGTGGATCAAAAGGTATACCGGTCGATGATAGGTTCTTTACTCTATTTATGTGCATCTCGACCGGATATTATGCTTTCCGTATGCATGTGTGCAAGATTCCAAGCCGACCCTAAGGAAGCTCACCTTACGGCCGTAAAACGAATCTTGAGATATTTGGCTTACACTCCTAAGTTTGGGCTTTGGTATCCTAGGGGATCCACATTTGATTTGATTGGTTATTCGGATGCTGATTGGGCGGGGTGTAAAATCAATAGGAAGAGCACATCGGGGACTTGCCAGTTCTTGGGAAGATCCTTGGTGTCTTGGGCTTCAAAGAAACAAAATTCGGTCGCTCTTTCCACCGCCGAAGCCGAGTACATTGCCGCAGGCCACTGTTGCGCGCAATTGCTTTGGATGAGGCAAACCCTGCGGGACTACGGTTACAAATTAACCAAAGTCCCTTTGCTATGTGATAATGAGAGTGCAATCAAGATGGCAGATAATCTCGTCGAGCATAGCCGCACTAAACACATAGCCATTCAGTATCATTTTCTTAGGGATCACCAACAAAAGGGAGATATCGAGATTTCTTACATTAACACTAAAAATCAATTAGCCGATATCTTTACCAAGCCTCTTGATGAACAAACTTTTAACAAACTTAGGCATGAGCTCAATATTCTTGATTCGCGCAATTTCTTTTGCTAACTTGCTCACATAGCTCATTTGTATACCTTTGATCATGTCTCTTTCATATGCTATGACTAATGTGTTTTTCAAGTCTATTTCAAACCAAGTCATAGGTGTATTGAAAGGGAATTGGAGTCTTCGGCGAAGACAAAGGCTTCCACTCCGTAACTCATCCTTCGCCGTCGCTCCGTGCCACTCTCCATCTTTGGGGGAGAGAGCAAAAGGACTTCGTCTTTGGTATAATCTTAACTCATTTATTTATGACCAAAGGGGAAGAAAGTACTTCGAGGGCTCTAATGATTCCGTTTTTGGCGATTCATGCCAAAGGGGGAGAAAGTATGAGCCCAAAGCAAAAGGACCGCACCACCACCTAATTTTAACTTTGGGGATTTTCATTTGGTAAATTCCAAATTGGTATCTTATTGTGTTCAAAAGGGGGAGAAAGTAGTATTTCAAAAATGATATATCAAAACCCTCTTGAACACTAAGAGGAGGATCTCATTTAGGGGGAGTTTTGTTTAGTCAAAGGAAAAACATTTGAAACAGGGGGATAAAATTTCAAATCTTGAAAATGCTTTGCAAAATCCTATTCATTTACCTTTGACTATTTGCAAACGAACTTTGAAAAGGATTTACAAAATAGTTTGCAAAAACAAAACATGTGGTGCAAGCGTGGTCCAAAATGTTAAAAACGAAGAAACAATCCATGCATATCTTGTAAGTATTAATATTGGCTCAATTGCAAGCAACCTTTGCACTTACATTATGTAAACTAGTTCAATTATGCATTTCTATATTTGCTTTGGTTTGTGTTGGCATCAATCACCAAAAAGGGGGAGATTGAAAGGGAATTAGGCTTACACCTAGTTCCTAAGTAATTTTGGTGGTTGAATTGCCCAACACAAATAATTGGACTAACTAGTTTGCTCTAGTGTATAAGTTATACAGGTGTCAAAGGTTCACAACAAGCCAATTAAAAAGACCAATGTTGGGTTCAAAATAGAGGCTAAAGGCATCCCGAAAGGCTCCCTGGTCTGGCGCACCGGACAGTGTCCGGTGCACCAAGGGACTTCGCGCAGAACTTCTCAGCCTCGGGAATTTTCAGAAGCCGACGCGCTATAATTCACCGGACTGTCCGGTGTACACCGGACAGTGTCCGGTGCTCCAAGAGGACGCAGCTCTGTAACTTGGCAGCCTCGGGAATCTGCAACGGTTGCTCCGCTATAATTCACCGGACATGTCCGGTGTACACCAGACTGTCCGGTGTAACCGCGGGGCAACGACTACTTCGCGCCAATGGTCACCTGCAACGACATTTAATGCGCGCCAGAGCGCGCAGAAGACAGGCTCGCGCATTGTGGCGCACCGGACACTCTACAGTACATGTCCGGTGCGCCACCGGACATCCAGGCGGGCCCAGAAGTCAGAGCTCCAACGGTCGAATCCCAACGGGTTTGGTGATGTGGCTGGCGCACCGGACATGTCCGGTGTACACCGGACTGTCCGGTGCACCATACGACAGTCAGCCCCACCAAACGGCTAGTTTGGTGGTTGGGGCTATAAATACCCCCAACCACCCACCATTCATTGCATCCAAGTTTTCCACTTCTCAACCACTTACAAGAGCTAGGTATTCAATTCTAGACACACCAAAGAGATCAAATCCTCTCCAATTCCACACAAGACTTTAGTGATTAGCGAGAGAGACCTGCCGTGTTCTTTTGAGCTCTTGCGCTTGGGTTGCTTCCTTTCTTTCTCACTTGTTCTTGTGACCAAAACTCCATTGTAATCAAGGCAAGAGGCACCAATTGTGTGGTGGCCCTTGCGGGGAAGTTTTGTTCCCAGCTTTGATTTGAGAAGAGAAGCTCACTCGGTCGGAGGGACCGTTTGAGAGAGGGAAAGGGTTGAAAGAGACCCGGTCTTTGTGACCACCTCAACGGGGAGTAGGTTTGCGAGAACCGAACCTCGGTAAAACAAATCTGTGTGTCACACTTCTTATTTGCTTGAGATTTGTTTTGCACCCTCTCTCGCGGACTCGTTTTTATTTCTAACGCTAACCCGACTTGTAGTTGTGTTTATATTTGTAAATTTCAGTTTCGCCCTATTCACCCCCCCTCTAGGCGACTATCAACGTTGGCCACGAACCCCTCCTCGAACGCGTCGAGCGCGACCGCCGCCGCGCGCTGGAACAGGTTGAGCTGCTTCTTGCCGCCGCCGCTAGACTTGCGCGGCGCCGCAGCGTGCCTAGGGACGGCAATGGCAGTGGGCTTCTTGGACGGCGCCGGCAGGTCGGCGTGGAACGACGCCTGGAGGCACTCGTGCGACACGGAGCGGACGGCGCGCGGCGAGAACCTGACGGAGTTGGAGGCCCGGGCCCTCGACCCGGTCGGCAGGTGCCGGTGTATGGAGACAGAGGTGGGGAGGATGTCGGTGGCGGGTGCGCGGGGCATGAGCACGTCGCACTGGGCGGGGATGGAGCGTTTCCTGGGATTGCGCGAGGGGGCGCGCAGGCGATGGATGATTCCTGGGATTCTGTGACTGCGCCGATGGAAGGTTGAAGGTGCCCGAGGGGCGATGATGGCGCGAGGCGGTGATTCCTGAGATTGCGCGAGGGCAGGATGTCGGGGCAGAACATGACGCACTTGTGGACGCCTACAATAGGATCTTATAGAGTAGTAGGGAAGTGACAATAGATGGGAGCCATCACTCAAATGTAGCCATACTCCTATATCATTTCTTATACTCCGTCTGTTATAAAATAAAATTTGTTTTGGGTAAATAGTGGATCTATACAATAGTTAATATATATGTGTTTATATATGTGTCTATACTTATTATCATCTATTTTAATATAGACATAAAAATCAAAAGTTAAAAATACTACTATTTTAGAACTGATGGAGTATAATCTAATCACGTGAAAAACTCTAGTGTCTTCGTATGCATCAACGATATATTATTTATATTATTATATACTCTTATTGTTCAAAATTAAAATTCGTTTGACTTTTTTGTGTTACACTATTCAAAATTTTTTAAAAAAACGAAAAATTCAAAGTCACATTTAAGATATATTATATGCTAAATAATATCACGGCAAAAAATAATAATAAACTATGATTTTTTTTAATAAGACGGGTCGTTCTAACTTATAATAAAAAGGCAAACTAATTATAAATTGTAACGGATGAATTATTCAGGAAAAACGGAGTGATTAAATAGCGTGCACAACACTTTTGGACACTCCATTGTCCGATCACCGACAGCAGCTAGAGGTTCGCCGGAGTTTGATCTCCGGACACTACTGAGAGATTCGGGACACTAATGAGAGGTTCGCCTGGTGACACCGTGACAGTCAGGCATGGACGCAGGAGCGAGCGTCGTCTCCAAATCCCAGAGCTGAAGCGCCCGTCGCGGTCGCCTTACCGCACGGAGGCTGAGGAACAGCAGGCGATCGAGTTCCCCGCGCACAGGCGCAGCTCGCCGGTGACCAGCAGGTCGGTGAAGCTGCAGGCGAGCGGCGCCGTGTCCAGGAAGGCCCGCTCGTCGTCCGTGAGCGGCGGCGCCTGCTGCGTGTACTTCCACCACCACGGCAGCCCTGCATTCTTCGGCGCCGCTGCTTCAGCGTGTCTGTGTGGCGACGGCGGCCGCGCGGCGGCCACGGGTTTGTGGAGCAGGGTGGTGCCGGCGATGACCACCAGACTCCGCCTCCTGATTTCCTCCCTCGACTCGGGGTCCAGCAGGGGCCTGAAGGAGAAGGACCTCGTCCAGGTGTCCACCAGAGCAGCTATGGCCGGTATCACCAGCTTGTCCACTTGCACTGACGCCAGCACCTGCTTCACACTCACACCTGGTGAACAGTGACAGTGGCATACAGAAAGGCAGGCAGGCAGACAGTGTCGTGCTCCTCCTACCTGCTCGACAGCGTTCACCAGCCGACGCATCATCCCTTGTTTCCGGTAAGCTGGCAGCGTGGCAGCGAACGGCATCTCGGCGACCTTTGTGCCATGGATCCTGTAAAAAAGAAGAAGAAGAAGACCTTTGCTTACAGTAATATACAACAACGACTAGGCCAGGAACACTGACAAGTACTCCTGAATCCAAACCTCAGCAGGGCTGCTGCAATGGTTTCCCCATCCTTGTCCAGAACCATGGTGTAGAATCCTTCGTAGCTCACCCGTTTGAATTCTGATCTGTTGAAGCACAAACCTTTTTTGCTATCGAAGAACTGAAAAGAGACGCAGATGTTTCAGTGCTGACTGACTGAACTTACCCGAGGCTGTAGACAGCTTGGTGGAGCATATCGATCTTAGTTCGGCGATCCTTGGCCGGGTTGAAGCACTCGTTCAGCACGCCAAGCGCCACCGCAAGCTTCACGTTGCATTCAAGAACAGCAGCAGTGTCCTGTGAACTGACGGCCTCGTCTTTCTGGATCTTCAGCAGAGCCCATGAGAAACCATCTTCGGTGTGGTTTGTTACGCCTACCATGTCTGATAACCGAGCAGACACCTGGAAAAAAAAGACAGAACAGATCTGATACGGCCAACAAGAAACCAAATGAAGTGGAGAGACTAGGCAGCACTCAGCAGGTATACACCTTCTTGCAGGTTTCGCTACAGTATGCGCCGATGCCGCGCCCGTTGCTTAGGGATGGACGACGGCAAACCTCATGATCTGCAGCGGCATTGCTATTATTCCTTTTCAGGGAGCGAGACTGATTGAGACAGCGAGTGAGATGCGCGTACACTTGAGACTACAGTGTTGGCATGTGGACAAGCCCTGATCATCATTTGCCATGCACAGCACGCATCGGCAGTAGTGGCAAGCCCACCACCCTTGTGGAACCTTCATGGCGAGGCACGCCGGGTGGAAGGTGGACGGGCAGCTGTCGCAGCAGAGCAGCTCGCCGCCGTCGCCGCAGACGCCGCAGGCGTCGTCGCTGGAATCCTTCGCGCCGGGCCTCATCTTCGTTCTGGGTCTAGGAGGCGTCACGACCCCTTCGACGGCGCCCTTCTTCTGCTTCGCGAGGAGCCTCCTCTTGGCCTGCGCGCTCCTCTCCTGCTCCTGCTCCAGCGCCGCCCTCGCCTTCTCCTGCACCAGGAACATCTTGACCCGCTCCTTCTCCCACGCTTCCTGCATGCGCCTCAGCAGGGAGCTCCCGGACACGAGCAGGAGCTTCTCCCACGACCGCCGCTGCCGCCCGGGGTCGCGCCCGGCGTGCGCCTCGAACGACGGCAGCGGCACCACGGCGTCGCAGCAGCCGCAGTGGACTCCCGTCCTGGTCACCGCGCCCGAGACGACCTTGCCGTCCACTGGAACGTAGAACACTTTCTCCCCGTCGGACAGGAACCCGGCGTCGATCAGCCATGCCAGTATGGTGTGCCTCTTCGCCGCCGCGACCGCGCTGCTCCTCCTGGCGACCACGCTGCTGCTCGGCGACTTCTGCTTCCTCTTCCTTCTGTTGGTCGGCGTTGGCGGCGGCACAACAGGGACGATCTGAAGATCGTTGCTGGGCGTCTGGTTCTCGACACCGGGGGTTTTCGCGTCGGCGGCGACCGCGTTCATGTCTCCAGCCGTTCGCTGCTTGCTGGCGGCCCTCTGCCTGGGCAGGCTGGGCTTCTTGGACGGCTCCGGCTTGCTGCCGTCCTTATCCTTGGGTGCGCGCTTCCGGACACGGCCATTCGCCGCGGCGGCCACCTCGCCTCCAACCGTGGTCGGCATGGCGAGCACAGGGGGCAGGTGTTGCGCCGCGCCAACTGCCTTCTTCTTGCTGGCTGATCCGGCGGCGACTGTGGCGGCATCGGTAATCTGAAGCGGCCTCACGTTCGGTGGTTTACGGCGGCCTCCGGGACCGGGGGCGTACCTGCGGGCGACACCACGGACGGCAACGCTGCTCCCGCTGGCTCCTGGCGGACCGCTCGCGGAGGGGGACAGCAGCAATGGCTGGCCTCGCGGGGACATGAACGCCGCGTAGTTGTGGAGCCATGGCGATGGCGGTGACGGGAGGTTACCCCATCCAGCTAAGTGCATGAGCTGCTGCACTATCTCCATTCGCGCCCCTAGCTGTCCTCCGGGAGGACGAGCCACGTTTGCGGGGGCAACAACGCCGGTGGCTGGGTAGCCGAAGCCGGTGATGGGGCGCACCTGTGGCGAACGCAACGCGGCGGCATGGGGAGGCCCCAGGTACGTTCCGGCGCCGCCGCCAGAGTTAAGCACGTGGAATGCGTTACTCGTAGTGGCCGGGCCGGAGGCGACATTCTCCGGCCTCGCCGGCACCGGCGACGATGGCGACATGCTGCTACTACTACCTGGTTCCGGGTGTCGAACAAATTCTAGGACGCAGGATTAGAACGAAACGAAACGAATAATATACATGCTTCCTCAGATGAGAATCAAAACAGGAAGCGAGTAAAAGGCATTAGCTACAAAAACAATAATGGTTGTAAATTGTAGCCCATTTGCACCAACACAGCAACAGCAATGCATGCATTATGAACATGATGACATGCAGCCGCTCAACGGAAAACCTGAATCAATAGTTTCCATGGTCATTTTTTTTGCAGTGACTTGGGCAACAGTAATGTAAGAACGCTCATCAAGTAAAAGAAAGACTAATAAACATATCCAGGCTAGCGCACAACTACGCTTTGCGTCAACACTACCTCGTCGTGTTGATATTGATATATATTGACGTGTAGAATGGGGATCCCTCTGCATTCAATTTGAGCCAGTCTATTAAATCGCGGGCGAGGTTTAGCGGCTGGGTTTCAGAAGAGCTAAGTCCAGCTATAAGCGGCTATCACTACCGGAATCAGCTTCTTTGCCGTGTGTTCTAAACACACGGCAAACGCTATTTTACACTCGGCAAAGGCTTTGCCGAGTGTAACACTCGGCAAAGAACGCTCGGCGAACTGTACATCGGCAACAGCTTCTTTGCCGAGTACTTTTTGTCGGGCACGGCGCCAAGTAACGGTGACGGATCCTTTACCGAGTGCCAACGGCGACACTCGGCAAAGACTGGTCTAGTGGACCCCACAGCCAGTCCCTGTGCCGAGAGCCCTTGTAGGCACTCGGCAAAGGAGGATTCTTTGCCGAGTGTCTGGTGGACCGGCGCTCGGCAAAGAACCCTCCAGTGGGCCCCTTTGCCAGTATCTTTGCCGAGTGCCTTGGCAAAAGCACTCGGCAAAGATGTCTTTGCCGGTTCCCAGGTTTCCTTCTTTGCCGAGTGCCACTGTCAGCACTCGGCAAAGATGTCTTTACCGGTTCCCAGGTTTCCTTCTTTGCCGAGTGCCATGGTCATTGCACTCGACAAAGCAACCCTTTGCCGAGTGTTACACTCGGCAAAGTGACCAGGATGTCCCTTTTTTATTTGCTTTTGTTGTTCCATCCAAACAAACAAAAGATATATATCATTCACATCACATTATATATCAAGCACATCACAGAATGAACACATTTATCATCAACACCATATATATCACAAAGTCTCACAAAACATATCACAAGTCTCACTAAAGTCAGGATCATCACAAAACAGATACAAGTCTGCATCATCACTAACATCACCAAGTATCTCACAAGATAAAGTGTAACAAACATCACCAACACTCATAAAGGTAAGTCTGGATCATCACAAAACAAATCATCAACGAGGTGGGCATCTGGACTGGTTCGGCGAAGGGCTGGACGAAGCATGAGGGTTGTTCGACGCCGCCGATTGACCCTGCACAGAGAAGAGATTGTATGTGTGAGAACATATGAATATATATCATGCAGTACTAAAATTTTGATACTCACAGGAGTAGTGAACTCTGTAGGGTCAGCTGCAGGGAACAACGGAGGTGGTGGAGCATGACCCTGTGCGGCGCCAAGGCTCTGCATGTACGCGAACATCTCCGCCATCCTCTTCTCTAGCTCCTCACGTTGCCTCCTCTCATCATCTAGCTGAGTCTGTAATA
The DNA here is from genome assembly GCF_902167145.1 of Zea mays. Classification (NCBI taxonomy): domain Eukaryota; kingdom Viridiplantae; phylum Streptophyta; class Magnoliopsida; order Poales; family Poaceae; genus Zea; species Zea mays. The sequence continues at coordinate 147,756,258 of NC_050098.1, forward strand.
TTTCGCCCTAATGTTACGATAATGCAAAGAGAAGATATATAAAAATCAATGAACGATGAATAGATAAGGAATAACCTGGAGTTGCTGGATACGATGCTGTGAGGTGTCCTGCCGAGGTCGTATGGCTGGGCTCGCGCTCGTGCTCCTTGCTCGCACCTGAGAGAGAGTGGGAGTGGAGGACGAGTCGATTGCCCCGTCGGCAATCCAGTACCGCCCATGCCTCTTGCCTCCTCCGACCCTCATGAGGACATCTCTGTCGATGTCCTCGGTCCTCGGATCGTAATCTGGCCCATGGACCTCCTTGGCCATGGCGGTGTACTCACTGAGTTGGCTGTGGATGGCGGGGTTGGTGTACGCCTCGGGCCCGTCATCCGGGTTGTAGGTGACGTCGGACGTCGCCTTCCCCTTGTGGGCCATGGCATATGCCGAGAACGTGGAGCAAGGCGCGCCACCATGTGCCGCCGACTGCGAGAAAACCAACGAGATGGTTAGAAATCATGTCTAATCGAAAGTTATATACCTAAATAAAAAAGAGCGCGTACCCATGCTTCCGCGTATTTGCCCAGGCTGCGGCTGCCTTGATGGTGGGAGGGACCTTGCATCAGCAAACGCCGTTCCCGGCTAGCGTTGTGCGCCTCATCCCACTCAGCCGAGCACCACCTCTGCACCATCTGCTCCCAGCACTCAGGATGCGCGGCGCACCAATGAGGAATCATCTAAAAAAATATAAGTACACAACATATCAGAAGAAAAAAATAACCATATTTAGTACCAATAATAAAGTTTTGTATTTACCTGCAAGTACTGGTCCGGAGTCAACGACATGGTTCGGGCGTCCTTCTTGTTCACCTTCTCCCCAAGGACGGAGCCGTGGTAAGTGACGATGGCCTGGATGCGCGCCTCGTAGTGCATGTCCACGACGAGCTTCTTACAGCATGTCGTAGACACCACATCCGCCCTGGCCTCGTATCCAGCATCGCACCTGAAGAAATCCTACATACAAAGACGATGTATCCATACATTATTTCAAGAATATGCAACAAATGCGACTTATTAAACAATATAGTGCGAGGAAGACTTACCCACAGCTCTTGCTTCACCCGCTCCGCCTTGTTGTTGAATTGTCTGCCGTCCCGATCTACTGCATCGGGGGCGACGGCGTAGTGGTCGAAGGTGTATGCTGGGCTCGTCACTCCGGCGTACTCGACAAGTCCAGGGAAGTGTTCCCGGCATAGAAGGCCCAGGATGCCATTGGGGTTGCGGCCGTGACCCCCTGCAGTCTCCAAAACCATCCAAGACCTGTCCAAGTGATTAAGATGAAGTATTAGTTTCTATTATTAATTTGAACATATAATATGAAAAGGCAGCAACAATATCTAAAGTTACCTACCTCTCTCCATCGGGTCGTATCAGCGGACGTCTGTCACGAAGTATGGGTCGCTTAGGGAGGCTCGCGGGACCTCGCAGGTAGATACTCCTCGAACCTGAGGAGCCAGAACCTGAGACGTCCTGCTGAGCGGCATCGTCGTCGTCCTGCTGCGCCGCATCGTCGTCGTCCTGCTGTGCCGCATCGACAGCGACTTGCTGCTCCACCTGCTGCTGTACGGCGTCGTCCTGCTGCGCCTGCTCCTCCGTCCTACGGGTGCTCCTCCTCCCCCTCCCCCTCCCCCTCCCCCTCCTCGTCCTCGTCCCACCGCCCACCATCTTTGTCCAACAACCTGCAATTAAGAGTAAACAATTAAGCACAGATAAAAAATATGTATTTAGAAACATATGCAAAATAAATGAAATATAGCATTACATCGATTAAAAATAATCTTCATATGTGTCCGGGTTAGCCGGATCATAAGTGTCATCATCACTATCAACCATTTCATAGTCGACATCATCTGAAGGCACAATTTCGTCATTGGCATTGCCTTCAAGTATTTCTAAGTCATTCTCATTTTGCACCTCATCATCCTCGTCATCAACAACCATTTCAATATCTACTTCCATTCCGATCGCTTCGGTTAAGTCTATCTCAAATTGCCCTTCGAGCCCATCTTCTTGGAAGAACTCTCCGTCATATGTGTCCGGGTCTAAGTTATAATCTTCATCGTTTGGAATAGGTAATTTAGCGTGCGGTGATACCTTATACACAATATCCCAACCCTTAAGATGTTGTTTCGTTTGGCACGCATATGGAAGATAATACACTTGTGTGGCCTGTTGGGCCACAATATAGACATCGTCTCCTAGTAAGGTGGAATCCTGTCGAATTTCGACTAGCCCAAGATTAGAATGTGTCCGTCTCGTAACTTCAGGGTCAAACCAATGACATTTGAATATCACTGGAGTAAGAGGTTTGGAACCATAAAAATTGAGTTCATATATATCTTCAATTCTTCCATAATACTCGACCTCGTCAAGCCCGGGCGTATAGACTCCAGAACACGTGGTTTTTCTATTGGGCCGGCTTTGGTCGTAGCTTGTTGTGCGAAAACGGTATCCATTGACGTCATACCCAGAAAATTTCCTGACCCTATAGGCAAAGCCATTGGCTACTTGTCTCAACTCGGCACTCATAGACGGCTCTCTTTGGCCCTGCAAGTTCAAACACGCTAGATTGTTATATTATTCGCACGTAAGAGCAACTTCAAATGACAAACTAAGCACGTACCTTACGTTTAAACCAGGAAATGAAATCGGGCAATCCATTTCCCGCACCCTTTCGAAGAAGGGTATCATATTCCTGTGGAGTTGGGTCCCTTGATCGACGCCAGAATTCATGAAGAAATTGCTCCATGTATGGCGTCACCTCTTCAAGGTTGGTCAATACATATAGCATGATATGGCGCCACTCTTCATGTCTCAGGGTCTTGGTGGTCGAACCACTTGCGCTTCCGAGTTGCCCTCGAAAAATGCTGAGGTTCGATTCATTGTCGCCATCATTGTAACGAGGGGGTGGATTATGCACGCTCGGCAGTTTGTCACCATAGTAAGTTGTTGTGAAGTTTGACACCTCCTCCAGTATGTATGCCTCTGCAATGGAAGCCTCGATTTTGCATTTATTTCTACATTTCTTTCGGATAGTCTTTAGACATCTCTCGATTGGATAGCACCAACGTCCCTGCACGGGCCCCCCCATTCGTGCCTCATACGGGAGATGAATAATCAAATGCTGCATCGGATTGAAGAAGCCGGGTGGAAAGATCTTCTCCAGCTTACATAGTAACACGGGTGCCATCCTTTCCAAGTCTGCAATCATGGTCCGAGCTAACTCTTTTGCACAAAGCTGGCGGAAGAAATAGCTCAACTCTGCAAGCGCTAGCCAGACATGCTCAGGGACATAGCCTCGAACCATCGCCGGAAGAATTCGTTCAATCCATATGTGGAAGTCATGACTCTTCATCCCTAAGACTCGCAGAGTAGATAAGTTCACCCCCTACTAAGGTTAGCTACATACCCATCAGGGAACATTAACATCTTGATCCACTCTAGTACTTCCTTCCTCTGGGCCCTGCTCAGGACGAAATCGGCCTTAGGCCTTCTCCATGTCTTACCACCACTAGGCGGCTTCATCTCTTGGTTTGGTCTATCACATAACTCTGCCAGATCCACTCTTGCCTTTACGTTATCCTTTGACTTATCAGGAATCTCCATAATTGTTGCCCAAAGTGCCTCGGCGACATTCTTTTCAGTGTGCATCACGTCAATGTTGTGTGGAAGGAGCAGGTCATCATAATAGGGGAGCCGAGTCAATCCCGACTTATGTGTCCACATATGTTGCTCACCATATCCCACAAAACCACCTTCTGGGTTGGCCACGAGACCATCTATCTCTTCGCGAACTTCGGCACCAGTCATCATTGCAGGTGGGCGGTCTGTCACCACGACACCTTTCGTAAAGTTCTTGATGTCTAGTCGGAATGCATGGTCAGGAGGGAGAAATTGTCGATGTTTATCGAATGACGAATATTTGCCACCCTTCTTCAACCAAATGAACCTAAGAGCTTCCTTGCAAACTGGGCATGGGAACTTACCGTGAACACACCAGGCACAAAATAGCCCGTACGCCGGAAAGTCATGCATGGAGTACTGGTACCAAACATGCATTTTGAAGTTTGTCTTCGTAGCTCGGTCGTACGTCCATACCCCTTCCTCCCAAGCACGGACCAATTCATCAATCAAAGGCTCCATGTACACGCCCATTTTATTCCCCGGGTGTCCAGGAATTATCAACGACACGAATATGTTCTGTCTTTGAAAGCATACGCCGGGGGGGAGATTGATGGGGATAACGAACACAGGCCAACATGTGTATGGGGCAGCGGTCATTCCATAGGGATTGAACCCATCTGTGGCCAGCGCAACACGAACATTACGAGCCTCTTTAGCTTTCTCATGGTGAATGACATCAAAGTGGGTCCATGCTTCACCATCGGATGCGTGAACCATCTTGTCAGGATTGTATCGTTTGCCTTTTTTGTGCCATGTCATCTGTTTCGCGGATTCCTCTGTCATGTATAGACGCTGGATCCTCGGTATGAACGGAAGGTGGCGTAGGATTGTCACGGGGATGTCGAGCTGCCTCTTCTGTCCATCACCAGAGTCTACCTCCATGAACCTAGACGATTTACACTTCGGACAGTACTTTGCCTCAGTGTGTTCTTTCCTAAATAGGACGCAGCCCTTCGGACAAGCATGTATCTGCTCATACGTCATCTTGAGTGCACGAAGGAGTTTCTGTGCCTCGTACATGCTCTTTGGGAGAACGTGATCCTCCGGAAGCAGGCTGCCAATAACTGTCAACAAACCATCGAAGGCGTCTCGACTCATGCTATACTGCGACTTGAACGCCATTATACGCCCAATGGCATCCAGTTGAGAAACCTTTGTCTTGCCGTGAAGGGGTTTCTGTGCCGCGTCAAACATGTCGTAGAATGCCTTTGCGGTCGCCTCTGGCTCGTCCTCTGTACATCCTTCGGCGAACTGTGCCTCGTGATAGTCGTTCAACATGTCCGCTACCCCGGCATCAGCATCGTAATCCTCGACGCGTTGTCTCACCACCTCCTCTCTCGTGCGATGCGCTTCACCATGGAAGATCCACCGAGTATAGTCCGGCGTAAATCCATTCTTCCAAATATGTTCTACCATGGCCTTCTTTGGTTTTCTTTTCCGGTTGTCACATTTGCTGCACGGACAAGGGACTAGGCTAGCTCCTTTAGCAGCTTCGCCATATGCCCGTTCCACAAAAGCATCGGTCTTCCTAATCCATTCTGGGGTGACATCATTACGTCGAACGCGGCCCGTGTACATCCACTCACGGTCCTCCATCCTCTAACATATATAACCGAGTATAGTTTAATATAGACATGTAATGCATGTACACTACGTTCCTACCTTCTAATAGGTGATGATAGGTCCTAATCCCACCCGCGGTTGCGTAGATGGAGTTAGTTTCCATGCTCTACTCCGATCCGAGATAAAATTTCGGCAGCACCTACCCGCTGTTCTCCGGATACACGTCCTGACAGGGAGAGTGTACTGTCCGGAGAACAACAGGGAGGTGACGCCGAAACTCTATCTCGGACCGGAGTAGAGCATGGAAACTAACACCATCTACGCAACCGCAGGCTGTCCAAAAAACGTGGACAATTCGAAACTGATACATTTGTAGATATGCAAAGATCTGCATATCTACACTGTATCTCTTTCGAACGGGAGACGCCTAACTGGGTTACGTGATCTACGACCATGATGCGGATGTAGAGGTTATACCTAGGGTGACGGTGGAATCAGGCTAGCGGGGCTGTGGCGGGTCGGTGCAGTGGCGACGCGACGCGGTGCAGGCAGACCCGCAGTGGCTAGGAAGACAAGTATCTTCTCTATAAAAAATAAACAAGCATGTCAAAAAAATCGGCAGCACTTCCCCTGTACGGGGAGGTTTCCAAAACCTGCAAATAGATCTAACAGCACGATGGCTGACACGCACATATACAAACGACACGATGAATGCAAGTCACATCTAAGTGGCATCCATATCCACCATCACACGCATTTCACTAAATCCACTAAACACATATACTATAAACTCAATAAATACATACTAAACTAATTAAACTCACGAAAATCACTAAATCCACTAAACACATATACTATAAACTCAATAAATACATACTAAACTAATTAAATTTATTATACTCACTAATGTACGGTCGACGATGGCGGTGGTGCGACGGCGGTGGGCGCGGCCGGCGGTGGGCGCGACAGCGGTGCTCGCCGCGGGTGCGGGAGGCCGGCGGCGCGACGACGGTGGCGGGGCACGGCGGTGGGGAGGCCGGCGGTGGCGGGGCACAGCGGCGCGACGACCGTAACGGCGGTGGCGGTGGCGGGGCTCGGCGGTGGGCGCGGCCGGCGGTGGCCGCGACGGCGGGGCTCGTGGGGAGGCGCGGCGGCGCCGGCGGCAAGCCGGGAGGCTGGGGCGGGCGGCGGTCGCGGCCGGCGGTGAGAGCGGCGGCGTGGCGGGCGGGTAGGAGAAGAGAGGAAAGTGAAAGGAGAGAAAGAGAGAAGAAAGCCCGTCGAGCTGTTAAGTTACCTTCTTTGCCGAGTGCCCGCGATCCGGCACTCGGCAAAGATTTTTTTAAAATTTAAAAATAAACTTTGCCGAGTGCCGGATCGCGGGCACTCGGCAAAGACGCCTTTGCCGAGTGCTAGATGTAGAGCACTCGGCAAAGATATGTTCTACAGACTTTGCCGAGTGCCCAAGTACTTTGCCGAGTGTCATCCAGCTGGCACTCGGCAAACCATCCTTTGCCGAGTGTCATTTGTGGACACTCGGCAAATTACTTTTTTATTTTTTTTATTTTCCCTGCCAAACTTTTTGTGGTATGTTCCTACACTATGTAGACCTACATGTACCATTTTGGGACAATTATAACATGGTTTTCTATAACTAGTACATTTAGTTTGTTTATTTGAATTTCTTCGGAAAATTCAGATTTGAACTGCAGGTCACTCGAAACTTGGAAAACCGTGCATGCAAAAATGATATCCATACTACTTAGCACAAGTTACGACCGATTTCAGGAGCGGACCGGAAACTTCGAGCACCATGCTCACTCAAAATGACCGTAAACTTGCCACACAACTGTTTAAAAATTGTATAAAACACAAACAAACTTATAAAATCATGAAACTTGTCCACATGTCATGATATCATATGTAGAGTCTGTGATAAAAAATTTAGAATGTTTGGAGAAAGTTGTGAGACATTATGTGTAGAAACCTAAAAGAACCACACATGAAATCATAGAGTTTCAATGTGGATCCCTTAGGTTTGTACACATAGTGCGTTACAGCTTTCTCGAAACTTTTTCAAATTTTTATCACAGCCTCTACATATGATATCATGACACGTGGACAGGTTTCATGATTTTCTGACTTTGTTTCTGTTTTATACAATTTTTAAACACCTGGATGGCAAGTTTACGGTCATGTTGAGTGAGCATGGTGCTCGAAGTTTCCGGTCCGCTCCTGGAATCGGTCGTAACTAATGCTAAGTAACATGAATATCATTTTTGCATGCACGGTTTTCCAAGTTTCGAGTGACTTACAGTTCAAATCTAAATTTTCCGAAGAAATTCAAATAAACGAACTAAATCTACTAACGATTGAAAACTCTGTTAAAATTGTCCACAAATGATACATGTAGGTCTACATAGTGTAGGAACATACCACAAAAATTTCGAGAGACAAAATAAAAAAAATAAAAATATACTTTGCCGAGTGTCCAGAGATGACACTCGGCAAAGTATGCTTTGCCGAGTGCCTACTATGTGGCACTCGGTACAGAACCTCTTTGCCGAGAGCCAACGGATGACACTCGGCAAAGACTAACGGCCGTCAGCTTTGGGACGGCCGCTGACGGCCGTTTGCCGAGAGCCCCCTTTGCCGAGTGTTTGACTCTCGGCAAAGTTGTCTTTGCCGAGTGCCGTTCTGTGCCGAGTGTTCAGCGCTCGGCAAAGCACGTTTTGCCGAGTGCCTAACGTTACCGAGTACGGCACTCGGCAAAGCTTTCTTTGCCGAGTGCCCGACAAAAGGCACTCGGCAAAGAAGCCAACACTCGGCAAAGTCTCGGATTCCGGTAGTGTATAGCGGAAGCTAAGCCTTTTAGCGGATTTAAAAAAAAACAGAGCATAAACTTGACACAACTGAATAGATGAATAGACGACAAATTTGATAGTCATACATATTGCCATACATATAGGAGTTCAGCTCCATACATGACTGCTGTAAAATGTCTGAGCAGCTTAACTTAAAACAAAATGTCTGAGCTCAGCTTAACTTAAAACAAAATGTCTGAACTCCAAGACATTGAGACCATTAGTTTAGTTCACAGTTCACCCATAATGATTGTCCACAAGGTCAAATATAACATTGTAATCTAGCATCAATCAGAATCAAAGGCATGTGGAGACTTATCAGATTCAGAGGATTCCATTGCAATGTCACCATCTTCTGAATCCGATGAGGACTGCTGCACTTGAACTTGAACATCACGCATCAGAGACTGCAGGCTTCTTAACTTCTTCCTAGGCTTCATAGACCTCTTTCTTTTTGCTTGTACTTGAACTTGTGCTTGTGATGTTTGTTCTTCATGTGATCTTCCATCTTGCGCTGGTTCAACAACATCATTCGGAAGAGGTACAATACCAGTAATGAATTCATTTTCATCATCACCAACAACATCATCTACTTCCCTCTGTAAAGGATCTCTGTCTGTTCTCTCCTTCTTTCCCCTTAGCTTGGAGTTAAATTTAACAAACACAAGGCCTCTCATCCTATCATCAAGTAGCTTGTTTCTCCTTTTTTGTATGGACCTATGAGTGAAATAGTGAACATAAGATAACATGTTTGAAACAAGATTTGAAACAGTATAATAAATATGGTTTTCTATGCATTTGGATAATAGAGCTTGCAGTTTTACTACTTAAAATATTCACAAGTGGCCAAACAAATCCCACATAAGTGTATTTACTAATATTCAATGCTAATAGTTGCTACAAAGTCTAAACAACTATATTGCAGTAGTTATCAAGCACATTGCACACACATATTTACCTATTCAAATACGGACCAATTTCTCTCACAAGCTGAGGAACTACAGGTTAGATTTAGAATTATTGAAGCCAATATCATCAGATTAGGTGTGTTTGTGCCATGGTTTAGCCACCACTTTGCTGCATAAACAAGTTAATAATTACATAATTGTGACAGAGGCAAGAAACAAATTGAATTCTAAAACCATGTATTCAAAATAGAATCACCTGGATTAAAGTTCTTGTTTCTCCTTTGCCTTATGGCAATTTCATGTCCAAATGTCCCTTGTTGATCTTGGTACATGTAGAGTTCTTCAATTATTTTGTCTTGTGTTTCTTCATCACCAATCATCTTTGTAATGCAATTAATCACTCCAGCTCTAAAGGATCCATCATGCTCAATTTTAGACATCTTTGGATAATAAAAGTAAGGATTCAAGTAGTACCCAACTAAGTGAAGTGGAGTTTTGAGCTTGCTATCCCACCGCTTATCAATAATATCCCAAGCAACTTTGTAGCGGCTCTCATCATTGTCAAACCTCTCAGAAATTTCTTTCTTTGCCTCAAGCATTAATCCATGAAAGAATCCCATTGCTGGTACATCACTGTCCAGTCTCCTCAACACATTTGCCAATGGTTCAAAAAAATTTACAGCTATATCAACATTTTTCCAAAAGGTTGCAGATCTCACAACTTTATTGGCTTTCTTTCTCTTGTCCTTTTTCAAGTAACCCAACTCTAACACCCTTGTGTGAGCATACAAGACATTAGTGACCTGCCTTGCACTTGTGATAGTTTGCTCCACTGGCTCAAGCTTCCCAAGATCCTCTAGCATGAGATCTAGGCAATGAGCAGCACATCCATTCCAAAATATTGAGGGCCTCTTTGCTGTCAATAGGCTTGCTGCTGCTGTATTGACACTAGCATTATCAGTCATCACTTGGACAACATTTGCCTCCCCAATCTCCTCTATGCATCTGTCCACAAGGTCAAATGTACTTACCATCTTTTCTCTCACCCGAGCAGTCCACTGAATCTAAGAAGCAAACTCCATGAGCACTATGGACAACTAAATTCATCACTCCCCTACCCTTCCTATCTGTCCATGCATCTATCATGATTGTACATCCTATGTGCTCCCATGATTCCTTGTGGTTCTTGAAACCATCCAATACCTTTTGTTTCCTTTTATGCAATAATGGTCCACTCATCTCATAAGGACTAGGCCCTCTCAAACCTTTACCAAATTGCCCAATGGACTCAAGCATAAGTGCAAAGCTAGGAAGGGTGACTGTGTTATGTGCAATACTAGCTTCATAGAAAAACTGACATATGTACTCACAATCCTTATCCCTTCTCTCTTCTCTCTTTCTGAGTTGACAATGTTGTTTGAACCTTGTTGCTAAGGTTAATTCCTTTATGCATCATCTAAACAAATTCTTCAATAGTAGGAGGTTTATAAAATTTTTCAATAGTGCCACCATGTACCACTGTTCTACAACTAAGGCTACTAGAACCTTTTGTTGGCTTTTGCTTCACCACAAGGACTTCATTCCCAAGATCAATATCCTCTTGCTCACAACTTTCAGCTTCTGAGATGTCTAAGTTAATTTCATCTCTCTCTCTTTCCTTTTCTTTTGCTTTATGGTCCTTTTCTTCCGTCTTCTTTGTAAGCAAAGCAATCATATCTTCTTTCACATCACTTGGAACCTTCAAACACTTTGTAACATTATTCCCTTTAATACTAGCAAGGTGCCACTTAATTCTTGTAATCCCAGCTTTGCATAGCTTGTCACAATACTTGTACTTCAGCCAATGTTTCCTGTTTGCATCAAGGCAAAAAACAATGAGCCCAAGCTACATCATCTGAGTTGATAATAGCTTGTGGTGCTGCTGCATTTGATACAGAGACAGAGGTGACACTTGATGGAATAACTACACAATTTGAGACATGTAATGCATAATATTAGGCAAATGAGAAGCTTTAAACAGAACCTGTGTTTTAAAACACAAAAGCAAAATATTAGGCAAATAATTCCGTTTATTTATTTCCATGTGCAATGCACTTCATAACAATTTGGCAAATGCTAATTGCAGTTGCAGCTGAAAGTCGCCTAGAGGGGGGTGAATAGGCGAAACCTGAAATTTATAAACTTTAAATGCACACTAAGGTCGGGGGTTAGCGTTAGAATTAAATTCAAGTCCAAAGAGAGGGAAAAACAAATCAAACAAGAATCAAGGCGATTGAACATGATGATTTGTTTTACAGAGGTTCAGTTCCAAAGAACCTAGTCCTCGTTGAGGAGGTCACAAAGACCGGGTCTTTTTCAACCCTTTCCCTCTCTCAAACAGTCACTTAGACCGAGTGAGCCTTCTCCTTAATCAATTGGGTCACTAAGACCCCGCAAGGACCACCACAACTTAGGTGTCTCTTGCTTTGATTACAAGTCACTTAATAAAAAGAATGAGAAAGGAAGAAAGGCAATCCAAGAAACAAGAGCGCAAAAGAACACGAACACACACTCTCTCAAGTCACTAAATGGTTGAGATGAGTTCTAGACTTGGAGAGGGTTTGATCTTTGGAAATGTGTCTTGGAGTGAATGCATTAGCTCTTGTATTGAATGTGATCTCTGAAAAACTTGGATGCCAAAGGTTGTGGTGGTTGGGGGGTATTTATAGCCCCCAACCACCTTGGTAGCCATTGCCCAAGGCTGCTGGCGATGGGCGCACCGGACATCAATTATTCCTTGTCTGGTGCGCCGCCATGTCACCTAACCGTTAGGGTTCTGAGTTGGTCGATCATTGGAGACTTTGTCTTCTTGCGGCACCGGACAGTCCGGTGCCCTTTGACTTCGCTGCTCTGACTTCTGTCGCGGTACTGTAGCCCACTGTAGCACTTTGTAGAGTTGACCGTTGGCGCTGGATAGCCGTTGCCTGCTGGCTCACCAGACAGTCCGGTGAATTATAGCGAAGCGCATCCTGGGATTCCCGAGAGTGGCTGGTTGACATCTGTACTGTCCTGGTGCACCGGACGCTGTCCGGTGCGCCAATTTTCAGCACACTCAAGTTCTTTTGCTCCAATAAAATTGTGTCCCTAACTTGGTTCTTTTCTTGGTTTGTGTTGAACCTTATGCACCTGTAATACATGAGTTCTAGACAAACTAGTTAGTCCATGTGTTTGTGTTGACTATCAACCACCAAAATAAATTATAGGAAATGGTTAACCCTATTTCCCTTTCAATCTCCCCCTTTTTGGTGATTGATGGCAACACAAACCAAAGCAAATAATAAATGCAGAGATGAAACCAGTTTGCATTTGGAATGTGCATAGGTTACTTGGAGTTAAACCAATTGAAAATCTAACTAAATATGAATGAGTTGTTTTTTCTTTTATTTAACATTTTGGACCACTTTTGCACCACTCGTTTTGTTTTTGCAAATCTTTTTGGAAAATCTTTTCAAAGTCTTTTTGCAAATAGTCAAAGGTATAGAAATGATATTGCAAGAAGATATTGGCTAATTGATTTTGAGTGTTAACATAAGCAATTTCGATATCCCCCTTTTGTTGGTGATCTCTTAGAAAGTGGTACCGGATGTCTATGTGCTTAGTGCGGATGTGATCAACGGGATTGTCCGCCATGCAGATTGCACTCTCATTATCACATAAGAGAGGGACTTTGCTCAATTTGTAGCCATAGTCCCTAAGGGTTTGCCTCATCCAAAGTAATTGCGCACAACAATGGCCTGCGACAATGTACTCGGTTTCGACGGTGGAAAGAGCTACGAAGTTTTGTTTCTTTGAAGCCCAGGACACCAGGGATCTCCCCACAAACTGACAAGTCCCTGATGTGCTCTTTCTATCAATTTTACACCCTGCCCAATCGGCATCGGAATATCCAATTAGATCAAAAGTAGATCCCTTGGGGTACCAACGGCCAAGCTTAGGAGTGTAAACTAAGTATCTCATGATTCTCTTTACGGCCCTAAGGTGAACTTCCTTAGGATTTGCCTGAAATCTTGCACACATGCATACAGAAAGCATAATGTCCGGTCGAGATGCACATAAATAGAGTAAAGATCATATCATCGACCGATATACCTTTTGATCTATGAATTTACCTCCAGTGTCGATATCGAGATGCCCATTGGTTCCCATGGGTGTCTTGATGGGTTTGCCATCCTTCATTCCAAACTTATTAAGTATATCTTGAATATACTTTGTTTGGCTGATGAAGGTGCCATCTTGGAGTTACTTGATTTGAAATCCTAGGAAATACTTCAACTCCCCCATCATAGATGTTGGGGACTTGTTCTCAAATGTTGAGTTAAGAACAAGGCAACACAAATATTAATGGTTAAAGGCCTTCGTCCTACGAAGCATTATCTCCCTCAGGATGTAATGATCTTTAGACGAAGGTCATGAAGGGCATACCTTCATCATCTCAATATGTAATGAAAAGCAAAAGGCATAAGTTACATATAAAGAATACGATTAATCATCTTAAATCATTAGATTATATATATATTCTTATTGATTAACCATGAATAAACATTAACGATATTGTGTTACATTTGTACCTTCGGCTTGACAGAAGGTAAGAGTCCAAGTGTGACGTGCAAGTGAATACAAGGCAGCGTGAACAGTACAATGCTACTGTTCATCTATTTATAGGCACAAGACGCAGCCTATGTAAAATTACATCAATGCCCTTTATGTTTACTATTGACTTAAGGACAATCTATTGAGGACTAGATAGCCTTTTCCTCTTTAAGTCAGTTTCATTTTCCGTCGCTAAGCCGAAGCTTCTCTACGCGTAGCTTCAGAACTGGTTCAACCTTCTCCCAGACCATGCTTTTCATATCGTGTACAGCTTCATTCCGAGGCCGAAGGTCCCTGTGAACGCATTATATTTAGAAAACATGTTAGTTGTGTTTTTGAGGACCTTCGAAAGACGAAGGCCCCCAACAGTAGCCCCTCGCAGTATTAATTTGTTATAACAATAAATTCAGATTGCAACGTGAACGAAGGCCTTAAGCCGAAGGTCCGAAAAAACACCTTCCCTTCGCTAGAATAGCGAAAGTCAATGACAAACAGGGCCCGCCAAGTTGCAAAGCACTAGGCGTATAAATATGAACCCATAGCGGCAGCATTTGATACGCCATTTCTGCTGTTTGCGTTATTTTCTCAAATTTTTAGCTCTTGCTCATTAGCTCTTGCTTGTTTTTGAGCTTTTTGAGCTTCAGTTTAAAGACGTTTGCCCCATGTCTGAGGAGAAGAAGATGACTGAGGAGAAGATGACTGAGGAGATGAAGATGTATGAAGAGAAGAAAGTTGCGGACCCTTTCATTGTTGGGTTTTATGAGTCTACGGCAAAAACGAACACAGAGAAAATTACTAAGGAGATAATGGAGGGTTTATCTGAAGATTCTCATGACAGTGATAGTTATGATGTGGAGAGTGGAGATGAAGATTCTGAGGATCGGCCCTGGCGGCCAAGCCATACTATCTTCGGGAAATCGAGCATCAAACAAAGTCATATTGACACCATGAGAGGGAGGTATTTCCGTGATATGTCTATTGTGAGGGTTGGAGGAGACAACACTGCCCCTGCTCCTGAGGAAAATGAAGTTGTTATTTACCGAAGCTTCCTGGAAGCAGGCCTTCGGTTCCCACTGAGCAAATTTGTGGTTGAGGTATTAAATATTTTCCATATTTTTCTTCATCAGATTACCCCCAAAGCTGTAATTAGGATGGGGATGTTTGTTTGGGCTGCAAGAAGCCAGGGGTTGGAGCCGAGCGCGAAGTGCTTCTGCAATATGCACGAGCTTTTATACGAGACGAAGGCTATCGGCAAAGAACAATACCACAACAACTTTGGTTGATATGGGTTCATTGCCCGCTCTAATGCAAGTTACCCAGTGCCAACATACCGGAAAAGATGGCCCGAGGCCTGGATGGAGGAGTGGTTTTATGTCAAAAATGATCTGATTAAAAGAGAAGACATTAAGGAAATTATCCAGCGCCCCATCTGGTCTCGCTTCGGCCTTCGAAGGCCGAAGGTCACTATTGAAAGTGACGTCGAAGCATGCCAGAAGGCCTTTAGCAGTGTTTGTGCCTTCATTGGCACAAGAGATATAATTCAAGAGCACATAGCTTATAGAGTGTGGCCACTTGTGGAGAGCTGGGATATGCCGAAAGAGACTACTGCTGAATCCAGCGAGGGTGGCCTAGTTCGATTGAAATATACCTTCAGATTCCGAGAAAAGTTTGACGAACCAAACGATGATTGGTTGAAATGTATTGAAGCTACCAGCGATGAACTGCTTGGGACATACTCCAAGGCCGAAGATGATGCGTTGTCCGTAGCCTTCGGGGGTCGGTGCAAGAAGAGATTGAACAGGGTGTTTGATGCAATTGGTTTCGTATACCCTGATTATAACTACCCCTTGAAGAAAGGAAAGAAGAGGAAAACTGCCACTTCGACAGCCACCGCTGTGCCGAAGGGCAAGAAAATGAAGGTTTTGACACACCTGCCTCGGTACATTGAGACGACCGTAGTGCCTGGTGAGGGGACCTCCTCTAATGCCGAAGGAGAACATGCCGCTCCCGCCACTCGAAGTGCTGAAGGGTTTACTGTAGTGCCGAAGGTGACTACAGCTGGGCTAACCGAAGCCAAAGATGAGTCGGCCGAAGAGCCACAAGTGGAAAGGACAATGAAAATGCCAGAAATTCTGAGCCCGCCAGCAGAGGCAGAATTGCCGAAGGTGCAAAAAGCTCCTGCCGCAACTCCCAAGAGGAGGAGAATGGCCAGCGTGCTAGACGCTGTCATGGAGACCACAAAAGCCTTGACCCCTGCTCCTACCAAGAAAGCTGCCGAAGCTATCAAAGTCCAGGCCGAAGCCAAAGCTGGGTCTTCAGTACCCATTGAGATGAAGGTTGTCGCGCCTGAGGATAAAACTGAGCAACAAACTTCAGATACCGGCATGGTGGCGGGGCAAGGTATAATAGAAGAAGCAAAATCTCCTACCCCCGATGCTTCGTCCAAATATGTTGATTACATTATTCGACATGCTTTGGGGAAAAAATTGTCCAAAGAAGAAATCTTAGAAGCCAGACACTACACCCATAAGTTAAAATATCCGAAGGGGCCCTAGTGTTTAATGGCACTGACGAAGATGACTTCCTATACTGTCTCCTGGACAATAAAGAAATATCCGTTTGCTGGGAGATAACTAAAAGTATGGGATTTCCGAAGCTTGAGGAAGGCCTTTCGGCTATGTCGAAGGATGATCTTGCTGACAACCTTGCTTACAATAGTATAAAGGTACAGAGGTTAATTTTAAAGTTGGAAAATGAAGTATTTAATTGTCATACTCAATTCTTTGTTTTTATTTGCAGGGCTTGATTCTTAGCAATGCCTTGAGGGCACAAAAAAGCGCCGAAGATGAGAGTTGTACAATAGCTCTCAGCAACCATCGCTCAGAGGTAATTGAACTGAGAAACGAAGGTCTAGAGAAAGACAAAATTTTAATTTCATTGGTGAATAAAATAAAAGAAGATGAAGCTAAGTACAATGCTCAGGCCAAAGCCCAAAGAGCCGAGGTTGAAGGCCTTCGGAAACAACTGGCTGAAGTTAAAGAAAACTATGCAGTTGCAAAAGCTAGTAAAGAGATCAGTGAATGGACACAAGCTAGGCTAGAGAAACATATTGAGGAGCTTCGCGAGTCCAAGGAAAGATGCTTCAAAAATCCTTGGATTGCGTAAAAAATTTGAAAAGCAGCTTTGCAAAGGTTGGTGCCTACTCCTCTAATGAGAACTTCATTCGAGGTGACCCCGAAGGTGTTATTGAATGGATAAGCGGGGAAGCTGAAGCTTTTGAGGAAATTTTGAATGACCACGGTGATATTTGTGCTTTCTCTAGCGCCTGAGGGGTCGCAGCTATTCTGGAGAAGGCTTGATGCGAACACGTGAAAGCTGTAGCTCAAACCGAAGCCGCCTTCTCCTTAAACGACACGAAGGATCCTTCAGCCGAAGCATCTTTAATGGGCGGAAAGTTTTATTCTGATGTCTGGATAAATGGTGGCCGAGAGTTGGCCCACGAAATTATAAAAAAGAATGAAAAAGACACCCATGACACCCGGGAAGAAGTTAGGCGAATTGAAGAGGCTGACGAGCACGAAAGGCGCATAGGTATTATGTTTTGAATTTTAATTTTAGTACTTGCTTTGTGGCTTCGAACTAATAGCTTATCTATTATAGCTGAGCTATCACCGCTGCTGGAGCCATACAATCCTCTGGCTGATCCAGAGATGAAGGAAGCACTGGACGTAATGAGCCTTGCAAACTCTATTATCGACGAAGTTGTCGACAAATTATTACACGAAGCTGCAGAAAAGATCCTTAGAGAAGAGTAGACTTTGATGTAATAATATTGTGCAACTTTATTGTAAAAGTACTATGTAACAGTTGGTGTGTGAAACAATTGAAACATGTAAATTACTATAAAATATTTCTTTACGATGCGTGAAATTTACAGACACATCGTTTTTGAGCCTTCGGCGAAAAAACACCTTCCCTTCTTTTCATGCTTCGTAAAGAAAGAGATCCCTTCTATAATAAGTCTAATAAAACTGTATTTCCCGAAGCTTACTTCATGCCTCAGCACGTTTTCATCTTGACGAAGCATTTGCCGAAGGTTTGCTTCATACTCATTTTCTGTGCCGTTAATGCAATATGATGTATGATGAAATGTTATGCGAAACAATGTGATGATATGATGCAAAATGATGATGATGCCGAAGACACACACCCACGCGCCCACACTGGAATACACAAGACTCTGCATCCCCTTTGGAACGTCTTTTGAGTCTTTAAGCTATGTATTCCCTTAGGAACGACTTTTGAGCTTCTTCACCTTCTATTTCGGTGGCATTTAAGCTCTGCATCCCCGTAGGAATGACTTTTGAGCTTCTTCACCTTATATTTCGGTGGTATTTGGCTCTGCATCCCCTTAGGAATGACTTTTGAGCAGAAAACTTATGCTGCGCTCCCTTAGGAACGACTTTTGTAACTTTTGGCTCTACATTCCCTTAGGAACGACTTTTGAGCAGAAAACTTACGCTGCGCTCCCTTAGGAACGACTTTTGTAACTTCAGATTGTAATTTTTGGCTCTGCATTCCCTTAGGAATGACTTTTGAGCTTCGAAATTTACTTCGTTTCCTTAGAGACGTCTTTCGAGCTTCGTAAATCCATGAGGAAGATATATTTCATTCTGGTGTAGGCACAATTATTACAAGAAATTGAAATTAAGTTCATTACTTGTTTCTCACACAGAAAATAAAATGGCATAAAAGATAAAAGTACATCAACAATAGGATATTTCTTAGTATATATGCTTCGACTCTGGTACAATGCTGTTAACTGTACGAGCTTCAGACTCCTCTCTGAAGTCGCGCTGCTATTGTGTATGCTGGCGCCCTTATGGCTGCTGGCTTCGGGTATGAGTAGGTGGCAATGGTGGTGGCAATGGGAGCTGAGGCCAGGAAGCTTGTGAATGACTTGTCGAAGCCATAGAAGCTGCAGGTTGATTACCCACGTATTCTGGTATATAGGGAGAGTAGCACGAAGCAGTGTGTAAAACCTGCTTCGGCTGATTCTGCCTTGCTTCTGCTTCGACAATCTCTTTTTGCTTCTGGATGGTGACCTGACATGTTCTTGTAGTGTGGCCCTTGTCCTCACCACAGAATAAGCAGTAGAGTTTCCTGGGCTGATCCCCATATCTTCCTCTGAAGCCCCTGCCGCCTCTGCCTCTTGGAGCTGGTGGCCTGAAAGAGCTCTGCTGCTGCCCTGAAGACTATGAGCTATGCTGTGACCTCTGAATCTGGCCTCCTCTGTCATCACTCTGACTGTTGTGGATTGATCTGACATGCCTAGGGTGGATTCGTCCTCCGAAGCCCCTAGTCATCTCAGAAAACCTATAAGCTTCTTCCCTCCTCTGGCGGAAATCATTATCGGCCCACATGTACTCATCCATTTTCTGAAGCAGCTTCTCTAGAGTCTGAGGGGGTTTCCTAGTGAAGTATTGAGCCGTAGGTCCTGGCCGAAGACCCTTGATCATGGCCTCAATGATGATTTCGTTGGGCACTATGCGCGCTTGTGCTCTCAGACGTAAGAACCTTCGAACATACACCTGGAGGTATTCTTCGTGGTCTTGCGTACACTGGAACAAAGCTTGTGCAGTAACTGGTTTCGTCTGAAACCCTTGGAAACTGGTGATCAGCATGTCCTTCAACTTCTGCCATGATGTGATTGTTCCTGGCCGAATAGAGGAGTACCAAGTTTGCGCAACATTCTTGACTGCCATGACGAAGGATTTCGCCATGATTGCGGTATTGCCCCCATACGAAGATATGGTTGCTTCGTAGCTCATCAGAAACTGCTTCGGATCTGAGTGCCCATCATACATAGGGAGATGAGGTGGCTTGTATGATGGGGGCCATGGGGTAGCCTGCAGTTCTACTGACAGGGGATAAGCATCATCAAAAGCAAAATTTCCATGATGGAAATCATCATACCAGTCATCATCATCATAGGAATTGTTCTGACGAAGCTCTCTGCGTTGAGGTCGTCAGTCCTGGTCATCTTGAGTGAGATGACACATTTCCTCAGTGGCTTCGTCGATCTTCTTCTGTAGATCGAAGAGGCAAAGCATCTTCTCCTTCTTTCTCTGAACCTGTTGATGGATGGCTTCGAGGTCCCTTATTTCTTGGTCCAGCTCCTCCTCCTGAGGCATTGGACTTGTAGCCTTCCTTTTTTAAGTTCTGGCTTCACGCAGTGCTTCATGGTTGACGTCTAGTGGCTGCAGTGCAACCCCTAGCCCTGAAGAAGTTTTCTTCGGCGGCATGACAAAGGTCATGGCTTGCCAAAGGTGGTCGAATGAGTTCACCAGCGGTGGGCGCCAATGTTGGGGACTTGTTCTCAAATGATGAGTTAAGAACAAGGCAACACAAATATTAATGGTTAAAGGCCTTCGTCCTCCAAAGCATTATCTCCCTCGGGATGTAATGATCTTCAGACGAAGGTCATGAAGGACATACCTTCATCATCTCAATATGTAATGGAAAGCAAAAAGCATAAGTTACATATAAAGAATACGAATAATCATCTTAAATCATTATATTTTATATATATTCTTATTGATTAACCATGAATAGACATTAACGATATTGTATTACATTTGTATCTTCGGCTTGACAGAAGGTAAGAGTCCAAGTGTGATGTGCAAGTGAATACAAGTTAGCGTGAACAGTACGGTGCTACTGTTCATCTATTTATAGGCACATGACGCAACCTGTGTAAAATTACATACATGCCCCTTATGTTTACTATTGACTTAAGGACAATCTATCGAGGACTAGATAGCCTTTTCCTCTTTAAGTCAGTTTCATTTTCTGCCGCTAAGCCGAAGCTTCTCTATGCGTAGCTTTGGAACTGGTTCAACCTTCTCCCGGACCATGCTTTTCATATCGTGTACAACTTCATTCTGAGGCCGAAGGTCCCTGTGAAGCATTATACTTGGAAAACATGTTAGTTGTGTTTTTGAGGACCTTCGGAAGACGAAGGCCCCCAACAATAGACATCTCGAATTTTTGTATCATGATCCTACTAAACTCTTCACAAGTTGACTTGTTAGTAGACCCAAATATAGTATTATCAACATAGATTTGGCATACAAACAAGTCTTTTGCAATAGTCTTAGTAAAGAGAGTAGGATCGGCTTTTCCGACCTTGAATCCATTAGTGATAAGAAAATCTCGCAGGCATTCATACCATGCTCTTGGAGCTTGCTTGAGCCCATAAAGCGCCTTTGAGAGTTTATACACAGTTAGGATACTCACTATCTTCAAAGCCGAGAGGCTGCTCAACGTAGACCTCTTCCTTGATAGGTCCATTGAGGAAGGCACTTTTCACGTCCATTTGATAAAGCTTAAAGCCATGGTAAGTAGCATAGGCAAGTAATATGCGAATTGACTCAAGCCTAGCTACGGGTGCATAAGTTTCATCAAAGTCCAAACCTTCGACTTGAGAATAACCTTTGACCACAAGTCGGGCTTTGTTTCTTGTCACCACACCATGCTCATCTTGCTTGTTGCGGAATACCCATTTGGTACTGTCGGGGACCATAATTAGGGGTACCCTCAAGACGCCTAATTCTCAGCTGGTAACCCCCATCAGCATAAAGCTGCAAAGGCCTGATGGGTGCGATTAAGTCAGGGATCAGTCCATACGAGTGACTCGATCACGCCTCGCCCGAGCCTAGCCTCGGACAAGGGCAGCCGACCCCGAGAGATTTCCGTCTCGCCCGAGGCCCCCCTTTAAACGGCGGACACATCTCCGGCTCGCCCGAGGCCTTGCCTTCGTTGAGAAGCAACCCTGACTAAATCGCCGCACCGACTGACCGAGTCGCAGGAGCATTTAACGCAAAGGCGGCCTGACACCTTTATCCTGACGCGCGCCCCCCGGCAGGGTCGAAGTGACCGCCGTCACTTCGCCGCTCCACTGACCGGTCTGACAGAAGGACAGCGCCGCCTGCGCCACTCCGACTGCAGTGCCACTTGACAGAGTGAGACTGACAGGCAGTCAGGCCTTGCTGAAGGCGCCATAGGAAACTCCGCTCCGCCCGACCCAGGGCTCGGACTCGGGCTGAGACCGGGAAGACGGCGAACTCCGCTCCGCCCGACCCAGGGCTCGGACTCGGGCTAAGACCCGGAAGACGGCGAACTCCGCTCCGCCCGACCTAGGGCTCGGACTCGGGCTAAGACCCGGAAGACGGCGAACTCCGCTCCGCCCGACCTAGGGCTCGGACTCGAGCTAAGACCCGAAAGACGGCGAACTCCGCTCTGCCCGACCCAGGGCTCGGACTCGGGCTAAGACCCGGAAGACGGCGAACTCCGCTCCGCTCGACCCAGGGCTCGGACTCGGGCTCAACCCCGGAAGACGACGAACTCCGCCTCGCCCGACCCCAGGGCTCGGACTCCGCTCTGGCCTCTGCCGAACGACCTCCGCCTCGCCCGACCCAGGGGCTCGGGCTCGGCCTCGGCAACGGAAGACAGACTCGACCCCAGCTTCGGAGGAGCCCCCACGTTGCCCGGCCTCGGACGCGGGCCCGCCACGTCAACAGGGAGCGCCATCATTGCCCTACCCCGAGCCGACTCGGGCCACAGAGAACAAGACCGACGTCCCATCTGGCTAGCTCCGCCAGATAGGCAATGATGGTGCCTCGCGTGCCCTGTGACGACGGCGGCTCTCAGCTCCCTTACGGAAGCAGGGGGACGTCAGCAAGGACTCGACCGCTCCAACAGCTGTCCCTCCGCCAGACTCCATTGCTCCTCCGACAGCCACGACATCATACCAGCAGGGCGCCAAGATCTCTCTGGCTGCCACATTGGCATGTACTTAGGGCGCTAGCTCTCCCTCCGCTAGACACGTAGCACTCTGCTACACCCCCATTGTACACCTGGATCCTCTCCTTACGCTTATAAAAGGAAGGACCAGGGCCTTCTTAGAGAAGGTTGGCCGCGCGGGGACGAGGACGAGACAGGCGCTCCCTTGGGGCCGCTCGCTTCCCTCACCCGCGTGGACGCTTGTAACCCCCTACTGCAAGCGCACCCGACCTGGGCGCGGGACGAACACGAAGGCCGCGGGAACTTCCACCTCTCTCACGCCCGTCTCCGGCCACCTCGCTCTCCCCCCTTCGCGCTCGCCCACGCGCTCGACCCATCTGGGCTGGGGCACGCGGCACACTCACTCGTCGGCTCGGGGACCCCCCGGTCTCGAAACGCCGACAGTTGGCGCGCCAGGTAGGGGCCTGCTGCGTGTTGACGAGCATCTTCCCGTCAAGCTCTAGATGGGCAGTCTCCAGCAACCTCTCTGGCCCGGGACGGTGCTCCGTTTCGGGAATCTTGAGTTCATGTCCTTCGACGGCAGCTACGACATGATACTCCTTCCACCGCCGTGCGACAACAACAATGGCGGCCGACAGCCCGCCCGCCGGCGGCGGAGTCGACGACATCTTCCCCGCGTGGTGGAGGAACAACATTCGAGCTCGCCCCGTCCTCTCCCCCGCCAACGGAGGAGGAGGCGGGGCAACCAAGGCCAAGCGGGAGGCCGCGCTTCGTCAGCCGTCGAGCGAGTCGACGTCCCCAGCGCCCCAACGGAGGGCACGCCGGGCGTCGACCTCGCGTTCGAGACAAAGGCGAGCGCCGTCCCCCCGCGACACGCTGATCCCGAGCAAGTGGACGACGCCAGCGCACTCGCGGAAAGCTTGCAGGACGTCGCCCTCGTACCTGAGATGACGGTGCAACCAGTCCCCGATGTGACTACGTCGCTCCTCGTCGACCAAAAGGTACTGACTAATTCCCTTCCTACGTCATTTCGAATCGGCCTCAACCTGCCTAGCGACCTTGCTTTGGCGAGCGCTCTCGTTGAGGCGAGTGCAACCCCACTGGGGTTTCGTATGCGGTCGCCTTGGGACCGATTGACGGACGTCTCGACCTACGGGCCCTCTGGGTCCGAGGAAGATGACGATCCCAGCATCTGTTGGGATTTCTCTGGACTTGGCAACCCCAGTGCCATGCGGGACTTCATGACCGCATGTGACTACTGCCTCTCCGACTGTTCCGACGGTAGCCGCAGCCTTGACGACGAGGACTGCGGCCCAAGCCGCGAATGTTTCCACGTCGAGCTAGGGGATCCCTCCGAAGGCAACCATCTTGGCATGCCGGAGGACGGTGATCTTCCTAGGCCGGTGCCTCGCGCCGACATCCCGCGGGAGCTAGCTGTGGTCCCCGTTCCGGCGGGGGGTCACGACCCACAGCTCGAGCAAGTCCGCGGGGCGCAGGCCAGGCTCAACGAGGGAGCAGGAGCGCTTGAGCCGATCCGCCGGGACGTTGGGCAGGTATGGGCGGGCCAACCCCCGGCCGGAGAAATACGTCACCTGCCCCAAGGTTTCCAGCACCGCGTCGCCAACGACGTCAGGATCAGGCCGCCGCCCGCATCCAGTGGGGTCGGTCAGAACCTGGCAGCCGCAGCGATGCTCCTCCGCACGATGCCGGAGCCATCAACTACCGAGGGTCGGCGAATCCAGGGAGAGCTCAAGAATCTCCTGGAAGGCGCTGCGGCCCGACAGGCCGAGAGCACTGCCTCCCGAAGGCAGGGATACCCCTCGGAACCTCACGCCGCGACTTCCCGATTCATGCGGGAGGCCTCGGTCTACACCGGGCGCACGCGCAACACCGCGCCTGCGGCCCCGGGCCACCTCGGCAACGAGCACCATCGTCGCGACCGTCGGGCCCACCTCGACGAAAGGGTGCGCCGAGGCTACCACCCCAGGCGTGGGGGGCGCTACGACAGCGGGGAGGATCGGAGTCCCTCGCCCGAACCACCCGGTCCGCAGGCCTTCAGTCGGGCCATCCGACGGGCGCCGTTCCCGACCCAGTTCCGACCCCCGACTACTATCACAAAGTACTCGGGGGAAACGAGGCCGAAACTGTGGCTCGCGGACTACCGCCTGGCCTGCCAACTGGGTGGAACGGACGACGACAACCTCATCATCCGCAACCTCCCCCTGTTCCTCTCCGACACTGCTCGCGCCTGGTTGGAGCACCTGCCTCCGGGGCAGATCTCCAACTGGGATGACTTGGTCCAAGCCTTCGCCGGCAATTTCCAGGGCACGTACGTGCGCCCCGAAAATTCCTGGGACCTCCGAAGCTGCCGGCAACAGCCGGGAGAGTCGCTCCGGGACTACATCCGGCGATTCTCGAAGCAGCGCACCGAGCTGCCCAACATCACCGACTCGGATGTCATCGGCGCGTTCCTTGCCGGCACCACCTGCCGCGACCTGGTGAGTAAGTTGGGTCGCAAGACCCCCACCAGGGCGAGCGAGCTGATGGACATCGCCACCAAGTTCGCCTCTGGCCAGGAGGCGGTCGAGGCTATCTTCCGAAAGGACAAGCAGCCCCAAGGCCGCCCATCGGAAGAGGCTCCCAAGGCGTCTACTCCGCGCGGCGCCAAGAAGAAAGGCAAGAAGAAGTCGCAATCGAAACGCGACGCCGCCGACGCGGACCTTGTCGCAGCCGCCGAGTACAAGAACCCTCGGAAGCCCCCCGGAGGTGCTAACCTCTTCGACAAGATGCTCAAGGAGCCGTGCCCCTACCATCAGGGGCCCGTCAAGCACACCCTCGAGGAGTGCGTCATGCTTCGGCGCCACTTCCACAGTGCCGGGCCGCCCGCAGAGGGTGGCAGGGCCCGCGACGACGACAAGAAGGAAGATCACCAAGCAGGAGAGTACCCCAAGGTCCGCGACTGCTTCATGATCTACGGGGAGCATGCGGCGAATGCCTCGGCTCGGCATCGCAAGCAAGAGCGCCGGCAGGTCTACTCGGTGAAGGTGGCGGCACCAGTCTACCTAGACTGGTCCGACAAGCCCATCACTTTCGACCAAGCTGACCACCCCGACCACGTGCCGAGCCCGGGGAAATACCCGCTCGTCGTCGACCCCATCGTCGGCGACGTCAGGCTCACCAAGGTCCTGATGGACGGAGGCAGCTGCCTCAACATCATCTACGCCGAGACCCTCAGGCTCCTGCGCGTCGATCTGTCCTCCGTCCGGGCAGGCACTGCGCCCTTCCACGGGATCATCCCTGGGAAGCGCGTCCAGCCCCTCGGATGACTCGACCTTCCCGTCTGCTTCGGAACGCCCTCCAACTTCCGAAGGGAGACCTTAACGTTCGAGGTGGTCGGGTTCCGAGGAACCTACCACGCGGTACTGGGGAGGCCATGCTACGCGAAGTTCATGGCCGTCCCTAACTACACCTACCTGAAGCTCAAGATGCCGGGCCCCAACGGGGTCATCACCGTCGGCCCCACGTACAAACACGCGTTCGAATGCGACGTGGAGTGCGTGGAATACGCCGAGGCCCTCGCCGAGTCCGAGGCCCTCATCGCCGACCTGGAGAACCTCTCCAAAGAGGTGCCAGACGTGAAGCGTCATGCTGGCAACTTCGAGCCAGCGGAGACGGTTAAGGCCGTCTCTCTCGACCCCAGTGGCGACACCTCCAAGCAGATCCGGATTGGTTCCGGGCTCGACCCCAAATAGGAAGCAGTGCTCGTCGACTTTCTCCGCGCAAACGCCGACGTCTTTGCGTGGAGTCCCTCGGACATGCCCGGCATACTGAGGGATGTCGCTGAGCACTCGCTGGATATTCGGGCCAGAGCCCGACCCGTCAGGCAGCCTCTGCGCCGATTCGACGAGGAGAAGCGCAGAGTGATAGGCGAGGAGATCCACAAGCTAATGGCAGCAGGGTTCATCAAAGAGGTATTCCATCCCGAATGGCTTGCCAACCCTGTGCTTGTGAGGAAGAAAGGGGGGAAATGGCGGATGTGTGTAGACTACACTGGTCTCAACAAAGCATGTCCGAAGGTTCCCTACCCTCTACCTCGCATCGATCAAATCGTGGATTCCACTGCTGGGTGCGAAACCCTGTCCTTCCTCGATGCCTACTCAGGGTATCACCAAATCCGGATGAAAGAGTCCGACCAGCCCGCGACTTCTTTCATCACGCCCTTCGGCATGTACTGCTATGTCACCATGCCGTTCGGTTTGAGGAATGCGGGCGCGACGTACCAGCGGTGCATGAACCATGTGTTCGGCGAACACATCGGTCGCACAGTCGAGGCCTACGTCGACGACATCGTAGTCAAGACAAGGAAGGCTTCCGACCTCCTCTCCGACCTTGAAGGGACATTCCGATGTCTCAAGGCGAAAGGAGTCAAGCTCAATCCTGAGAAGTGTGTCTTCGGGGTGCCCCGGGGCATGCTCCTGGGGTTCATCGTCTCCGAGCGAGGCATCGAAGCCAACCCGGAGAAGATCGCAGCTATCACCAGCATGGGGCCCATCAAGGACTTAAAAGGCGTACAGAGGGTCATGGGATGTCTCGCGGCCCTGAGCCGCTTCATTTCACGCCTCGGCGAAAGAGGTCTGCCTCTGTACCGCCTCTTGAGGAAGACCGAGTGTTTCGCTTGGACCCCTGAGGCCGAGGAAGCTCTCGGGAACCTGAAGGCGCTCCTTACAAAGGCGCCCATCTTGGTGCCCCATGCTGATGGAGAAGCCCTCTTGGTCTACGTCGCCGCGACCACTCAGGTGGTTAGCGCCGCGATTGTGGTCGAGAGGCAAGAAGAAGGGCATGCATTGCCCGTTCAGAGGCCAGTCTACTTCGTCAGCGAGGTACTGTCCGAGACCAAGATCCGCTACCCACAAGTTCAGAAGCTGCTGTATGCAGTGATCCTGACGAGGCGGAAGTTGCGACACTACTTCGAGTCTCATCCGGTAACTGTGGTGTCATCCTTCCCCCTGGGGGAGATCATCTAGTGCCGAGAGGCCTCGGGCAGGATCGCAAAGTGGGCGGTGGAAATCATGGGCGAAACGATCTCGTTCGCCCCTCGGAAGGCCATCAAGTCCCAGGTGTTGGCGGACTTCGTAGCCGAATGGGTCGACACCCAGCTGCCGACGGCTCCGATCCAACCGAAGCTCTAGACCATGTTTTTCGACGGGTCGCTGATGAAGACGGGAGCCGGCGCGGGCCTGTTCTTCATCTCGCCCCTCGGGAAGCACCTACGCTACGTGCTACGCCTCCATTTCCCGGCGTCCAACAATGTGGCTGAGTACGAGGCTCTGGTCAACGGGTTGCAGATCGCCATCGAGCTAGGGGTCAGACGCCTCGACGCCCGCGGTGACTCGCAGCTCGTCATCGACCAAGTCATGAAGAACTCCCACTGCCGCGACCCGAAGATGGAGGCCTACTGCGATGAGGTTCGACGCCTGGAAGACAAGTTCTACGGGCTCGAGCTCAACCACATCGCTCGGCGCTACAACGAAACTGCGGACGAGCTGGCTAAAATAGCCTCGGGGCGAACAACGGTTCCCCCGGACGTCTTCTCCCGGGATCTGCATCAACCCTTCGTCAAGATCAACGACACGCCCGAGCCCGAGGCACCCTCGGCACAGCCCGAGGCACCCTCGGACCAGCCCGAGGCACCCTCGGACCGGCCCGAGGCGCCCTCGGTTCAGCCCGAGGTACCCTCGGCCCCCGAGCACGAGGCTCTGCACGTCGAGGGGGAGCAGAGCGGGGCCACGCCTGATCGAAATTGGCAGACCCCGTACCTGCAATATCTCCGCTGAGGAGAGCTACCCCTCGACCAAGCCGAGGCTCGGCGGGTAGCGCGACGCGCCAAGTCGTTCGTCTTGCTGGGCGATGAGGAGGAGCTCTACCACCGCAGCCCCTCGGGCATCCTCCAGCGATGCATCTCCATCGTCGAAGGACAGGAACTCCTGCGAGAAATACACTCGGGGGCTTGCGGCCATCATGCAGCGCCTCGAGCCCTTGTCGGGAATGCTTTCCGGCAAGGCTTCTACTAGCCAACGGCAGTGGCTGACGCCACTAGAATTGTCCGCACCTGCGAAGGGTGCCAATTCATGCAAAGCAGACCCACCTGCCCGCGCAGGCTCTGCAGACGATACCCATCACCTGGCCCTTTGCTGTGTGGGGTCTGGACCTCGTCGGTCCCTTGCAGAAGGCGCCCGGGGGCTACGCGCACCTGCTGGTCGCCATCGACAAATTCTCCAAGTGGATCGAGGTCCGACCCCTAAACAGCATCAGGTCCGAGCAGGCGGTGGCGTTCTTCACCAACATCATCCATCGCTTCGGGGTCCCAAACTCCATCATCACCGACAACGGTACCCAGTTCACCGGCAAAAAATTCTTGGATTTTTGCGAGGATCATCACATCCAGGTGGACTGGGCCGCCGTAGCTCATCCCATGTCGAATGGGCAAGTAAAACGTGCCAACGACATGATTCTGCAAGGGCTCAAGCCCCGGATTTACAACGACCTCAACAAGTTCGGCAAGCGATGGATGAAGGAACTCCCCTCGGTGATCTGGAGCCTGAGGACAACGCCAAGCTGAGCCACGGGTTTCACGTCGTTCTTCCTGGTCTACGGGGCCGAGGCCATCTTGCCCCCTGACCTGGAATACGGCTCCCCGAGGACGAGGGCCTACAACGATCAAAGCAACCAAGCTAGCCGAGAAGAATCACTGGACCAGCTGGAAGAGGCTCGGGACAAGGCCTTACTACACTCGGCGCGGTACCAGCAGTCCCTGCGACGCTACCACGCCCGAGGGGTCCGGCCCCGAGACCTCCAGGTGGACGACCTGGTGCTTCGACTGCGGCAAGACGCCCGAGGGAGGCATAAGCTCACGCCCCCCTGGGAGGGGCCATTCGTCATCGCCAAAATTCTGAAGCCCGGAACATACAAGCTGGCCAACAATTAAGGCGAGATCTACGGCAACGCTTGGAACATCAAACAGCTACGTCGCTTCTACCCTTAAGATGTTTTCAAGTCGTTTATATACCTCGCGCCCACGCAAAGTTTAGTCATCAAGGAAGGGTCGGCCTCGCCTCGGCAAAGCCCGACCCTCCCTCGGGGGCTAAAAGGGGGGAGACCCCCTCTGCGTCGAAATTTTCCTCGAAAAAAGATCTCTTTTTAGCAGAACTTCTTTCGTGCTTTTTGACTACTTCGAAAAGCGGATTCTGGAAACGACGGAGTACACGTAAGTAGCCAAGGCTGACCGAGCCGAGGGACTCCTACGCCTCCGGGATACAGATACCTCACTCATCACCTTCTGCGATAAGTAACTCACGTTCGGATAAAGTGATCCCGCGGACCGAACAAGTCTTTACGTTCGGAAGCTCTTCTGCCGAAGCAGATCCTTCGAGCCTTCTCGACTGAGTCGGAGACAGGGCCTCATGGACGGGTGAAAGTACGCGTAAGCGGCAAGGCCGACCGAGCCGAGGGACTCCCACGCCTCCGGGATATGGATACCTCACTCATCACCTTCCGCGAGAAGCAACTCTCGCTCGCACAAACATCCCTGTTACCGACAAAAAAGCCCAGATGCTCGAAACAAGAGGAAAGGAGACGCAGCTTTACAACGCAGCGAGGGTGTGTTTTCTGGCCTCAGCGGCCGCAGAAGGCACACGCTACAAGGCGATCTGATCCTGCAGGCTCGGGTCTTCACGCTGGAGGGGGGCTGTAACACCCTCGGCATCAACGACACCTTCAGCGAGGACCGACCCAGCCTCGGACGACGACGCGGTCCGGGGACTTCTCCGGGAACCCGGCCCGAGCAGGCGGCTCGGCCGGTTGCCTCAGGGGCCTCGGCTAACCATCTTCCAGGGGCGCCAGCCCGGTCCGAGGCCTCGGCTGATCAACTCCGGCGTTGGTCCCGCAGACGAACAACCCGGCTAGGCTCCGGCCAACCAGGTTTTCATTTTCGAGCCTACTCTGCCTCTGTTCGCGCTGATATCGCTACCCCTGGCCTCGGCTCATCAAAAGAGCGGCCAAGGGGTCTCTTTAACTAAGCTAGAGGAGCCTCAGACAACAAGGCCGATCGAGCCGAGGGACTCCTACGCCTCCGGGATACGGATACCTCACTCATCACCTTGACACGGGGCGACTCATGCTTGGTGAAGTGATTCAGATAATCAACAGGCGAGACTTAGTGCTCAAAGATGAGGAGAAAACACGGCTCCGTGCCGAAATTACATACATGTTTAGGCCTCGACAGCCGCAATGAACAAAAGCCCTGGCATTCGAAATGCCATTACAAACGGAACTCCGGTTCCCCCTCCGCAGGTACGAACAACCCCACTCCGTGGGGGAAGGCCTGCGGAGCAACGGAAGGCCGACGAACGGCGCGCCGTCACCTGCTCCAGAAGTGGCGACGACGACGACTTCTGCTCCGGGGGGTCGAACAGCGGCAGCACTGACCTCAGGGCGGGTGCTGCCGCCAGGAGGCCCCCGCCCATGCCAAAACTCGTGAGGCAAGGATGGACAGAAGGCCGTAGAGTTGGAGGTCAGTCCGTGGCCGGCCCCGGCTATCACGCCGGCGGAAGAACCTCTTCCGGCTGCCGTGGCAGACGCCGGCGCCACGGGCGGCTCCGAAGCCACTTGCGCCCGCAAGCCGGGCACGCTGCAGCTGCCAGCGCCACGGACGACAACCGCTCCTCCCCCCCATCACTGAGTGAAGGAGCGGACCACCGCCCACGCAGGGGGCGACCCCAACTCGGCGCGCTCCCCTCCCCAGCCTTGGTGATGAAAATCCTTGAGGCTGAGGGAGGGGCAGAGGCCGCAGCCCGGCTCGCTTTCCCCCACCATCAAGCCAGAGGTCGCCATCTTGGGTGACCACCAGTGGAGGGGTGCAGCCGGGCTGCATGATGAAAATCCTTGAAGCCGAACGATGGCTGAAAGGTACCAACTCCCATGGAGTTGCGTTCCTCCGACCATGAGGCGGAAAGACGGCGGGTACCCCCCACCCGGGGGCTTGGAAGATGGAAAGACGCGACGCATAAGGGAGGAAGAAGACATGGTCGCCTTCCGAAAGGGGTCACCCTCCTTTTAAAGGCAACTCTCCCTACGTGCGCCCCCAACCGTCACGGGTTGAGTCTTCTCCAACACGCTCCAAGGCCCTTCCCTGCGGCGCGGGGGCTGGGTCCCGCATGTCATGCAGACCGGCTCAGAGCAGAAGAAGCCAAACCGCCGCGCGTGGCGCACACAACCGCCCAGCGGTTACAAGCGGCCCCCCACTTTTGCCCAAACCAACGGGCGGAAGGGGCGGGCAGCCATGCAGGCGGCATGCAACCGCGCCAGGTGGACGCGCTTCTCCGACTTCTGACGCGCCAGCATGGAGGCCCAGGCCCACGCGTCACGCAACCGTCGCACCAGATGCTGCATGCAAGCAACCGCACCGCCACTTGCGCCACCACCGCGCCTCTTCGGTTGCGGAACCAATACCGTGACTCGAGGCGGCCCAGCACACGACCCAGCAATGCCAGCCTGGCGCGACGGTCGATATGGCCGAAGGTGGGCCGGCAGTAATGACGGTGGCAGGCGGGCGGGAGCAACGGTCACGTCGTCAGCCAGGCTCACGTCCCATCCAGGGGCAGCAAGGGAGTCTCCTCTCACGGCGTGAAGACGACGCGCCCGTGATCCGTTCCTCGAACGGCTCGCGCACGCGCAACGGTCGCCCAGCCAACAACTCACCCCGTCGCATTAACTCCACGGCGGAACAGGCGGCGCTTCTGGCAGGAGAAGCGAGCGACGCATCGACTTCGCCGTAATAACCGCGCCAGAAAAGGTACGCCACGCCGTTCGATTTCGTATCCTTTTCCTTTTTTCCTCTTTCTCTATCTCTTGCAACAGGGACCGGGAAAGGGGGATACCCCGAAAAGGATCCTTCCCTGTGAAGGAACCGGACTCCGAGCCCCCCTACTGATCAGAGGTTCGAAGGCTGGCCCTCCGAAGGGTTCAATAGTCGCCTCAGATCGCGTGGGCCCGACACCCACTACTGGTCAGGGGTTCGAAGGTCGGCCCCCCGAAGGGCTCCACGGCCGCCTCAGGCTACTCGGGCTCCGCACCCATTACTGATCAGGGGTTCGAAGGCTGGCCCCCGAAGGGTTCACAGTCGCCTCAGACACCGAGCGAGGGATGACCAGGGGTACGTTCGATACATAACCGAGGCTCGGGCTGCGCTCCCGAGGTACCCTAGGACATTTCCGAGACCAGCGGGAACGATCTTGTAACGGAATCCCATCGGAGGGAGGCATCGAGCCCTCGGACCCCGTCGCCAGGGGACCGAGTCCGGCAGATCACCCGCAGGTACTTTTGGGCGTGCCTCTGGGCCCCTAGCCGACCCCCAACGAACGGGGCATGGACGTCCACTCGGATTACCCGCTTGCAGCTCACCGGAGACACCATGTTCGGTGCCCATCGAGGGTAACATGGCGCTCTCCCCCCTCCTCCTTGCGGAAAGGCGACGTAGGGGCGTATGTAAAAAAGTCGAGTCTGTCCCTGATCGCCCTCTCGCCCTGTGCGGAGGCTCGGGGGCTGCTCTCGCAAACCCGGCTCCGGCCGAACCGTTGACAGCGTCAACATACCAGCCCGAGAACTTGGGCCCCGACCGTGCACCCGGGCTACAACCAGTTCGCATGAGGGAACAACCAGGCCAGCCGAAGCATTACGCGAGGCATTAAGACCTCGAAGGAGTGAAACCACTCCTCCGAGGCCTCGGGGGCTACACCCGGCGGGTGCGCTCGCGCGCACCCACCGGAACAAAATGCAACCGAGAAAGGCTGGTCCCCTTGCAAAAAAGTGCGACGAAAGCCTCCAAGCGAGTGCTAACACTCCCTTCGAGGCTCGGGGGCTACTGTCGGGGACCATAATTAGGGGTACCCTCAAGACGCCTAATTCTCAGCTGGTAACCCCCATCAGCATAAAGCTGCAAAGGCCTGATGGGTGCGATTAAGTCAGGGATCAGTCCATACGAGTGACTCGATCACGCCTCGCCCGAGCCTAGCCTCGGACAAGGGCAGCCGACCCCGAGAGATTTCCGTCTCGCCCGAGGCCCCCCTTTAAACGGCGGACACATCTCCGGCTCGCCCGAGGCCTTGCCTTCGTTGAGAAGCAACCCTGACTAAATCGCCGCACCGACTGACCGAGTCGCAGGAGCATTTAACGCAAAGGCGGCCTGACACCTTTATCCTGACGCGTGCCCCCCGACAGGGTCGAAGTGACCGCCGTCACTTCGCCGCTCCACTGACCGGTCTGACAGAAGGACAGCGCCGCCTGCGCCACTCCGACTGCAGTGCCACTTGACAGAGTGAGACTGACAGGCAGTCAGGCCTTGCTGAAGGCGCCATAGGAAACTCCGCTCCGCCCGACCCAGGGCTCGGACTCGGGCTGAGACCGGGAAGACGGCGAACTCCGCTCCGCCCGACCCAGGGCTCGGACTCGGGCTAAGATCCGGAAGACGGCGAACTCCGCTCCGCCCGACCCAGGGCTCGGACTCGGGCTAAGACCCGGAAGACGGCGAACTCCGCTCCGCCCGACCTAGGGCTCGGACTCGGGCTAAGACCCGGAAGACGGCGAACTCCGCTCCTCCCGACCCAGGGCTCGGACTCGGGCTAAGACCCAGAAGACGGCGAACTCCGCTCCGCCCGACCCAGGGCTCGGACTCGGGCTCAGCCCCGGAAGACGACGAACTCCGCCTCGCCCGACCCCAGGGCTCGGACTCCGCTCTGGCCTCTGCCGAACGACCTCCGCCTCGCCCGACCCAGGGGCTCGGGCTCGGCCTCGGCAACGGAAGACAGACTCGACCCCAGCTTCGGAGGAGCCCCCACGTTGCCCGGCCTCGGACGCGGGCCCGCCACGTCAACAGGGAGCGCCATCATTGCTCTACCCCGAGCCGACTCGGACCACAGAGAACAAGATCAACGTCCCATCTGGCTAGCTCCGCCAGATAGGCAATGATGGTGCCCCGCGTGCCCTGTGACGACGGCGGCTCTCAGCTCCCTTATAGAAGCAGGGGGACGTCAGCAAGGACTCGACCGCTCCAACAGCTGTCCCTCCGCCAGACTCCGTTGCTCCTCCGACAGCCACGACATCATACCAGCAGGGCGCCAAGATCTCTCCGGCTGCCACATTGGCATGTACTTAGGGCGCTAGCTCTCCCTCCGCTAGACACGTAGCACTCTGCTACACCCCCATTGTACACCTGGATCCTCTCCTTACGCTTATAAAAGGAAGGACCAGGGCCTTCTTAGAGAAGGTTGGCCGCGCGGGGACGAGGACGAGACAGGCGCTCCCTTGGGGCCGCTCGCTTCCCTCACCCGTGTGGACGCTTGTAACCCCCTACTGCAAGCGCACC
The DNA here is from genome assembly GCF_902167145.1 of Zea mays. Classification (NCBI taxonomy): domain Eukaryota; kingdom Viridiplantae; phylum Streptophyta; class Magnoliopsida; order Poales; family Poaceae; genus Zea; species Zea mays. Next base: position 147,791,165 of record NC_050098.1, read on the forward strand.
CGACCTGGGCGCGGGACGAACACGAAGGCCGCGGGAACTTCCACCTCTCTCACGCCCGTCTCCGGCCACCTCGCTCTCCCCCCTTCGTGCTCGCCCACGCGCTCGACCCATCTGGGCTGGGGCACGCGGCACACTCACTCGTCGGCTCGGGGACCCCCCGGTCTCGAAACGCCGACAGTTCTACAACATTTTGATTAGGACGCGGAATTAAATGCCATACCTCATTCCTCATGAAGTTGTTGAACTCCTCTTGCATAGCCACCACCCAGTCCGGATCTCTTAATGCATCTTCTATCATGTATGACTCAATAGAAGACACGAAAGAGTAATGTTCACAGAAATGAGCAACTCGAGATCTAGTGGTTACCCCCTTATGAATGTCACCAAGGATGGAGTTGACAGGGTGATCTCGTTGAATTGCTTGGTGGACTCTTGGGTGTGGCGGTCTTTGATCCCTTATTTCTTGATCATCTTCCTTGTCTTGAGCATCTTTATCTCCCCTTGATCCATGTCCTCCTCTTGAGGTGGCTCATCCTCTTGATTTTCATCCTCATCATCTTGAGCCTATTCCTCATCTTGGGTAGGTGGAGATGCTTGATTAGAAGATGACGGTTGATCTTGTGCTTGTCTGGGCTCTTCGGATTCCTTAGGACACACATCCCCAATGGACATGTTCCTTAACGCGACGCATGGAGCCTCTTCATCATCTAATTCATCAAGATCAACTTCTTCCAATTGGGAGCCATTAGTTTCATCAAACATAATGTCACAAGAAACCTCAACCTATCTAGTGGATTTGTTGAAGACTCTATATGCCCTTGTGTTTGAGTAATAACCAAGTAAAAAGCCTTCTACAACTTTAGGAGCAAATTTATATTTTCTACCTCTTTTAACAAGAATAAAGCATTTACTCCCAAAGACTCTAAAATATGAAACATTGGGTTTTTTACCAATAAGGAGTTCATATGATGTTTTCTTGAGGATTCAGTGAAGATATAACCGGTTGATGGAGTAGCAGGTGTAACACCATAAAAACCATTAAATAAAAATAATGCAGTTAGTTTATTTATGGTAATAAATTTTCTTTTAAGTGTTTGTTATTTATTTGCATTTGGAATGATTTTTGATTGCTCATAATTGATTTTGGATATTGAATATCATTTCTTCTCAAATGAAAAACCAAATAATTAATATAATAATTACTAGTCCAAAAATAAATATTTCATTTATAAATAATTTTAGTATAATTATATGAATTTTAGGATTATTTAAAAATACATTTTGAATTTAGAAAAAAGAAATAGAAAAGAAGAAGAAAAAAGAGGAAAACCCTAAAAGCCCACTAAGGCCCATTAGCGCGCCCTGCCCTAACCTAGCCGTCGCCCCTGGCTCCTCTCCCTGGTAGCCGCCGCCACCCCTAATCCCCCACTTCTCTCTCTCACAGCGGGCCCCACCCATTTCTCTCTCTCCCTGCCGCCTCTCCCATTCTCACATGCGCGGACGCTAGAAGCCCGACGCCCCGAGCCAACACCGCCCCTTCAGCTGCCAAGGACCGACGCCCTGACTGCAAAGCCATGCGCGCCGAGACCCGACGCGACCGCTACCGCGACACCCGCGCTGCGCCAGGCGACCCAAGACCCGACGCCGACCGCGCCACCCGCGCCAGACCTGACTTTCCCGCACCCGCGAGTCTGCCCCGCACTAAGGACCGAAGCTGCTGCGACCGTCTGTTCTTCTCCCCGCGTTAATGGACCTTCATTATGTCTGTTTCGCTCCCCCATTACTCCCTCCCTCCATTGATGTGTCATGAAGAACCCGCCGATGCCATTGATGGCCATGAAGCACCCCGACCGTCTCTTCCTCTCCCTCCCTCTCCTCTATAAAACCCACCCGAGCTCCTCTCTTCTCCTCCCTACCCGAGCTCACCCCCTACTCTCTCTCTCTCACTCTCCTCATTGTTAGATCCACCGCCGCCGTTGCCGGAGTTTGCCACACCGTTGCCGGAGCCCGTGGAGCTCGCCGGACGCACCCGTCGTACCGAGCCTTCGCCTAGACGCACGCCCAAACCCGTCCGTTGTTTGTCCCAAGGTTGAAGACAACCCCAAAATATTGATTTATGTTCTATATCATGTTTTGAATTAATTTATGAATCTTGTGAATTATCGTTGTAATATTGAAATGATTTGGTGATTCATGTGTATGATTTTAGAAATTTCGATGTATACGGGTAACCAAAATCGTACCCGCGACAATGCTTTGAATATGTGTATGATTTTATAATTTTAAAAATGAATACGGTCACTGTTCACTACCTTGGTGATTTTCATACTAGAATACGTTTACAATTAAACCTCGCTCTAGCACATGGAATGATATTGGTTAGTATTGATATAAGTATAATTTTATTGATATAAGAAAAATAGAAGAAATATCGAGCCACGTATTTCCGGTCAAATGAAGATATAGATTTTACTATTCATAATAAATGTATTAATAAGTATAGCACTTAATTACTTAGAATTAGTAAAATACTTATTTATGTCATAATAACCATGAATATGTTATTAAAAGTCTCATTTAGTAATTTACAGTTAATTCTTAGTATATTAATGTCAGAAGAATTATAAATAAACATTTTTTAGTTATACGTATAAATTCTATTTAGAAAAGAAAGGGAGAAAACCAAAAGAGTAGAATTTATAATAATGTTAAAATGACTTAACTAGGCACTCGTACTTTTCTAATAAAGAAATTGATAGTTATATTGGTAAACATAGGTTTCTTACTAAAGAATTAGATAACTTGTTTCTAGTTTAAAATGACCTTTTAATAGATATCATATCTAACAAGGTTCGTTATAGATGTTTAAGTATAACCGTATTAAATAGAAACTTAAAAGAATATGTAGACCATATGTTTCTTAATAAAAATAGAAGATAAATATATGTCCAATTAATAGATTATTTAGATTTTCTTAATTAAAAGATAGCAAGGGTCATTGCTTTTATAAACTAAAATGATAGTTTATGCATAATTTCCTTTCTAATGAATTAGATCATTTGTTCCTACAATAGAATTAAAGATAATTAATAGATTAATTATCCTTTATCATAATTTATTAATCAAACCTATAGTCAATTTGTTCTTAACTAGATTTATGGCATGATTAATGATTTCATAGAATTTAGTCCACATTATATACGTATCACTTAGCTTTTCCTAAAGGATAAAATAAAGTAATAAGAGTTTAAGTTCATTTATAACTTAAAATGTTACTTTATATATTGACTTCAAATATAATAATATAGGCTATGTGTTTTTTAATGAAATCAAAAGATAGTTATTTGTTCTTTATCTTTTGCATGAAAATCCACTTAAGGCCTATAACCTAGCTTTTAATAAAATAGGTGTTTAATAATGATCTTTTCATGTAAAACCTATTTAGACTTATATCTTAGTTTATCATAAGTGAATGTTTAACAATGAATTATAACATGTTCCATAATGCTTGTAAAATTAATAACGTGTTTCGTAGCTCATTAACCTTAGATATATAACTTATATCTTTTCTAAAAGGTTAAAAAGGTTTAATATCGTTATAACGTGTTTTACCGTCTTATAAACCATTAATCTTAGATATATCACATATGACGTTTTATAAAAGATTAATTTGGTGAACCTAATATTTGTATATTTTAATTAAGATATTTTTAAGCTCATGTCTTGTTTTATAAAGTATAGATCACACATTTTTAAAGAATACCTTTTTATTATAACCCGTGCGAGTAATGTTTTTTAAAAGCGAACACTCTTTTCGTTAGGCTTTCTTTTAGCTTTACGTATGGTGAATGTTGTATGTTATTGAGTGGTGTTTGTTCTTCTTGTTTGTTTGTGTGATATTCAGTGGTTGATCTAGTAGTTAAGAATCAAAATCTATTCCTATACGTGGAAGAACCTCAAGTTTTCAATAAGCAAGGCAAGTGGACTTCTCCCTCTGCATACTTTGTTTGATCTCAAACAATACATTTAATAAAGTTTATTCTTGGATATATATGCATAAATTGATGGGTTACCTATTCGGATACACCTATCCTTTTCTACCATATTCCTTGATCAAACTTGGGTATTATACTTTACCTTCGTAGCTATGCTATTGCTACAACTTAACTTTATGCAGTCACTCCTGTTTATGATATTAATGTTCCAAATGGTAAGTTTACATTATTGTGCTAATCTGACGATTAAGCAAGATCATATGATTTAATTGGAACATGGAGTGACCACCCGGGAAAACAGTGCTACCATGAGGGTGGTATGGGACGCCCTTGGCTAAATAACTAGGGAAGTCTTATGTTGGGTGCTGGTCGTGGTCCACCGGAACGGGGGCATCTGGCAAGCGCTTATAGTTCTGGCTCGGGCAGATTGGATACGGGCATAGTTCCCAAAGCTTTACCCTGTAGTCTGGACTATAAGTTGGTTACGTTAGGTGTGCTCTATGCAGTTTGACCATTTCCAGCATTTGCATAATGAGGACTCTAGGGAAAAGCCTCGTAGTGAGACCCTATCCATTCACCTCGGAAGTGAATACGGGTCTAGCTAACCCGGGCTAGAAGGGAATCGTGACTCATGGGTAAAGATGCGCCACCTCCGCAGAGTGTAAAACTAATATATCAGCCGTGCTCACGGTTATGAGCAGCCTGGACTCCTCACATGATAATTGAACTTGAAGATGGAAAATAAATCGAGATCCGATGATCTGCCAATGATTTGCTTAAGTGGTTTCACTTAAGTGTTTTTTGATATACTCTTATACTTTTGTTTAATGTGAATACTTGGGGTTCACACTTATTAGTAAGACATGTGTTGTTAATAAAATGTTGACCAACTAAAATGCTTATTGCTCAACCTTAGCCTCACCTTGTTAAACTTGCATTAATTTTTTCCCCACTTGCTGAGCCCCGACCATAAGTGAGCTCACCCTTGCTTAATTATGATCAGAAGTTTGCAGATGAAGTTATGATGCTGAGCTCCATGGATGCTAGTCTAGTGATACCCCCGGTCATCTTCCTGTGGATGGATGTCCATGTTTCGCTGTACATTGATGAATAAAGGTTAAGACATTATGTCTGTTCGAAGTGTAATATGTTAATATAATCGTTATTTACGCTTTTATGCATTGTTCTTTTGATATATTACACTTGTGACATCAACATATGTGTGGAAATAGATCCTGGCACACATATGCTATGCACCCGGCTCTGCCCCTCAGAAACGGGTGTGACAGCAGGCGGTGTTAATCGCCTCGGCCCAAAACCGATCCGGTGTCTTGTACTCATCAAGCATGGTTCGTGTCATATCCAGTAGAGTTCTATTCTTCCTCTCCACTACACCATTTTGTTGAGGTGTGTAGGGAGAAGAGAACTCATGCTTGATGCCCTCTTTCTCAAGAAAACCTTCAATTTGTGAATTCTTGAACTCCGTCCCATTATCGCTTCTTATCCTTTTGATCCTTAATCCGAACTCGTTTTGAGCCCATCTTAAGAATCCTATTAAGGTCCCTTGGGTTTGTGTTTTTTCCTGCAAAAAGAACACACAAGTGAAGCAAGAATAATCATCCACAATAACAAGACAGTACTTACTCCTGCCGATGCTTATGTAAGCAATCGACCCGAATAAATCCATGTGGAGTAGCTCGAGCGGCCTGTCAGTCATCATGATGTTTTTGTGTTGATGGTGGACTCCAACCTGCTTTCCTGCTTGACATGCGCTACAAATCCCGTCCTTCTCAAAATCAACATTTGTTAGTCCTAAAATGTGTTCTCCCTTTAGAAGTTTGTGAAGATTCTTTGTCCCAACATGGGGTAGTCAGCGATGCCAGAGCCAACCTATGTTAGTCTTAGCAATTAAGCAGGTGTTTAGTTCAGCTTGATTATCATTAAAATCAACTAAATATAGCTGACCATCTAGCACTTCCTTAAATGCTATTGAATCATCACTTCTTCTAAAAGACAGTAACACCTATATCAGTAAAAAGACAGTTGTAGCCCATTTTGCATAATTGAGAGACAGAAAGCAAATTGTAATCTAAAGAATCTACGAGAAAAACATTGGAAATAGAATGGTCAGGTGATATAGCAATTTTACCCAAACCTTTGACCAATCCTTGATTTCCATCCCCGAATGTGATAGCTCGTTGGGGATCTTTATTTTTCTCATAGGAGGAGAACATCCTTTTCTCCACTGTCATGTGGTTTGTGCACCCGCTATCGATTATCCAACTTGAACCACCGAATGCATAAACCTACAAAACAATTTTAGGCCTTGTTCTTAGGTACCCAAACGGTCTTGGGTCCTTTCACATTAGAAACAAGCACCTTGGGTACCCAAACACAGGTCTTAGGACTCTTGTGTTTGCCCCCAACATATTTGGCAACTATTTTGCCTGATTTGTTAGTTAAAACATAAGATGCATCAAAAGTCTTAAATGAAACATTATGTTCATTTGATGCAGCAGGAATTTTCTTTCTAGGCATTTTAACATGAGTGGTATGCCTAGAGCTAGAAGCCTTATTTTTATACATAAATGCATGGTGAGAAACATTATGAGGTTTTCTAGCATGAATCTTCCTAATCTTGTGTTCGGGATAGTTTGCAGGATATAAAATGTAGCCTTCACTATCCTAAACCATGGGAGATTTGCCCTTAACAAAATTAGACAGTTTCTTAGGGGCATTAAGCTTGACATTGATCCCCTGTTGGAAACCAACGACATCCTTAATGCCAGAGCGTCTCCCATTATAGAGCATGCTACGAGCAAATTTAAATTTTTCATTTTCTAGTTCATGCTCGGTAATTTTATCAGTTAATTTAGCTATGTGATCATTTTGTTGTATAATCATGGCAAGTTGATCATCAATAGCTTCAACATTAACATCTCTACATCTAGTGCAAATGGAAACATGCTCAACAGTAGATGTAGAAGGTTTGCAAGTATTTAATTCTACCATCTTAGCTTTTAACATGGCATTTTCATTTCTAAGACATGAAATAGAATCATTGCAAACATTCAACTTTTCAATCTTAGAAATTAAACTTTCATTCTCAGTTTTAAGACTTGAAATTGAATCATGACAAATGCTAAGCTCCTTAGATAAGTTTTCACATTTTTCTATTTTCTGAGCATAAGCATTTTTGAATTTAACAAATTTTTTGTTCTCTTTAATGAGAAAGTCCTCTTAGCTTTCCAAGAGGTCATCTTTCTCATTAATGGTTTCTATTAATTCATTTAATTTTTTCTTTTGATCCATGCTAAGGTTAGCAAAAAGAGCAAGTAAATCATCTTCATTATTGCTAGACCTACCCTCATCACTAGATGTTGTATATTTGGGGGTGGCTCTAGAGTGTACCTTCTTCTTCTTGCCGTCCTTAGCCATGAGACATTTGTGACTGACATTTGGGAAGAGGAGGCCTTTGTTGACAGCGATGTTGGCGGCGTCCTCGTCGGAGGAGGAGTCTGTGATACCCCAGATGTCTATTTCACGTTATATCGGGAGATTTATCCTAATCTCGGATGCTCAGTGAAAATTTCTATCTCTTTATCACATCTATCTTCATTCATCAAGTTACTCATGAATGTTTCACCAAATTTGAAATTATTTGATCTCAAGAACAGCCAAATTTGGAGCCTGTTAAAACTTTTGTTTCTTAAAGCAAACGCAAATTCGAAAGTCAATATCGTCTCGCAACTCCCGTCCAGACTCATTTATTCGGACTGTCGACAATTGTGATGTTATCTAATCTCTGTCCGAATCCGCTTTCTCGATCGTCAATCTATGTCCAAATACTTAATCCGAATCCGCATTCTCCCACAGGATCTCTTTGTGCGAACCTCTAATTAATTCTTAGGCAACTCGACTTGTTTTCTATATATCATCATTCATCTCTATCTATCAAGTGTATTCTAAAGATTTCTCAAAGGTTGAACCAAATGCTCACATGAAAACATAAATCATATACTTGCTTGAGACTGCTCGATTAAATAAAAGCAAATTTAGAAATTCAACCAAGTTATGACAACTTTCCCAAAACACTCTAAATCAACTCTACAACAAAAGTTATTGAGGGTTTATGCCAAGAAAATATCAAGAAAATAGTCCGATTGCCTTAAAAATATAATTGAGAGCATTATAATGATGCTACCTTGACCAAAGTGAAACTTTTATTTATATTCAAGATATGAGGTTTGACCTTTAATAAAAATTGTAGAACCTGTGTTATACAACAAATTTTATATTTAAACCAAGCCTTGATTCAATTTCTAAGTATCCCAAACAGTGCCATCAAGACAGAATAAAAATCTGATTTCTGAATTCGAATTCTTCTAAGTCTGAAATCAGCATCGTTCGGGTCGACGTCTCGCGTTCCCAAATTTTTGTTGAACAACTCAAGTTTCCCCAAATATAAAAGTTGTTAATAACTAATAGGGGCAAAACATATTAAAAGATGGCATTCATCCGATTCCGTTTGACATGCTTTGACATTCAGTTTTCACGAGTTTCCACTGTTTTCTAACCCACTGACAAACCAGTTTTCGTGGGTCTATAACTTTCTAACCATTGTCCGAATCACCTCAAGTCATGTACAAGATTTGTAGAGTATACATCAAGAAAGATATTTCGTGCAGTGACCTTGATCCGATTCCAAGGGGAAAACGACGAAAATGGCCGCCCACTGTGTGTTCGTTGCTTCGTCCATAAGAAAAACTGCAGTGCCTGACAGCCACCCATGCCCACCAATACACAGAGCTTGCGTCTGCCATGGCTGCCTTGTGTCCGCCCCCTTGCTGCTCCCTCGCCTATAAATGGATACCCTTGGCCTCCTCCTCTCCCTCCCCCTCCGGCCGCACAGGGATCTTCCCTCCCTTTCTTTCTTCCCTGCGTTTTGTGCCTGTTCCTTGGCTGTTGGCTGGCTGAAGGTTGAAGAAGGTGTTTGCGAGGCTGACGTGTGGGCCCAAGGCGAAGGGTAATGGTGCTTCAAATTTCAGATTTCGTAATATCTTCTAAAAATCATATCTTGAGTTTGGTAGCTCTAAAAGTGTGAAACTTGTTTTGTTGCCTTCCTTATGAAATTCTCTGTCTATTAGATCTATATGTTGGCATGTTTTAGTGGAAAAGTTTTTCTGTAGAAATTCGTATTTAAAACTGGTTTAGAAAGTAAATGAACTTGCATCTCTCCATAGTTTTAATTATAAAAATCCTAAAATGATGAAACTTGTTTTGTTAGTTAGATGTTGTCATACTCCATCAAGGAAAAATATAAAACTTATATGTTGTTCACTGTTTTCTTGGTGTGCTAATTAAATCATGTTAAATAGGAAAAAGAAGATTTATTTGCTTGTTATTTTTGGATCTGTAGCTCTGGTGTTTCAAATGGGTTGAAATTTTTACAGTAGACTCTTTGTGTGATGTTTGGTGGCTGGTAAAAATTTCATGAATTGTTGTGCATGTATGATTAAGTTAGTGATTTAACTTGTTTAATGCACCTTAAGTAGTTTTAAATGATTTAAAAATAATGTATAGATGCAAAAATGTAAAATAGTGTTCCCATGTCCTTGCGTGATATTATAGTAGCCTAAGAAAACTTAATATGGTCATGCATCCACAGAAAATAATTAGTTTTAGATTTAACTTGCTATCACATGCTTTATTGCATTAACAATTTGTTATTTTTGTAGTAAATGCAATATAGAATCTGAGCATGTGAAATTTATACATTATTTATAATGGGTCATTACTTATGCCTCATAAAAATTACAGCCCCAAATTAGATAGTTTCATTTGGTGCTAAAATAACACCTATTTTATAATTATAAGAACAATTAGTGAAAAATTAGAAGTAAACAAGGGCATGCATGTTTCTTGAAATACTTAAGTGAATTGATATAAATTGAAACTTAATAACTAAGTCATAATGATTTAAGCTTAAGAAATTGGTGATAGTGTCTCTCCATGATTTTAATTGATGATTGAGTTGAGTGCTATTGTGCTAGCAAACTGTAATTCCTGCACGTACAGTTTTTGTTGTGCGGTTAATCTAGTAATGTAAAGTGTGTTTTCTGTAGATATGTGCTATATAAAAGTTATAATTAACTTGTATATCTAGCTCTTCCAAAAATTTCATGAGCTAAGGATTAATGGTTTAGAAGCTATACTTTTCACAAGTTCAGTAACTGAATCTGTCCAATTTCTGAACAGATTTCAGAGATTGCAATGGTTGCTTAATTTAATGTTGAAATCAGTTATTGGTGGTCACAATAAAGTTGTAGATAACTTTATTAAATTTCTTGTGTTAAAATTTGACAGCCATAAGTCTGATCGTTTAGAAGTTATGCTTTTCGCAAGTTTAGTAACTGAATCTGTCCAATTCCTGTACAGATTTCAGAGGTCGCATTGTTTGCTTAAGTTCAGTTTAGAATTTGTCCTTTTCAATTATAATAAAGTTGTAGATAATGTTCTTATCTTACTTGTGTTAAATTTTCATGACAATACACCTGATAGTTTGAGAGTTATGAATTTTATAAGAGGATTGATGTATTCTGTCCACTGTCAGAACAGATTTAGAAAACTGTATTGTTTGATTTAGTTAAATATAGAATCACTTCTTGGTGATTATAAAAGTTATGTAGTAAGTTTTCTAAGATTTCCGAAAAGTCTTGGATCACCCTTTTTGGTGGTCTAAAGATTAAGTTATAGGCGTTTGAAGTGTGAAGTATGAATCTGTCCAAATCTGGACAGCAAAGCCTTCCTAGTGTCTTTTAACCATGATACACTTTAAATCAACCTGAGTTGTTTATAATTGATTTATAGAAAATTTAATTATCTTTCCAGAAAGTTTAAGATCAAATGATTTGGATGTCTGAGTCCCTAGTTATGAATTTTTGAAGGCATAAGTCTGAATCTGCCCAAATCTGAATAAAGTTGTCGTTTATCACTATTTAACCTTATTAAGTGTCTAATCACCTTGAGATGATAATATCAAAGTTGTAGAGAACTTCTTAAACTTTCCAAAAGTATTTGATCACTATTTTTAGATGAATATCTTGTGAGTTACGACTGAAACAAGTAAATGTTGTGCTGCTGTCATAACCTTGTTGATTGTGGTTGATTGCTCTAGTCTCTTGTCTTGCTTGAGTATGATTAATAGTTTTATCTCATGATCCCTATATTAGTAGACTATATAATTGAAGATATACAAGTAACTAGTGCAATAGTAAATTAAATGGTTGACGTCTAGTAAGAAATTAGCTTCGATCAACGTCAGTTTAGCAAGTGTCACTATATGGACGAGAAACGAAATTAATGAGATGTTACCATTTCTAATAATTGTGCTGCTAATCTGAGTACTACTAAATAACCAACCTCAATAGATTAGTATAATAAGCAGTGTGATTAGGCTATCACTTTCTTGTGTGTCCTTGGAGGTATGCTTGTATTAGAGTATTGCGAACAATTGTACAACCCGATTAAGTAACTATTCCTTTTTAACTATGTTTGTTTATATATAAGTCCTAGCAAATTTAGGTGTACTTAATTAGTTTAATAATAAGTAGCCAATGAATGATTAAAGTAAACGTGATAAACACTTGTGCTCATGCTTGTGTGGTCATGTTTGTATTGGTTAAGTAAAGTAAGCGTCGTCATCTTTCCAGTGGTAGCGACTACGTATGCCCGATGACGTGTAGATAACTAATGCTAACGTGTGGTGGTTTACGGTGTCTTCTAAATTAATGTTAGTTTGCTACTGTCTTTGTCTATCTTGTGGTATTTTTCATCATATTCATACATATGCATCTTGCATCTCATTTAGGACCGAGAGAGGATGATCGTGCAAGTGATGTGGTGCCAACCACAAGGTGCAGTCAGTGGACGACCCAAGGAAGGATGGACTTAACCAGTGGATGCTCGCCAAGCGAGTACCTCCCCTAGCAAACACTACCTAAGTGTTAAATTAAAGGCAAGCCCCGGTTTTATGCATAACCGTTATATATGCTATTTTACTACACTTAATGTTTGTAGGCTTGTACCGTGCACTTAAGTGTAGGAGTTGGTTGAAACCCTAGTTGCATGAACTCAGGATTCCTTTTGAGATGGATACTAGTATGCTAGGTCGAGTAGGTGCTATGCTAAATCAGGATCTCGGTAGAAGTCGAGTGATTTTTCTAGCACTCGCGCGAGGTCAGGAATTGGTTGTATCCATTTTTGATAATAGAATGATGATGGTCTATGGACACGGATCCATGGGGATGCGTGGTCTATGAGATGAAATTGGAATAAGGATTAACGTGCGGATACCTGTGTCAAGATTTTGAATGTACTAAGCACATGTCGGGAAAAATGGTAACCGGTAAACCTAGTACCTGAGTGAAGCCGGGCGCGGACTTTATCCCTCATACGACCTGAGACTGGGTCTCCCATTCTAGATATGGTGGGTACAAGTGCGGCCACTGCACGACGGCAGTCGGGGTCAGTGGAGCATTGTATGCCAAGGCGGTGAGGCCTGGACGCGAACGGGGAATCGATGGGGACGGTTGACATGTGTGGGGACGGAGTGCCCTGACATGTCGTGTGTTTAGGTTTACCTTGCAAGGATAAAACTCGATTCGAATCGTCTGCTTCTCGCAGCTAATGAGACTGCTTGATCCATTGTACTGCATTGAGTAATAAGTGGAAATGAGATGACTGGAAAAAGATGTTGATTGATATAATGTTTGATACCATGTATGAATAGATAGGTTCTCATCTAGTCTAAATTATTATTCTAGAACTTGAAAAGCTAAAACTTGTTTTTAGACTCAGCTAGTGCTTTTGGCAAACCAAACCCCTCAGCCAAACAACTGCATGGTCTAGAGGTAGAGGAGTAGACTCCTCACACCGGGTAAGTCTAGCTGAGTATTAGTATACTCAGCCTTGCTTGTGGCACAATTTTTGCAGGTACTCCTTAGGATGATTGGTTGCTGGTGTGACTTGGCCTCCATCCCTGCCACCGGGATAGACGGTCAAGTGGGTTATTGCTTCCGCAGGAGAGGACCAGGAGGAGTAGCGTGGCCAGGCTTCGCCATGTTACTCGGTTTTCTCCGTTAGTTATTTCCACTGCATTAAAATTTATGATTATTATTTCTGAAACTCCGATAATATAATCACTAATGATACTTATTAAATTTGTGGTATTATATTTTATTGTATTTCTCTGTGCCTCACCTTCGTGTGAGCTAGTGGTATTCGATCCTGGATAAGTGGCTTTATCGGACTAGATCCGAGGGACTGACGGGTTATTCCTGTTTAAGTGTGTTGCTGCCCTTAAGGGTGTGACTTGGGCACTTAAGCTGGAATAATCCGGGTGGTTCCGCCACAGAGTCGGTGGAGCTCTCGTCAGAGTCCCATTCCCGACATATGTGCGCATCGCCGCCCTTATTTTTGTAGTATCTCTTCTTCTCCTTCTTCCCCTTCTTGTCTTCGTCCCTGTCACTAGAGATTGGACATTTAGCTATGAAATGACCAAACTTACCACACCGGTAGCACACCCTTTTGGAGCGGGACTTGTAGTCCTTCCCCTTCCTTTGCTTGAGGATTTGGCGAAAGCTCTTGATGATGAGCACCATCTCCTCGTTGTCAAGCTTGGAGGCGTCGATTGGAAGCCTACTTGGTGTAGACTCCTTCTCTTCTTCCGTCGCTTTGAATGCGACGGGTTGCACCTCGGGTGTAGAGGTGGCACCTTGCTCCAAGTTGACAATGTGTTTGGAGTCTTTGATCATAAGTTCAAAGCTCACAAACTTGCCAATCACTTCCTCGGGAGACATTAGTTTGTATCTAGCATCCCCACGTATTAATTGAACTTGAGTAGGATTACAAAAAACAAGGGATCTTAGAATAACCTTGACCATTTCATGGTCATCCCATTTGGTGCTCCCGAGGTTGCGCACTTGGTTCACCATGGTCTTGAGCCAGTTGTACATGGCTTGCAGCTCTTATCCTTTGTTGAGGACTAATCAACCGAGTTCTCCCTTGATTGTCTCCCGCTTGGTGATCTTGGTCACCTAGTCCCCTTCGTGCGCGGTTTTGAGGACGTCCCAAATTTCTTTGGCACTCTTTAACCCTTGCACCTTATTATACTCCTCTCGACATAAAGAGGTGAGGAGTATAGAAGTTGCTTGGGAGTTAAAGTGCCTAATTTGGGCGGCCTCGTCCGAGTCATAGTCCTTGTCCCTCACCTTAGGTACCTACGCTCCATACTCAACAATATCCCAAATATTTTCGTGGAGTGAGGTTAGATGGTGCCTCATTTTATCACTCCACATACAATAATCTTCACCATCAAAATATGGTGGCTTGCCTAGGGGTACATAAAGTAATGGAACACGCTTTGAAATACGGGGATAGCGTAGGGGCATCTTACTATACTTCTTGAGCTCATGGCGCTTAGAAGTAGTGGACGACTCGGAGCTTGTTGTGGAGGGTGACGAAGAGTCGGTCTCGTAGTAGACCACCTTCTTCATCTTCTTCTTGTCACCTCTTTGATGCGACTTGATAGAGGAAGATGATTCCTCCTTGTGTTTGTTGCCAGACTCCCTTGATAGAGTCCTCCCCGAGCTTGCAGCTTTTTCGCCGATCATGATCTCCCTCTTGGCGTGATCTCCAGACATCACTTCGAGTTGGTTAGACTCTTAATGAAGCACTAGCTCTAATACCAATTGAAAGCCGCCTAGAGGGGGGTGAATAGGCGAAACCTGAAATTTATAAACTTTAAATGCACACTAAGGTCGGGGGTTAGCGTTAGAATTAAATTCAAGTCTGAAGAGAGGAAAAAACAAATCAAACAAGAATCAAGGCGATTGAACACGATGATTTGTTTTATAGAGGTTTGGTTCCAAGGAACCTAGTCCCCGTTGAGGAGGTCACAAAGACCGAGTCTTTTTCAACCCTTTCCCTCTCTCAAACGGTCACTTAGACTGAGTGAGCCTTCTCCTTAATCAATCGGGTAACTAAGACCCCGCAAGGACCACCACAACTTAGGTGTCTCTTGCTTTGATTACAAGTCACTTGAGAACAAGAATGAGAAAGGAAGAAAGGCAATCCAAGAAACAAGAGCGCATAAGAACACGAACACACTCTCTCTCAAGTCACTAAATGGTTGATATGAATTCTAGACTTGGAGAGGGTTTGATCTTTGGAAATGTGTCTTGGAGTGAATGCAATAGCTCTTGTATTGAATGTGATCTCTGAAAAACTTGGATGCCAAAGGTTGTGGTGGTTGGGGGGTATTTATAGCCCCCAACCACCATGGTAGCCGTTGGCCAAGGCTGCTGGCGATGGGTGCACCGGACAGTCCGGTGCGCCATCGGACAGGCACTCTTCCTTGTCTGGTGTGCCGCCACTTCACCTAACCGTTAGGGTTTTGAGTTGGTCGATCGTTGGAGACTTTTCTTCTTGCGGCACCGGACAGTCCGGTGCCCTCTGACTTCGCTGCTCTGACTTCTGCCGCGACACTGTAGCACTTTGCAGAGTCGACCATTGGCGCTGGATAGGCGTTGCCCGCTGGCTCACCGGACAGTCCGATGAATTATAGCGGAGCGTGCTATGGAATTCCCGAGAGTGGCTGGTTGACATCTGTATGGTCCTGGTGCACCGGACACTATCTGGTGCGCCAATTTTCAGCACACTCAATTTTTTTGCTCCAATAAAATTGTGTCCCTAACTTGGTTCTTTTCATGGTTTGTGTTGAACCTTATGCATCTGTAATACATGCGTTCTAGACAAACTAGTTAGTCCATGTGTTTGTGTTGACTATCAACCACCAAATTAAATTATAGGAAATGGTTAACCCTATTTTCTTTTCAGTAGCCTACTGCCTACATCAATGGAACTACTACAACAATTTTAATCACCAAAAAAATGCTATAGAAAACATAACTACAAGGGACTACACTACATGTCACATGAACATCTATTGAAGAATACATGCGTGTTTGCTTCTCTTGCTGAGACATGGTGCCGGTTGAACTGGACAACAATTGGAGGTTGGAGAGTGGAGAGTAATACTAGTGGAGTGCTGCCCTGATTGTTGCTACTTGCTTGCCGCTAGCAGGGAGCTAGGGAGTAGTGTCCAAGATCCTACAGGAGCAGCAACGATATCTCCTGCTTCATCCCCATCGCCGCCAACGGGTTGAACCGTTGAAGCCAGCCGCCACCATCAGATTGAAGCCAACCGCCGCCACTGCCTTTTGGAAATGAGAGAGTCTGAGCTAGGGTTTGCAGTTTTGCACAAGAAAAGGCAGAGGGAGATACGCACACCACCTGAAATTGAGCACGATAATTGGCTGGGTCGGACGCGCGCAAGAAAATGGCCCAGGTTTGCTTTAGTTGTCGCTAGAAGATGGCCCATTTAGCGGATTTCACCGACTAATAGCGGTCTCCAATCAATAGCGACACAACTGTAATCTCCTAGGCTCCTAGCGGCATTGCCAGAGGCGATCTTTGGCGATAGCGGCAACTATCTCCGGTGATTTAAAACATTGATTTGAGCTCGGTTTTTTGTAACTTTAGGACTAGTTTGGGAACTCCATTTTTCCCAAGAGATTTTCATTTTTCGAAGGGAAAATGAACTGATTTCCTTTGGGAAAATAAAAATCTCTTAGAAAAATGGGGTTCCAAACTAGCCCTTATAGTTCTTTTCTCCATCCAATTTTACGGTAAATTCGTCGTAGTAATCAAAATTCTGCTTTATCTAAACTTATGAAAAGAAAGAAAGAAAGGTATCCTATGCACAAGTCACATTTGTGTACATATTTACAAAGGAAAAAAAGAAGGTATGCTGGACGTGTAACACCCAAAATCCTAAGTTCGGGTTAAGTATTTAAAAAGAACAAGGCACAAATTAAAGTATCATTTGATGAGGAGATTCTTCGAGAGATTTAAACTTTAAAGTGTTTATTTATACATAAATTAGAACTAGTTTTCTAAAGTAAAATAAATAGTAATATTAAATTAGAGCTACTGTTCCTGGTGCACCGGACAGTCCGACGTGTGGCACCGGACAGTTCGGTGCTCCATACCAGACAATCCGCAGACAACACTTCCTTTGTTTCTTGAACTTCACTTTATCTTCATAATGTCTTCTTTTGAGGTGTTGCTTTCCTCAATGTATTGGTCCAAGTAACTTTAGCATCCTGTGAACTACAAACACAAACACTAGCAAACACATTAGTCCACATGTTATGTTGATCATCAAACACCAAAACCTATTAAGCCAAATGTCCCGGGGTCCATTTCCTTACACAATTCATTGCAATGAGATCGGGTTCCCCACATTCAAAGCACTTTCTATCATTGAAAGCATTCCTTCTTGATGATTGACCTCTTCTAAATTGACTTTTTTTTCTTCATGAGCTTGTTGAACTTCTTCACAAAGAGAGCCAATTCTTCATCACTCTTACTTCCAGTTCCTTCACCATCGCTTTCTTCCTTCTCTATTGCCTTAGAGGCTTTAGCCTTGAGAGCTATTGATTCACCTTTCACTTTCTTTGCCAAACTTATGGCCTCAGCTTGAGATTTCTTGAATATGTCTTGAGTAAGAATTTCTCCCAAAACTTTGTTGGAGATATTATAGTCAAATCACTTCTCACTAGCATGGTTACAATAGTGTCATATTTCTCTAGAAGGTATCTAAGGAACTTATGAGTGAAATCCGCATCAGGTACATCAAAACCAAGTCCTTTGAGCTCATTTACTATCTCATTTAACCGGTTGAACATGTCGGATACACTTTCATTTTCCTTCATGATAAATTGCTCAAATTTTCCTTTGCACACATATAGTTTGACACTCTTCACAATTGCAGTTCCTTCATGGATTTCCATTAGCTTGATCCAAATATCATGAGCGGTTGTGAGATTCTTGATTCTATTGAACTCATTGATGTCCAGAGCTTCATAGAACACATTCATGGCTTGATCATTTGTTAGAACATTTTCATTGTCACTAGGTGATGGTTCATCTTGATTCAATACAACAAATCCGTCTCTGACAATTGGCCAAATCTTTCCACCCATTGCTCTAAGATGCATTGATATTCTTATTTTCCAATAGCCATAATTGTTCCCATCAAAATGTTGTGGCTTCCCATGTGAACATTGTTGTTACTAGCCATTTTGTCCAACTCCGAGATGGTTAGATCCACAAACAATGGAGCCCTCGGCTCTGATACCACTTGTAGTATCTAGGACACCGACTAGCGGGGGGTGAATAGACGGTTTTGACTAAAATCAAAGACACTAGAGAAATTTAATCAATACAACAAGAGATATAAATTCTCTAGCTACAACAAGTAAGTAATCTATGAGAAACAAATATGGCAATGCTAGAAATGAAAGGCAATACACAAATTACTAACTACTAGCAAAGTAATAAGTAATGAGTAAAGAGAATGACACCAAATTTTATCCTATGGTATCGGTGATTTGCCGATCAGCCTTAATCCACGTTGAGGTGGACTTCAATCTCTCACTTGCTCCTCTATCAAGACACGACTTGATCTTTGAGTCAAGTGGACTAGAAATCACTCAATACCTCGATTCCACTAGCGTCGCCTTTGCTGCTCCAGCAAGGTAGGCGCGAACACCTCACAATCAACACCACATCTCCTCCACAATCTTCACGGAGAGCTTGACGGAGACAACACCTGAGCCGTCTAGGAGGCGACAACCTCCAAGAGTAACAAGCCATTGACGGTTGCTCGGTGTAACACCTAGTGCCTCAAGAATCACCAAATGATGCAGCTCTCAATCTCTCACTAGAATGCAATCCCAAGCAAAAAGTGTGAGAGAATGAGTTAGAGGATCACAAACTACCTCAATGTGTGCTAGGAATGGCCAAGAAAGTCCTCACACATGAGCTCAACTTCTATTTATAGCTCTGCACTCTATACTAGCCATTATGTGCAAGTAGCACACCTTCTCCGCACACGCGGACGGTCCGCGCCCTATGACAGGATGGTCCGTCGTACCATTATCGACTATATTACCCATTTGAAACGTGTTAGAGCTGTCAGAAAAAGGTAGGCCTGGACGGTTCGCCAACCCTGGCCGGATGGTCTGAGACTTGTCAACTTAAGGCACCCGAGCACTGACCAAGTTGACTTACACAGGCGGACGATCCGCCCTCCAAGGTCGGACGGTTTGTGAACAGGAGTCAGTACTGTCCGGGCTCAAACCTCGGACAGTCTGTAGTACATTCGACCAAAAACACACAACCCCTGCCCAAATCTGTTTTAGCACTTGCGAACGGTCTGCCGACCCATGTCGGATGGTCCGCACAAGCACACATGGACTTGTGCAATCACAAACCCTCTCTAGTCAGGACTATGGACGGTCTGGCCCAAAGGCCTAGACTGTCTGCATTACAAACATTCCGAACCACTCCAAAATGAACATACTTCGGACCTCTCTGAGTGGGAAGCGGACGGTCCAGCCTCATGGCCCGGATGGTCCACCGACCACAGAACATAACCACTTTCCAAACACACTTTTAAAAATATTTTAACTATCAAAATCGGAAGCGTTGTTAGTCCTCATGCAAATGCAACTATTAGATGCTTTATGAGGCACTAAGTTTTACATAGACCAAAGTCATTGACCCCTCTTTATAGTACGACTATCTAGCCTACTAATCCGGTCAATTTCTTCTCTAAACACCTGGAGACCGGCAAGAAAACAAAACCTATATTATACCTTTTCCTTCGCTTGATCCACAATCAATGCTTTAAGTCTCCAAAACATACTATTCTCTGTGGTCCAGCCTTCATTCTTATTTCTCCAAGAATTGTTAGTCCACAAATGGTTGTCATTAATTACCAAAACATCACTAAGGGGCCTGGATGATTCACAAAGAGGAGTGACACCATGAAGAGCAACTAAAGGCTAAATGTTCACGAGGTAAATAGCTGTAGACATAGGTTCAACCCAAAATAGAGGAGGAATAGAGGATGTCAGGAGTAAGCAAGAGCAGTCTCAAGGAGATGGTGGTGATTATGCTCAACAACACCATTTTAAGCGTGAGCACCAATACAAGAATATTGAGGAAGGGTGCCTTGCTCAGCAAGAAACAGACAGAGAACACGAGACAAGTATACTCACCAGCAGAGTTGATCCAAAAAACATGAATGGGAGAATCAATTTGGGTGTGAACCATAGCAACAAAACTCTGATAGGCAGTGAGCACTTGAGCTCATGAATCCAAGAAATACACCCATGTGAAACGAGAAAAATCATCAATGAAGGTCACATAATGATGATGTCCCCCTTTTGAAACGAAGGGAGTAAGGCCCCGTACATCAGAGTGAGCAAGATCAAAAGGTCTAGTTGACACTGTCTGACTACTCGAATAGGGAAACTGTAGCTATTTGCCAAGCTTATAGCCCATACAAGGGAGGGAGATATCACTAGAAACCTTCCCAAGGACACCACTACGAACAAGTGATGACAGACGAGACCCACACATGTGACCAAGATGATGGTGCCACTGAGTGAAGCTGACTAAGTGGTGGCGGTAAAAGCAGTGGCATTAATGGTGGAGGAGGACTGGCAACGAGTGGAAGCTGAAGGAAGAAACGACCAGTCAAGCTCCCAAAGACAAGGAGGATCATGGAGCCGGTGGCCAGTATCAACTAAGGTCCCCGTACGATGATCCTTAACAAAGCAAGAGTCAGACTCAACGACAATTATGATTAGTGATCTGACCAGGAGACAACAACTACAAATTAAGATTAGAAAATTGAGAAACAAAAGGAACCCTAAAATGTGAAGTGTGAAGGGTGCCATGACTAAGAATAGGGTGAGAAGTGCCATCAACAGTGGTAACAAACAAGGAAGCAGATGATGGACCCAAGTCATAGAGAGAAGTAGAATCATGAGTCATGTGAAAAGAAGCTCCTGAGTCAAGAATCCAGGGCACAACAGTACCTGATGATGAGGCACCTAACGATGGCCCTGGTTGGGGCACACGAGTGGCAACTGAGGAGACCACAGAGGAAGCTAACGAAGCAGCACAAAGGTGCTCCATGCGCTCCATACACCGAGTTAGGTCGAGGGCCCAGTCAGGAGGCGATAGAGGTGTGGTAGAAGCAACAGAAGTGGGGGCACCTCCACTACGGCGTGGAGGACGACACGACACTTCTCGATGGTATGTGTCATCGCCTTGCAGTAGCGGCAGAAGACAACATCAGCAACACACACTTGAGCAAGAGGAACCTGAAAGGGAAATAGGCTCACACCTTTTTATAAATGATTTTGGTGGTTGAATTGCCCAACACAAACAATTGAACTAACTAGTTTGCTCTAGATTATAAGTTCTACAGGTGCCAAAGGTTCACAATAAACCAATACAAAGTTCAAAGAAAGGGTTCAAAAAGAAAGGAGCAAAGCAACCGAAGGCTGCCATGGTCTGGCGCACCGGACACTGTCCGGTGCACCAGGGTGGATTCCCTCCAACTCGCTAGCTTCGTGAATTTGGGGAGCCACTCCGCTATAATTCACCGGACTATCCGGTGTAGCACCGGACTGTCCGGTGTGCCAGCGGAGTAACGGCTAACTGCGCCAACGGTCGTCTGCAAAAGCTACAGGAACAGTGAACAGTGCGCGACTGCGCGCGCAGAATTAGAGCAGGCACCAGAAGGCACACCAGACAGTGAACAGTGACTGTCCGGTGCACCATCGGACTGTTCGGTGCACCATCGGACTGTCCGGTGGCTCCACATGTTAGAGCTCCAACGGTCGGAACCCAACGGCCTAGTGACGTGGCTAGCGCACCGGACAGTGTCCGGTGCGCCATACGACAGAAGCCCTCACCAACGGTCATTTTGGTGGTTGGGGTTATAAATACCCCCCAACCACCACACTTCAATGCATCCAAGTTTTCAGCCATCAAACCTCATACAAGAGCTCTAGACTTCATTCCAAGACACAAACAAAGAGATCAAATCATCTCCCAAGTCCGGAATCACTCCAAACAAATTAGTGACTAGAGAGAGAGACTTTTGTGTTATTTTGAGCTCTTGCGCTTGGATTGCTTTTCTTCTTCCTCTATTCTTGTTTCCAACTCACTTGTAATAAAAACAAGAGACACCAAGTTGTGGTGGTCCTTGTAGTGGACTAAGTGTCCCATTTGATTAAAGAGAGGCTCACTCGGTCTAAGTGACCATTTGAGAGAGGGAAAGGGTTGAAAGAGACCCGGTCTTTGTGACCACCTCAACGGGGAGTAGGTTTGCAAGAACCGAACCTCGGTAAAACAAATCACCGTGTTCATCTGCTTTATTTCTTTGTTGATTTGTTTTCCCTCTCTTTCGGACTCGAATTTAATTCTAACGCTAACCCCAGCTTGTAGTGTGTGCTTAAGTTTGTAAATTTCAGATTCCGCCTATTCACCCCCCTCTAGGCGACTTTCAATTGGTATTAGAGCCGGTTACTTTATTAAAGCCTAACCACTCGAAGTGATGTCGGGAGCTCACGCCAAGAAGGAGATGGGGACCGGCGAGAAGCCCGCCACAAGCCACAGGAAGGCTCCATCGAGGGAGTCCGCCAACAAGAAGAGTGAGGAATCACCTCCCTGCGTCAAGTCGCACCGGAGTGGCGACAAGAAGAAGAAAATGAAGAAAGTGGTCTACTACGAGACCGACTCTTCATTGCCATCCACCTCCGGCTCCGACACGCCGTCTGTCACTTCTAAGCACCATGAGCGCAAGAAGTTTAGTAAGATTCCCCTACGCTATCCTCGCATTTCCAAACGCACCCCTTTACTTTCCGTCCCACTAGGCAAACCACCAGTTTTGATGGTGAAGATTATTGTATGTGGAGTGATAAAATGAGGCACCATCTAACCTCACTCCACGCTAGTATTTGGGACATTGTTGAATTTGGTGCGCAGGAACCATCCGTGGGGGACGAAGGCTATGACTCAGACGAGATAGCCCAAATCCGGCATTTCAACTCCCAAGCCACAACTATACTCCTCGCCTCTCTAAGTCGAGAGGAGTATAATAAGGTGCAAGGGTTGAAAAGTGCCAAAGAGATTTGGGACGTACTAAAGACCGCGCACGAAGGAGACGAGGTGACCAAGATCACCAAAAGGGAAACGATCGAGGGGGAGCTCGGTCGCTTCATGCTTCATCAAGGGGAGGAGCCACAAGCAATGTACAACTGGCTCAAGACCTTGGTGAACCAAGTGCGCAACCTCGAGAGCACAAAATGGGATGACCATGAAATGGTCAAGGTTATTCTAAGATCACTCGTTTTTCTTAATCCTACACAAGTTCAATTAATTCGTGGTGATTCTAGATACAAGCTAATGTCTCCCGAGTAGGTTATAGGAAAATTTGTGAGCTTTGAATTGATGATCAAAGGCTCCAAGAAAATCATTGAGCAAGGCGCCACCTCCACACCCGAGGTGCAACCCGGCGCATTCAAAGCGACGGGGGAGAAGAAAGAAGAGTCTACATCAAGTAGGCTCCCCATCGACGCCTCCAAACTCGACAACGAGGAGATGGCTTTAATCATCAAAAGCTTTCGCCAAATCCTCAAGCAAAGGAGGGGGAAAGACTACAAGCCCCGCTCCAAGAAAGTTTGCTACAAGTGTGGTAAGCCCGGTCATTTTATTGCAAAATGTCCATTATCAAGTGATAGTGACAGGGGCGACGACAAGAAGGGAAGAAGGAAGGAGAAAAAGAAGTACTACAAGAAGAAGGGCGGCGACGCCCATGTTTGCCGGGAGTGGGACTCCGACCAGAGCTCCACCGACTCCTCCTCCGACGAGGAAGCCGCAAACATCGCCGTCAACAAGGGTCTCCTCTTCCCCAACGTCGGCCACAAATGCCTCATGGCAAAGGACGGCAAGAAGAAGAAGGTAAAATCTAGATCCTCCACTAAGTATGCAACTTCTAGTGATGATGAGGATAACTTGCTCACCCTTTTTGCCAACTTAAACATGCAACAAAAGGAAAAATTAAATGAATTGATTAGTGCCATTCATGAGAAGGATGAACTCTTGGATAGCCAAGAGGACTTCCTTATTAAAGAAAATAAGAAGCATGTTAAAGTTAAAAATGCTTATGCTCAGGAGATAGAAAAATGTGAAAAATTAACTAGTGAGCTAAGCACTTGCCATGATATCATTTCCAACCTTAGAAATGAGAACGCTAAACTAATTGCTAAGGTTGAGAAGTTAGATAGTTGTGATGATTCAATTGTTAGTCTTAGAAATGATAATGCCAATTTGATTGCTAAGATTGAAAATTTGAATGCATCTCTCTCTAGCCTTAAAATTGAGAATGAAAAATTAATTGCTAAGGCTAAAGATTTAAATGTTTGCAATGATGTTATTTCTAATCTTAAGAATGAGAATGCTATTTTACATGCTAAGATTGATGAATTAGATGCATGCAAACCCTCTACATCTAGTGTTGATCATGTTACTATTTGTACTAGATGTAGAGATATTAATATTGATGCTATTCATGATCACATTGCTATGATTAAACAACAAAATGATCATATAGCACAATTAGATGCTAAAATTGCCGAGCATGAATTAGAGAATGAAAAATTTAAATTTGCTCGTAGTATGCTTTATAGTGGGAGACGCCCTGGCATTAAGGATGGCATTGGTTTTCAATAGGGAGGCAATGTCAAACTCAATGCCCCTAAAAGATTGTCTAATTTTGTTAAGGGCAAGGCTCCCATGCCTCAGGATAATGAGGGCTATATTTTGTATCCTGCTGGTTATCCTGAGGATAAGATTAGGAGAATTCATGCTAAGAAGACTCATTCGGTTTCTCACCATGCTTTTATTTATAAAAATGAGGCTTCTAGCTCTAGGCGTTCTACACATGTTAAAATGCCTAAAAAGAAATCTCCTATTGCATCAAATGAACATAACATTTCATTTAAAACTTTTGATGCTTCTTATGTGCTCACTAACAAATCAGGCAAAGTAGTTGCCAAATATGTTGGGGGCAAACACAAGGGGTCAAAGACTTGTGTTTGGGTACCCAAGGTGCTTGTTTCTAATGTGAAAGGACCCAAGACCGTTTGGGTACCTAAGAACAAGGCCTAAACTTGTTTTGTAGGTTTATGCATCCGGGGGCTCAAGTTGGATCATTGATAGCGGGTGCACAAACCACATGACTGGGGAGAAAAGGATGTTCTCCTCCTATGAGAAAAACCATGATCCCCAAAGAGCTATCACATTCGGGGATGGAAATCAAGGTTTGGTCAAAGGACTTGGTAAAATTGCTATATCACCTGACCATTCTATTTCCAATGTTTTTCTTGTAGATTCTTTAGACTACAACTTGCTTTCAGTTTCTCAATTATGCAAAATGGGCTACAATTGTCTTTTTACAGATTTAGGTGTTACTGTCTTTAGAAGAAGTGATGATTCAGTAGCATTTAAGGGAGTGTTAGAGGGTCAGCTATACTTAGTTGATTTTAATAGAGCTGAACTCGACACTTGCTTAATTGCTAAGACTAACATGGGTTGGCTCTGGCATCGCCGACTAGCCCACGTTGGGATGAAGAATCTTCATAAGCTTCTAAAGGGAGAACACATTTTAGGACTAACAAATGTTCATTTTGAGAAAGACAGAGTTTGTAGCGCATGTCAAGTAGGGAAGCAAGTTGGTGTTCATCTTCCACACAAGAACATCATGACGACTGACAGGCCGCTTGAGCTACTCCACATGGACCTATTCGGCCCGATAGCTTACATAAGCATCGGTGGGACCGCGGGAGTAAGTACTGTCTAGTTGTTGTGGATGATTATTCTTGCTTCACTTGGGTGTTCTTTTTGCAGGATAAATCTCAAACCCAAGAGACCTTAAAGGGATTCTTGAGATGGGCTCAAAATGAGTTCGGCTTAAGGATCAAAAAGATTAGAAGCGATAATGGAACGGAGTTCAAGAACTCACAAATAGAAGGCTTCCTTGAGGAGGAGGGCATCAAGCATGAATTCTCTTCTCCCTACACCCCTCAACAAAATGGTGTAGTTGAGAGGAAGAATAGAACTCTACTTGACATGGCAAGGACCATGCTTGATGAGTACAAGACTTCGGACCGGTTTTGGGCGGAAGCAATCAACACCGCTTGCTACGCCATCAACCGTCTCTACCTACACCGAATCCTCAAGAAGACATCTTATGAACTCCTCATCGGTAAAAAGCCCAATGTTTCATATTT
The DNA here is from genome assembly GCF_902167145.1 of Zea mays. NCBI lineage: Eukaryota > Viridiplantae > Streptophyta > Magnoliopsida > Poales > Poaceae > Zea > Zea mays. Next base: position 147,817,440 of record NC_050098.1, read on the forward strand.
TAGAGTCTTTGGTAGCAAATACTTTATTCTTGTTAAAAAAGGTAGAAAATCTAAATTTGCTCCTAAGGCTGTAGAAGGCTTTTTACTCGGTTATGATTCAAACACAAGGGCATATAGAATCTTTAACAAGTCCACTGGACTAGTTGAAGTTTCTTGTGACATTGTGTTTGATGAAACTAACGGATCTCAAGTAGAGCAAGTTGATCTTGATGAGCTAGATGATGAAGAGGCTCCATGCGTCGCGCTAAGGAACATGTCCATTGGGGATGTGTGTCCTAAGGAATCCGAAGAGCCTCCACAAGCACAAGATCAACCATCTTCCTCCATGCAAGCATCTCCACCAACCCAAGATGAGGATCAAGCTCAAGATGATGAAAATGAAGATCAAGAGGAGCTACCTCAAGAGGAGGACAATGATCAAGGGGGAGATGCTAATGATCAAGACAAGGAAGATGATGAGGGTCCAAGACCGCCACACCCAAGAGTCCACCAAGCGATACAACGAGATCACCCCGTGAACACCATCCTCGGCGATATTCAAAAGGGGGTAACCACTCGATCTCGTGTCGCACATTTTTGTGAACATTACTCCTTTGTGTCTTCTATTGAGCCATACAGGGTGGAAGACGCATTAAGGGATTCAGATTGGGTGTTGGCAATGCAAGAGGAACTCAACAACTTCACGAGGAATGAGGTATGGCATCTTGTTCCACGTCCTAACCAAAATGTTGTAGGAACCAAATGGGTCTTCCGCAACAAGCAAGATGAGCATGGTGTGGTGACAAGAAACAAAGCTCGACTTGTGGCCAAGGGATATTAACAAGTCGAAGGTTTGGATTTCGGTGAAACCTATGCACCCGTAGCTAGGCTTGAGTCAATTCGTATATTACTTGCCTATGCTACTTACCATGGCTTTAAGCTCTACCAAATGGACATGAAAAGTGCCTTCCTTAATGGACCAATCAAGGAGGAGGTCTATGTTGAGCAACCTCCCGGCTTTGAAGATAGTGAGTACCCTAACCATGTTTATAAAGTCTCTAAGGCGCTTTATGGGCTCAAGCAAGCCCCAAGAGCATGGTATGAATGCCTAAGGGATTTTCTTATCGCTAATGGCTTCAAAGTCGGAAAAGCCGATCCTACTCTCTTTACTAAAATAGTTGCAAATGATTTGTTTGTATGCCAAATTTATGTTGATGATATCATATTTGGGCCTACTAACAAATCTACTTGTGAAGAGTTTAGTAGGATTATGATTCAAAAATTCGAGATGTCTATGATGGGGGAGTTGAAGTATTTTCTAGGATTTCAAGTCAAGCAACTCCAAGAGGGCACCTTCATCCGCCAAACGAAGTACATTCAAGACATACTCACCAAGTTTGGGATGAAGGATGCCAAGCCCATCAAGACACCCATTGGAACCAATGGGCATCTCGACCTCGACACGGGAGGTAAATCCGTAGATCAAAAGGTATACCGGTCGATGATAGGATCTTTACTTTATTTATGTGCATCTCGACCGGATATTATGCTTTCCGTATGCATGTGTGCAAGATTCCAAGCCGATCCTAAGGAAGTTCACCTTAGGGCCGTAAAACGAATCTTGAGATATTTAGTTTATACTCCTAAGTTTGGCCTTTGGTACCCCAGGGGATCCACTTTTGATTTAATTGGCTATTCAGATGCTGATTGGGCAGGGTGTAAAATTGATAGAAAGAGCACATCAGGGACTTGTCAGTTCTTGGGAAGATCCCTGGTGTCTTGGGCTTCTAAGAAACAAAATTCTGTAGCTCTTTCTACCGCCGAAGCCGAGTATATTGCCATAGGCCATTGTTGCACGCAATTGCTTTGGATGAGGCAAACCCTTAGGGACTATGGTTATAAATTAACCAAAGTTCCTCTCCTATGTGATAATGAGAGTGCAATCCGCATGGCGGATAATCCCGTTGAGCACAGCCGCACTAAGCACATAGCCATTCGGTATCACTTTTTGAGGGATCACCAACAAAGGGGGATATCGAGATAGCCTATGTGAGCACCAAAGAACAATTAGCCGATATCTTTACCAAGCCATTAGATGAAAAAACCTTTACCAAACTTAGGCATGAGCTAAATATTCTTGATTCTAGGAATTTTGATTGATGTTTTGCACATATAGCTAATTTATATACCTTTGATCATATCTCTTTCATGTGCTATGACTAATGTGTTTTTCAAGTGTATTTCATGCTAAGTCATAGATTGAAAGGGAAAAGGAGTCTTCGGCGAAGACAATGCTTCCACTCCACTCCATCGAATTATTCATCCTTCGCCGTCACTCCACACCGCTCTCTAATTTGGTATAATCTTCACTCATATATTCTTTGCCAAAGGGGGGGGGAGAAAGTAAAAGGGCTTATATTTCACTCACAAGTATCCATTTTTGGCGATTCATGCCAAAGGGGGAGAAAGTATTAGCCCAAAGCAAAAGGACCGCACCACCACCAATTTCAAAAATATAGTCTTTCAATTTGAATTTAAAGAAGTTTTTCAATTGATATCTTATTTTTGATATAATTTCAAATTGGTTTGACCCCTTTCAAAATTAATATCTAAAACCCTCTTGAACACTAAGAGGAGAATTTCATTGAGGGGGAGTTTTGTTTAGTCAAAGGAAAAGCATTTGAAACAGGGGGAGAAAATTTCAAATCTTGAAAATGCTTCTCGAAATCTTATTCATTTACCTTTGACTATTTGCAAAAAGACTTTGAAAAGAATTTCCAAAAGATTTTGCAAAAACAAAACATGTGGTGCAAGCGTGGTCCAAAATGTTAAAAATGAAGAAAGCATCCATGCATATCTTATAAAATGTATATTGGTTAATTCCAAGTAACCTTTGCACTTACCTTATGCAAACTAGTTTAATTCTGCACGTATATATATTTGCTTTGGTTTGTGTTGACATCAATCACCAAAAAGGGGGAGATTGAAAGGGAAGTAGTCTCACACCTTTTCCTAAATGATTTTGGTGGTTGAATTGCCCAACACAAACAATTGGACTAACTAGTTTGCTCTAGATTATAAGTTCTACACGTGCCAAAGGTTCACAATAAACCAATACAAAGTTCAAAGAAAGGGTTCAAAAAGAAAGGAGCAAAGCAACCGAAGGCTGCCCTGGTCTAGCGCACCGGACTGTCCGGTGTGCCATCGGACAGTGTCCGGTGCACCAGGGTGGATTCCCTCCAACTCGCTAGCTTCGGGAATTTGGGGAGCCACTCCGCTATAATTCACCGGACTGTCCGGTGTAGCACCGGACTGTCCGGTGTGCCAGCGGAGTAACGGCTAACTGCGCCAACGGTCGTCTGCAAAAGCTACAGGAATAGTGAACAGTGCGCAATTGCGCGCGCAGAGTCAGAGCAGGAGCCAGAAGGCGCACCGGACAGTGAACAGTGACTGTCCGGTGGCCCCACATGTCAGAGCTCCAACAGTCGAAACCCAACGGCCTGGTGACGTGGCTGGCACACCGGACTGTCCAGTGCGCCATACGATAGAAGCCCTCACCAACGGTCATTTTGGTGGTTGGGGCTATAAATACCCCCAACCACCACACTTCAATGCATCCAAGTTTTTAGCCATCAAACCTCATACAAGAGCTCTAGACTTCATTCCAAGACACAAATAAAGAGATCAAATCATCTCCCAAGTCCGGAATCACTCCAAACAAATTAGTGACTAGAGAGAGACTTTTGTGTTATTTTGAGCTCTTGTGCTTGGATTGCTTTTCTTCTTCCTCTATTCTTGTTTCCAACTCACTTGTAATCAAAACAAGAGACACCAAGTTGTGGTGGTCCTTATAGTGGACTAAGTGTCCCATTTGATTAAAGAGAAAGGCTCACTCGGTCTAAGTGACCGTTTGAGAGAGGGAAAGAGTTGAAAGAGACCCGGTCTTTGTGACCACCTCAACGGGGAGTAGGTTTGCAAGAACCGAACCTCGGTAAAACAAATCACCGTGTTCATCCGCTTTATGTCTTTGTTGATTTTTTTCCCTCTCTTTCGGACTCCAATTTAATTCTAACGCTAACCCCGGCTTGTAGTGTGTGCTTAAGTTTGTAAATTTCAGATTCCGTCTATTCACCCCCCCTCTAGACGACTTTCAGAACCGCTGCTGGATCCGAAGTAGGAGCTAAGGTAAACGATGTAGTCTGAGCAGCAAGAACTGTCAAGGAAGACGACACCACACCACGTAGACGGATCTCCTCAGCCCTAGCTAAGGTGACTGCCTCAACCAGGGATGGGAGAGGAGAGCGAGCGAGAAGCTGAGCCTGTAGCTTCTAAAACTCCAAACGGAGACATCGAAGAAACTCATGGAGGCGAATAACATTGTTGTGCCTCTGCCAAAGGACACAAAGGGACAAATCCGACAGTACGGTGGCTCCAACGAGTCAAGCTGGCGTCACACCTTAGTCAGCTCGCGATAGAAAGCATCGACAGAGGAATCCTGCTGTCGAATAGAGCTAGGGAGCTCCAAGGTGGAGATGTAGAGAGCGGTGGCTATTGAGACACACATGAAGCATAGTGGACCACTCCCGGTAGTTGGTGCCAGCGAAGGTGACGGATGGAAGTTGCACAAGTGGGTTGGAACGAGGAGCAGCCATGTTTAGAGATATGGAGTACACGACAGAAGGCAGAAGAGCTGCTGTTGGGGTGAGACAGCGGAACAACCGGGTCGAGCACCAACAATAAAGGAGATGGAGCGCGGCGGAGCTGCACCACCGACGACACATCGGCTGATGCTCGGAGCTGGTGGAGGCAGGAGCACACGCAGGCAGGAGCGCTGAGGCGAGCAGGCACGTTGCAGGCGGGGACCTAGCGCACTGACACCGATGCACGCGGCAGTGCAGGGCGAGCTGCGGGCGGGGCCGAGCCGTGGTCCGAGCGGAGCTCACACAGACGCCACGACACGCGTGCAGGCGAGGGGAGCGGTGCTCACGGAGAGACGAGAGTGCAGGCGAGGGGGGCGTGGCGGCGCAGGGCGAGCCGCCGGTCGGGGCAGGGACGAGCGCGGACGCCGAGAAACGCGCATGGTGGTGCAGTGGCTGACGGCGACAGCTATGTGGAGCCAATCCTAGCTTCCTAGCTTGGCTCTGTTACCATGTTAGGCTTTGTTTGACTATTCTAGTATTGACTCCAATCCATATGTGTTGAGGTGGATTGAGGTGTAAATTAGTTTAAGTTACACCCCAATACACCTCAATACATATGTATATGAGTCAATACTAGAGCATCCAAATTAGATCTTAGAGAAGAGTAGAAAATAGTAAGTTTACTATTCCATAGGGTCTAAAAGGGCAAAAGTACATGTGGTAACTTTACAAGAACCCTATAACCCAGAGAAAATACACTAAGGTCAAGAGACTACACATTCCTATATATTACAGCCGGGAGCAAAGCTCGCCGGCTAGAGTATCCACTTCGCTATTTTTTTGGCACCAAAACGATGAACATCGAGTGGACATTATCCTGTATAGCCTCTCGACAACTCCGCACGTCGACATCACGATGCTTCCAGAGGTCGAGCGCGTTTGGATCAATAGCTGTGGGAGGGAGAGGCGGCGCTTGGATCTTTTTCCTTGCCGCGTGATCACGTTCCAATGGCCAAAGATGCTTCACATTTTTCTTTCCTATAACAGGAATGGACGACTCGGTCCTATATGTTACTATATTATTCTAGAACCTAGGCATCGCCTTCTCCACGTTGAGAAAAAGCAACCGCTGCGTTCGACAAAATGACATGGTACATGGTGAAGGAAGCGGCGACAATGACAGTGCCGCCGCTCATCCCACTGTGTCTCTCCTCGCTTCTTCGATAATAACTCGGTTATATTCTGCAGCCAGGGTTCGTGGCGCGCGCAGCTCGGCTCTCCAGCTTCAGGGCCACCGCTTCGTCGGCCTCTTTGGACTTGCCCACCGCCAACTGCGCTGAGTGTAGGCATCTGCTATTGGCAACATAACTCTCCCAATATTTCCAACTTCACTGTTTTCTAAGAATCTGCACATAACCTGATTAGAGATTCACGGATGCAAATCAGACCATTTTTCAGCACGGGCAAAGATGAGTGAAAGCGCCAGTAAACCAATTAATTTATCGAAACCATATAGAAGACACCGAGGCCAAAAATGACAACCATATAGAAACAAAGACGGGAAAACCTACATGGCCAGAGCACGGAGTAGAGCATTGACGACATGGAACACTCAGAACCACGACGCTCGAACGGGCAGCTCACCTACGAACGTTGCACACGATAAAAGCAACACACGTTCCAGACTACCGCGCTTTGGCCCGATCCGCAGCAGAAGAGCCCTACAAAGGACACAAAAAAAATGGCGAACAATCGGTGAGCAGATCGGAGCAGAGAAACTATACGTTGGCTAGCCCTATACACTGGGGGCTCGGCGATGGATTCCAGAGGGAACAGGAGCCCCTCGCAGCTAGGCCCTATAGAACCGAGAGAGGGGAAATGAAATCCGCTGTCGAAGGCCAGATATAGGTGGTTGGCGGTACCTACACGATGACCTGGAACAGCAGCAGCAGGACGACGGCGCTGTGCGAGTGCTCAACGGTGAGAAGACCGGTCGCAGATTTTTTGGAGAGGGAAGAGGAGGGGATTCCACATGGCCGCAGGGAGCAGATGGATGAGGGGCGAGACGTAGTCGTACTCGTGGAGCCAAATCCGACTGCAGGCACGACGAGTTTGGCGACCGCCGCAGCATGACGAGGATGGCGACCGCCGCAGCACGACGAGTTTGGCGACCGCCGCACAGCACCGCAGCCCGCAGGAGAGAACCTGCCCTTGCACGGGAGCACCGCGCGAGGATGGGCCTCGGACAAATACTGTTCCCCACAACCACAAGACTGAACTGCACAATGCGCCAGGACCCAGCGGCGAGTGCTCAACGGCCAAAAATCGCTTGGAACAGGAGCTCGGACTCGGACACGAACACGGACACTGCGTGGAACAGGAGCTCGGACACGGACTCTGGACGCTTCAATCCCGTGTGACTAGGTAATATATATTTATCGTGCAATCACTTCGGTTCAGTCTCTATGATACAACATCCGCAGTTCCGTCTCTCGTGTTCAACGGTAGTATCTCTACAACTTTACTCGATTTCTTTGTTACACCAAGATGTTAGGATACCAAAACGTCGTTGGGGGAGATGACTGAAGCTGAAGAGTAAAGCGCTAGACGTGAAAGATGGTGGAGTAAAGAAAAAGAAGAAGTACCAGCGTGAGGAGTCGTCTCAGACTGAATCTGATAAGAATGGAGATGAAGGGAATCCACATCCTAACTATGACCATCTCACACCAGCAGAGCGCCGCTATATGGAACAGAAGCATAAGATCGACATGCAAAAGATGGCCAAATTCGCCAATAAGTCACACAGGGACCGCATGCAGGACTTCAACCAGTACCTGGCTAAGCTCAGCGAGCACTACGACATCTCCAAAGTTGGTCCCGGCTAACATGCCCAACCTAGCTGTGTTACGCACAAACAATTGTATGTTGTGTGGGTCTATCTAGTTTTTTGTTAGCATTTTATGTATCGTTTTATAATTGTTGTAAAACGACTTGTTGCCACCAACATACAATATTTATTTTCAAAAGCTTGTTCTAAGTATTTTGATCCCGTGTTTAAGCCTTTTTTGTTGCCCGTTTTAGTTGCATTCATTTTATTCAAAATGCGATCCGCTTTTGATATTTTTAGGGAACTCATTTTCTTTCAATACATTGGTAGAGTTTAACAACAGATTATGCCCAAATTTTTCTAGGTCAACATGGCCTTCAATTTGGGAAGTGGGAAATAAGGGTGGGATAATTTGATTCCATGTTTGGACAATTGAATTGAAGATAGGGATAGATAAATAAAGACTACACCCATCCCATGCCCCCCTCCTTTTGCCTCAACCCATTTTTATTTCCCTATCCAATCTTGATGAGATCACTCCGGAAAAGATATGTATTTGAAGAGGTATTCTAAAAGAAATGTCTATTTCAAAAACAGTAGCGTCGATGTTCTCTATTGGAGCTTCTTCCTCTAGATACAGATTCGTGATAAACGAAATCCTCCTAACTCCCATGATATCCTTTACCAAACTGGCAAGGGGATCTTCTTCCTGATCAAATCATAAGGAGTTGGGTTGATCAGAGTTGAAAAGTTGTGGGCAAGTAAAAGTGGAATAATAAAGAGATGTGGAGGTATCGTGGTGATGAAGATTTCACCATGGCCATGCACTCCCAGTTGCTTGAGATCACTTGGCAATCGATCACCAGTAGCTTGGCATCTCTTCTTAAACACTAAATCTCAGTTCAAGCATAATTAAGAAAAAAATGTGAACCTATAGGATAGGCACCTTTTTTTAATAATGGCCACAATTTAAGTATGATCTGAATAAAGATGATCTAGAATGTGTACAAGAAGCAATCATAGAACTTTTAAGACCATAGATGGGTGTATTGTTAGGGTTGATAATGTGCTCCAAATTTTACACTATAAAATTTAATGATCGGATCGGATTAGGATCGGGTCCTATTTCTATTCATTTTTGAACTAAAATTTATTTAGTGCCCTACTATTTTGTGAAGAAGCATTTGGTTCACGATCCATTACCACCCCTATGTATTGTTGGTCACTCGTTTTAATTCTTGAAAGACATCAAAGCGAGACAACACAATTAAAAACAAGGACCTTCTCCCCTTCAATGTATCTTCAGGGTTTTACATAAATTGATGAGAAGGTTATTAAGGTTGAAATTTGGTTTAAGCCTTAATTTGGATCCACAAGTCCGTAACAACCGCTAATTTTGATCAAAAACATGAAAAACTTCTATGCAACGTAGTAGACGTGGCCAAAAAAAAATGACTCGACAATGGATTCAACTCAAACATATATAATATTTGTCTGGTCGACTAATACCTGTGTATCTAGATGTGAAGCCCTTGGAGGATTGAAATATAAACTTTGCTTTCTTCTATATTTCCTGGTAAAATAAAGTGAATTATATGACATAGGTCACCTATCTCTCTATATTATTATTACTATAACAGGAGGCGCGCTTTGTGCGCCCTCCTCTTCAGGAACCTCTTGCGACATACGCGCAACAGTGTTATGTTTGTCTATTCTCACAAACACAAGAAAGGAACACAACTGATATCATACATATTTGCATATACCAAAGTAGGACAACAACATATGTTCCATACAAGGTTCAACAATTCTGACCATCCATATGTTACACCACTCGGTCATGTTTCACGTCTACCAGCCATCATAGCTCGTGTACACTAACATGACTCACCATGGTAGACTCGAAACATAAACATCCTATGCTAGCCAAACCATCTACACATGGCGCTAGAAAAAACATTTTAATCAAAAGATTGCGGAAGGGCTTCTAACTAAGTTGGTTAATTGTTTTGAATGGCTTAAGATAATCCATGTGTGATGTCTTACCCCCAAGTCGTCAAGGTTTTTTTTAATCAAAAGACTAAACTTAAAACAAAACTAAAGCAACAACATCCTAAGGCTCCTTTTAGTTTGGTAGGTATGGGAGGGGATTAAAAGATGTCAACGATGATTAGATGTCCTACAAGTCAAAATTCTCCTCGCCTGAGTCACCTCCTTACCTTTATACAATAGAAAGAAGGTGGTGGAAGGAAGGGGAGGAAGAACAAAGGGCTGAGGTGGCCACGGGCACTGCGATGGACAGATGCAGGGGAGGGCAGAGCAGCAAGGTCACTGAGGAGGGGGAAGGCAGAGCATGCGGCGTATCAAGCACGTGCACATCGTTGTTCACTGTCCGGGAGCCAGCAAAATTGATCTTTAGGTACACAGAACAATAGCACTTTGCAGGAAAATTTTAATTTCGTCCAAGTGTCTTATTTCACGGTTACAACTATTATCAGGATTTTGATAGCTAATCTAATCTAATTCCAGCACCAGCCCCCAACCCTAAACCTCATATGTATATATAAAAACTGAATAAGAGAAGAGGGAGCCCCCCCAACTCTTGCATCTCTGGAGATCACGCCTCATTAACCAATCTTCTTTCTTGAACCAGTGTGTTTCCATTTAGCTCCTGATCTCTTGTGCATCCGATGAAGGTACCAACCTTCTCACCGACAATAGCCTTTGCAATGTTTCCAGGCTCTTGCAAGTTAAACACGACAACTGCATAATGACATGACAAGTTGAAATCTATAAAAATGAAATGAAAAAAAAAATCAATACAAAGTCAAACAGATAGCGTCCATACTGGGAATGTTGTTTTCTTGGCATAGTGTAATAGCAGTCATATCCATTACTGAGAGATCTCTTGTCGTAACTTCATGATAGCTCACAGTCTCCAGAAGGCGGGCATTTGGATTCTGCCTGGGGTCCGCATCATACACACCATCAACATTTGTTGCTTTCAGCACTACCTCTGCATTGACTGCTCACATAATAATAGCGCATAAAAAAGGTCAATGGCACAATAAACTAAGCAAAAAGAAAAACCAACGAAACAGGGTTGTTCATCCGAGGACTAGTCTAGGAAAGCTAAGTTCAAGCCCACACGATGATAGCATGATTCCATAGGCACACAGCACCTTGTGACTAAATGACTGCTTGTGTAAATATGTAGTAAACAGAGTCAGTGAAAACACATCCCAACACAAATTTTGTGCAAGTTGCAGAACTGTGGCAGGAAATCAACTATTCAATCCACAGCTTATATATTTCACTTAATCTGCACCAAAATGTTCTCAATATATCATCATACAACTAAAAGAACAAGGTAACAAGTACATAGATAGCATAAAGTGTTGCCAAGAGAGAGTCCTAGTTAGTCAAATGACCAGCAAACTATAGTACAATAACTACTGCTTAAGCAACTATTTTTAAAAGTGAATGAATAGACATTCCTGCAAGCATGTTTATCAAGATCTTTTTAATCACAATAGTTCATCAGTGAAGAGTAGAAGATGGACTCACTTTCGGCACAACGGAGAGCAGCAGCTGTATCAGTCGTGAAGAATGGGTTCCCTGTTCCAGCAGCAAATATGACAACTCTTCCTTTCTCTAAATGTCTGACAGCTCTTCGGCGTATGTATGGTTCTGCAACTTCTGACATACGGAAGGCAGTCTGGACACGGGTCGGTATTCCGATGCTCTCCATCGTCGCTTGAAGAAATATAGCATTCATCACAGTGGCCAGCATGCTGAATTAGGAAAGCATAATAAGATGTACTGTTGTTTTAATAGTACCAAAACTATACAACTGGTTATCACAAGAATGCCTTCCAGAATGAACAGTAGAGTCACAAAATGTTACAGGAAGATAATAACTAATAAACTACAAGTGGCTTGGAGCTTTGATGAAATGGCAGGTTCCTTAAAACTATTTGCCCTTTCCACTCAGTGAACTATTTTGATGGAATACTCCAGAAAATTTACAAGCAGCTTGAACATTAGGCATGAATAAATGTGTTGATATTAGGCTCACTTTTTGTTTCATTATTTGGCTTAGCTATATCATACTTTATTGCATTCAACTCCTTTTTAAATCTACTTAACAGCTGAGCATAGAATAAGGGCATTGAACATCTTACCCGATGTAATCCGCAGATGAGCGGTCAAGCCCACTACATCCAGCCCAAGAGGCCCCACGGAAGATATTGCCACCGCCAACAACAATAGCAACCTGCAAGGGCTCTCACATTTTTTAATGCACATCATGCGATTGCTTTAGAGAAAACAAAAGGTAAATCACACACACACAAATACACATCCAAAAGCACTTGATAGGAATGCAACAGAATTGAGCCATTGAGATAATGCCTACTATTAAAAAGATGTACTAGCACTCTTTACTTCATCAATTCTAAACCTTGAACCAAGTAATACAAGATGTAATCAATAATGAAATAAAAGACAGGAGGGCACCTCTACACCTAGTTTGGTGACAGAAGCAACTTCTCTTGCAATAGCCATTGTAATCTGCAATAGAGCACATGTTCACATCAATTTCCATGACCCACTCATATAAATCGTCTGCTGTCAGTGTTTAAAGATGCTCCACCAAAAGAAGATTAACCTTTGGGTCGATGTTTTCTGTGTGATTCCCGGCAAGAGCTTCCCCACTTACTTTGAGCAATACCCTTTTCCATCTATATAGCCTTCTGGAACTAGAAGAATCTTCATCGAATGTAAAGCTGAACGGCAGCATCAGTGACGTTTGATTTCTGAAAAACGAAACAAGCATGAGTTTGAATGACAAAATCTAATCCAGAATTACATCGAGGCTTCAACATGGAAAGGAAGTAAGTAGTACAAAAGTGGCTCCATAAACGAAGAAACTCGTGATAGGAAAGTTGCTGATTACACAGAAATGATCCAGCCACAATGTTGCACTTGAGTACCTCTAACATGCATATGTATAACGTTTTATTGCTGTTCATTTCACACAATGATGGTTATAGTCTTATAATAAAGGGACAATTTCCTATATATCACTGTAATTTTGCTTAGTACCTTATTTGCCACTATATATACTCTAATTACTTATATGCCACTCGGATGCAATTTCTTATTTTTTTTTATACCATCGTCAATGATATAGAAGAGATTATAACATACAATTTTCTTACCCTTCTATGCCACGTCACTGGCAGTGACATGCATCCGAGTGATATAGAAGTGATTAATACATTTATGATGTCAAATCAGATATTGGACATACGAAGAATTTTCTCTATGATAAAAGGTAGATGCCCTTGTTATGCTAGCCTCCTCTTCAACTTTTCAATTAGCAGTCAATGATCTATAGCGCCTGAGGGAAACAGACATCTTGGGAACTAGTACAATCAACTACAACGCACCTCGTATAACAGCCCAACAAAATCACCATACCACACACGCGTCACCCACGGCACAATATATAATACGTCTGCTATCACATCGAGCACGTGAAGGTGTCGCGCCAAAAAAACGGCGCGGGTTTCCCGCGGAATGTAAAGCTGCGTACCCTGAGTTGGAGGAGGAGCTGGAGCCCATGGCGGCGCAGGCGCGGCGCTTGGCGGAGAGACAGAGCGGAGCGGCGACGGGATGGGCTCTCCGTCCGAGAGGAGGGAGCATAGGAGACGGAGACCGTGGCGAGGGGAGGCGCGGGAGAAAGGTAGCAGGCCCCGCGGCGGCGGCAGAGGCGGCCATAGTTGCCTGTGGCCGGCTGGCCGCTGGAGCGAGTGCGGCAAGCAGCCGTCGATCTCCGGGATGGGAGGACAAGCAAGGACTGAGAGGATGATCAGGAAGGAGGGGAGATATTTTTTCTCCATTTTAAAGGATAAGGACTCGGGTTAAATGGGCCCGAAATGTGAGTTGCAGCTGGGCAGCACTATTTCGAGCAGCTTTCACCTCTTATCTTTGTATCTCTTATTTTAAACTCTACTCTATAAATAGTGTTATTTATAATGTAAAAATATGTTTTGTACGGTTATATATCTGATCTTTTGAACACAGTTGTTGTTCGGAGACCAAACACAAACTTGATCATATAGCAAAGCTTTAACCTTTCTTTCATGTTGGCTAATTACATAGATCTATAGCCAAAGGGACCTTCGACCCAGCGGTCGTTCATAGCAAGAAACAACAACAACAAAGGCCTCGTGACGGTTGTCAGCAACCAAGGCCTTCGTCGCTACGTCACCTTAGGGCCTTCAACTCCACTCATTCGTCCAAGTGCAGCGAAGGATTCCGCATTGTGAATACTCCAAAGGTGGCAGAAGCTACACGTCGGCCCGTTGTGTTAACCAGATGGCACATCGATGGGCCCACCTATCAGCGTAGTTGGCGGTTATATTTGGTGTGCACCGACCGCAGCGCATGCGGTGCTGTAATTAACCAATTACATGGAATATTTCTTGGATATAGTTGGTAGCCGAGGGTAGGACCCAACTTTGGACCACCTACCCCTGTACGTGCCTATAAATATCCTGTTCTGTAGCGGGATAGGACACGCATAACAAGAAGCTACAATTTCCTGTCATTTGTCTTGTCGTGCACATGAGCTCTATCCCACCATCTTTGAGTGTTTGGGTCCACCTGACAGAGTGTTGTGTGTGTCAGTGCCCAACATTTGACGCCCATCGTTCATGTGACGAAGACTATTCCCACAATGCCTCCCAAAAAGACCACTCGGTCTAGCTCACCATTGAACGAGCCAGAGCAGCCCTCACCGTCAAGAAGGGCAAGCTTACCCTCGCTACTGACCAACCCCTACCACAAAACCCGAAGGCCACCAACGATTCACATGCCGAGGGCCATGCCATAAAACAAAAACAAATAACCACCTCCACCGAACAAGAAGGCGAGGTCCACACCACTAGTTCAGAAAACTGTGGAGACCCCCTCCCAAACCCAAAAAGTCTACCCTACAAAGCTAAAGTTTGGCCGAATCTGACAAGGAACTTTCCTTCGCTCCCCAGGTTTTAACACCGCAGTAGGCCACCAGCACCAACCATTTGGAATGCCTCCGAAAGACAATGATAAAGACCTCCAGGATGGCATGGACCTCGGTATCCACACCGAGAAACAACTATTACTCAAGAGCCTTCGCATATGCAAGGTTGAGGCACACCGTAAGCCAAGGGACCCTTCACACCCACAAGGTTGAGGCACAGCGTAAACCAAGGGACCCTTCATACCCAGGAAGCTCCAAAACATGGTCGCGAACGTCCTTTATCGCAAACCCAAATCCACAATATTCAACAGCTCGAACACACCCATCACAATTATGACCAAAATTACTAGTCATCAAGAGGTGATAGACCACCCAGGAGCAGGGGACTTGGATGTGGTCCACCTCGCAAGTACAAGCCCTACTGCATTTTTCTTGACTAGTCACTCAACCAGAGACTGACGCGCATGGAAAAAGGGATCTCCCAGAGCAGCCAGCGAAGGCCATAGCCCACATATTCCAACCACAATTCCAACACTCTCAGCAAGAAGCATACAACCATTACCAACAGTACCAACCAAATTACCAACCACTGCCATCACACCTAGAAAGGCTACAACTACCACCCCCCTCCGCATCCAAACCACCAAAGACAGTTACCCCCTCCCCACCAAAGGAAGAAGAGTGCTACCCTCAGCTACTGGTCCATGACATAATAAATGTAATTAACGGAAGCTCCAATATAGACTTCGACACGAAAAGACAAAGAAGAGAGTACTATCGAAGTGTCAACCATGTCGCTGCCAACGGGGCAGTCGTCTAGACCAAGTGGTTGCATATCCCCCTTTTTGAAACGAGCGATGCCAGCCTCCTCAATGCCCCACACACCGATGCCATTGTCATCAGCTGCAACATGACAGGATGGGAAATTTGCAAGGCCCTCGTCGATAACGGCAGTCAGACCGACATCACATTCCTCCACGCCTTCGAGAGGATGGGCATAAATCCAAATCAGCTACAACCTACAAATTATCCCATGTTTGGATTCGGAGGCAAGACCAATTCACCCCTCGAGAAAATTATTCTACCACTGTCCTTCAGTACTGTCCCAAATGCACAGACCGGGCAGATCACCTTCGGTGTCATTGACGTGTGGTGTATCCATACAATGCAATCTTAGGCAGGGGGCCATCAACGCCTTCGAAACAACAATTCATGAATTATACTTGTGCATGAAGATCCTAGGTCTCGGTGGAGTCATAACAGTCCTCAGAGATCAGGAGAAAGCCTGCAACATAGAAAGGGACTTCGTCCCCGATCAGCGAAATGTTCATTGTTTGGGCGCTAGTACGCTGACCCATACTCAAGAACCGCCAGCCAAGACTGACAAACACCATAACCCCATCCGAAGTGACAAAGGGCCAAGAAATTACCCCTCGATATCGTGATCCCCAACCACACTATGTTAATTGGTGAAGGCCTAGCCCTGTAGAAGGAGGCTAGCTTGCTCGACTGCCTAAGCAGAAATAATGATGTCGTCACCTGGTTGTCATCTGACCTAGTCGGAGTAAGTTGGAGCATTATTGAGCACATAGTGCATATCAACCCCTCCGCCCAGCCTAAGAAACAACGACTCCGCAAAATGTTAGATGAGAAGATGAAGGCAACCAAGGCCGATGTTCAGCGGCTCTTAGATGCAAAATTCATTGAACCAATCGACTACCCCACTTGACTTGCAAATGTTGTCATGGTCAAAAATAAAAAATGGCAAATGGAGCATGTGCATCGACTTCACAAGCTCAAACAAAGCCTGCCCTAAAGACGGGTTCTCGCTTCCCCCCATCGACAAAATTGTCGGTTCTACAGTAGGTTGCCAGGTCATGTCCCTCCTTAACTATTTTCTGGTTACCACAAAATATTTCTCAGCGAATAGGACAAGGCGAACGCCAGTTTCATCACCCCCTTCGACACTTATTGTTTCGTGAGAATGCCCGAAGGCCTCAAGAATGCTGGGTCCACTTTCTCTAGGCTTACTCAGTCCATACTTAAAGACCAGGTCGACCAAAATATATTCATATATGTTGATGACATCATTGTCACGAGCAAAAGCAAAGCAGACCACCTGGCAGATTTGGTGGAGACCTTCGCTAACATGAGAGAGGCCAGACTTCGGTTGGACCCAGAAAAGTGTGTCTTCGGCATCCAAAGGGGAAAGGTCTTGGGGTACCCAGTGTCATGAAAGGGCATTGAAGCGAACCCCGATAAAATCAAGGCCATAGCAGAAATGCATTCACCAAAAATAGTGAAAGAAGTCTAGAAGCTGACAGGCCGCATTGCAGCCTTAAATAGGTTTATTTCAAAGTCAGGTGAGCGAAGTCTCCAGTTCCTAAAAGTATTGCAAGGTGCCAAGGATTTTGCCTAGGGGCTAGAGCAAGCAACAATGTAATAATGACTTCACTATCATTGTGGATTTGGTGATTGTGATGCGCTTCTGTGCTAGTTGTGTTTTGTTGGCCATTGTCTTTGTTCGGCGAGAATTAGTGTGAAACGCTTCCCTCTCCCCCTTTGTTGATTTGGGGCAAATGCCAGACCTTGGATGGTTTTACTATTATTGTATGGGTTTCTATACCCTCTGGTGTTTTATCGCATTTTAGGTGTATTCGCCTAGATTTTTATTTCAGTCTTGCGTCACCCTTCGATGTTTTTGGCACCCGAAGTTGTCTTCGCCAAGATTTTATTTTAATTTGGCTTCGCCCTTAGGCGTCTTTGCCCCCGGAGGTGTCTTTGCCAAGATTTTAATTTAATTTGGTGTCGTCCTTAGGCGTCTTGTGTGCCCGGAGGTGTATTCACCAAGATTTTATTTTAATCTGGCTGTGCCCTTAGACGTCTTTGCATCATAGGTGTCTTTGCCAAGATTTAATTCACCATTAGGCGTCTTGTGTGCCCGAAGGTGTCTTCGCCAAGATTTTATTTTAATCTGGCTGCGCCCTTAGGCGTCTTTGCACCCAGAGGTGTCTTTGCAAAGATTTTCTTTTAATCTGGCGTCGCCCTTCGACGTCTTGTGCTCCCGGAGGCGTCTTCGCCAAGATTTTATTTTAATCTAGAGTCGCCCTTAGGCCTCTTTTTGCACCTAGTGGTGTCTTGTCGCATGCTGTGAACGGGTTTTACCTGGTGTGACGATGACTGTCTTCGTGGTCGAATGTTGGCTTTGAGAGCCTTTTCTGCCATAGCACATCACTTGGGGGATTTTAGCTGCTTTATTACAAGGCTCTGCCTTATTGAAAATCTCACCCCTTTGTGAGGAAAAGAGTGTGGGCCCGCATGTTGTTTAAATATTACATGGGCGTTCGCGGGCCCTTACAGTTGAAGTTGTTTTTACACAATTTTTTTTTTGTAGATTATCCATGCTCCAACTGTGTTCCAACTGTAGGCCTCTTTGGCTAGTTAGTCTGTAGGCATATGATGAAGTCTTCTTTGAAATGATGTAGGGTCCCTCCCATTTTGGTTCAAGCTTTCCTCTTACTTGTGTTCACGGTGTCCAGATGAGGACTAGGTCTTCTTCATCAAGCTCTTTGGCTTTGACAGACTTTTCTCTCCAAGACTTGGTTGCTTCTTGATATCTTGCAATTGTGTTAAGGGCCTCGACTCTGTGGCCTTCAAGCAAGTCTTTGTCCACAGGTTCGTCAGTCTCTGGTGTTGAGCTATTTTCCACTCTCGGGGATTTTAACTTTAGCTCTTACGGTGTCATTGCCTCAGTGTCATACCTGTACATCAGCTTGAAAGGTTTGAAACCTGTGCATCTGGTCTCTGTTGTGTTTAGTCCCCATACGACTTCGGGAAGCTGGTCGGGCCATTTACCCTTTGTGTCGTCATGTAGCGTTTTCTTGACCACCGTGAATTTTTTCCGTTTGCTCTTTCCACTGCATCGTTGGACTGGGGATGATACGTAGAAGCAAAGTTTACTTTGGTCCCGACTGATGCACATAAATCCTAGAATTTCTGGCTTCAAACTATTTACTGGTGTCCACGATTATTTCGGAGGGGACCCCAAATCTGCATATGATGGTCTACTAGAACATTTTTGGGTTGTGTTTGATGTTATGACAGAGACTGTCTTTGCCTCTATCCATCTGGTGAAATATTCCACTGCGACGAAGGCATACTTCAAGTTCCCATGAGCTGTTGGGATGGGGCCGACGATGTCTATGCCCCAACGTTGCAGTGGCCAAGTGGGGACAATCAGCTTGGAATTCTGCGAGCCCCCCTTCGCAACTTTGGGCGATATTTTGGGCGTCTCTTACGATTTTGGGACAAAAGAAACCAAGCCGCATAGTCTCGGAAGCGAGGGATCTTGGGTTGACATGGCATCGAGAGAAAGTTTGGTGGACCTCGGCCATCAGCTCTCTGCCTTCGTGCCTGGCAGTGCATTTGAGGAGCGACTGGACAATTCCTTGCATGTATAAGTTGTCTTCGATGAGAATGTACTGGCGGCATCTATATGCAAGCCTGGATTCTTCTGAGGGGTTGGATGGGTGGTAGTGTCCTCGTAGATAGGATATTATCTAGGCCCTCTAGTCTTCTTGGCAGATCATACCGATTGATATTGCTTGTAAGTCTAGGTGTCTAATGAAGGGTGTTTCGGTGACCTAATAAAACACATCGGAAGGTAAGGGGTCTCCCCTTGCAGCGGCCTTCGCTAGGGTATTTGCTTCCTTGTTTTTGAGCAATCAATGTGCTGGACTATGAACTCTCAAAATTTCCTTTCAATACTCATCATACCAGACATATATTGTAGCAAAACTGACTCTCGTGTTGCACAATCCTTCTTAATATGATCCACAACTATTTTGAGTATGTTTTGATGAAGTGGGTTTGTCGGCGTTTCGACCCCGGGGGTCCCTGGACCGACGAGTAAATTGTCGCCGCGTGTCCCAGCCCAGATGGGTTGGCGCGAGACGGAGCACGAAGGGGGGCAAAAGGAAGGGGAGACAGGCGTAAAGGGGAAACCCGCGGCCTTCGTGTTGTCCTGCGCCCAGGTCAGGTGCACTTGCAGTAGGGGGTTACAACCGTCCGCGTGGGAGAGAGCGAGAGACTCTACGCGTTGTCCCGTTCCCCCGCGCGGCCAACCTTCTCGTACGAGAGCCCTGGGCCTTTCTTTTATAGTCGTAAGGAGAGGGCCCAGGTGTACAATGGGAGATGTAGCAGTGTGCTAACGTGTCTAGCAGAGAGGAGCTAGTGCCCTAAGTACATGCTGTCGTGGCAGCCGGAGAGGTTTTGGCACCCTGTTCATGTGATGTCGTGGCCGTCGGAGGAGCGCTGGAGCCTTGCGGAAGGACAGCTGTCGGGGTTGTTGAGTCCTTGCTGACGTCTCCTTGCTTCCGTAAGGGGCTGAGAGCCGCTGTCGTCATGGAGCACGCGGGGCGCCATCATTATTTGTTTACCGGGGCGAGCCCGATGGGACGCCGGTCTTGTTCCCCGTAGCCTGAGCTAGCTAGGGGTAGGGTAATGATGGCCCCCCCCTGTGACGTGGTCGGTCCGAGCCCTGGGTTGGGCGAGGCGGTGGCTCCTCCGAGGTCGAGGTTGAGTCTGTCTTCCGAGGTCGAGGTCGAGCCTGAGCCCTGGGTCGGGCGAGGCGGAGACCATCGTTTGAGGACAAGGCTGAGTCCGAGCACCGGGGGTCGGGCGAGGCGGAGTTCGTCGTCTTCCGGAGCCGAGGCTGAGTCCGAGCCCTAGGGTCGGGCGAGGCGGAGTTCGTCGTCTTTCGGAGCCGAGGCCGAGTCCGAGCCCTGGGTTGGGCGAGGCGGAGTTCGTCGTCCAGGGCCGAGACGAGGGCCGAGCCCTGGGGTCGGGCGAGGCGGAGTTCGTCGTCTTCCGGAGCCGAGGCCGAGTCCGAGCCCTAGGGTCGGGCGAGGCGGAGTTCGTCGTCCGAGGCCGAGACAGGGGCCGAGCCCTGGGGTCGGGCGAGGCGGAGCTTCCTATGGCGCCCGAAGCCGGACTTGGTTGCTGTCAGCCTCACTCTGTCGAGTGGCACAGCAGTCGGAGCGACGTAGACGGCTCTGTCTTCTTGTCAGGCTGGTCAGTGGAGTGGCGAAGTGACTGCAGTCACTTCGGCTCTGTTGACTGAAGGGCGCGCGTCAGGATAAGGTGTCAGACCATACTTGCATTAAATGCTTCTGCGATACGGTCGGTCGGTGTGGCGATCTGGCCAAGGTTGCTTCTTGGCGAAGACTGGGCCTCGGGCGAGCCGAAGGTGTGTCCGTTGCTTGAGGGGGCCCTCGGGCGAGACGTGAATCCTCCGGGGTCGGCTGCCCTTGCCCGAGGCTAGGCTCGGGCGAGGCGAGATCGTGTCCCTTGAGTGGACCGAGCCCTGACTTAATCGCACCCATCAGGCCTTTGCAGCTTTGTGCTGATGGGGTTACCAGCTGAGATTAGGAGTCTTGGGGGTACCCCTAATTATGGTCCCCGACAGTAGCCCCTGAGCCTCAAAGGGAGTGTTAATACTCGCTTGGAGGCTTTTGTGCAAGGGGACTGGCCTTTCTCGGTTGCGTTTCGTTTCGGTGGGTGCGCGCGAGCGCACCCGCCGGGTGTAGCCCCCGAGGCCTCGAAGGAGTGGTTTGACTCCTTCGAGGTCTTAGCGCGTTTCGTGATGCTTCGGCCGACCTTTTTGTTCCCTCATGCGAACTGGCCATAGCCCGGGTGCACAGTCGACTCCCAAGTTCTCGGGCTGGTATGTTGACGCTGTCAACGGTTTGGCCGGAGCCGGGTTTGCGAGAGTAGCCCCCGAGCCTCCGCACAGAGCGAGAGGACGATCAAGGACATACTCGACTTTTTTACATACGCCCCTGCGTTGCCTTTCCGCAAGGAGGAGGGGGGGGGGGGAAGCGCCATGTTGCCCTCGGAGGGCGCCGAACATGGTGTCTCCAGTGAGTTGCTAATGGGTAATCCGAGTGGACGCCCGTGCCCCATTCGTTAGGGGTCGGCTAGTGGCCCGGAGGCGCGCTCCAAAACTACCTGCGGGTGATTTGCCGGACCCGGTCCCCTTTTGACGGGGTCCGAGGGCTCGATGCCTCCCTCTGACTGGATTTCGTTACAAGATCATTCCCGTTGGTCTCGGAAATGTCCTAGGGTACCTCGGGAGCGTAGCCCGAGCCTTGGTTATGTATCGAACGTACCCAGGGTCATCCCTCGCTCTGCGTCTGAGGCGGCTGTCGAACCCTTCGGGGCCAGCCTACGAACCCCTGATCAGTAGTGGGCGCGGAGCCCGAGTGGCCTAAGGCGGCCGTTGAACCCTTCCGAGGGGCTGGCCTTCGAACCTATGACCAGTAGTGGGCGCGGAGGCCGAGTGCTCTGAGGCGGCTGTTGAACCCTTTCGAGGGGCCAGCCTTCGAACCTCTGATCAGTAGGGGGCTCGGGGCCCGCTTCCTTCGCGGAGAAGGATCCCTTTCAGAAAATCTCCTTTCCCGGTCCCTGTTGTAAGAGAGAGAAAGAGGAAGAGGAAAAGGATACGAAATCGAACGACGTGGCACACCTTTTTTGACGCGGTCATTATGGTGGAGGTGAAGCGTCGCCTGCTTCGCCTGCCAAAGGTGTCGCCTGTCCTACCGTAGAGTTAATGCGACGGGACGAGTGGCTCGCGGGGCGGACGTTGTGCGTGCACGAGCCGTTCGAGGAACGGAACACGGGCGCGTCGTCTTCACGCCGTGGGAGTGGGTTTTCTCACTGTCCCAGGAGGGGACGTGAGCTTGCTGACGACTTGACCGCTGCTTCCGCCTGCCTGCCACCGCCATTGCTGCCGGCCCATTTCTGGCCGTATCGACCGTCGTGCCTTCTCCCGCGGCTGACTGACCCATGACCGATGTGCTCGGTTGGCACTGTTGGGCCGTGCGCAGGGTCGCCTCGAGTCGCGGCACTGGTTCCGCAGTCGAGGAGGCGCGGTACTGGCGCAAGTGGCGGTGCAGTTTCTCGCACGTAGTAACCGGCGCGCCGGTTACATGACGTGTGGGCCTGGGCCTCCACGCTGGACGCGTCGAAGTCGAAGGGGTGTGCCCCCTTGGTTCAGTTGCATGTCACCTGCATGGCGGTCCGCCCTTTCACCCGCTGGTCTGGGCAAAAGTGGAGGAATGCTCGTAACCGCTGGGCAGTTGCGCGCATCGCGCGCGGCGGTTTTGGCTCCTTCTGTCCTGGGCCAGCTTGCACGATGCGTGGGACCCAGCCCCCGTGTCGTAGGGGGAGGACCTTGGAGCATGTTGGAGAAGACTCAGTCCGCGACGGCTGAGGATGCAAGTGGGGAGAGTTGCCTTTAAAAGGAGGGTGACCCCCTTGAAAGGCAACCACGTCTTCGCGCTCCCCTCATGCATCGCGTCTTTCCATCTTCCGAGCCCCCGGATGGGGGGCGCCCGCGGTTCTTCTGCCTTGTCATCGTTGGAGGAACGCAACTTCGCGGAAGTTGGTACCTTTCAGCCATCGTTCGGCTTCAAGGATTTTCATCAGGCAGCACAGCTGCATCCCCTCGCCGGTGGTCACCCAAGACGGTGACCACCAGTTCGATGGTGGGGAGAAGCGAGCCGGGCTGCGATCTTGATCCCGCCCTCAGCTTCAAGGATCTTCATCATCCTGGCTGGGGCGAAGGCCGGGCTGAGCCGGAGCTCTACCTCCCGCGCGGGTTCGTGGGTCACCTTCTCCCTCAGCATTCGAGGGAGAGGGCACTCACCGGCCTAGCGGGAGGGTCAGACTTCGACAACGCGGGGCTGGTCGGCGGCGAGCGTCGTCAGCTTCAGCGTGTTGGGCTCGCTGGCTCAGCTGGCTCTGGCTCGGCTCCCGGTGCCCCCTCCTGCCGCGAGAGCGGTTGTCGCGCCGCGCACACCGGAGGACCGCCCAAGACGTCGCGCGCTGCTAGGGCGGCGTTCGTGTTCTGGGGCTGTCCTGCCTTTGCCCCGGTACGGCGCCTCTGCGCTCGTCCGGGAGGACCTGAGTGGGGATCTGCCGGTGGGCAGATGGCTTCCGTCGTCGGCGCTGAGGTGGTGGCGGCTGAAGAAGTCCTCGTCGCCGACGGGATCACCGCCACCATTCGCGCTCCAGGCCTCCGGCTCTTTGGCTTTGATAGCTTGTCCTCGCCCCCCGAGCGGGGACGTGGGCGAGGGCCTTGTTGCAGCAGCGTCCGTCCTGAGGCCATCGCTGCTGCTGTTTGGCCACCTAGAGCGGAGGTTGTTGTCGCTGCTGCCGGAGCGGGCGTCGGCGAGCCATCCGTCGGCCTTCTGTTGCTCCGCAGGCCCTCCAACGTGGGGGGTTGTTCGTACCTGCGGAGGTGGAACCGGGGTTCCGTTTGTAATGGCACCTTGGGTGCCGGTGTCTGTTCATTACGGCTGCCGGGGCCTGAACATGTATGTATGTTTGGCATGAAGCCGTGTTTCTTCCTCATTTCGAGCACTAGGACTCACCTGTCGGCTAACTGAACTGCTTCACTAAGCGTGAGTTGCCTCGTGCGAAGGTGACGAGTGAGGTATCCGTATCCCGGAGGCGTAGGAGTCCCTCGGCTCGGTCGGCCTTGCCGCCCAAGGCCTCTCTTGCTTAGTTAAAGGAACCCTCGGCCGCTCTTCGATGAGCCGAAGCCGGAGGCAGCAGTGTTAGCATGGATAGAGGCAGAGTTGGCTCGAAAAGAAGACTTCGTCGGCCGGAGCCTGGCCGGGCCGTCCACTGGCGGGACCGACGCCGGAGTCGAGTTGCTGAAGCCATGAGCTGGGCTGGTGTCCTCGGAGGACAGCTGGCTGATGCTTCGGGGCGGCCGGCCGAGGCGTCTGCTCGGGCCGGATTCCTGGAGGAGACCCCAGCGGCGATGGCCCAGGCGTGGTGCCGATGTCGTCCTTCGGAGCGGAGACCCTCCGACCGTGTTGCCGTCCGAGGCTCGGTCGGACTTCGCCGAAGGTGGAGTTGACGCCGAGGGTGCTGCTGCTCCCCCTCCATCGACGTCTGAGCCTGCAGGATCGGTTCATCTTGTAGTGTGCGTATGTTTTCTGCGGCCGCCGAGGCCCAAACATACTGTCGTCGCGTTGTAAAGCTGCGTTTCTTTTCCTCTTGTTTCGAATATCTGGACTTATTTGTCGGTAACAGAATTGTTTGTCCGAGCAAGAGTTACTTTTCACGGAAGGTGATGAGTGAGGTATCCGTATCCCGGAGGCGTAGGAGTCCCTCGGCTCGGTTGGCCTTGCCGCTTACGTGTACTCTTACTCGTCCGTAGGATTCTGCTATCGATATAGTCGAGGAGGCACGGAAAATCGTTTCGGCAGAAGAGTTTTCGAGCGTTAAGACTTGTTCGGTCCGCGGAATCGCTTATCCGAGCGTGAGTTACTTATCGCAGAAGGTGATGAGTGAGGTATCCGTATCCCGGAGGCGTAGGAGTCCCTCGGCTCGGTCAGCCTTGTCTGCTTACGTGTACTCCGTCGTTTTTAGGATCCCACTTTCGAAGTAGTCGAAAAGCACGAAAGACGTTCTAGCAGAAAAGATCTTTTCCGAAGAAAATTTTGACGCAGAGGGGGGTTCCCCCCCTTCTAGCCCCCGAGGGAGGGTCGGGCTTTGCCGAGGCAAGGCTGACCCTTCCTTGATGGTTAGACTTTGTGTGTGAACGAGGTGTACGAACAACTTGAAAGCATCTTAAGGGTAGAAGCGACGTAGCTGTCGAATGTTCCAAGCGTTGTTGTAGACCTCGCCTTGACTGTTGGCCAGCTTGTATGTCCCGGGCTTCAGAACCTTGGTGATGACGAACGACCCTTCCCAAGAAGGCGTGAGCTTGTGCCGCCCTCGGGCGTCTTGTCGCAGCCGAAGCACCAAGTCTCCCACCTGGAGGTCTCGGGACCGATCCCCTCGGGCGTGGTAGCGTCGCAGGGACTGCTGATACCGCGACGAGTGTAGTAAGGCCATGTCCCGAGCCTCTTCCAGCTGGTCCAGTGAGTCTTCTCGGTTTGTTCGATTGCTTTGGTCGTCGTAGGCCCTCGCCCTCGGGGAACTGTATTCTAAGTCTATGGGCGAGATGGCCTCGACCCCATAGACTAGAAAGAACGGTGTGAAGCCCGTGGCTCGGCTCGGCGTCGTCCTCAGACTCCAGACCACCGAGGGGAGCTCCTTCATCCATCGCTTGCCGAACTTGTTGAGGTCGTTGTAGATCCGTGGCTTGAGTCCTTACAGAATCATGCCGTTGGCATGCTCTACTTGCCCATTCATCATGGGGTGAGCCACGGCAGCCCAGTCCACCCGGATGTGGTGATCCTCGCAGAAGTCCAGGAACTTTCTGCCAGTGAACTGGGTGCCGTTGTCGGTGATGATGGAGTTCGGGACCCCAAAGCGATGGACGATGTTGGTGAAGAACACCACCGCCTGTTCGGACCTGATGCTGTTTAGGGGTCGGACCTCGATCCACTTGGAGAATTTTTCGATGGGGACCAACAGGTGCGTGTAGCCCCCGGGTGCCTTCTGCAAGGGACCGACGAGGTCCAGACCCCACACAGCAAACGGCCAGGTGATGGGTATTGTCTGCAGAGCCTGAGCGGGCAGGTGGGTCTGCCTTGCGTAGAATTGACACCCTTGGCAGGTGCAGACAATTCTAGTGGCGTCGGCCACCGCGGTCGGCCAGTAGAAACCTTGTCGGAAGGCTTTTCCAACAAGGGCTCGAGGCGCTGCGTGATGACCGCAAGCCCCCGAGTGTATTTCTTGTAAGAGCTCCTGGCCTTCGGTGATGGATATGCATCGCTGGAGGATGCCTGAGGGGCTGCGGTGGTAGAGCTCCTTCCCGTCTCCCAGCAAGACGAACAACTTGGCGCGCCGCGCTAGTCACCGAGCTTCGGCTCAGTCGAGGGGCAGCTCTCCTCGGTGGAGATATTGCAGGTACGGGGTCTGCCAGTTTCGATTAGGCATGACCCCGCTCTGCTCTTCCTCGACGCGCAGTGCCTCACCCTCGGGGGCCGAGGGTGCCTCGGGCTGAGCCGAGGCCTTCTCGGGCTCGGGCGTGTCGTCGGTCTTGACTGAGGGTTGATGTAGGTCTCGGGAGAAGACGTCCGGGGGAACCGTTGTTTGCCCCGAGGCTATCTTAGCCAGCTCGTCCGCAGTCTCGTTGTATCGTCGGGCGACGTGGTTGAGCTCGAGCCCGTAGAACTTGTCTTCCAGGCGCCGAACCTCGTCGCAGTAGGCTTCCATCTTCGGGTCGCGGCAGTGGGAGTTCTTCATGACTTGGTCGATGACAAGCTGCGAGTCACTGCGAGCGTCGAGGCGTCGGACCCCTAGCTCGATGGTGATGCGCAACCCGTTGACCAGAGCCTCGTACTCAGCCACGTTGTTGGACGCTGGGAAATGGAGGCGCAGCACGTAGCGGAGGTGCTTCTCGAGGGGCGAGATGAAGAGCAGACCCGCGCCTGCTCCTGTTTTCATCAGCGACCCGTCGAAAAACATGGTCTAGAGTTTCGGTTGGATCGGAGCTGCTGGAAGCTGGGTGTCGACCCATTCAGCCACGAAGTCCGCCAAGACTTGGGACTTGATGGCCTTCCGAGGGGTGAACGAGATTGTCTCTCCCATGATTTCCACCGCCCACTTTGCAATCCTACCCGAGGCCTCTCGGCACTGGATGATCTCCCCCAGGGGGAAGGATGACACCACAGTCACCGAATGAGACTCGAAGTAGTGTCGCAACTTCCGCCGCGTCAGGATCACCACGTACAGCAGCTTCTGAATTTGTGGGTAGCGGATCTTGGTCTCGGACAGTACCTCACTAATGAAGTAGACCGGCCTCTGGACGAGCAATGCATGCCCCTCTTCTCGTCTCTCAACCACGATCGCGGCGCTGACCACCTGAGTGGTAGCGGCGACGTAGATCAAGAGGGCTTCTCCGGTAGCGGGGGGCACCAAGATGGGCGCGTTCGTGAGGAGCGCCTTCAGGTTCCCGAGGGCTTCCTCGGCCTCAGGGGTCCAAGTGAAGCACTCTGCCTTCCTTAAGAGGCGGTACAGAGGTAGGCCTCTTTCGCCGAGGCGCGAGATGAAGCGGCTCAGAGCCGCAAGGCATCCCATGACCCTCTGTACGCCTTTCAAGTCCTTGATGGGCCCCATGTTGGTGATGGCCATGATTTTCTCCGGGTTGGCCTTGATGCCCCGTTCGGAGACGATGAACCCCAAGAGCATGCCTCGGGGGACTCCGAAGACACACTTCTCGGGGTTGAGTTTTACGCCTTTCGCCTTGAGACACCGGAATGTCGTTTCAAGGTCGGAAAGGAGGTCGGAGGCTTTCTTCGTCTTGACTACGATGTCATCGACGTAAGCCTCGACCGTTCGACCAATGTGCTCGCCAAACATGTGGTTCATGCACCTTTGGTATGTCGCACCCGCATTCCTCAAACCAAACGGCATAGTAACGTAGCAGTACATGCCAAAAGGTGTGATGAAAGAAGTCGTGAGCTGGTCGGACTCTTTCATCCTGATTTGGTGATATCCTGAGTAGGCATCGAGGAAAGACAGGGTTTTGCACCCAGCAGTGGAATCCACGATTTGATCGATGCGAGGCAGAGGATAGGGAACTTTCGGACATGCTTTGTTTAGACCAGTGTAGTCTACACACATCCGCCATTTCCCTCCTTTATTTCTCACAAGCACAGGGTTGGCAAGCCATTCGGGATGAAATACCTCTTTGATGAACCCTGCAGCCATCAGCTTGTGGATCTCCTCGCCTATGGCTCTGCGCTTTTCTTCGTCGAATCGGCGCAAAGGCTGCTTCACGGGTCGGGCTCCAGCTCGGATATCCAGCGAGTGCTCGGTGACTTCCCTCGGTATGCCAGGCATGTCCGAGGGACTCCATGCAAAGACTTCGGCGTTTGCACGGAGAAAGTCGATGAGCACTGCTTCCTATTTGGGGTCGAGCTCGAAGCCGATCCGGATCTGCTTGGAGGCGTCGTTGTTGGGGTCGAGAGGGACGGACTTAACCGTATCCGCTGGCTCGAAGTTGCCGGCATGGCGCTTCACGTCTGGCGCCTCCTTGGAGAGGCTCTCCAGGTCGGCGATGAGGGCCTCAGATTCGGCGAGGGCCTCGGCGTACTCCACGCACTCCACGTCGCATTCGTACGCGTGTCGGTACGTGGGGCCGACGGTGATGACCCCGTTGGGGCCCGACATCTTGAGCTTGAGGTAGGTGTAGTTGTGGACGGCCATGAACTTGGCGTAGCATGGCCTCCCCAGCACTGCGTGGTAGGTTCCTCGGAACCCGACCACCTCGAACGTGAGGGTTTCCCTTCTGAAGTTGGAGAGAGTCCTGAAGCAGACGGGCAGATCAAGTTGTCCGAGGGGCTGGACGCGTTTCACGGGGATGATCCCGTGAAAAGGCGCCGCGCCTGCACGGACCGAGGACAGACCGATCCGCAGGAACCCGAGGGTTTCGGCGTAGATGATGTTGAGGCTGCTGCCTCCGTCCATGAGGACCTTGGTGAGCCTGACGTTGCCGATGACGGGGTCGACAACGAGCGGATATTTCCCCGGGCTCGGCACGCGGTCGGGGTGGTCGCTTTGGTCGAAGGTGATGGGCTTGTCGGACCAGTCCAGGTAGACTGGCGCCGCCACCTTTACCGAGCAGACCTCCCGATGCTCTTGCTTGCGGTGCCGAGCCGAGGCGTTCGCCGCTGGCCCACCATAGATCATGAAGCAGTCGTGGACCTCGGGGAACTCCTTTGCCTTGTGATCCTCCCTCTTGTCGTTGTTATGGGCCCTACCACCTTCCGCAGGTGGCCCGACCTTGTGAAAGTGGCGCCGAAGCATGACGCACTCTTCGAGGGTGTGCTTGACGGGCCCCTGATGATAGGGGCACGGCTCCTTGAGCATCTTGTCGAAGAGATTGGCACCTCCGGGAGGTTTCCTAGGGTTCTTGTACTCAGCGGCGGCGACAAGGTCCGCGTCGGCAGCGTCGCGTTTCGCTTGCGACTTCTTCTTGCCTTTCTTCTTAGTGCCGCGCTGAGTGGACGCCTCGGGGACATCTTCCGGCTGGCGGCCATGGGGCTGCTTGTCCTTCCGGAAGATGGCCTCAACCGCCTCCTGGCCAGAGGCGAACTTGGTGGCGATGTCCATCAGCTCACTCGCCCTGGTGGGGGTCTTGCGACCCAGCTTGCTCACCAGGTTGCGGCAGGTGTTGCCGGCGAGGAACGCGCCGATGACATCCGAGTCGGTGACGTTGGGCAGCTCGGTGCGCTGCTTCGAGAATCGCCGGATGTAGTCCCGAAGAGACTCTCCCGGCTGCTGGCGGCAGCTTCGGAGATCCCAGGAGTTCCCAGGGCGCACATATGTGCCCTGGAAGTTGCCGGCGAAGGCTTGGACCAGGTCGTCCCAGTTGGAGATCTGCCCCAGAGGCAGGTGCTCCAGCCAGGCTCGAGCGGTGTCGGAGAGGAACAGGGGGAGGTTGCGGATGATGAGGTTGTCATCGTCCGTTCCACCCAGTTGGCAGGCCAGCCGGTAGTCCGCGAGCCACAGTTTCGGCCTTGTCTCCCCCGAGTACTTTGTGATAGTAGTCGGGGTTCGGAACCGGGTCGGGAACGGCGCCCGTCGTATGGCCTGGCTGAAAGCCTGCGGACCGGGTGGTTCAGGCGAGGGACTCCGATCCTCCCCGCTGTCGTAGTGTCCCCCACGCCTGGGGTGGTAGCCTCGGCGCACCCTCTCGTCGAGGTGGGTTCGACGGTTGCGGTGGTGGTGCTCGCTGCCGAGGCGACCCGGGGCCGCAGGCGCTGTGTTGCGCGTGCGCCCGGTGTGGACCGAGGCTTCCTGCATGAATCGGGAAGTCGCGGCGCGATGCTCCAAGGGGTACCCCTGCCGTCGGGAGCCAGAGCTTTCGGCCCGTCGGACCGCGACATCCTCCAGGAGATTCTTGAGCTCTCCCTGGATACGCCGCCCTTCGGTGGTCGATGGTTCCGGCATCGCGCGGAGTAGTATCGCTGTCGCGGCCAGGTTCTGGCCGACCCCACTAGAAGCCGGTGGCGGCCTTGCCCTAACGTCGTCGGCAATGCGGTGCTGGATGCCCTGGGGTAGATGACGCGCTTCTCCGGCCGGAGCATGGTCTGCCCATTCCTGCCCGATGTTCCGGCGGAACGGCTCAAGTGTTACTGCTCCCTCGTCGAGCCTGGACTGCATCTCGCGGATTTGCTCGAGCTGTGCGTCCTGACCCCCCGCAGGGACTGGGACCACAGCTAGCTCCCGAAGGATGTCAACGCGAGGCGCAGGCCTAGGGGGATCACCGTTTTCGGTATACCAAGGTGGTTGCCTTCGCCGGGACCCCCTAGATCGACGTGGAAACATTCACGACTTGGGCCGCAGTCCTCGTCGCCGAAGCTGCGTCTACCTTCGGAACAATCGGAAAGGCAGTAGTCGCATGCGGTCATGAAGTCCCGCATGGCACTGGGGTTACCGAGTCTGGAGAAATCCCAACAAAAGTCGGGCTCGTCTTCTTCCTCGGAACCCGAGGGTCCGTAGGTTGAGATGGCCGTCAGCCGATCCCAGGGTGACCGCATACCGTACCCCAGAGGGTTTGGACATGCCTCTATGAAGGCTTCCACCGAAGCGAAGTCGCTTGGTGGGTCGAGGCTGAATCCAAAAGGCACGAGATGGGAATCGGTCGGTACCTCTTGGTCGACGAGCGGTGACGAAGTCGCGTCAGGGGCAGACTGCACCGTCGTCTCAGGTACGAGGGTGACGCCCAGCAAGTCCCTTGCGAGCGTGTTGGCGTCGTTCGTCCGCTTGGAGTTGGCATGTTGCGGGGAAACGACGCTCGTCTTCGTCTCAGACGCGAGGTCGACGCCCGTCGTGTCCCCCGTCGGGGCACCGGCGCCGTCGACTCGCTCGATAGCCGACGAGGTGCCGCCTCCTGCTTGGCCTTGGTTGCCCCGCCTCCTCCTCCATCGGCGGGGGAGGCGACGGGACAAACCCGAATATTGTTCTTCCGCCACGTGGGGAAGACGTCGTTGATTCCGCCGCTGGTGGGTGGGTTGTTGGCCGCCATTGTCGCTGTCGCGTGGCGGAGGAAGGAGTATCAAGTCGTAGCTGCCGTCGAGGGACATGAACTCGATACTCCCGAAACAGAGCACCGTCCCAGGCCAGAAAGGTTGTTGGAGACTACCCATCTGGAGCTTGACGAGAAGCTGTTCGTCAACACGCAGCAGGCCCCTACCTGGCGCGCCAACTGTCGGCGTTTCGACCCCGGGGGGTCCCTGGACCGACGAGTAAATTGTCGCCGCATGTCCCAGCCCAGATGGGTCGGCGCGAGACGGAGCACGAAGGGGGGCTAAAGGAAGGGGAGACATGCGTAAAGGGGAAACCCACGACCTTCGTGTTGTCCTGCGCCTAGGTCGGGTGCGCTTGCAGCAGGGGGTTACAAGCGTCCGCGTGGAAGAGAGCGAGAGACTTTACGCGTCGTCCCGTTCCCCCGCGCGGCCAACCTTCTCGTACGAGAGCCCTGGGCCTTCCTTTTATAGGCATAAGGAGAGGGCCCAGGTGTACAATGAGAGATGTAGCAGTGTGCTAACGTGTCTAGCAGAGAGGAGCTAGTGCCCTAATTACATGCCGTCGTGGCAGCCGGAGAGGTTTTCGCACCCTGTTCATGTGATGTCATGGCCGTCGGAGGAGCGCTGGAGCCTTGCAGAAGGGCAGCTGTCGGGGCTGTCGAGTCCTTGCTGATGTCTCCTTGCTTCCGTAAGGGGCTGAGAGCCGCTGTCGTCATGGAGCACGCGGGGCGCCATCATTATTTGTTTACCGGGGCGAGCCAGATGGGACGCCGGTCTTGTTCCCCGTAGCCTGAGCTAGCTAGGGGTAGGGTAATGAAGGCCCCCCTGTGACGTGGTCGGTCCGAGCCCTGGGTCGGGTGAGGCGGTGGCTCCTCCGAGGTCGAGGTCGAGTCTGTCTTCCGAGGTCGAGGTCGAGTTCGAGCCCCGGGTCGGGCGAGGCGGAGACCATCGTCTGAGGACAAGGCTGAGTCCGAGCCCCGGGGGTCGGGCGAGGCGGAGTTCGTCGTCTTCCGGAGCCGAGGCTAAGTCCGAGCCCTCGGGTCGGGCGAGGCGGAGTTCGTCGTCTTCCGGAGCCGAGGCCGAGTTCGAGCCCTGGGGTCGGGCGAGGCAGAGTTTGTCGTCCGGGGCCGAGACGGGGGCCGAGCCCTGGGGTCGGGCGAGGCGGAGTTCGTCGTCTTCCGGAGCCGAGGCCGAGTCCGAGCCCTGGGGTCGGGCGAGGCAGAGCTTCCTATGGCGCCCGAAGCCGGACTTGGCTGCTGTCAGCCTCACTCTGTCGAGTGGCACAGCAGTCGGAGCGACGCAGGCGGCGCTGTCTTCTTGTCAGGCTGGTCAGTGGAGCGGCGAAGTGACTGCGGTCACTTCGGCTCTGTCGACTGAAGGGCGCGCGTCAGGATAAGGTGTCAGGCCATCCTTGCATTAAATGCTTCTGCGATACGGTCGGTCGGTGTGGCGATCTGGCCAAGGTTGCTTCTTGGCGAAGACTGGGCCTCGGGCGAGCCGAAGGTGTGTCCGTTGCTTGAGGGGGCCCTCGGGCGAGACGTGAATCCTCCGGGGTCGGCTGCCCTTGCCCGAGGCTAGGCTCGGGCGAGGCGAGATCGTGTCCCTTGAGTGGACCGAGCCCTGATTTAATCGCACCCATCAGGCCTTTGCATCTTTGTGCTGATGGGGGTTACCAGCTGAGATTAGGAGTCTTGGGGTACCCCTAATTATGGTCCCCGACAGGGTTCGAACCCTGAGGGCTCTTAGCTTGCAGAAACCTAGAATGATCGCCTCGTACTCCACAATGTTGTTTGTGCATTTGTTGGAGTCGTTTGTGAAACTGAGGCAAGTGGCATATCTGTACTTAGACCCTGAAGGAGTTGTTAGTACTGCTACTACGCTGGCCCTGAATGGCCTCAGGCTCCATCGCAATGGACGACCCATGCATTTCGTTGGTTGGTGGCGAAGTGTAACACCCTAAATTTTTTGGTATAAAAATTTCTTTGCTCTGTACTCAAATTCAGGTGGTACTCTTTTCTTTCTCACTTTTCTTTTCCCTTTATTAAAACAATAGAGAGCTATTTTGTTCTATGTTGGCATGAGCCTCAGAAGTGTCTTGGTTGTTGCATTCATGCTGTTGCATATTGTTTCTTAGTGCAAGAAGTGATTGAAACATGTTAATATGCCTTGTAGAAGTTTCCTAACAATTTTCATAATTTTCTAAATATTTTTCTATTTAAAATTCAAAATCTATTTATTTGAGGTACTTAAATACGTTGTTTGAGTTCATTGGGTGCCAAATCATGTCTAGGAATTTTCCTAAAATATTTGAAGCTTTCGAGATATTTTTCGGACACTAAAACGATTTCAGTCTTTTTCTGTAATGATTTTTAATTTTAAAAATGAGATAATTACGAAAAATAAAATATCTTCAAACTTTAGCAATGAGGGTTTGCACGCCAAGATATCCTTCTCCGCGTGGAGGAAGTCGAGGAGCACACTTTCATATTTGGGAGAGAGCTTGGACCCGATGTGTACCTGTAATACCCAAAAGTGTAATTAATAAAATAGAGTGATCTACTTACATGAGTTGCCTCCATTTATTTGAACATTTAAAAGTGGATAATTAAAACAAGGACACATAAATAACCTGTGCATCATGCTGGAATTTGATTGTTTGTGCATTTAATAATAATGATAATATTAATAAGGTTACATTAGGAATGTGAATTAGAGATTAAAACCTAACTCAAATCTTAGAATTTGGAAATAAGATATAGAAGGAGAAGAGAAAAATAGGAAAAAGACCCTATCTATATATAATATAAGGAAAATATCAACAGCTTGGACTAGTACATCTAATTCAAATTCAAAAGTTACAATCAAGATTTGGATTTAAAATTTAGGATCCAAAAAGGAGGAGAAAAGAAAATAGAGAAAAAAGAAAAGAAAAAAAAGAAAAGGGAATAAATGCCGCTTGGGCCGAGATGCCGCTTTCGGCCCACTACAAATTCCTCTCTCGTGGCCTAGCAGACACACCCGCACGCTTCGTCCTCTGCTCGCTTGGGCCCGCTCGTCAGTCATCCCTCACGGGAGCGCGAGGTAGAAGTCGTTGCTGACCCTAGGACCCACTCGACAGTGACGCGCCCACACGCTCGCGCGGATCGCCGAGTAGAGGGCCCCACCTGACGGCCATTATTGTGGATCTTCCACCTCTCCATCGCGCCGGGCGTGGATGAGATCTCCGCTGCGTGCGCACGATTTCAGCTGGCGGGTGCAACCAACCCCGACCCGTCCCCCACCGCAACCATAACCCGAAGCGGGAGTAGGAATAGTGGCCCTAGAACGCTGCCGGGATTTCTCCGGTGATGCTCCGCCGCCAGGAGGG
The DNA here is from genome assembly GCF_902167145.1 of Zea mays. NCBI lineage: Eukaryota > Viridiplantae > Streptophyta > Magnoliopsida > Poales > Poaceae > Zea > Zea mays. The sequence goes on from NC_050098.1 coordinate 147,852,283, forward strand.
ACCGACGCCGCCGTTGAGTATATCGTGGGTAAACGACAACCGTTCGACCATTGATCTCCGCGTGGACGGCCATGATTCAATACGAGATATACCCTTTCGCGTGTTTGATCTAAACTGTAGATGGTTCATCCGAGGGTAGATCGTAGTGACGGGCGTGGCCGGATCTCAGACGTCGATCTCAGATCCGAGGGTCTGAGTCGTGTAGCGGTTCGAGCGCGGGATGGATCTAATCGTGGCCGTGGATTCTAATCCGACGGCGGTGAAGCACTTGTACCCTTTCGCTGTGGCAGTTTAGCATATGAACCCCTAGCAATCTGCGAAATAAACCTGCAGTCCATAGCTTGGCGTTCTAAGTCTGGGGATTCTTTCGCGAAAGCCCCTGGACTTCTCTGTTTTTGGTGCACAGTCCAGAGGGTTAGAAAATTAGAATAATTAATGGAGAAAATGATTTTGTTGATTAAAAGAAATCCCCAAATCTTGACTAATTCATATAAAATTCATTTTAACTCCTTTTCAGTTCATTCCAGTTTCTATAATTTTGTAATAATATTGTTTATCACTTAATGCCACTGATTTAGCATGAAACCCATATTAAAATTAACCACTTTGATAATCTTGTACCAAACACATAAATACTTCAGAAATTCATAACTCGCAATCCGTAACTCCGAATTTAGTGATTCTTTTTCCTACTATCTCGTTTTAATGCGTAGATTATTATTTTGATACATGTTTGTTTGGTGTGATGTTAATTTGCATCGCATTGGGATTTATTATTAATTTTGATCTATTATTATTCTGGTTTGGTATTTACTTACATTTAGTAACTGCTAATAAAATTTGACCAACTTATTAAAAGCAATGCTCAGCTTTAACCCCTATTGTTGATCAGCCTTACACTTCACATGAACTCCCACCTTTGGTGAGTTCATGCACATTATCCCCACAACTTGTTGAGCTATGATCTTTTGTGAGCTCACCCTTGCGATATATAAACCTCCCACAGGAGTTGAACAGGTGGTCCAAGAGGAGCCGTACAATGAGGAGTACGAGTTGATTTAGGTGGCGTCTTCCAGTCAGCTTTATGGCGCCAATATAACGCCCTAAATTTGGGGGTATAAAATTTCTTTCTAAATATCTACCAAATTCAGGTGTTACCCTTTACCTCTCTCTAGTCTCTCTCTCTCTCTCTTTCTTTTGAGTAGATGTAGCTTAATTAGTGAAGGGATTAATTATTTATTTTTGTCAAAACTTATATGAGTCATGAAATGTTGTATCATGGTGAGCTTAAATATACTTTGAATTGTTGCACATGTTTGAATTAGTTTGAATTTGAAACTTTATTTGAATTTGAATTGAAAACCCTAGAGAAAATAAAATAGAAAAGACACTAGAAATTCAGATTAATAGAAAAAGGAAAACAGCCCAGTCGTCCCCTTTCCCCGGCCTTTCGGCCCACCTAGCCCGCGAGCGCGCCCACCTCTCACCTTTCCCTCTCGCTCTCACTGTCAGCTGGGCCCGCCTTGTCGGCGCGTCCGCGCCTGCGTGCACCTCCTCGCTCTCGCTGCCGATTGGGACCCGCTTGTCATCTCTCCCCCAACCGTCTGGCCATCTTGCGGAGCTACGCGCTTGCCCACGTCCCGGGGAAGCCGACCTCACCACCACGTCCCTCATTGGACGGCCCGTTCCGTCAGCGCGTGCCCGTGGTGCCGCGCCTACGCGTGCCCTCCGTCACTGACCAGCGGGCCCGACCTCTCCGTGGCCCGCCTGTCAGGCCCACACCATTTTCCCCCTTCTGATCATTTGAGTCGCCGACCCGTGGGCCCCACCCGCAAGAGAGCGCCTGCGCTCGCTTCCCGCACCGGGGATACCCGGGCCGCTGACGCGTGGGACCCGCTGGTCAGCCCTCGCGTCTGATCCCACGCGCCTGCTTCTAATCTCGGGCGTCCGTTCCCAATCGGATGGCCGAGAAGCCCGAATACCGTTTCACTGTGGTCGATTTGCTTAAGACCCCCTCGGTTTTCTGCGAATGGAACCCATAGTCCTTAGATCTCTCAGCCATGCCCCTGAGTTATTGCAGAAAGGACCCTGCACTCATATCTAATTTCGGATTTAGGCCTAATTTTGTGTTTTAAACTTCAAAACTTGTTTATTCCATATCTTTTGCATATGAACTCCAAATTTAGTGATTCAAATTGCAAAATGTTCATATGATTATTCTCTATCCAAATAAATTATGATCATTGACTGTCTGTATACTCTAATTTTATGCCTGGGCTATAGGTTAGTTTATGTAACAATTTATTTGTGTAACAAGATAAATAAAAAGGAAACCCTAGTGGTAAGTAGATGTTTAATATTGTGAAGATAATAATATGTGATGCATGGATTTATCTCTAGTTTAACTTTTATGTCTCATTAAAATAAGTAGAGTTAGATTATGTAATCATGGACAACCTTTAAAGGACAATTAACTACTAAATGAGATTAGTTCACTTTATAAATTAAACTTCTTTTGAGTTTATACTTTTCCTTTTGAGAAGTGTTCCATTGGTTGTACATGATTGATGTACTGTTTATTTATCATTTACCAAATGTATTGAATGCATGATCGCTTTATTTAGACAACGAGCAGCCCGTGGTTCCTGAGTGTGTTGCTAAAGATCTTTCTAAGCAACAACCTGTTGAAGGCAAGTGTCCTCTGACCTATTATGTACTACATACTTTATAATTCATTGTCCCGTATTACTTAATTGAAACATACGGATTGACTAGCTTTGTATTTACTTATCCTTATTTACCTTTTGGGTTTATCATGGTTAGCTTTATGCTATTTCTTCCACTTAATCAATGAACAAGATGTGAACATTTATGATACGATGATGTTATCCCAGTGATGATATTGTGATATTCTAGGGGACTCAGGTCATTTTCCTTAGTACCTCTCCGTAAGGACCTATTCGTGGAGTGACCACCCGTGATAACAGTGCAACCTTGAGGGTGGAATGGGACACCCTTAGCTAATTAATTTGATAAACCTAGGGGTGCAGTTGGCTTTGCCTGAGGGCCGTCAATGGGGGCCAGGGCATAGTGCTCGCTCTGCCAAGGGGGATGCAGAGGTTCATTCGATTTGGTTTTGTTAGTCACCCACCTCGGGGAGGTGTACTACGTCTGTACGACTGGCGAAACCTAATGAGCAGCTATGCACCAGGGGAGTCTTTGTAAAGGCTACGTAGTGAGACCCTACTAGGTCACCTTGGTAGTGATCAATGGGGATTCATGGTCTCCGGGCAGAATGAGAATCACGACTTATGAGTTAAGTGTGCAACCTCTCCAAAGTGTTAGAAACTGGTATATCAGTCGAGCTCACGGTTAAGAGCGGTCTTGGGATCCTCTTTGATTAAAAGAACTTTGATTACTTTTATGATGATGGTTAATAATGATGGTTATAATTTCGATCTCTAATATTTCCTCTTGGAGGGAGTACATTTAGGTAATAACTGGGTTATTACTAAAACTTGGCTCTACTAATAGTAATAAATACTTGACCAACTAAAAGCAACTGCTTAACCTTAACTCCACATACAGCTAGTCCACTTTAGCCAAACGGGACAATTGCTTGGTACGTTGATGTGTACTCACCCTTGCTTTACACACCACCCCACCCCAGGTTGTCTCCATTGTACTCAGTGCTCAGTAGGAGATGCTGACAACATGGAGGACTTTGAGGAGTTCTAGGACTACGAGTAGTTCTAGTTTTTCTTAGTGGCAAATCCCCAGTCAGCTGCCTGTGTGGGCCTTATCTACTATGTTACGTATTTCCGCACTTTGATATTAATGTTAATGACTATGGCTATGTATTAGACTCTGTGGATGTCTTGGACATCTTATTGTAATAAAAGTGTAACACCCCAGGTGTTACTCAGGGTGTCCACCCAGGGCTACCCCATTTAACCTATTATCACATGAGGATTGGTTTGGGCAAAGTACATCAAACTTGGAATTCAAGGTCCTAAGCAAGTGCAAACCATCTTGGATATCATGCCCTAGTTTGTCATGCACATCTAAGGGGAGAATTTCCCAAAACCCTAAAGCAAACCCCTTTGGATAATGGGAACCCTAAATGAAGCTAGGATCAAAAGATCATGTAAACCTTATGATCATGGCTTGGGCCAAATATAAAAGTTGTAGTATACTTCATAACCTACAAATGATAGTAAGAAAGTAACCCCAAAAAGATTTCAGAAAAGCCCCAAAAAGTTCACCCAAGGTTGAGCACGAGAGCAAATTCAAAATTTGCCTAAGTCTAAAAACTAACCCTTGAACAAAGATCCCACATGTTCACCTTAATCCAAAATTCAAAACACTTCGACCCAATTGACAAAGTGGCGCCAAATTAACCCTAGAATGCCCTGGAAAGAGGTGACACCTACCCTAGGGCGTTTGACACGACTTGGCACCATTTTTGTCTCGGCTTGGACCTAGCTGACACAGCCAACTTCTCACCCCTCTATCTCCCTACCCCGACCATATCTTGACTTGGAACTCACAGCAAAAAGGTAGGATATGGAGCAGGGAAGCGACCGTACACAGTGACTTTGCCAAGATACGCACGCTAAGGTGCTCAAATCTGCCGTTGAACCATGGCAGAAGCGAGCTCCCACGTGTTCGACGCGGGCTGACACCCGGGGGCGCGCTCAGAGCACGCCCGTGCGCGAACCCCCGCGCGCCCGCGGCCGCCCGTGACCACGCCCGCGCCACGGCTATAAAGCCCATCCCAGTGCTCGGCTGCCTTCCCCGTTGCCTCCTCCGTACCACGCCTGACTTCCCCGAGCCCGCCCTTAGCTCCGGCGACCTCCCCGCGACCCGCCAGAGCCGCCCGAGAGCAACCACCGTGGCCAGCCCCTTTCCCGTCCTCCTCCATTCGATCCAAGCCTTCAGATAGCTTCCTGGTGAGGCAGTGAAGCTTACTCAAGCTTGAACCGAGGACCCGCGTCACCGGAATAGCAGAACCGTGCTCGCCGGAGTTCATCCCCCCTCCGGCGCACGTGGACCGGGTAAATCACTGAGCCATTTTCCGATTCAATGCACAGATAGCCTCTATATCATCCCAGGAAGCTCACCGTGCCGTTGGATTGGACTAGGTCGCCGTGGTTTGGCCGGCACACCCACCGCCGATGAGGGTACCCGCCTGCGCGCGTGGACCGAGCGATTCTGGCCATCCCCATCGGCGAGCCGTACGTCGTTGTGACCGCCAGAACCTCCCCGAGCCAACCCTACCCCTCGCCGGACTTCTCTCATCGCCGGTAAGCCGCGCCACCCCTTTCTTCTCTACGGATACTGTTTACACCTGGGAGGGACCGCAGGTGAGAGGAAGGGAAAGTCAGGGGGGTTTTGCGCATTGTCAGTCACACAAAGGAATAGTGGCGCAAGGGTAGAACTGTGAAGGTTTATTAGGAAAGACCCTGGGGACCTCGGTGTAAACTGCTTTTCCAGAAAACTTTATTAAACCTGATTTTAAATTTGAACAGAAACTTTGAAAATCCATAACTTCTGTTTAGTTCATCCAAATTTGGTCAAACCAATTTTGTCAGACTTTGAATAATGTAACCTACTTAAGAAAAATATAAAACCCCCTATGTACTATAGAAAACTTTAAGGTTCTGATTTAATTATAGTTTTGGCCAAAAGCTCAATAATAGGAAGAAAAATAGTTGTACTATTTGTCTAGGGTTAGAAAAATTTGGAGAAATTTATGTCTACCTACTGACCTAATTAAAAATGCTAAACCTCTCTGTCCACCCCATTAAGTTAGTTTTTACCACTTATTTCACCATATGCTTAAGGTTAAGAAAAATAGAAAGTGTGATTTAAATAAGGAACTAGAGGGCACCACTATTTTTGTTAGGGTACTTATTCAATGTAGTTCACTGGAAAAATCTATTATACCCTGGTTTAGTATAAAATAAGTAGGATACCTTTTATTTTAATAAAACAAGAAAAACTTAGAAAAACCCTACAAAAATAACCCCAAGGTGAAAACACCCCAACCCTTGGGATAACTAATGTTTTGTAAATAAGAACTTAGGAAAAATATGAAATCTGCTGTTTGACATTTTTCAAATAACAATGTAGTAGAAAGTGCCTTTTTGACATTTAACTTTAGAAAATCATAACTAAATGACCATCCCTTAGCTTTCTGTGATTTTTAGCACAGAAGCCTATTATTGCTGTTAGAGGCCAACAAAAATAACTCTTAGGGCAGAGCTCACCCCAATTAAGAGATGTAGTGTAAAGTGGCCCTTTTTACACAACTCTTGTTATTTTTGTCTAAAGCATAGCCTTTATATTTTAAGCCTCAAATTCTTAAGACAGGCTAGAATTGCAAATGACAATCCACTGTAATTTTTACAGAATTGTTGGAAAATATTAAACCACTGTCGTAGTTCAAACCTACACTAGCAACCATAAGTAGAAAATAAAGAAGGGAAAAGTGAATAACAGGAAATTAGTGTCATCCTAAAAACTCTTTATAACTTGTCCACTAAAGTATATAAAGGCAATACTAACTCCCTATGATTATCCTCAACAAAAACCTAAGCCTAAAAGTGATAAGCATAACCCACTAGAAGCCCCGCATGACCAAGAAACCCTAAGTTACTCCTTAACTTAGTTTTCTTTCTTAACATAGTGTTATTAAATCCTGCATAATCATGACATACATATTCATTTCATTTCGATAGACTGCAACCTTGCTGACGGAGAGTACGTCCTCGTGCCGGAGCAAGGAGCTGCTCAGGAGGTAGCCCCAGATCCAGCACCAGAGCCTGCACGAGAGGACCTGTCTGCCACAGCCTTGGAAGGCAAGCCCCGGTTTTATGCATAACCATGTTATCTATGCTATTTTACTACACTTATTGATTGTAGGATTGAATGTGCACTTAAGTGTAGGAGTTGCTTGAAACCTTAGTTGCATGATCTCAGGAACCCTATTGAGATGAATACTAGCATGCTAAGTCGAGTAGCTGCTTTATTAATTAGGAACTCAGTAGAAGTCGAGTGATTTTTCTAGCACTCGCGCGAGGTCAGGAAATTGGTTGTATCCATTTTCTTCTCATAATGATGCTGGTTGTGGACAATAGTCTATGGGGATTGGTTGTCCACGGGATAAAAATTTGAATAAGGATTAAGGTGTGGTACCGTGTGTCAAGCGTTTGAACGTACTAAACACATACCGAAAAATATGGTAAATCGGTAAGCCTAGTACCTGAGTGAACCCGGCAGTGGACATATTCCCTCACGCGACCTGAGACATGGTCTCCATTCTGGTTATGATGGGTACAAGTGCGGTCACTGCACGACGGCAGTCGGGGTCAGTGAGGCATTATACGCCAAGGCGGTGAGCCCTGATCTGCTGACGGGGAATCGATGGGGACGGTTGATATGTGTGGGGACGGAGTGCCCCTACATGTCGTGTGTTTAGGTTTACCTTGCAAGGATAAAAACTCGATTCAAATCGTCTGCTTCTCGCAGCTAATGAGACTGCTTGATCCATGCTGCTACATTGAGTAACAAGTGGAATTGTGATGAGATGATACAAAATGTTGATTGCTAAAAATGTTTGCTACCCTGTATGAGTAGATAGTACATCTTTAGCCTTAAGAGAGTCACACTTAATTTGACAAAGTTAAAAACTTGATTTAGAAACTCAGCTAGTGCTTTTGGCAACCAAACCCCACAGCCAAACAGCTGCATGTCTAGAGGTAGAGGAGTAGACTCCTCACACCGGGTAAGTCTAGCTGAGTATTAGTATACTCAGCCTTGCTTGTGGCATAATTTTACAGGTTCTCTGGAGGACATGGTTGCTGGAGTGACTTGGCCATCCATCTTGCCACCGGGTTGGACTGTCGAGTGGGCCCCTACCTCGGCTGAGGAGGAGCATGAGGAGTGATGGGACAGGCTTCCCCACCTCTCTGTTTATTTATCGTTAGTTTTATTCCGCTGCACTTCGAACAATGATGACTACTTTTGCAAAACTCCGATGGTGTTGTAATAAATTAAATACTCCTTCATGTATGGTTTTATGCTTTATTGTATTTGCTCTGTGACTCACCTTCGAGTGAGATTGTGGTACTTGATCCTATTAGTGGCCTAGTCGGACTAGATCCGAGGGATTGACGGGTTATTCCCATTTAAGTGTAGTCTAGCCTCTAAGGCGGGACTTAGGCACTTAAGTCGGAATAATTCGGGCAGTTCCACCACAGCTGGTATCGGAGCTTGTACCACCACAGAGGAATCAATAAAATGTAAATACCATCATTTTCCAAAATAAAACTTGATAGAAACAATGTTGGATAGATAGTAGGACGAGCAGAATAGACCTAGGACGTGAAGCCTTAGGATGATAGAAGGGTAGCTAGGTGGCTAAGTGATTAGGCCCTACAGGCCACTTTTACAGGATGGGAGTTCTTCCCTATTCCCTTTATCTTGTTGTGAGGTCGTTCAGGACGAGCATGCATGCATTCTTTAATTAAACAAATGGAAAATTAGTAAGGACTTAATTTATGACCAACTAAGTTCCCCAGTACCATTTTATTCAACTAGAGAAAGGCCGAGTCTTATTTTTTTTTCTTGTTCTTTTTATAATTCTTTTTCTTTTACTTACACTTAACCGTACACAGATGACTTCCCACGGATCCTCAGATGACGGTAATGCACTGTCCCACACTGACGGGCTTGCACGAGAGGGCTTTCCTCGCATTCTGTGGGAGGTACTTCAGGGGGCAGGATATACGACACCCCCTCAGTACGCGGTGCAGCAGTTCGAGAAGCACCGAGTGCCCCGCTGTAGGGTGAGGATGACCTTGGAGCCTCATCCCCTGCAGCCAGGCTGGCGCTCGTTGGACTCTGAGTCTTTTGGATACCGGGCTGAGGACACGATCGAGGCGATCGCTCTGCACGGGTTGACAACTTTCTGCGGATTCCATCCTTTGGAGCTGTCTACCCACCCCATTGGCTTGTTCCCCGTTGAGAAGGAGGACGACCCAATGTGGAAGGATCGGGTGGAGCACGCCAAGGATATCTGGGCCATCTACCCAGGACAGACTGCGCACTTGACCGTACGGTGCATGAATGCTCTGTACCGTCTGCAAGTGATGCGCGGTGAAGCGATGTCCCATCTGATGGCACTATTGGAGGCGACCAAGATCACTTTGGACAACAGAGAGGAGCTTGTGGTTGATTTGTCCACTGAAATGGTGGAAAAGGACTTGCAGGTGGAGCAGCTATCCACTGATATCCAAGAGTTGGAGGAATTGGTGGGCACCAGGGAGAACACCATCGAGGTTCTCGAGGATCAGCTCATTAACACTCAGCAGCAGCTTGCTGAGGCTAACGAGCACTTGGATATGCATCACCAGGAGATCCAGGATATTGAGGCCAACGAGGACGTCGAAATCGAGGGAGGAGATGAGCCTGCCTCTAGTTTGGACACTGCTGGCTCAGGGAGACCACCTTCCCCTGAGTCGAGTGTTGCCTCGTTCGCTCACTAGGTGTCCGGGATAGGGTTAGACGTCGATGATGATAGGACTCTTCGCAGCTAGCTTAGCTTTTGCACCCTTGGGGTACTAGGCTAGATAGAGTTGAGTCTTTTTGGGACTAATGATGTAACCGTGATAAACTCTCTTGGAAGCATGATTGATGGATGCTGTTATCAGTTTTAAATTGGAAGGAAAAATTTATGCCTTTTTTAAATCCTTTTTGTTTAAGTTGGAATCTATCATTTTGCTTTCGACTCTTTTCGCCGCGATTAAACCTTGAACTTGGAGATATTGTGTTAAGTATATATGTGGTTTTTCAGATGGCCGAGAGGTAGCGTCGTGGCCAGAATGAGCGCGTTCCTCCACCGCCGCCACCGCCTCCCACTCTGCAGGAGCTAATGGCTCAGCAGAATGAGATCTTGAGACAGCTGGCTCAGCGTCAGCCACCACCTCAGCACTATGGCGGTGGAGACCATCAGCGTCACCCAGCGGCAGCTACCTACCAGGAGTTCCTCAGTACCCAGCCACCATTGTTCACCTAGGCAGAGGACCCACTTGATGCAGCTGTGTGGTTGCGAGTGGTGGAATCCAAATTCCCGCTACTCCATGGAGCTTGCTCAGAGGTCACTAAAGTCAGGTTCGCCACCCAGCAGCTTCGCGGACCCGCAAGGACTTGGTGGGACCACTTTCTTGCTATGCAGCCAGAGGATCGAGAGGTGGAATGGAGAGAGTTCAAGGCAGCTTTCCGGGGACACCACATACCAGCCGGGATTATGGACCGAAAGCTCAACGAGTTTCTGGCACTCACTCAGGGCAACAGGATAGTGTTGCAGTATGCCCAGGCTTTTAATGACTTGTGCCAGTATGCTGGATATCACGCAGATATGGATGAGAAGAAGAGAGACAGGTTCAGGAGGGGGCTCAGCACTAAGCTCCGTGACCGTCTCAACACCGTCAGGGCCAACAGCTACAATGAGTTGGTCAACATGGCTATCTCCCAGGAGGACTGCATTACAGCTCGACAGGCAGAAAAGAAGAGGAAGACCCCTGTGGCAGGACCTTCAGCTCAGCCACAGCGCTTCAGGATTGTGTCCGACACACAGAACAGGGGACCCCAGCAGCAGCAAGGGAGATGGGTGATCCGACCACAGCAGCAGCAGCAGCAGGCACCCAACCGCGCCCAGTTTCCAGCTCAGAGGAACAATCATCAGCAGCAGCAGTACCGCCAGGCAAATGACAACAGGTGTTTCACATGTGGCAACACCGGACATTATGCCAAGAATTGCCCCAGGAACCAGCAGAGGCAGGGGCAGAATGTTAATCAGAACCAAGGCAAGAGGCAGAAGGTGCAAGTGAGGCAGGGCAGGCTGAACTTCACCACCATGGCTGATATTCCAGAGGGAGCACCCGTCATGACTGGTATCTTTACAGTTTTGAATTATCCTGCTATTATCCTTTTTGATTCTGGTGCATCGCATAGTTTTATTAGTGCCAAATTTAGTGCCAAGTGCCAGTTGCCCTTTCACCACACCAATGGGGGTATCACAATTTCAACACCAGGAGGCAGGGTTGCCACTTACCAAATTAACAAGAATGTGCCTATAAGGTTTGGTAGTCTGATAATTAAAACCAACCTCCTCATTTTGGGATTGGATAGTGTGGATATCATATTGGGAACTGACTGGTTGACCAGAAATCAGGCTGTGATGGATATTGCAGCTAGGGCCATTGAGGTGCACTCACCAACTTGTGGTGGAACCACACTATATTTGCCTGACCAGGGTTGTACCCGTTCTTGTGCCTTCGTTATGATAGAGTCCCCAGTAGAAAAGATCCCAGTGGTCTGTGACTACCCAAATGTGTTTCCGGATGAATTGCCAGGGATGCCACCTGACCGAGACATCGAGTTCGCCATTGAATTGCAACCCGAGACTGCTCCTATCTCCAAGAGACCCTATAGGATGCCTCCCGCGGAATTGGCAGAACTGAAAAAGCAATTGCAAGAGTTGTTGGACAAGGGGTTTATTCGCCCAAGTACATCACCATGGGGATGTCCAGCCCTATTTGTGAAGAAAAAGGATGAGAGCTTGAGAATGTGTGTTGACTACCGCCCTCTTAATGTGGTGACTATCAAGAACAAATACCCACTGCCCCGCATTGATGTTCTGTTCGATTAGTTGGTAGGAGCCAAAGTATTCTCCAAGATAGACCTTCGCTCGGGCTACCACCAGATCAAGATCCGTGCCAGTGATATTCCCAAGACGGCCTTCTCAACCCGATATGGGCTGTATGAGTTTTTGGTGATGTCTTTTGGGCTGACCAATGCCCCGGCTTATTTCATGTACCTGATGAACTCAGTGTTTATGCCAGAGTTGGATAAGTTCGTGGTCCTTTTCATTGATGATATTCTGGTCTATTCCAAGAATGAAGACGAACATACTGAGCACCTGCACATCGTGCTTCAGCGACTGCGCGATCATCATCTTTATGCTAAGTTGTCTAAATGTGAATTCTGGCTGAAGGAGATCAAATTCTTGGGTCACACAATTTCTCAGGATGGGATATCAGTTGATCCTGAGAAGGTACAAGAGGTGATGGATTGGAAACCCCCGACTACAGTGAGGCAGATCCGGAGTTTTCTGGGTTTGGCAGGGTATTATCGACGATTTATTCCGGATTTTTCCAGAATTGCTAAACCAATGACTGAACTGTTGAAAAAGGGAGTCAAGTATGATTGGAGCCAAAGGTGCGAAGATGCCTTTCACACTTTGAGGCAGCATTTGACAACGGCCCCAGTGCTGGCTCAACCTGACAACACCAAGCCGTTTGAGGTTTATTGTGATGCTTCTGGTACGGGATTGGGATGTGTCTTGATGCAAGATAACAGAGTCATTGCTTATGCTTCCCGAGCACTCAGACCCCATGAGCAGAACGACCCTACACATGATCTAGAATTGGCAGCTGTGGTTCATGCTCTTAAGATATGGAGACACTACTTGATGGGAGCTCACTGTAACATCTACACCGATCACAAGAGTCTCAAATACATCTTCACTCAGGCAGATCTGAACATGAGGCAGAGAAGATGGTTGGAGTTGATCAAGGACTATGATTTGGAAGTACATTACCATCCTGGTTAAGCCAATGTTGTGGCAGATGCTTTGAGTAGAAAGGCCCAGTGCAATTGTATGAGCATGGATGCGAGAGTTACCACCCTGTGCGATGAATTGTGCAAGCTGAACCTGGAAGTTGTTACTTCGGGTGACCTAAGTTATATCTCGGTAGAGCCCACATTGCAAGAGCAGATAGTCAGGGCACAGATTGAGGATAAGGGTGTTCAGGTGATCAAAGAAATGATCAAGCAGAAGGCAGACAGATTCAAGTGCTTCCGGCAGGACATCAAGGGAATTCTATGGTTTGGAGATCGATTAGTTGTTCCCAAGGACCCTGAGCTCAGAAAGAAGATACTAGATGAAGCTCACCTTTCCAAATTCTCCATGCACCCTGGTAGTAACAAGATGTACCATGATCTCAGATCTTTATATTGGTGGACCAGGATGAAGAGGGAAATTGCCAAGTACATATCCGAGTGCAATACCTGCCAGAGAATCAAAGCCAATCATTTGAAGGCAGCAGGCCCTTTGCAACCCCTTCCCATACCATCTTGGAAATGGGAGGACATTTGCATGGACTTCATAGTGGGATTGCCCAATACCTCCAGGCACCATGATTCTATTTGGGTTATTGTGGACAGATTAACTAAGACTGCTCATTTCTTGCCAGTGCACACCACCCACAGGACAGAGAAGTATGCAGAGATCTACATTGACCAGATAGTTCGTCTGCATGGGATACCAAGGACTATAGTCTCAGACCGAGGAGCACCATTTGTGGCACGATTTTGGGAACAATTGTAGGAATCACTTGGGACCCAGGTCATACGAAGCTCAGCCTATCATCCCCAAACCGATGGCCAGACTGAAAGGGTGAATCAGATTTTGGAAGACATGTTGCGAGCATGTGCACTGCACTACGGAAAGGATTGGGACACGTGTCTTTCCTTGGCAGAGTTTTCTTACAATAACAGCTATCAGTCCAGTCTGAAGATGGCACCTTTTGAAGCTTTATATGGGAGAAGATGCAGAACTCCGCTGAATTGGTCTCAAGCAGGAGAGAGGGAAATTTTTGGGCCAGATTTGGTACTTGAAGCAGAGGCAAAGGTCAGGATCATCAAGAAGAACTTAGAAGCTGCTCAGGCCAGGCAAAAGAGCTATCATGACAAGAGGCGGAAGCCTCTACAGTTTGAGGTGGGAGATCATGTTTACCTTAAGGTATCACCCACCAAGGGTGTCCAGAGATTTGGGATCAAGGGCAAGTTACACTACAGGAAACGCCTAAATTTTCGTGGGCCAGACTATTTTCGTCGGCTGGCCCACGAAAATACAATGTTATTTTCGTCGGCAAGAGTGACCGACGAAAATGTGTCCTATTTTCGTGGGCCAGCGAAGATTTTCGTCGGCAGGCCCACGAAAATACGAAAGGTATTTTCGTCGGCCTCGGGGACCGACGAAACTGTGTGCTATTTTCGTCGGCCGTAGCTAGGCCGACGAAAATAAGTGGCGTATTTTCGTCGGCCGCATCCAGGCCGACGAAAATTAGTCATTAACCGGCCTGTATTTTCGTCGGCCTCATTAAGGCCGACGAAAATAAAGGCCCGTTAACCTCCATCCGGCTTCAGCGCGCATCTTCTCTCTCGCTCACTCGTCTCTAGAAGCGCCGCCGCCGCCCGCCGTCGCCGCGCTCGCCCCGCCGTCACCGCGCCCGCCTCGCCGCGCCGCGCCCGCCCGCCATCGCCGCGCTCGCCGGAGCGCCCGCGCTCGCCGCGCCGCCGGAGCGCCAGCGCTCGCCGCACCGCCCTCGGCCCGCGCTCGCCGCGCCGCCTGAGCGCGCCCGCCCTCGCCGAGCAGCCCGTGCCCCGCCTGCGCGCGCCCTCGCCCGAGCCGCCCGCCCGCCGCCTGAGCGCGCCCGTCCGCCCTCGCCGAGCCGCCCGCGCCCCGCCTGAGCGCGCCCTCGCCCGAGCCTCTCACTGCCCGCCTGAGCGCGCCTGCCCGCCCTCGCCGAGCCGCCCGCCCGCGAAGAAGGGAGCACGCTGCCGCACGCAGCCCGCGCGCCCTCGCCGCGCTCGACGCGCCGCCCGCCCGTGAAGAAGGGAGCTCGTGGCCGCCGTCGCGAAGAAGGGAGTCTGCCGTCCGTCCACGCCGCGCTCGCCATCCGTCGACGCCGCCCTCGTTCCCCGCGGTGAGCCTCCCCGTCTCCCTTCTTAATTTGATGCACATGGCGGCCGTGGCGTGCCGTGCGCGCGGCCGTGGCGGTCGTGGCGGCCGTTAACCGTTATACAGATTGTTAAGGCGGTGGTGAATTGGTTTTGTATAGTGAAGAGTGCATGCTAGATCAGTGGTGATCAGTAATCATCAGTGATCAGTGCCTCATTATCCTCAATGTCTCATTCTATTATCTTAATTTTAGAGTTTAGTTTAATGTTTGGAGTTTAGTTTTGATCGTTAACCGTAGCGAACCGTATGCGTCACCCGTTCGGGAACGGCGAACGTCACATTGGCTTGTGAGGTTCGCCGTTCCGGAATTGTCCACGTATTTTGGACAGCCTGAGAGTGTAGGCCGATGCTTGTGATTTGTGACATGTGCCTTATGATTTACGCGGAATTTCGGTTGTGTAACCCAGTTGTTCTCCAACACACCATGTTCAGGCGTGTGCTTGGAGAGCAGCGAGGTTATGCTGCCGAAATTTCGCGGCAATCGTAGGATACATGTCACAAATCACAAGCATCGGCCTACACTCTTGGGTGGGTTTAGGGCCTTTACCTAATAGGGAGTTCACCTAAGCCACGGACGATCGTTGATGTTCTTTGTGTTTTGTTTAGCCTTTGAAATGGACGGTGATCGGAGGGTGATGTATGACGGGTGGAGAAAGGATGGGGCACATTCGAATGAATGGATGGGTGTAACAAAGGCTTTTCTTGAGCACGCTTTCAAAGATGCAACTGGTCGTCTAGTGAAGTGTCCTTGCAATCGCTGCGAGAACAAGTGGCCTCAGAAGAAGGAAGAAATGGAGAAACACCTTTGCAAAAGTGGGTTTATGCCGAACTACCTTGTATGGTACCGGCATGGAGAGTCTATTAAACACGTTGACGCGGAGGTGGAACTTGATGACGATCATGATAGGATGGACGACATGTTGCATGATCTTGGTAGGGATGTTGAAATGAACGCTGAGGAGCCGGGGCAGCTTCCACGCGATGCTCAGGAATTCTTCAGGCTACTCGCCGCGGGGGAAGAGAGACTGCACGAGCACACTCAGATGTCAGTTCTTGGGACTCTCACAAGACTAATGGCGATAAAGTCGAAGCACAACATTTCAAACAGTGCTTACAACGACATCGTCCAACTGATGGGCGAGGTTCTCCCGGAGAATCATAAGTTGCCAAAGAATATGTACTTCGCAAAGAAGATGTTGGCTGGTCTTGGGATGACATATGAGAAGATCGACGTGTGTCCCAACAGTTGCATGCTATTCTTTGAGGAGGATGACAAGCTGGACCGTTGTAAGCATTGTGAAGCTTCTAGATATGTCGAGGTGACAAATGATGAGGGTGAATTGGTAGTTACGAAGGTCGCAGCTAAGCAACTTCGTCGGTTGCCCATCATTCCTCGGCTTTCAAGGTTGTTCCTCAACAAGGAAATAGCTCTGCATATGACATGGCCAAAGAATGGTGTACGTCTCGTCACTGATCCAGACATAATGGTCCATCCGTCGGACGGTGATGCGTGGAAGGCAATTGACGAGTTTGATCCCGAATTTGCAAACGACCCTAGGAGTGTACGGCTTGGTCTATCGACGGACGGATTCACACCTTTCAATACCAGTGCAAGCCCTTACTCGTGTTGGCCTGTCTTCATTGTGCCATATAATCTTCCTCCTGAGTTGGTCAATAAAGAAGAGTTCATGTTCCTTGCACTAGTCATCCCAGGCCCCGAGCATCCAGGGCCAAAGCTGAATATGTTTGTTCGCCCTTTAATTGAAGAGCTGAAACAATTGTGGAGAGGTGTGAAGGCTTATGACAGCCATACTGAAAAGGAGTTTACCATGCGCGCTGCTTATTTGTGGTCAGTGCATGATCTGCTGGCGTATGGAGATTGGTCTGGATGGTGTGTTCATGGTCGGTTGTGCTGTCCCATATGTATGAATGATACGGATGCATTCAGATTGAAGCATGGTGGGAAAGTGTCATTCTTTGATGCTCATCGACGTTGGACTCCATTCAAGCATGATTTCAGGAATTCGCTTACTGCATTCAGAAGTGGAGCCAAAATCAGAAATGGGCCACCAAAGAGGCAAACTGCACCGCGGATAATGGCATGGCATGCTTGTCTGAAGCAAGGAGAAAATGATAGGTTTCAAGGCTACGGGGAGGACCACAACTGGACCCATATTTCATCAATATGGGACCTTCCGTATGCAAAAGCCTTGATCATGCCGCACAACATAGACTTGATGCACCAAGAGCGTAATGTTGCTGAAAGCATCATAAGCACATGTTTCGATGTGACTGATAAAACGAAAGATAATATGAAGGCAAGAAAAGACATGGCTGAAATTTGTAAGAGACCGATGCTCGAGTTGAAAGTAAGCGATAAAGGGCATGAGAGTAGGCCGCGAGCTGATTACTGCCTCAAGCCAGATGAAAGGAAAGAAATATTTAAGTGGTTGAAGAATCTGAAATTTCCAGATCGATATGCGGCAAATCTGAAACGGGCAGTCAATCTGAAGACCGGTAAATTGATCGGTTTGAAAAGCCATGACTACCATATTATTATGGAGAGGCTGATGCCCGTGATGTTTCGAGGCTATTTTAAGGATGAGCTTTGGAGCATATTTGCAGAGCTGAGTTTCTTCTATAGGGAAGTATGCGCAAAGACGGTATCGAAGAGGTTGATGCAGAAATTTGAGAAAGAAATTCCAATTCTTATTTGTAAATTTGAAAAGGTTTTCCCGCCAGGATTCTTCAATGTGATGCAACATCTAATTGTGCATTTGCCTTGGGAAGCTTTGGTAGGCGGACCAGTGCAATTCAGGTGGATGTATCCTATAGAAAGGGCGTTGAAAAAGCTTAGGGCGTCTGTTCGCAACAAGGCTAGAGTCGAAGGGTGTATTGCGGAGGCTTTTGCCCTTAAGGAGATATCTCAATTCTCAACCAGGTATTTCGCTCGAGCCAACAATGTGTTTGCTCCTTCAGTGCGACTTCATGTCGAAAATGAATCGCCCCAAAGCACCCTTCAAATTTTTGCGAATCCGGGTAAAGCAGTTGGAAAAGGGAGTGTACGTCACATTGAAGGATCAGATTTGAACACGCTAATGCTATATATGTATAGCAATATTGACAGCACACAGGAGGCGTTCGAGTAAGTTTTCCTCATAGTTACTTCCATTTTCTCATCTCATAATTTCTATAGTGTGTAATCTCCATGTTTCTAATATGTCCAGCATGTTTGATGAAGAATGTTGGAAATCTACTAGTAAACCTACGGCCATCCAATTAGAAAATCTTCGACGTGATGGGTTGAAAGGTGGACCAAACTTCGTGCAGTGGTTTCGTAATTATGTTAGTAATTGTCGTTCTCTCATTGTCCATACTTAAACTTTGAATTTTGGACTTCGAAGATATAATGCATATACTAATTCCTTGTATAGGTTTCCAAAAACTCTGTGCACCCGGACTTGCAGCAAATGGCACATACCTCTGTGTCCGTCAGGAACTATACTCGCTATGATGTAAATGGATATCGCTTCCGAACCGCGAAATTGGAGAAGAGTCGACCATTGGCAGCCACAACCAATAGTGGTGTGTTGGCAAGTTCATATGTTGACGATGACAAAGTAGTGGACTATTACGGTGTTCTTCAAAACATTGTAGAGTTGATTTTCGATGGCCCCAAGGAACTTAAAGTCGTGTTTTTCGAGTGCGACTGGTTTGATGCTCATAGTGGGACTCGTGTCGACAAGTATGGTAATGTCGAGGTGAAGCATAGCTCTAGGATTCCGAGCAGTATGAGCGATGTTGTCCTTGCAAATCAGGCAAAACAAGTGTACTACCTGCCATATCCTCACCCAAGCCTTAGGGCTTGGTGGGTTGCAATCAAAGTCAACCCACAAGTCGTCGCTCCAGAGAGTGCTGACTACGTGAATACGAGCAGGGACAACGATGACGCTGTTTTTCAACCAGAAGCGGTGTCGAATCAAGACATAGCTCACCGATTCCATGTGACCAATGGAGAAGGCCTTGAAAATCTCTGTTACAATTCAAGCGACTTAATTGAAGAACCTAGGTCAAAGCGCAAACGACCTGTCGTCGTTAGAAGATCAGTAAGGATCCAAAGAAATCAAGAGCGTATGAATAAACAACGAGCCGAAGAAGCATCATCGGATGCGGATGACTTTTGATTAGTATGTTTCTTTTATTTAATCAATTAAGCTATGTATTCCAATTTTCACATTATTAATTTTCATATTATTTGTTTCATATACTGTGGTTTGACATTAATTTATCTACAGTTGAACATGTTCAAGCATAGGAGATCGAGGAGGAGTGGGGGCAGCGCGGCCAGCGAGGACAGCTCGGGCAGTGGGCTTTTTCAGGGCACCTCACAGAGCCGACAGAGGCAGCAGCAACTTCTCGACTGTCTAGATGAAGTGCATGGTGAGGAGGGTGAGCAGGAGGCTCCTCAGCAGGATGAGGAGGGTGAGCAAGATGAGGAGGGTGAGCAGGATGAGGAGGGTGACCCTATGGGGGCAGGCAGCGCGGGCGACGCGTCAGATGGTTCTACATCCTTCAGGTATTATTATGCATATTAGTTTAATTGATATTAATTTTAAATCATTTCATCATATTTAATTTACTTGTATACTTAGGTATAAGAAGAGCAATGCGCTTGGTCCGAGGCCTGCTGAGAGGAGGCTCATCCGGCCGCATGGAGAATGGTGGGGCTTATTTCTGTTGTGTTAATTTTTTAATATGAACGTGATTGCACTGGTTTACTTGTTTTATTAATGTTTGTAGGTCATGGGAAGACTTGACTTGGGACGGTACAGGCAGACGTCCCAAGGTGAACGCGGTGTTGGGTAGCCTCTGTCGCTTCTACTACCCTGGCATGGTGGAGCTCAATGGCGAGAGGTTCGCGGCTATGCAGTGGGCCGACTGGGGTCTGAAGGACTATGTCCAGCCAGGGGAAAGCAGTAGCGGAGGGGGAAGTTCAGAACAAAAACCAAGGACTTGTCAGGTGGCTGTGTGGGACGAGTTCTGGGTGAGTTTACTTTCGTATATAAGCAATTCACTGCATTATTGCTTCTCCTAATCTTACTTTAACTTAACTTCTCCATTGATATGTAGGGGAGGTTCCAATTGCCGGATGACATCGAGGCGGATCAGCCTCAGTGGGCACGTGTGAAGAGACACTTTCGGAAGTGCGCTGATAAGGTCATCAAGGATGCCATGTACAATGCTCGCATCGCGGCCGTCAACTACTACTACAAGAAGATAAAGGGGCAGAAAATGAGCAAAGCATTAGGGGCCAATGAGATCTACCTCACAGAGGAGCAGTACTTGGAGAGCGTTGTGGATTGGCTGGCGAAGGACATGGAAGCCTGGAGGTGGTTGGCTAAGAGATGGGCGTCGCCTGAGTGGATTGCAGAGTCCAACAAGCACCGTGCCAACCGTGGCACTGAAGGACCGGGGCATAGGTACGGCGCCGATGGACACCTTGGTACCGCACGCCGCATGGTAAGTGTATAAATCAAACTTGTATGTTACATCTATTACAATTCTATGGTTTAACTCTTCTTTTTCATGCAGGAAGCTGAAAGTGGAGTTGCTCCAAGTTTTATGGAGGTTTACGTCCGTGGTCACCGTGGGCCTGATCCAGCGAACCCTGATGAGCTATGCAGCGAGGCGGCAAGGGAGAAAATGGTAAACAAGTTTGTATTTACGAATTAAATTGCATGATTTGTGTCTAACTCCAACTCTAACTTTCTTTGCAGAATGCATATGGGGAGGAAATGACTCAACGCCATGGGCCTGATTTCGACTGGATGCATTCAGACTTAGATGCCTCGGCGTTGTACCACAGTGGTGGGGGTAGAAAGCATGGCAGGTGAGGTGGTTGTCTTTGATTCGACAATTTCATTAACAAGAATGTGTCCACTTAATGGCTCAACTATGTGTATCATGCAGGTTTGCCTTTGGCACCGGCGTTGTGGAGTACAACAGGACCATAGGTCAAGGGAAGGCATCGTCTTCGGCAGGGAGTTCTCGCTCCAAGTCTGCTCGAGAGGCTCAGCTGGAGGAGGAGACTCGGGCAGCACAGGAGCAGGCTCGACTCGCACAGGAGCAGGCTCGAGCAGCGCAGGAGCAGGTCGGACAGCTGACGCAGTATATGACTTCTTATTTTCAGGTAATTCGTCTATCTCATCACGTGTCATTGAATTCAAAGTATAGTGTTGCGATTCTAACGTTTCATCCATTTGCAGGAAATGACTACTCGACTCGGCCCTGATATGAACTTGCCCGCTTTTCGCCCTCCCCAGGTAACACTATCTGAACACTTCAATTCCATAGCAACTCTTTTTTTATTATCAAAAATGGATCGCAGGCACAAGGATGGGGACAATGGCCAGGACAAGCTCCAGCGTCGCAGCCACAGTGGACCGGTGTTGGGTGGACGCAGGCACCTCCAGGCACTTGGACGCCTCCACCACCCCAAGGATCGCAGCCATTTCAAGCGTGGATGGCACCGCCACCGACGGGGTGGGTGCCACCACCTCAGGGGTGGCCAGCACAACAGTACCCGTGGATGCATGCACAGCCTCCTTATCACCATGGATCACAGGTGACGTTCCATGTTTAGTTTTATGCAAATAGTGACCAAACATAGCCAGTATAGGTATAGGGATAGCAAAACACAGCCTTATTTGAATGATTGATGAATTGCAGGGTTCAGCGTCACATGCTCAGGAGGGTGCTGCTGTCAACGTCCACGACTTCCTCGTCCATGGTTCTGGAGGGAGTGGCCACCTTCCTGGTGGTGGAGGAGGGAGTGGCCAAAACTCTCATAGCCCGCAGGAGTGATTAGTGAGTAGTGAGTTTGTTTGAAACTATGGACTTATGGTATTGAAACTATGTATGGACTATGGACTTATGGACTATGGACTATGGACTATTTATGTATATGTGAATGTGTTTTGTGATATGTATATGTCAATGTGTTTTGTGATATGTATATGTGAATGTGTTTTGTGAATTATGTATTTTGATTGTGAATCTGTATATATGTGAATTGTGATATTGTGTATTTTGCTGTGAATTATTAATAGGTGCAGAAAAATCTGTTTTGGGGGGGGAACCATCAATTTTCGTCGGCCTCGCTGGTGGCCGACGAAAATATCCTGGGAACATATTTTCGTCGGCCATCAGCGGGCCGATGAAAATATCGGGCATGTATTTTCGTCGGCCCCACCTGGCCGACGAAAATAGCCTGGGCGGCGTATTTTCGTCGGCTTTCCCAAGGCCGACGAAAATAGTCAGTCCGACCAATTATTTTCGTCGGCCTTGGGAAAGCCGACGAAAATAGGTATTTTTCGTCGGTACCGACGGAAATAGGTGCCTATTTTCGTCGAACTTATTTTCGGCGGCTATTTTCGTCGGTCTGCCGACGAAAATAGTCTATTTTCGTCGGTTTAGGCTTATTTTCGTGGGCTTTTGGCCCACGAAAATTTAGGTGTTTCCTGTAGTGTTAGCTCCTCGTTACATTGGACCCTACGAGATCAAGGAAGCTTGTGGATCCGTTGCCTATCAACTGAAGTTGCCACCCAGCTTGTCAGCTGTTCATGATGTGTTCCATGTATCTCAGCTGCGGAAATGTGTTCGTCTACCCACTGAAGTGCTATCGGAACCGGACATTGAGATAGAGCCAGACTTGTCCTATCAAGAGTACCCCGTCAAGGTATTAGATCTGAAGGAGAGATCAACTCGGGCAAGGTCGATCCGAATGTATAAGGTTCAGTGGAGTCACCATTCAGCAGAAGAAGCTACATGGGAGACGGAGGATTTTCTACGCTCTCGCTTCCCCGACTTTCTGCCCAAAGGAGTCGGTACGTACCCCAAAACCCCCACCCCACCTGCCCTTTGAATACAATTAGAAGAAAAACTTAGATAACAAGAATAGTCTAAGTTGTGGGTTTAACTTAAAAAGGGCTTCCTTCTGAAGTTGCAAAGAGAATGACATTCGAAGAGCAGTTAACAAGAGAAACTTGAGTATAAAGAAAGAGTAGCACACCAACACACCTTCAAGCACCCCTCCAAGGGACTCTACCTAAAATCTCGGGACGAGATTCCTTTAAGGGGGGAGGGCTGTAACACCCCAGGTGTTACTCAGGGTGTCCACCCAGGGCTACCCCATTTAACCTATTATCGCATGAGGATTGGTTTGGGCAAAGTACATCAAACTTGGAATTCAAGGTCCTAAGCAAGTGCAAACCATCTTGGATATCATGCCCTAGTTTGTCATGCACATCTAAGGGGAGAATTTCCCAAAACCCTAAAGCAAACCCCTTTGGATAATGGGAACCCTAAATGAAGCTAGGATCAAAAGATCATGTAAACCTTATGATCATGGCTTGGGCCAAATATAAAAGTTGTAGTATACTTCATAACCTACAAATGATAGTAAGAAAGTAACCCCAAAAAGATTTCAGAAAAGCCCCAAAAAGTTCACCCAAGGTTGAGCACAAGAGCAAATTCAGAATTTGCCTAAGTCTAAAAACTAACCCTTGAACAAAGATCCCACATGTTCACCTTAATCCAAAATTCAAAACACTTCGACCCAATTGACAAAGTGGCGCCAAATTAACCCTAGAATGCCTTGGAAAGAGGTGACACCTACCCTAGGGCGTTTGACACGACTTGGCACCATTTTTGTCTCGGCTTGGACCTAGCTGACACAGCCAACTTCTCACCCCTCTATCTCCCTACCCCGACCATATCTTGACTTGGAACTCACAGCAAAAAGGTAGGATATGGAGCAGGGAAGCGACCGTACACAGTGACTTTGCCAAGATACGCACGCTAAGGTGCTCAAATCTGCCGTTGAACCATGGCAGAAGCGAGCTCCCACGTGTTCGACGTGGGCTGACACCCGGGGGCGCGCTCAGAGCACGCCCGTGCGCGAACCCCCGTGCGCCCGCGGCCGCCCGTGACCACGCTCGCGCCATGGCTATAAAGCCTGTCCCAGTGCTTGGCTGCCTTCCCCGTTGCCTCCTCCGTACCACGCCTGACTTCCCCGAGCCCGCCCTTAGCTCCGGCGACCTCTTCGCGACCCGCCAGAGCCGCCCAAGAGCAACCACCGTGGCCAGCCCATTTCCCGTCCTCCTCCATTCGATCCAAGCCTTCAGATAGCTTCCTGGTGAGGCAGTGAAGCTTACTCAAGCTTGAACCGAGGACCCGCGTCACCGGAGTAGCAGAACCGTGCTCGCCGGAGTTCATCCCCCCGCCGGCGCACGTGGACCGGGTAAATCACTGAGCCATTTTCCGATTCAATGCACAGATAGCCTCTATATCATCCCAGGAAGCTCACCGTGTCGTTGGATTGGACTAGGTCGCCGTGGTTTGGCCGACACACCCGCCGCCGACGAGGGCACCCGCCTGCGCACGTGGACCGAGCGATCCTGGCCATCCCCGTCGGCGAGCCGTACGTCGTTGTGACCGCCAGAACCTCCCCGAGCCAACCCTACCCCTCGCCGGACTTCTCTCATCGCCGGTAAGCCGTGCCACCCCTTTCTTCTCTACGGATACTGTTTACACCTGGGAGGGACCGCGGGTGAGAGGAAGGGAAAGTCAGGGGGGTTTTGCGCATTGTCAGTCACACAAAGGAATAGTGGCGCAAGGGTAGAACTGCGAAGGTTTATTAGGAAAGACCCTGGGGACCTCGGTGTAAACTGCTTTTCCAGAAAACTTTATTAAACCTGATTTTAAATTTGAACAGAAACTTTGAAAATCCATAACTTCTGTTTAGTTCATCCAAATTTGGTCAAACCAATTTTGTCAGACTCTGAATAATGTAACCTACTTAAGAAAAATATAAAACCCCCTATACACTATAGAAAACTTTAAGGTTCTGATTTAATTATAGTTTTGGCCAAAAGCTCAATAATAGGAAGAAAAATAGTTGTACTATTTGGCTAGGGTTAGAAAAATTTGGAGAAATTTATGTCCACCTACTGACCTAATTAAAAATGCTAAACCTCTCTGTCCACCCCATTAAGTTAGTTTTTACCACTTATTTCACCATATGCTTAAGGTTAAGAAAAATAGAAAGTGTGATTTAAGTAAGGAACCAGAGGGCACCACTATTTTTGTTAGGGTACTTATTCAATGTAGTTCACTGGAAAAATCTATTATACCCTGGTTTAGTATAAAATAAGTAGGATACCTTTTATTTTAATAAAACAAGGAAAACTTAGAAAAACCCTACAAAAATAACCCCAAGGTGAAAACACCCCAACCCTTGGGATAACTAATGTTTTGTAAATAAGAACTTAGGAAAAATATGAAATTTGCTGTTTGACATTTTTCAAATAACAATGTAGTAGAAAGTGCCTTTTTGACATTTAACTTTAGAAAATCATAACTAAATGATCATCCCTTAGCTTTCTGTGATTTTTAGCACAGAAGCCTATTATTGCTGTTAGAGGCCAACAAAAATAACCCTTAGGGCAGAGCTCACCCCAATTAAGAGATGTAGTGTAAAGTGGCCCTTTTTACACAACTCTTGTTATTTTTGTCTAAAGCATATCCTTTATATTTTAAGCCTCAAATTCTTAAGACAGGCTAGAATAGCAAATGACAACCCACTGTAATTTTTACAGAATTTTTGGAAAATATTAAACCACTGTCGTAGTTCAAACCTACACTAGCAACCATAAGTAGAAAATAAAGAAGGGAAAAGTGAATAACAGGAAATTAGTGTCATCCTAAAAACTCTTTATAACTTGTCCACTGAAGTATATAAAGGCAATACTAACTCCCTACGATTATCCTCAACAAAAACCTAAGCCTAAAAGTGATAAGCATAACCCACTAGAAGCCCCGCATGACCAAGAAACCCTAAGTTACTCCTTAACTTAGTTTTCTTCCTTAATATAGTGTTATTAAATCCTGCATAATCATGACATACATATTCATTTCATTTCGATAGACTGCAACCTTGCTGATGGAGAGTACGTCCTCGTGCCGGAGCAAGGAGCTGCTCAGGAGGTAGC
This sequence comes from Zea mays, assembly GCF_902167145.1. Taxonomy (NCBI): domain Eukaryota; kingdom Viridiplantae; phylum Streptophyta; class Magnoliopsida; order Poales; family Poaceae; genus Zea; species Zea mays. Next base: position 147,878,206 of record NC_050098.1, read on the forward strand.
CCCGGATCCAGCACCAGAGCCTGCACCAGAGGACCTGTCTGCCACAGCCTTGGAAGGCAAGCCCCGGTTTTATGCATAACCATGTTATCTATGCTATTTTACTACACTTATTGATTGTAGGATTGAATGTGCACTTAAGTGTAGGAGTTGCTTGAAACCTTAGTTGCATGATCTCAGGAACCCTATTGAGATGAACACTAGCATGCTAAGTCGAGTAGCTGCTTTATTAATTAGGATCTCGGTAGAAGTCGAGTGATTTTTCTAGCACTCGCGCGAGGTCAGGAAATTGGTTGTATCCATTTTCTTCTCATAATGATGCTGGTTGTGGACAACAGTCCATGGGGATTGGTTGTCCACGGGATAAAAATTTGAATAAGGATTAAGGTGTGGTGCCGTGTGTCAAGCGTTTGAACGTACTAAACACATACCGAAAAATATGGTAAATCGGTAAGCCTAGTACCTGAGTGAACCCGGCAGTGGACATATCCCCTCACGCGACCTGAGACGTGGTCTCCCATTCCGGTTATGGTGGGTACAAGTGCGGTCACTGCACGACGGCAGCCGGGGTCACAGTGGATCTGCTGACGGGGAATCGATGGGGACGGTTGATATGTGTGTGGACGGAGTGCCCCTACATGTCGTGTGTTTAGGTTTACCTTGCAAGGATAAAAACTCGATTCAAATCGTCTGCTTCTCGCAGCTAATGAGACTGCTTGATCCATGCTGCTACATTGAGTAACAAGTGGAATTGTGATGAGATGATACAAAATGTTGATTGCTAAAAATGTTTGCTACCCTGTATGAGTAGATAGTACATCTTTAGCCTTAAGAGAGTCACACTTAATTTGACAAAGTTAAAAACTTGATTTAGAAACTCAGCTAGTGCTTTTGGCAACCAAACCCCACAGCCAAACAGCTGCATGTCTAGAGGTAGAGGAGTAGACTCCTCACACCGGGTAAGTCTAGCTGAGTATTAGTATACTCAGCCTTGCTTGTGGCATAATTTTACAGGTTCTCTGGAGGACATGGTTGCTGGAGTGACTTGGCCGTCCATCTTGCCACCGGGTTGGACTGTCGAGTGGGACCCTACCTCGGCTGAGGAGGAGCATGAGGAGTGATGGGACAGGCTTCCCCACCTCTCTGTTTATTTACCGTTAGTTTTATTCCGCTGCACTTCGAACAATGATGACTACTTTTGCAAAACTTCGATGGTGATGTAATAAATTAAATACTCCTTCATGTATGGTTTTATGCTTTATTGTATTTGCTCTATGACTCACCTTCGAGTGAGATTGTGGTACTTGATCCTGTTAGTGGCCTAGTCGGACTAGATCCGAGGGATTGATGGGTTATTCCCATTTAAGTGTAGTCTAGCCTCTAAGGCGGGACTTAGGCACTTAAGTCGGAATAATTTGGGCAGTTCCGCCACAAAAAGTACCTTTCCGCTATTTACTTTGAGCAATGTGTGATGATGTCCAATTATGTAATCGCTGTGTATGTGAGTTTCTGATCCTGGCACGTACATGGTTCGCATTCAGTTTGCCTTCCAAAACTGGGTGTGACATAAGTGGTATCAAAGCCCTTGCTGACTGTAGAACCGCTAACCTAGACTAGAATGGTTGCCCTAAGGACTATACACCCCTGTTCTTACCTTGATCTTTAGTGTCATTTCAAAAGTTGGTCATCTTGACCAATTCTATGTTATTACTCATCTTACCAAACTTTGTCTCACTTTTCTTTCTATTTACTTGCTGGTCATATAGTTCTACTCTCACTCTTATGCTTACGATGTCTTTTGTAGATGGCTCGTCTTAGATGCACTGCATGTAAGTCAGTGATCCCCTTTTTGCCTTCTCGCCTAGCGGAGCGTCCTCTGCGCCGCACGGTGACAGGTCAGTCCAGCCACCTGGAGAGACTGCATCGTCGCCTGCACGAGGAGTAGGAGCGCCGAAGCCAGGAGCAAGAGCAGGAGCAGCAGGACTCTTACCCCTCGCCACAGTAGGAGGTGGAGTCTGGGAGATAGCCTTTCCCTGCACCTCAGCTAGATATGTCGCTGCACCACCACAGGGCATCCCGGCTGGTGGAGGAGATCCTGACGGAGACAACGACGACGATGCTGGTGGTAGTTCGAGCCACAACACGGAGCTCTTGGAGGAGCAGGAGCCTGAGGGATGGATCGCTAGACCCATCACTCGCAACACCGCTCGCGGGTGTCACTTCCACGACGCTCTTGACACCTTGCTGCGTCGGGCCTTCGACCGACATACTTGGTCTATCGAGTACCGTTGTGTAGTCTACCAGCATTGTCGCGGGTTATACCCGGACCATTGGAGGCTACTTGTTTGGTGCGCCGTCTGGACAATGATCTTCGAGGTGCAGAGGCCTTCTCATAGCACTATTCTATCACTAAGAGAGATACTGTCGTGGTAGCCATGCAAGATGCAGCACGACGTGCACTTTCTCAGTATTGCTCATTGTTCAGCGGGGTAGCTGACAGCCTCGACCTGAAGTACTACCCTCGCCGTTCGACCAGCAGTGCTGGAGGTGTGATTGTCTCACCCGTTGATGAGGGCAATCCTAGGCTGAACAACACAGTCAACCTGGTCGTCGTGCTCAACACCGAGCTGGACCACGCCCTTGACGAGTTGGGCAAGGTTCAGGCGGAGGTTGTGGAATTGCGTGCTGAGTGCGCAACACACCACTATTTGGATGGTGGTTCTCCCGCCCCTGTCAGGATTTAGCACCCTTACCGTTCACCGCCCCATGGTCGCTTCGATTATGGTACCCCTGACTGCATGACCCGGATAGATTTGGATCCATAGATCGACAGAGTCGGAGTCTGTAATAATGCTTAATTCAGTACCTTAGTCTTAGTCAGTCTTAGTTAGAGTTAGTTTGCTTATCATATGTTGGGATGCTTGTCGTGATGAACATGTAATGAAGTTGGATCTTTGTAATGATTGCCATCAAGGTGTGGACATCCCATGCAATTTGGTGTAGTTATTAATAAAGTCAGTTATTTAGTTGGGCAACCTATGTACTTCCACTTTCCTCTTTATCTGAGGAGCTGTCAGTGAAGATGATTAATTGTTCAGTGCTATGAAGATTTCCATATATCGTATCTTATGCTGAAAGACTGCAGAGTCGGATCTGATATGTGTGTGCTTTCTACAGATGTCTAAGAACAGGCGCCGAGGTGCAAGGCGTGCTCAGCAGGAGCAGCATGCACCCTAGGAAGATGCAGCCCAGCAGCAGTTGCCACCGCCATCCCCGATGACCATTAAGCAGATGTTCCTGATGCAGACCCAAGCAAGTCCAAGCGATTGGTCAGACCTTAGCAGCAATGCAGCAGGTGCAGCAGCAGGCACCTCCATCTCAACCTCAGGTGCAAATGCAGATGCCACAAGTGCCCAGAGACAAGCAAGCATAATTCATGAGGGGCCATCCCCCTGTCTTTGCCCATTCTGTTGATCCCATGGACGCCGAAGATTGGCTGCGTACTGTGGAATGTGAGTTGCACACTGCTCAGTGCAACGATCGTGAGAAGGTGTTGTATGGTCCCCGACAGCTAAGAGGAGCAACACAGTCTTGGTGGGAGTCTTACCTCGCCACCCATGCCGACCCTGAAGCCATCACCTAGGAGAGATTCAGGGGCAACTTTCATCGCTACCATGTGCCTGAGGGACTGATGATAGTAAGGAAGGAGGAGTTTCTAGCCTTGAAGCAAGGTCCGCTATCTGTTAGTGAGTACAGGGATAAGTTTATGCAGTTGTCCTGTTATGCGCCAGAAGATGTCAATACGGATACTAAGTGTCACACCCGGTTTTAGAAGGTAAACCGAATGCGAACCATGTACGTGCCAGGATCAGTTATTCACGTACACAGCGATTACATAAATGACTCATCATAGCACAATGCTTCGAATTACAATAAAGAGTAAGTAATAATATTACAGACTAGAGCCATTTACATAATATAAATCAAAGTACACAGAATCGAAACGTAGCCAACGTAAACAACCCACCACAGGCAGCTGACTGGGGGAGGTCGCTAGCCTAATCCTCGGACTCGTCGAAGTCCTGGAACTCCTGGAGATCCGCCTCGACGACTTCTTCTTTACCTGAGCATAGATTACACCAAAGGCAACCTGGTGTTTTGTGAAAGCAAGGGTGAGTACACATCAACGTACTCAGCAAATGTCCCGTTTGGCTGTAGTGGACTAGCTTTATGTGGGGCTAAGCTCAAGCAGTTGCTTTTAGTTGGTCAGATATTTATTATTAGTGGAAGCCAAGTTTTAGTAATAGCCAACCCGTGAACCATTTCCTCCTCGAGGAACATCATTATCATCATCGAGCCAAAACCATAAATAGAACCATTGTATATTGAACCATCTGTATCTCTAATCAAAGAGGATCCCAAGGCCGCTCTTAACCATGAGCACGGCTGATATATCAGTTTCATTACCCTCTGCAGAGGTCGCACACTTTACCCATGAGCCGTGATTCCCGTTTTGCCCGGGGATCATGACTCCCCATTGATCACTTCCTAGGTGGTCCGGCAGGGTATCACTACGTAGCTTTTATAAAGATTCCCTAGAGGTCATAGTCGCCCGTTAGGTTTCTCCAGTTTGATAAACACAGTACTCCTCCCCGCAGGAGGGTGACTAACAAAAGCAAAACGAAAGGACCTCGGCACCCCGCCTCGGCAGAGCAAGCACTGTGCCTGGACCCCATTAACGGCACGACGGCGAAGCGACTACACCTCTAGTTCCTCTAATTAATTAGCTAAGGGCACCCCATTCCACCCTCATGGTTGCACTGTTATCCCGGGTGGTCTCTCAATGAACAGGTCCTTACGGAGAGGAACTCGAGAAACCGCTCGAGCCCCCTTAAATGTCACAAGTAAATCATCATATCCAGAATAAAACCATAGTATCATCATTGTATCTCATCATGTTCATTGATTAAAGTAAAGCGCTAGCATGAAGCTAACCATAGTAGCCCAAAAGGTAATCAAGGACCAGGTAAATAGAAAGCTAGTAAATCCTTAGGTTGTTCATAGTATGCGGGACAGTGTATTATAAAGTAAATGGGACATAATGGGTCAGAGGACACTTGCCTTCACCAAACAGATGCTCAGAGTCTTCAACTTCGTGGAACCCAAAGAGCTAGATCACTTGGTCGCCGAAGCTTGACCGTCGATTCCTCGAAGTTCGGAAACGAATCGCGATCCAATCGCAACGCGAAGCGAAGACAAACAGACACAAGCAAACAAACATATATATGCATAAGAACATTACACCATACAAGATAAAATGTTATAAAAGCGAGCAATATAAAATAGAGAGCGCCTCTACGGTTACGCGAGGAAAAGAACCACGATAGTCGAAGCTACGGTCGAAGGGTTAGCGCGTTTACGTTAAACAAGTACTAATTAGAACATCTAATTCAACATAATTATATTAATTGATATTAATCAAATGTAAATTAATACTACTACTTAGTTTTGACTAACTTACTATTTTAATAGTTGACAATTAAGCAAGTAACTTAATGAATATGAGTGATTCTAAGCGAGACGAATTAACGACGCACGACGTGCAAACACGATGTGCGCAACGCGCGGACACAAACGACTTAGCGCGCGGACAACGCGTGATACACGCGAACGGCACGCGGCAAGGCGCGCGACACACGCGAACGGCACACGACAACGCGTGCGAACAACACGCGCAACACTCGCGAACGACACGCGACGACGTGCGCGAAACAGCACCGCGGCACGCGCGGACCGACATGCGAAACTAATAAATAAATGACAACGTGATTACACTATATAATTATTAATAAGTAACATTTCAGTTCAGGTTAATCATATTGGTGACTAATTATAAATGCACGAATCGAATTCCTAAATTAGATTTTTAAATTGAAATGTCGTTTTAGTAGCCACTGGTTAAACAAACGTTTAACTAAATTAAATAAAATGTGCAAAAATTGGGATAAATATTCCTAAATTAAGATTATTTTAATACGAATCTAACGCAACTTGAATGGATCGAATCGGGTTTAAAACGCAAAAGTTATGAATGTTTTAAACCATACTGTAATTCGCGCGTCCTAATTTACAGAACTGTCATCTTCTTCCTCTCTTCATCTTCTTCCTCCCATCCATGGAAGAGAGAGGAGGGGAAGGGGAGGTCGGGGTTGGGCCGGCCGGGGTGGGCGCGGTCGCACGGGGCGCGGCCATCGCTGCCGGGGAGGGGTGCGCGCGGGCGCGGGAGCACGGGACGCGGGCGCCACCGCCGGCCACCGCCGCCGCCGCCGGGAGGGAGTATAGATGGCCATTTGGCACTAACACGATGGGCCGGCCCAGGCACGGCACGAAAAAGCACGGTCCAGGCACGACCCGGTCCGGTTAGTATAGTGCCAGTGCCTGGCACGGCACGGCTATAGTGCCGTGCCTGGGCCACTATCTCGGCCCGTAGTGCTGGCACGGGCACGACACGGTTATATTTTTTATTTTAAAAATAATAGTTTACATATATTAAGTATAAGAATTCAACATATAACACAATAAAACTGCAGCTGCACTGGTTAGATGGATCCGTTTAAGCCTCTTATGCACTAGGTTGTGAGTTCGAGCCCCCACAACTACACATTTTTTGCTAAATTCTACAATATACTCAGATGGACCATAGTGCCACCGGGCCGGCCCGGCACGACTAACAGGCTCACGGGCCGTGCCTGGGCCGCGGCAGCGGCACGCCGGCCCATCTGGGCACGGCACGCTTCGCTAGCCGTGCCTGGCGGGCCGTGCCGCCGTCGGGCCGTGCCGGTGACGGGCCGTGCCGGGTCGGGCCGTGCCGGCCCGTTTGGCCATCTATAGGAGGGAGAAAGGGGCGCCGTCGAGGAGGGGAAACGGAGGGGGAGGGGCGCCGCCACCGGGGAAGGTGAGGGGAGAGTGGGAGAGGCTCTGCACGGACGGGAAAACGAAGAAACGAAGAAACCCTAGGTGCAACAATGGAGGTTTCTCACCGGGGAAGAAGACCCTCGCCGGAGCCGAGGAGAAATCCGTTGATTGCCGGAGATTTGGGGATCCAATCGACGAACCGAACGCGCTGTGACGAAGCCCTCGACGAGACGAACGCAGCGGTACCCTCGGATTCCGCAGACGATGCACGGATTGGGAGTAATTGCTCGCCGGAGTTGTCGCCGGAGTTGGAACCGCCCCGAACTTCGGCGAGCAATACCGGGAGCTAGGGATTGGATTTGGGGGAAACGTTTGGTGTTCTGGAACGGGCTCGACGAGATGAAGCCGGACATGTATATATACCTAGGGTTTGGACGAGATAAAAATTCAGTTAAAATTCGGATTTTACTATTTTTAAAATTCGAAAAAGCCTAGAAATCCATATTTTGTGCTCAAAATATTATAGATACTTTCAAAAATTCCAGAAAAATTCCTATAAATGTTTTGGCACCTAATGAACTCAAAAAACATAATTAGAGTTTCTAAAAACATTTTTAGGTTCCACAAATAAATGGATTTTGGTTTCCAGGAAATAGAAAAATATTTCGAAAAATATGAAAATTTACCGAGCGCTTCTATAAGATATGTTAACATGTTTCAAACACATTTTTCACTTAGAAACACTATGCAACAGCATGAATGCAACAACCAAAGTGCCTCTAGGGCTCATTCCACTAGGTTTACGCTAATATAAAACAAAATGATTCTCCATTTTTAGGAAAAAGCGAAAGGAAAGCGAAGAACTGAGAGAGTAACACCTGAATTTGGTGGATATTAGAAAAGAAATTTTATACACCCAAATTCAGGGTGTTACACTAAGAGGCAGTACCATTTCTTGAGAGGATTGGTTGATCCCCTTCACTACCAACTGATGAACCACACTTTTCCTACCTTTCAGCATTTGATCGATAGAGCCATTATGACTGAAAGGAAGCAAGGGAGATGGAAGACAGGAAACGTAAGATTGGTGAATCTCAGGCCAGGAGTAGCAGTCATCCTCGCTACTCAAGCAACCCACCCTAGAAATTCAAGCAAGGTCACCAGCATCAGCACCAGCATCAGCGTCAGAACCAGCAGCAGCAGTACCAGAGGCAGTTTCCTCAGCAGCAGCAGCGGTACCGTTAGAACAACCAACAGGGAGGAAATCAGTATCAGCATCAGAGCAACCAGGCACCTCGCCTTCCTGCCCCAGCAACCAACCAGAACAACCAAGCAGCTCCAGCGCAAGGAGGAGGCCGTGCATGTTTCCACTGTGGGGAACAATGCCATTGGTCGAATCATTGCCCAAAGAAAGCAACTCAGCAGCAGCCAGCTCCTAATGCCCCAGTGAGACAGAATGCAATGCAACAAGGAGGCAACAACCGTGGGCAGCCCCGTGCTCAATATGGAAAGGTGAACCACTTGGAGACCGATACAGTCTAGGAGACCCCAGGAGTGGCACTAGGTACGTTCTCAGTCGAGTACCATTCTGCAAATGTGTTATTTGATACTAGAGCAACGCATTCTTTTGTGACTACATCATGGGTAGAATCACACAATATACCAGTAGCACCCATGTATCCACCTATGAGGGTTAGTTCAATTGGTGGGAGAACCCAAACAGATAGATTTTGCCCTAGTGCAAGAGTTCAAATAAGGGGAATAGAGTTCCTTGCTGATCTAATAGTTATGGGTAACCAGGATGCGACTATAGATGTCATCCTAGGGATGAATTGGCTAACCAAGTATCAAGCCAGTCTTAGTTGTGGCAAGAGAACGGTGAAGTTAATGTCCTTATCAGGAGAAGAATTGTTAGTGGAGTTGGTCTTGTCTAGACCAAGGAAAGGAAGCTGTCACCAAGTCACCGCCCATATTGAGGATATTGAACCATCAGAAGCTATCAACGTAGTATCAGAATTCCTAGATGTGTTTCCCGAGGAGTTACCAGGAATGCCACCTAAAAGAAAAGTTGAATTTGCCATAGAGCTTATACCTGGCACCGCCCCTATTTCCAAGAGAGCCTATCGAGTGTCCGGACTAGAATTGGTGGAACTCAAGAAGCAGATTGATGAGTTGTTAGAGAAAGGCTACATCAGACCAAAGACCTCGCCTTGGGCAGCCCCAGTGCCATTTGTGGAGAAGGATGGAACGAAAAGGATGTGCATTGACTACAGATCCTTGAATGAAGTCACTATTAAGAACAAGTACCCCCTGCCCAGAATTGAAGACCTATTCGATCAATTGAGAGGAGCCGGTGTGTTCTCAAAGATAGGTCTGAGGTCAGGTTACCATCAACTCAGAATCCGACCTTTGGATATACCGAAGACAACTTTTATCACCAAGTATGGGCTCTATGAGTTCACGGTCATGTCATTCGGTTTGACGAATGCGCCAGCCTATTTCATGTACTTGATGAACAGTGTGTTCATGTACTACATCGACAAGTTCGTAGTAGTGTTTATTGATGATATCCTTGTATATTCCCACAATGAACAAGAGCATGAAGAGCACTTGAGGAAAGTACTGCAGAGGTTACGAGATTGTCAGCTGTATGCCAAGCTTAGCAAGTGTGAAATCTGGATCAGCGAAGTCCTGTTCTCGGGTCACATTATAAACAGAGAGGGATTGGTTGTGGATCCAAAGAAGGTAGCATCTATTTTAGACTAGAAAGCACAGAAAGACGTCCGAGGAATCAAGAGTTTCATTGGAATGGCTGGTTACTATCGGCGTTTCATTGAAGGTTTCTCGAAGATTGCCAGGCCAATGACAACCTTGTTGGCAAAGAAGGTTGAGTTCAAGTGGACCCCAGCATGCCAAAAGTCCTTTGAGACATTGAAGGAGAAATTGACAACATCACCAGTATTGATTCTGCTAGATGTCCACAAGTCATTCTCAGTATATTGTGATGCTTCGTACACCGGACTAGGATGTGTGTTAATACAGGAAGGGAGAGTAGTGACATACTCGTCCCAACAGTTGAAGATTCATGAGAAGAATTACCCTACTCAGATCTAGAGTTAGCAGAAGTGGTTCATGCATTAAAGACCTGGAGGCATTATTTATATGGGTAGAAGTGTGATATCTACACGGACCACAAGAGTCTCAAGTACATATTCACTCAGTCAGAGCTGAACATGAGGCATCGAAGATGGCTCGAGTTGATCAAAGACCACGAGCTGGAGATCCATTATCACCCAGGAAAAGCAAATGTGGTTGCAGATGCTCTGAGCAGAAAGAGTCAAATCAATATGTTGGCCGCTCACCCCATGTCGTATGAGCTAGCAAAGCAATTCGATAGATTGAGTCTTAGATTTCTGAACAACACTCAAGGAGTGACAATTGAGCTGGAACCCACTCTAGAGCAAGATATCAAAAAGGGCCAGAAGGATGATGAGAAGATCAACAAGATTCGACAGCTGTCATAGATGGAAAAGGCAAGGATTTCCATGAAGATGCAGAAGGAGTGGTATGGTTCAAGGATAGACTGTGTGTTCCCGACATCAAATCGATCCGAGAACTGGTTCTCAAGGAAGCTCATGAGACAACATATTCTATACACCCCGATAGCGAGAAGATGTACCAAGACCTGAAGAAAAGATTCTGGTGGTACGATATGAATAGGGAGATAGCAGGGTATGTGGTTGTATGCGATAGTTGTCAGAGGATCAAGGCAGAATATCAGAGGCCTGCAGGTTTGTTGCAGCCATTGCAGATTCCTTAGTGGAAATGGGATGAGATCGGGATGGACTTTATAGTTGGTTTGCCTCGCACTGGTTATGACTCCATCTGGGTAGTAGTGGACCGTTTGACAAAGGCGGTCCATTTCATACCAGTCAAGACCACCTACAACAATGCAGTGTTGGCCGAACTATATATGTCTCGCATTGTGTGCTTGCATGACATTCCAAAGAAGATAGTATCAGACAGAGGCACCCAGTTCACTTCTCATTTCTGGTAGCAACTACATGAAGCTTTAGGCACACACTTGAAGTTCAGTTCAGCTTATCACCCGTAGATAGATGGTCAAACAGAGAGAACCAACCAGATTCTTGAAGAGATGTTGAGGGCTTGTGCTCTACAAGACAAGATAGATTGGGACAAAAGGCTACCATATGCAGAGCTCTCCTACAACAACAGCTATCAAGCCAGTCTGAAGATGTCACCATTCGAAGCACTTTATGGGAGAAATTGCAGAACTCCGTTGCATTGGGACCAATCCGGCGAAAGGCAGGTGTTCGGTCCAGATATTTTGCTTGAAGCCGAAGAGAACATCAAAATGGTCCAAGAGAATCTGAAGGCAGCGCAGTCCAAACAGCAAAGCTATGCTGACACCCGAAGAAGAGAACTGAGTTTTGAAGTGGGAGATTATGTCTACTTGAAGGTGTCACCAATCAGAGGAATCAAAAGATTCGGAGTCAAAGGCAACCTAGCACCTCGATACATCGGACCGTACCAGATTCAAGCAAGACGTGGAGAAGTGGCATATCAGCTCAGCCTACCAGAGAGTCTGTCAGCTGTGCACGATGTGTTCCATGTGTCTCAGCTGAAGAAATACTTGAGAGTGCCTGAAGAGCAGTTGCCAACGGAGGACCTTGAAGTTCAAGAAGATCTGACATATATTGAGAAGCCAACTCAGATTCTGGAGATAGCAGATCAGGTCACTCGGAGAAGCACCATCAGGATGTGCAAAGTGAAATGGGGTCATCACTCAGAAGAAGAAGCAACCTGGAAAAGAGAAGATGATTTGAAAGCCAAGTACCCTGAGCTCTTTGCTAGCCAACCCTGAATCTCGAGGGCGAGATTCTTTTTAAGGGGGATATGTTTGTAACACCCTGGATTTAGGGGTATAAAATTTCTTTCTAAATATCTACCAAATTTCGGTGTTACCCTTTACCTCTCTCTAGTCTCTCCCTCTCTTTTTCTTTTGAGTAGATGTAGCTTAATTAGTGAAGGGATTAATTATTTATTTTTGTCAAAACTTATATGAGTCATGAAATGTTGCATCATGCTGAGCTTAAATATTCTTTGAATTGTTGCACATGTTTGAATTAGTTTGAATTTGAATTGAAAATCCTAGAGATAATAAAATAGAAAAAAGACACTAGAAATTCAGATTAATATAAAAAGGAAAAACATCCCAGTTGTCCCCTTTCACCCGGCGTTTCGGCCCACCTAGCTTGCGAGCGCGCCCGCCTCTCTCCTTTCCCCCTCGCTCTCGCTGCCGAGTGGGACCTGCTTGTCATCTCTCCTTCCACCCGTCCGGCCATCTCGCGGAGCTCCGCGCTTGCCCACGTCCCGGGGAAGCCGGCCTCACCCCTCCCCCCCACGTCCCTGGTCCGAGGCACCTCAGCCCCTTTTTCTCCCCCTCCGCACACCTTCTAGCCTCACTCAACTCCCACCCCGCTCGCTCTCTCGCCTTGCCGCACCCGTGCTTGAGCTCCGTTGTGCCACGTCATGCCTGAGCTCCACCGCATCAGCGCCAGTGACCGTTTCCGCCTCGTCTGGTGTCGTTGTTGCGTCCGCGCCCGGAACCTATCGACGCCCCGAACTCCACCTCATCTAAGCTCCGCCCGAGGTGAGGATTGTCGGCGCCCCTTCTTTCCCCCATCCCTGTTTCTCTCTCAGTTATTGTGCAATTCACCGGTGAGGGTCGATGGCGGTTCTTCGTCGTCGTGTCGTGGCCTCCGGCCAACCGCCGGCGTCCACGCACGCGCGCCTCCCTCCCCGCGCCGTTGTTGATCACGGTCAATGACCGGTGTTTTGTTTTGCGCAGGGGATGTCGCGGACCCCGACATCTGGGGCCCACTGGCAGTCTCCCACGCAGACTTCTCCCCACTCCCCTTTTTGTGCCACTAACTGGAGGGCCCCGTCCATCAGCGCGTGCCCGCGGTGCCGCGCCTGCGCGTGCCCTCTGTCACTGACTAGCAGGCCCGACCTCTCCGTGACAATGCCTATCAGGCCCACATCGTTTTCCCCCTCTCGATCGTCTGAGACGCCGACCCGTGGGCCCCGCCCGCCAGAGAGCGCCCACGCTCGCGTCCCGCACCGGGGATGTCCGGGCCGCTGACGCGTGGGACCCGCCGGTCAGCCCTCACGTCCAATCCCGACACCCGCTTCTAATCTCGGGCGTCCGTTCACGATCGGATGGTCGAGAAGCCCGGATACCCTTTCGCTGTGGTCGATTTGCTTAAGCCCCCGTCGGTTTCTGCGAATGCAATCCGCAGTCCTTAGATCTCTCAGCCATGCCCCTGAGTTATTGCAGAAAGGACCCTGCGCTCATATCTAATTTCAGATTTAGGCTTAATTTTGTGTTTTAAACTTCAAAACTTGTTTATTCCATATCTTTTGCATATGAACTCCAAATTTAGTGATTCAAATTGCAAAATGTTCATATGATTATTCTCTAACCAAATGAATTATGATCATTCACTGTCTGTATACTCTAATTTTAAGCCTAGGCTATAGGTTAGTTTATGTAACAATTTATTTGTGTAATAAGATAACTAAAAAGGAAACCCTAGTGGTAAGTAGATGTTTAATATTGTGAAGATAATAATATGTGATGCACAGATTTATCTCTGGTTGAACTTTTATGTCTCATTAAAATAAGTAGAGTTAGATTATGTAATCATGGACAACCTTTAAAAGACAATCAACTACTAAATGAGATTAGTTCACTTTATAAATTAAACTTCTTTTGAGTTTATACTTTTCTTTTGAGAAGTGTTCCATTGGTTGTACATGATTGATGTACTGTTTATTTGTCATTTACCAAATGTATTGAATGCATGATCGCTTTATTTAGACAATGAGCAGCCCGTGGTTCCTGAGTGTGTTGTTGAAGATCTTCCTGAGCAACAACCTGGTGAAAGCAAGTGTAATTCGCTGTTCTGCATTACTTAATTGAAACCTAAGGATTGACTAGCTTTGTATTTACTTATCCTTGTTTACCTTTTGGGTTTATCATGGTTAGCTTTATGCTATTTGTCGGGTACCATAATTAGGGGTACCCCCAACACTCCTAAACTAGGCTGGTAATCACCATCAGCACAAACTGCAGAGATAGATGGGCGCAATTCAGGTCAAGGCTTCGTCTACTCAAGGGACGCGATCTCGCCTCGCCCGAGCCCAGCCTCGGGCGGGAACTGTAGTCCCAGGCGAATTCACGCCTCGCCCGAGGGCCTCCTCAAGCAACGGACGCACCCTCAACTCGCCCGAAGCCCAGCTCGGGCAGGCTTCGTTGTGAAGCAACCTTGGCCAAATCACCTCACCAACCGACCGTATCGCAGACGCATTCAATGCAAGGATCGCCTGACGCCTTATCCTGACACGCGTGCCTCAATCGGCAAGGTCGAAGTGACTGCAGTCACTTCGCCCTCCCGCTGACTGACCTGACAGGAAAACGGCGCCGCTCGCCCCTCTCCGACTGCTGCGCCACCCGCCAGGGTGAGGCTGACAGCAGCTGAGTCCAGCCTCAGGCGCAACAGGAAGCTCCGCCTCGCCCGACCTTGGGCCTCGGCCTCAGGAGGAAGTCTCCGCCTCGCCCGACCCCAGGGCTCGGCCCCCGCCTCTGCCTCGGAAGGTGGTCTCCGCCTCGCTCGACCCTAGGGCTCGACCTCAACCTCTACCTCGGAAGGTGGTATCCGCCTCGCCCGACCCCAGGGCTCGGCCTCAACCTCAACCTCAGAAGGTGGTCTCCGCCTCGCCCGACCCCAGGGCCCGGCCTCTACCTCGACCTCGGGAGGAATCGCGTCCTCGCCCGACCCCGGTCTCGGCCTCAGGAGGAGTCTCCGCCTCGCCCGACCTTGGGCTCGGACCGACCACGCCGCAGGGGGTACATCATTACCCTACCCCTAGCTAGCTCAGGCTACGGGGGAACAAGACCGGTGCCCCATCCAGGCTCGCCCCGGTAACAAGTAATGATGGCTCCCCGCGTGCGTCCATGACGACGGTGGTTCTCAGCCCCCTACGGAAGCAAGGAGACGTCAGCAAGGCCCCAGCAGCCCCGACAACTGTGCTTCTACAGGGCTCAAACGCTCCTCCGACGGCCACGACACCGCGTACACAGGACTCTAGCACCTCTCCGACAGCCACGTTGGCATGTACATAGGGCTCTGGCTCCTCTCTGCTGGACACATTAGCATATTGCTACACCCCCATTGTACACCTGGACCCTCTCCTTGCATCTATAAAAGGAAGGGACAGGGCCCTCATACGAGGGTGGTCGCGTGGGAGGACGGGCTGACGAACCGGCTCACACTCTCTCTCTCCCTCGTGAACGCTTGTAACCTCTACTGCAAGCGCATCCTCCTCTGGCGCAGGATAACACGAGCCGCGGTTCCCCCCCCCCCCTTTGTTTTCCATCTCGCGCCAACCCATCTGGGCTGGGGCACGCAGCGACAATTTTACTCGTCGGTCCAGGGACTCCCCGGGGTCGAAACGCCGACAGTTGGCGCGCCAGGTAGGGGCCTGCTGCGTGTTGACAAACAACTTTCCGTTGAGTTCCAGAAGGGTAGTCTCCAGCAACCTCTTCAGCCCAGGACACTACTCCGTTTCGGGAGTCTCGAGTTTATGTTCCTTGATGGCAGCTACGACATGGTACTCCTTCCCCCACAGCGCGGCAGCGACAACGACGGCCGTCAGCCCGCCCGGCGGCGGCGGACTTGGCGACGTCTTCCCCCAGTGGTGGAAGAGCAGCATCCAGGTTTGTCCCGCCGCCTTCCTCGCCGCAGGAGGAGGAGGTGAGGAAACCGTGGCCAGGCGAGGGGCGACATCTCGTCGACTGTCGAGCGAGTCGACGACGCTGGCACCCCAGCGGGGGACATGTCGGGCGTTGCCCTCGCGCCTGGGACGACGACGAGCGTCATTTGCCCGCAACACGCCAACCCCAAGCGGACAGATGACGCCAGCACTCTCGCGGAGGACTTGCTGGGCGTTAGCCTCGTACCTGAGATAACGGTGTGGTCCGTCCCCGATGCGACCTCGTCACCGTTCATCGATCGAGAGGTACCGTCCGTTTTCCACCCTGTGCCTTTTAGATTCAGCTTCGATCCACCAAGCGATCCCGCTTCGGTGAGCGCTTTCATAAAGGAATATCCTAACCTTCCGGGGTACCATATGTGGTCAACCTAGGACCGACTGGCGACCGTCTCGACCTACGGGCCCCTGGGTTCCGAGGAAGACGATGAGCCCGACTATGGTTGGGATTTCTCCGAGCTCGGTAATCCTAGTGCCATGCGAGACTTCATGACCGCATGTGTAACTGCCTCTCCGATTGCTCCAATGATGGCCACAGCCTTGACAACGAGGGTTGTGGCCCAAGTCGCGAATGTTTCCACGTCGATCTAGGGGGTCACGACGAAGGCAACCACCTTGGTATGCCGGAGGACGATGCTCCCCCTGGGCCTGCGCCTCGCGTTGACATCCTGTGGGAGCTAGTTGTGGTCCCAGTCCCTGCGGGGGGTCAGGACACACAGCTCGAGCAAATCCGCGAGATGCAGGCCAAGCTCGACGAGGAAGCAGGACAACTTGTGCAGCTCCGGCAAAACATCGAGCAGGAGTGGGCAGACCGAGCACTAGCCGGAGAAGCGCGTCATCAGGCCCAGGACGTCCAGCGTCGTATCACTGACGATGCCAGGGCAAGGCTGCCCTCGGCTTCCAGTGGGGTCGGCCAGAACCTGGCTGCAGCGGCAATACTACTCCGAGCGATGCCGGAGCCATCCACCACCGAGGGGCGGTGTATCCAGGGAGAACTCAAGAATCTACTGGAGGATGCCGCGGTCCGACGGGCCGAGAGCTCTGCCTCCCGAAGGCAAGGATACCCCCTGGAGCATCGCGCCGCGACTTCCCGATTCATGCGGGAAGCCTCGGTCCACACCGGGCGCATGCGGGGCGCGACGCCTGCGGCCCCGAGTCGCCTCGGCAACGAGCACCGTCGCCACGACCGTCGAGCCCGCCTCGACGAAAAGGTGCACCGAGGCTACCACCCCAGGCGTGGGGGACTCTATGACAGTGGGGAGGATCGGAGCCCCTCGCCCGAACCACCTGGTCCGCAAGCCTTCAGCCGGGCCATACGATGGGCGCCGTTCCCGACCCGGTTCCGAGCCCCGACTACCATCACCAAGTACTCGAGGGAAACAAGGCCGGAACTGTGGCTTGCGGACTACCGGTTGGCCTGCCAGCTAGGTGGAACAGACGATGACAACCTCATCATCCGCAACCTCCCCCTGTTCCTCTCCGACGCCGCCCGATCCTGGCTGGAGCATCTGCCTCCTGCGCAGATCTCCAACTGGGACGATCTGGTCAAAGCCTTCGCTAGAAACTTCCAGGGCACATACGTGCGCCATGGGAACTCCTGGGACCTCTGAAGCTACCGGCAGCAGCCAGGGGAATCCCTGCGGGAGTATATCTGGCGATTTTCGAAGCAGCGCACCGAGCTTCCCAACATCACCGACTCGGATGTCATTGGCGCGTTCCTCGCCGGCACCACTTGCCGCGACCTGGTGAGCAAACTGGGTTGCAAGACTCCCACCAGGGCGAGCGGGTTGATGGACATCACCACCAAGTTCGCCTCTGGTCAGGAGGCGGTCGAGGCCATCTTCTGGAAGGACAAGCAGCCTCAGGGACGCCAGCAAGAAGACGTCCCCGAGGCTTCCGCCCAGCGTGGCACGAAGAAGAAAGGCAAGAAGAAGCCGCAAGCAAAACGCGACGCTGCCGACGCAGATCTTGTCGTTGCCGCCGAGCACAGGAACCTTCGGAAGCCTCCCGGAGGGGCCAACCTGTTCGACAAGATGCTCAAGGAGTCGTGCCCCTACCACCAGGGTCCCGTCAAGCACACCCTTGAGGAATGCGTCATGCTTCGGCGCTACTTCCATAAGACCGGGCCCCCAGCGGAAGGTGGCAAAGGCCAAGACAACGACAAGAAGGAGGGCGACAAGGCAGAGGAGTTCCCCGAGGTCCACGGCTGTTTCATGATCTACGATGGGCGAGTGGCGAACGCCTCGGCTCGGCACCACAAGCAGGAGCGCCGGGAGGTCTGCTCGGTAAATGTGGCGGCGCTAGTCTAGCTAGACTGGTCCGACAAGCCCATCACCTTCGACCAAGGCGACCACCCCGACTGCGTGCTGAGCCCAGGCAAGTACCCGCTCGTTGTCGACCCCGTCATCGGCAACGTCAGGCTCACCAAGGTCCTCATGGACGGAGGCAGCAGCCTCAACATCATCTACGCCGAGACCCTCGGGCTCTTGGAGATCGATCTGTCCACGATCCGGGCCGGTGCAGCGCCCTTTCACGGGATCATCCCCGGGAAGCGTGTCCAGCCCCTTGGAAAACTCGATCTGCCCGTCTGTTTTGGAAATCCCTCCAACTTCCGAAAGGAAACCCTCACGTTCGAGGTGGTCGGGTTCCGAGGAACCTACCATGCGGTGCTGGGGAGACAGTGCTACGCCAAGTTCATGGTCGTCCCCAACTACACCTACCTCAAGCTCAAGATGTCGGGCCCCAATGGGGTCATCATCGTCGGATCCACGTACCGACACGCGTACGAATGTGACGTGGAGTGCGTGGAGTACGCTGAGGCCCTCGCTGAATCCGAGGCCCTCATCGCCGACCTAGAGTGCCTCTCCAAGGAGGTGCCTGATGCAAAGCGCCATGCCGGCAACTTCGAGCCAGCAGAGACGGTTAAGTCCATCCCTCTCGACCCCAACAACGACGCCTGCAAGCAAGTCCAGATCGGCTCCGAGCTCGACCCCAAATAGGAAGCAGTGCTCGTCGACTTTCTCCGCGTGAACGCCGAGGTGTTTGCGTGGAGCCCTTCGGACATGCCCGACATACCGAGGGATGTCGCCGAGCACTCATTGGATATCAGAGCCGGTGCCCGACCCGTGAAGCAGCCTCTGCGCCGTTTCGACGAAGAAAAGCGCAGAGCCATAGGCGAGGAGATCCACAAGCTAATGGCTGCAGGGTTCATCAAAGAGGTATTCCATCCTGAATGGTTAGCCAACCCTGTGCTTGTGAAAAAGAAAGGTGGGAAGTGGAGGATGTGTGTAGACTATACTGGACTAAACAAAGCATGTCCAAAGGTTCCCTACCGTCTGCCTCGCATCGATCAAATCATGGATTCCACTGCTGGGTGCGAAACCCTGTCATTCCTCGATGCCTACTCAGTGTATCACCAAATCAAGATGAAAGAGTCCGACCAGCTCGTGACTTCTTTCATCACACCTTTTGGCATGTACTGCTATACTACCATGCCATTTGGTTTGAGGAATGCAGGTGCGACATACCAAAGGTGCATGAACCACGTGTTCGGAGGGCACATCGGCCGAACGGTCGAGGCTTACGTCGATGACATCGTAGTCGAGACGAAGAAAGCCTCCGACCTTCTCTCTGACCTTGAAACGACATTCAAGTGTCTGAGAGCGAAGGGTGTGAAACTCAATCCCGAGAAGTGTGTCTTCGGAGTCCCCCGAGGCATGCTCCTGGGGTTCATCGTCTCCGAGCGGGGCATCGAGGCCAACCCGGAGAAAATCGCGACCATCACCAACATGGGGCCTATCAAAGACTTGAAAGGAGTACAAAGGGTCATGGGATGCCTTGCGGCCCTGAGCCGCTTCAACTCACGCCTCGGCGAAAGGGGCCTACCCTTGTATCGCCTCTTAAGGAAGACCGAGCGCTTCTCTTGGACCCCCGAGGCCGAGGAAGCCCTCGGAAACTTAAAGGCACTCCTTACAAGTGCGCCCATCTTGGTGCCCCCCGCTGCAGGAGAAACCCTCTTGATCTACGTAGACGCAACCACTCAGGTGGTCAGCGCCGCGATCGTAGTCGAGAGATGAGAAGAAGGGCATGCACTACTCGTCCAGAGGCCGGTCTACTTCATCAGTGAAGTGCTATCCGAGACCAAGATCCGCTACCCGCAAATTCAGGAGCTACTATATGCAGTAATTCTGACGCGGCGAAAGTTGCGACACTACTTCGAGTCTCATCCGGTTACTGTGGAGTCATCATTCCCCCTAGGGGAGATCATCCAGTGCCGAGAGGCCTCGGGTAGGATAGCAAAGTGGGCGGTGGAGATCATGGGCGAGACAATCTCGTTCGCTCCTCGGAAGGCCATCAAGTCCCAAGTCTTGGCGGACTTCGTGGCTGAATGGGTCGACACCCAGCTACCAACAGCTCCGATCCAACCAGAACTCTGGACCATGTACTTCGATGGGTCGCTGATGAAAACAGGAGCCGGCTTGAGCCTGCTCTTCATCTCACCCCTCAGGAAGCACCTCCGCTACGTGCTGCGCCTCCATTTCCCGGCGTCAAACAACATGCCCGAGTACGAAGCTCTGGTTAACAGGTTGCGCATCACCATCGAGCTAGGGGTTCGGCGCCTCGACGCTCGTGGCGACTCGCAGCTTGTCATTGATCAAGTCATGAAGAACTCCCACTACCATGACAGGAAGATGGAGGCCTACTGCGACGAGGTTCGGCGCCTGGAAGACAAGTTCTACGGGCTCGAGCTCAACCACGTCGCTCGACGCTACAACGAGACTGCAGATGAGCTGGCTAAAATAGCCTCGGGGCGGACAACGGTTCCCCCGGACGTCTTCTCCAGAGACGTACATCAACCCTCCGTCAAGACCGACGACACGCCCGAGCCCGAGGAGGCCTCGGCCCAGCTCGAGGCATCCTCGGCCGCCGAGGGTGAGGCACTGCGCGTCGAGGGAGAGCGGAATGGGGTCACGCCTAATCGGAACTAGCAGACCCCGTACCTGCAATATCTCCATCGAGGAGAGCTCCCCTCGACAAAGCCGAAGCTCGGTGACTGGCGTGGCGCGCCAAGTCGTTCGTCTTACTGGGTGATGAAAATGAGCTCTACCACCGCAGCCCCTCAGGCATTCTCCAACGATGCATATCCATCGCCGAAGGGCAGGAGCTATTGCAAGAGATACACTCGGGGGCTTGCGGTCACCACGCAGCACCTCGAGCCCTCGTTGGGAACGCCTTCCGACAAGGCTTCTACCGGCCAACCACGGTGGCCGACGCCACCAGGATTTTACGCTCCTGCCAGGGGTGTCAATTCTATGCGAGACAGACGCACCTGCCTACTCAGGCCCTGCAGACAATACCCATCACTTGGTTGTTTGCTGTGTGGGGTCTGGACCTCGTCGGTCCCTTGAAGAAGGCACCTGGGGGCTTCTCGCACCTGCTAGTCGCCATCGACAAATTCTCCAAGTGGATCGAGGTCCGACCCCTAACCAGCATCAGGTCCGAGCAGGCGGTGGCGTTCATCACCAACATCATCCATCGCTTCAGGGTCCTAAACTCCATCATCACCGACAATGGCACCCACCCAGTTCACTGGCAAGAAGTTCCTCGACTTCTGCGAGGACCACCATATCTGGGTGGACTGGGCTGCCGTGGCTCACCCCATGACAAATGGGCAGGTGGAGCGTGCCAACGACATGATTCTGCAGGGACTTAAACCGAGGATCTACAACGACCTCAACAAGTTCGAGAAGCGGTGGATGAAGGAACTACCCTCGGTGGTCTGGAGTCTGAGGACGACGCCAAGCCGAGCCATGGGTTTCTCACCGTTCTTTCTAGTCTATGGGGCCGAGGCTATCTTGCCCACATACTTAGAATATGGTTCCCCGAGGACAAAGGCGTACGACGACCAAAGAAATCAGACCGACCGAGAAGACTCGCAGGACCAGCTGGAAGAGGCTCGGGACGTGGCCTTGCTACACTCGGCGCGATATCAGCAGTCTCTGCGACGCTACCACGCCCGAGGGGTTCGGCCCCGAGACCTCCAAGTGGGAGACTTGTTGCTTCGGCTGCGGCAAGACGCCCGAGGGCGCCACAAGCTTACTCCCCCTGGGAAGGGTCGTTCATCATCGCCAAGATTTTGAAGCCCAGGACATACAAGATGGCCAACGATCAAGGCGAGGTCTACAGTAACGCTTGGAACATCCGACAGCTACGTCGCTTTTACCCTTAAGATGTTTTCAAGTCGTTCATATGCCTCGTTTTACACAAATAGAGTCTAACCGTCAAGGAAGGGTCAGCCTTGCCTCGGCGAAGCCCGACCCTCCCTCGGGGGCTAGAAGGGGGGACCCCCTCTGCGTCAAAATTTTCCTCGAAAAAGTTTTCTACCAAAACGACTTTCGTGCTTTCTGACTATATCGATAACAGAATCCCGCAAAACGAATAAGATCGCACGTAAGCGGCAAGGCCGACCGAGCCGAGGGACTCCTACGCCTCCG
Source organism: Zea mays (assembly GCF_902167145.1). NCBI lineage: Eukaryota > Viridiplantae > Streptophyta > Magnoliopsida > Poales > Poaceae > Zea > Zea mays. The sequence continues at coordinate 147,900,468 of NC_050098.1, forward strand.
GGATACGGATACCTCACTCGTCGCCTTCCACAAAAAGTAACTCTTACTCGGATAAGCGATTCTGCTACTAACGAACAAGTCCGGATACTCGAAACGGGAGGAAAAGAAACACAACTTTATAACATGACAACAAAGTGTTTAGGCCTCGGCGGCCGCGAAAGACACATGCATGCTCCAAACAGACTGCTCCGGCAGAATTAGGCATCGCCCGAGGGAGGAGCGGCACCCTCGGCTTCATCTCCACCCTCGGCGAGATCTGGCCCGGCCCCGAGCGGCGACGCGAGTGGAAGGATCTCCACCTCAAAGGAGGACGCCAGCACCGCGCTTGGGCCCGCGACGGCCGCGTCAAGCCTCTGAACCTCTGCTAAGGCAGCCTCGTCTTCGTCGGGTAGACAGTACCCCTCGCTGACCCGCTCTAGATCCACGTCGTAGTGGGAAGCGAGCACGACGAAGGCCCGCCTAACGCCGTGATGCAGCGCCTCGCGGAGTCTGCTGCACACATGGCGGCCCAAGGCCCACAGGCGACTCTGGGAGGAGCTACCCGAGGGGACGTCATTGAGGCCAAAGACCTGGCAGAAGGTCGAGATAGCTTCGAACATGGCCACGCGGTCAGCCTCCTTCTGCTCAGCCGCCTGGGCAAGTGCCTTGACGGACTCGTTGAGAGCTGTCTCGAACTCTGCAAACAGCCAAACAGAATTCTTCAGACACGAGTTGAAGAATGAAGATGAATCGAAGTCACAAAGCAGCCGAAACATACCTTCAGCCCGGGCACACTGCTCCGAGGCTGCGGCTTGGGCGGACTGGGCAGACCCGACCGCCACGGCCAGGTCCTCTGCAAGGGCTCCAGCCCGAGCAGACACCTCGGCTAGCTGGCCCCCAAGGGGCTCAGCCCGGCCTACAGCCTCGGTAGCCTGGTTCCGAGATTGGTCCCGCTCGCCAATGACCTGGCCAAGCTCCAGCAGCCGCTGCTGCGCCTCCGTCCGTGCCGACGCCGCCTCTGCCCGCGTCGCCGCTGCCTCCACCTCCATCTCATCACAGAGCAACCGAAGGTCCGCCGCCTCGGTGCTCCGTTGGGCAAGGCGTTCGGTAGCCTCGGTAAGCGCGACCCTCAGGAACCACAGCGAACCCCAGACATCGGTCTCGCGGCGGATGAACAGCGACTTGGCGGTGCTCAGATCCATCAGATCCTGAAGAAGGGAAGCAGGGTGTCACAAAGAATGCTCTGGTCACGCGAAAGGTATGCCTGAAATCCTCACCTGGAGGACCCTGGGAACGTCCCTGGAAAGGATCTCCATGGTCGACCAAAGCGACCCCGTCGCTGCCTCGGCATACCCACAGAGCTCATCCCGAGACTGCTCCTCCCGCTCATCGTCAAGGACGAAGAGGGGTTTCGAGGCGCCGCGGGTCCAGAACCGGAGCGCCTGCCCACGCCACTCATTGGGATCGCGCCGCGCGGGGATGAGGTTGCTGCTCCCCAAGACGGGTCGCGGTTCTGCGCACCCCTCCTCCAAGGCGTCGGGACGCCCTGCAGTCGACGCATCGGGTACCACCTCGGCTAAGGAGGCGGGCTTCCGATCACCGACCTCAGTAACAGCGGCCGCCCCTCCTTATTGCCGAGACTGGGAAGGTCGGAGACGACCTCGAGCAGCGGCACCTCAGCCATCCCAGCATCAGCGGCGACGGGTGGCTCCACGGGCAAAACAGCAACGGCCTCAGCAGGAGCTGGTGCCGGCGCCGGCAACAAGTCAGGTGGGCTCAGCGCCGCGGCCACGCCAGCAGCCTCCCCCGGCATGATGGCCGCCCCGACGGAGGGGTCGGCCTGGGGGGCTTGCCCCATGGCAACTCGTGCCGCCTGGGCCCCCCGCTTGAGGGCGTCTTGTGCGGAGGCCAGCCAACCGGCGTGGCACGGTGCGGCACTGGCTGCAGAGGCCGGCACCGTCTTAAGGGCCTTCCGGGGAGCCAGAACGGTTGAACCATGCCTCAGTTTGCTGAGAGGAAAAGATAAAGCAGGATTAGGACACACGAAGAAGGAACCAAAATAGAGGTATCCTCGGATACTTACCCGCTCCGGACTAAGGCCAATCGTGCCTGCGGGGAGGCCCTCGGGCCTCGGACCCCACAGGCACTGCCGAGGTTTGCCCCGCTACTGGCTTTGGCGCCGTTCCCGCCTTGGGCGCCCGGGGCGCCGAAGGAACGACCCGCCCTGGCGTAGTCACGACGTCCCGAGGATCAACCTCCTGTACGGCTGGCACGGGCGACTGCTCTTGGTTGGACAGGCGGGTCGGCCTGACTCCCCGGAGTCACCTCAACTACCTCGGCCAAGGGGTCAAGTACCCCCTCGGCCTGCCCCCGCTCTTCGGACCGGGACCTTGATGTCCTGGCCCCAGATGCCGACGGTGCCGGCCCACTTGGAGGCTAGCTCGACGACCCCTGGCCCAGCCTCAGATCCGGGCTAAGGCCAAGGCGGGCCGCCATATCGTCGTCTTCGTCGTCATCATCATCGTCGTCAGGCGTCTCTAGCAACGGCTCCCTTGGGAGCCTGTCCCTCTCCTGCCTTCGACAGCGCTTCTCCAAGGCATCCCGAGCCCGCATCCGCTCGCGGGCCCAGGCCTTTTCCGCGTCCTTCTTCTCCTTTTTCTTCTCCGCGGCGACCCTCCGCGCGGCTCGGTCCACCACGTCCTCTGGGACCCGTGGCAGGGAGGGCTTGTGAAACCCCAACCCCTGGAGACAAACGGAAATCCCGACAGTGAGAATCAAAGGCAACTCAGCGCAAAATAAGAGAAGGAGCGGACACTCACCAGGGACACGTACCCACACTGGGGACGCATCACGGGCTGGGTAAGGGCGTCGGCGTCCAGCCTCCCTACCGTGCCCGCTATCCGCCTGCGGAGGTCGTCGGTGGAGAGGGGAGCCGAGGACATCTGCGAGCCCTCCAAATCAACCCCCGGCTTCATCTCCGAGAGCGGCAACCGCCGCTCTGCCAAAGGGAGCACCCTCCGGCGATGGATGGCGGCGACCACCCCCTCAGCGGTGAGCCCCCCATCTCGTAACCTCTGCAAGGCCTCCAGAAGAGGCTGGAGATTCTATTGTTTCTCGCGCGTGGCCCCCCAACGCCAGTTGCTGCCGGCGGCGGTCACCACTCGCTGAGAAAACGACGGGAGCCTTCCGTCGTCGTTCCGGAGATAAAACCACCGGCGCTGCCACCCCTTGTTCGAAGACACAAGGATGGCGGGGATGTACTGCTGTGCGCGCCCCTGCCTCAACTGGAGGGTGCAGCCACCGGCCCGCACAGCCATGCGGACCTTCCTTTCCCCCGTCGTCAAGGCAAAAAGCTCCACGGAGAAGAGATGGATCCACAGATCCCAGTGGGGGTCAATCCCCAAAAAACCCTCGCAAACTGCCGCGAAGATGGCCGCTTGCGCAATGGAGTTGGGGTTGAGGTTGTGCAGCTCCACCCCGTAGTAGTGCAGGAGCGCTCGCATGAAGCGGCTCGCTGGCACTCCAAACCCCCGCTCGTGGAAGCAGACGAAACTGACCACATACCCCAGTGGCGGAGCCGGGTCGGCCTCGCTCGCGGGGCCATCCACTCCGGCTGCGGGTCACCGGAGAGGGGACGAAGCAAACCATCGGCGACGAGGGCCTCCAGATCGCCCACCGTGACGGTGGAGAAAGGCCACGGATCGCGCGGCGGAACGACGGTCGCCTTGTCGGCCATCGCCGAACGAAGGGGGTGGAGGCGGAGCAAAAAAGGTGCGCGATTTCCTTTTCTCTGGCTATTCTCTCAGGTTGCGGAAACCAAAGCAGAAGGCGAGCAACAGAGTAAAGAGCCACCGCCGGCCCCTCTTCTGGGTATATAAAGGCCCAGGCAAGACCCGTTCAACACTTCGCCCGAATCCGCCGCGAAATTCAAACTCAAAGGCGAAACGCCCATTCCTCGAACGACTCGCGCACGCGCAACGACCGCCCCGCGAACCACCCGTCCCGTCGCATTAACTCCGCGGCAGGGCAAGCGACACCTTTGGCAGGCGAAGCAGGCGTTGTTTCACCTTCGCCATAACGACCGCGTCAAAGAAGGTGCGCCACACCGTTTAAATTAAATTTGTATCCTTTTTCCCTTCCCCTTTCTCTCTCTTGCCACAGGGACCGGGAAAGGGGATATTTCGAAAGGGATCCTTCTCTGCGAAGGAAGCGGGCCCCGAGCCCTCCTACTGATCAGGGGTTCGAAGGCTGGCCCCTCGGAAGGGTTTGACAGCCGCCCCAGAGCACTCGGGCTTCAGGCTCATTACTGATCAGAGGTTCGAAGGCTGGCTCCTCGGAAGGGTTCGATAGCCGCCTCAGAGCACTCGGGCTCCGCGCCCACTACTGATCAGGGGTTCGAAGGCTGGCCCCTCGGAAGGGTTCGACAGTCGCCCCAGAGCACGCAGAGCGAGGGATGACTCTGGGTACGTCCGATACATGGCCGAGGCTCGGGCTACGCTCCCGAGGTACCCTAGGACATTTCCGAGACCAGCAGGAGCGATTTTGTAACGGAATCCCATCAGAGGGAGGCATCGAGCCCCTGGACCCTATCGAACGGGACCGGGTCCGGCAAATCACCTGCAGGTACTTTTGGAGCGCGCCTCTGGGCCACTAGCCGACCCTTATCGAACGGGGCACGGGCGTCCACTCGGATCACCCGTTAGCAACTCACTGGAGACACCATGTTCGGCGCCCTCCGAGGGCAGCATGGTGCTCCCCCCTTCCTCCTTGCGGAAAGGCGATGAAGGGGCGTATGATAAAAGTCGAGTCAGTCCTTGATCGTCCTCTCGCTCCGTGCAGAGGCTCGGGGGCTGCTCTCGCAAACCCGGCTACGGCCAAACCGTTGACAGCATCAACAAACCAGCTGAAAACTCGGAACCTGACCATGCACCCGGGCTACGATCAGATCGCATGAGGGAACAACCAGACCGGCCAAGGCATCACGAAAGGCATTAAGACCTCGGAGGAGTCAAACCACTCCTCCGAGGCCTTGGGGACTACACCCGGTGGGTGCGCTCGCGTGCACCCACCGGAACAAAATATAACCGAGAAAGGCCGGTCCCCTTGCAAAAAAGTGCGACAAAGCCTCCAAGAGAGTACCAACACTCCCTTTGAGGCTCGGGGGCTACTGTCGGGTACCATAATTAGGGGTACCCCCAACACTCCTAAACTCGGCTGGTAATCACCATCAGCACAAACTGCAGAGACTGATGGGTGCAATTCAGGTCAAGGCTTCATCTACTCAAGGGACGCGATCTCGCCTCGCCCGAGCCCAGCCTCGGGCGGGAACTGTAGTCCCAGGCAAATTCACGCCTCGCCCGAGGGCCTCCTCAAGCAACGGGCGCACCCTCGACTCGCCCGAAGCCCAGCTCGGGCAGGCTTTGTTGTGAAGCAACCTTGGCCAAATCACCTCACCAACCGACCGTATCGTAGGCGCATTCAATGCAAGGATCGCCTGGCGCCTTATCCTGACACGCGTGCCTCAGTCGGCAAGGTCGAAGTGACTGCAGTCACTTTGCCCTCCCGCTGACTGACCTGACAGGAAAACAGCGCCGCTCGCCCCTCTTTGACTGCTGCGCCACCCGCCAGGGTGAGGCTGACATCAGCTGAGTCCAGCCTCAGGCGCAACAGGAAGCTTCGCCTCGCCCGACCTTGGGCCTCGGCCTCAGGAGGAAGTCTCCGCCTTGCCCGACCCCAGGGCTCGGCCCCCGCCTCGGCCTCGGAAGGTGGTCTCTGCCTCGCCCGACCCTAGGGCTCGGCCTCAACCTCGACCTCGGAAGGTGGTCTCCGCCTCGCCCGACCCCAGGGCTCGGCCTCAACCTCGACCTCGGAAGGTGGTCTCCACCTCGCCCGACCCCAGGGCCCGGCCTCTATTTCGACCAAGGGAGGAATCGCGTCCTCGCCTGACCCCGGCCTCGACCTCAGGAGGAGTCTCGGCCTCGCCCGACCTTGGGCTCGGACCGAACACGACGCAGGGGGTACATCATTACCCTACCCCTAGCTAGCTCAGGCTACGGGGGAACAAGACCGGCGTCCCATCCAGGCTCTCCCCGGTAACAAGTAATGATGGCTCCCCGCGTGCGTCCATGACGACGGTGGTTCTCAGCCCCCTACGAAAGCAAGGAGACGTCAGCAAGGTCCCAGCAGCCCCGACAGTTGTGCTTCTACAGGGCTCAAACGCTCCTCCGATGGCCACGACACCACGTACACAGGACTCTAGCACCTCTCCGACAGCCACGTTGGCATGTACATAGGGCTCTGGCTCCTCTCTGCCGGACACGTTAGCATATTGCTACACCCCCATTGTACACCTGGACCCTCTCCTTGCATCTATAAAAGGAAGGGCCAGGGCCCTCATACGAGGGTGGTCACGCGGGAGGACGGGCTGACGAACCGGCTCACTCTCTCTCTCCCTTACGAACGCTTGTAACCCCTACTGCAAGCGCATCCTCCTCTGGCGCAGCATAACACGAGTCGCGGTTTTTCCCCCCCTTTGTGTTCCATCTCGCGCCAACCCATCTGGGTTGGGGCACGCAGCGACAATTTTACTCGTCGGTCCAGGGACCCCCCGGGGTCGAAACGTCGACACTATTGCTTCCACTTAATCAATGAACATGATGTGGACATTTATGATACGATGATGTTATCTCGATGATGATATTGTGATATTCTAGGGGACTAAGGTCATTTTCCTGAGTACCTCTCCGTAAGGACCAGTTCGTGGAGTGACCACCCAAGATAACAGTGCAACCATGAGGGTGGAATGGGACGCCGCGCCATTAGTTGATTAATTAGATAAACCTGGGGTGTAGTTGGCTTTGCTTGAGGGCCGTCAATGGGGGCCGGGGCATAGTGCTCGCTCTACCAAGGGGGATGCAGAGGTTCATTCAATTTGGTTTTGTTAGTCACCCACCTTAGGGAGGTGTATTGCGTTTGTACGATTGGCGAAACCTAACGAGCAGCTATGCACCAGGAGAGTCTTTGTAAAGGCTACGTAGTGAGACCCTGCCAGGTCACCTTGGTAGTGATCAATGGGGAGTCATGATCTCCAGACAGAATGAGAATCACGACTTGTGGGTAAAGTGTGCAACCTCTGTAGAGTGTTAGAAACTGGTATATCAACCGAGCTCACGGTTAAGAGCGGCCTTGGGATCCTCTTTGATTAGAAGAACTTTGATTACTTTTATGATGATGGTTAATAATGATGGTTATAATTTCGATCTCTAGTATTTCCTCTTGGAGGGAGTATATTTGGGTAATAATTGGGTTATTACTAAAGCTTGGCTCTACTAATAGTAATAAATACTTGACCAACTAAAAGCAACTGCTTAATCTTAACTCCACATACAACTAGTCCACTTTAGCCAAATGAGACAATTGCTAAGTACGTTGACGTGTACTCACCCTTGCTTTACACACCACCCCACCCCAGGTTGTCCCCACTGTACTCAGTGCTCAGGAGGAGATGTTGGCAACATGGAGGACTTTGAGGAGTTCCAGGACTACGACGAGTTCTAGTTTTTCTTAGTGGCAAACCCCCAGTCAGCTGCCTGTGTAGGCCTTATCTATTACGTTACGTATTTTCGCACTTTGATATTAATGTTAATGACTATGGCTATGTATTAGACTCTGTGGATGTCTTGGACATCTTATTGTAATAAAAGTACCTTTCTGCTATTTACTTTGAGCAATATGTGATGATGTCCAATTATGTAATCACTGTGTACGTGAGTTTCTGATCCTGGCATGTACATGGTTCGCATTCGGTTTTCCTTCCAAAACTGGGTGTGACAGCCAAGGATGGACGTTTAGTTCTCTTTATATTTATAATTTATTTTTGTAAGACTTCTGCTATGTAATAATGACATTTATAATATCCGTGACATTTATCTCTATACACTTTGTCATTATATGTGTTGTTCTTCTTTGGCGCACATATGAGATGCACACGGCTTTATCCCTTAAATCCAGGTGTGACAGAAGTGGTATCAAAGGAAATGTTGACTATAGGACGAAACCTAGATAGAACTGGATAAAACCCCTACCTACTTACCTTACTCTGATTCTTTCTATACTTATCTTGATCTTGTCTCACCTTCTACTGTTCTACTCTGATTACTCTTACCTTTTCTATTCTAAGATAAGGAGGATTTCACACTTTGAAATCCTACATTTATGACCCTCTAAAGAGATAGGAGACCTAAGACAAAATTAAAAATTATTTTCTTTAGTATGTTGGATGATTGTTCTGATGATAAATGTCTGATTTGCTTCTTTGATTGATTGAGATATTATAGAAGGGCATTCTAGCATGTACCACCATAAGGTAATGTATTAGCTTTAGTAGGTGACACACTAATCTACTTAGCTAATAAAACCCCAAAGTAACATGTCTCGTATTTACTCGTCTTGTCTTCAATTCTTTCTTACCATGTATTTCTAACTCAGATGGTCAATACCAGGAAGGGAGGCGAAATTGATCTACCTGCCAACCCACACAACCAGAGGGTGCTTAGACAACAAGCTGAAATGGATCCTCCGAATCCTCCACCGGCTGGGACTGATCTAGTGGTTGCAGCTCAGATGCAGATGCTGCAACAGATGGCGAACACTATGACAGATATGTAGGCGCAGATGCGGCAGGAGCGCCAAGAGATGTGCCAGGAGAGACAAGAGATGAGGGAGGAGATGCGTCAAGAAAGAATGGTGCGACAGCAGCAAGCACCATTGCCTCCTCCACCACCACCACCAGTTCCACCCATGGACAAGCACCGGGAGTTCATGAGACACAAGCCACCGACGTTCGACAGCTCTCTAGATCCTCTGCACGCTGATGATTGGCTGAAGTCAGTGGAGAAGATGTTGATTGTTGCTCAGTGCTCTAATCGGGAGAAGGTTGTTTATGCTTCTGGTCGTCTTACTGGTCCTGCTGCTGATTGGTGGGATTCTTACACCGCTGCCCATGACGCTGCTGATAATATCACTTAGGCAGAGTTCACTACACAGTTCAGAAACTACCACATTCCTATTGGACTGATGAAGATCAAGAAGAAAGAATTTATATCGCTGAAGCAGGGCAGCATGTCAGTCAGCGAGTACCGCAATAGATTTATTCAACTATCAAGATATGCACCAGATGAAGTGGCTGAGGATGAAAGGAAGCAGTAACACTTTATTGGGGGACTTAATGGACCACTGCAATATGCACTGGTGGCTCACTCCTTTCCGTCATTCCAGAGGCTGCTTGACAAGGCCCTAGCTATTGAACACAAGCGTGTTCTGTTGGGGGATATGAAGAGGAAGGTGATCACCCAGGGTCAGGGGAGCAGTAGCGTTCGTCCTCGCTATGTTCCGCCCCAGGGTACACCGACTCGTACTGGAGGAAGTTAGCGCCAAGCTCAGTTTGCACCACAGGGGACTCCACAGACTTCACAGACTCGTTAGGCTGCCCCCACTGGCACCTCGGCGAGATTCATATAACAGAGTGCAGGCACCACATGTTACAAGTGCGGTCAGACTGGGCACTATGCTAATGTTTGTCCATAGAGGATTGCTAGTACCCCCGTCCAAAACAAGCAGCAGACTCCAGGATCTGGCAAGGGATTCAGCATTGCCAGAGTTAATCAAGTCAGTGCTGATGCTACCACAGACGGAGCTGACATCGCGATTGGTATTTTTATATTAATGCAATTCCTGCAGCAATACTATTTGATTCTGGTGCTACACATTCATTTATTTCTGCTCGATATGCCAACACCAGTGAGTAACCACTACAAAATATGCAAAAGCCACTGATAGTAATTACCCCTAAAGGGCCCGTGGAAGCAAATTATATGACCAACAAATTAACTTCGACAATTATGGGAAGAAAATTCTAGGCTACCCCTATAGTATTAGAATAAAGCGGTATAGACCTGATCCTTGGTATGTCATGGTTAAGGCAGGCCAAAGCGGTTATACATTGTGCTAGGGGAACTGTAGAACTCACCAACTCTAAAGGAGAAAGATTTGAAGTTGAAATAACCATAACTGCCTCTACCAGACCCACCGTGTTTCTAGTAGATGAGAAGTTTGTAGGCAACAACATCCGTGTGGTTAGAGATTTCCCCGATGTCTTTCCAGAGGAGTTACCCGGGATGCCACCAGATAGGGAAGTTGAGTTTGTCATTGATCTCTTACCTGGAACTGCTCCTATTTCAAAACGGCCATACAGGATGTCCGTAAAGAACTAAAAGAACTTAAGAAATAGTTAACAAAATTACAGGAGGTTGGGTACATTCGTCCGAGTTCCTCACCTTGTGGAGCGTCGGTTCTGTTTGTACAGAAGAAGGATAGATCACAGAGGATGTGTGTGGATTATAGATCTCTTAATGATGTTACTGTGAAGAACAAATATCCTTTACCTTCTATTGAAGATTTATTTGATCAGATGAGAGTTGCTAGGGTATTCTCAAAGATTGATCTCAGATAGTGGTATCATAGTGCCGAGAATAGGTGTCTTTCACATGGAGTGCGCCGAGAATAGGTGTCTTCTTAGAGGTGCCGTGACTGTGGGGTGTCGGGCCTATCCTCTATTTACGAGAATTTAGGAGCAGGAAATAATATAGCTAGTGATTATCTAGATCTAGATGAGCAACCTTGGGAAGGTCTTCGCTTTCTCTTTATGTGGGCCTATTCTATCACGCACGACTAGAATGCGACGAGCAGACTTCAACCGGCAAGCAAGCAAATACTTCTCTTCTTAAACCGGTCTTAGTATTTAGTATAAGGGAGGCAGGTCAGAGAGTTGGGAGCTAAGGGCGTATGGTCGAGAATGAATGGGTCGAGTTGAATGCCTTGCCATTTCCGGGCCCCTCTAGGGTAATAAAGAAATGGATAAAAAAGGGGACTTCTGCTACGGGCTATGCCACCCATTACTTTACTTATGAGGGAGATAGTACTTGATACAGGACGAGCCCAGTCTCTATCTAGTATGATATTCTGGTATGTTTCACTGAATTGGCATTTCTAGATACCAAACAAGTAAAAAACAGCAAGTTAGTTAGCTCAGTTGGCATAGGCGAAAAAAAGAAAAGGAATCAACGATAAATCGGGGAAAGAGCCGCAAGCGCGATATCATCTCTATATAGGAAAAATGGATTTTTCTTATTCTACATCAGGAGAAGCAAATACATGGGATGGGCTACACACACTCATGACTAAGACAAGCAAGGTTTCCGGTGAAAAGACACTGGCTAACCCTCTTCCTCATCCTTTAGAGCTGGAAATACCCGGCCTAGTGATAGTTAGAAAGAGTTGGCCATCGGGAGAAGAGATGGAAGTTTGCACTTGACGAGATAGATCAAATGAAGATTAGGCCATCTGATATTCCCAAGATGGCTTTCTCAACCCGATATGGTCTATATGAATTCACAGTCATGTCGTTTGGATTAACTAATGCACCAGCCTACTTCATGAATCTGATGAATAAAGTGTTCATGAAGTATCTTGATAGATTCGTCGTGGTATTCATCGACGATATTCTTATTTATTCCAAGAGTGATAGTGATCATGTGGAACATCTGCGGATGATGCAAAGTTCAGCAAGTGCGAGTTTTGGCTTGATGAAATACCATTCCTTGGGCACATCATCTCCAAAGGTGGAATCTCAGTGGATCCGACTAAAGTGACAACAATAGTGGGTTGGAAGATACCGAGTTCAGTCATGGAGGTCCGGAGTTTCTTGGGACTTGCAGGCTACTACCGGCGATTCATTGAAGGGTTCTCCGAGATAGCGAAACATATGGCCTCATTGTTGGAGAAGGGGAAAGAGTTTAAGTGCACTCATGAATGCCAAGAGAGTTTTAATCAACTGAGGTTTAAATTGATGTCAGCCCTATTGTTGATTATACCAGATCTGCAAAAGGGATTTGATATATATTGTGATGCGTGCGGCCAAGACTTGGGATGTGTTCTTATGCCAGAAGGCATGTGATCGCCTACACGTCTCGTTAGTTGCGGAAACATGAGTTGAACTACCCCACTTATGACTTAGAACTGGCAGCCGTAGTGCATGCGCTCAAGATATGGAGACATTATATAATGGGAACTAAGTGCCAAGTCTACACTGATCATAAGAGCTTAAAGTATACCTTCACTCAGAAAGATCTCAACCTTAGGCAACACCGTTGGTTGGAGCTCATTAAAGACTATGACTTGGAGATTCACTATCATTCGGGCAAGGCGAATTTGGTTGCAGATGCCTTGAGCCGAAAGGAGCACGTCCATGCAGCTATTGTTGCCCAGTTGCCCGATGAGCTAGTTAAAGATTTTAGAAGACTCAACCTGGAAATTGTTGCACACACTGAAGGAATTACTATTGAAGTAGAACCTACCTTGGAGCAAGAAATCCGCAAAGGACAGATCGATGATGCTGTAATTCAGGAGATCAAAGATCTGGTTACTGAAGGTAGAGGTCCAGAATTTACGGAGGATGAGCAAGGCACGATATGGTTAAAGAACTGGATATGTGTTCTTGAGATTGACAGCCTCTGTGAGACTATATTGAAGGAAGCCCATGACTCTGATTATTCAATTCATCCTGGTAGCACTAAGATGTATCAGGATCTGAAGCAAAAGTACTGGTGGTATGGGCTGAAAAGAGATGTGGCTGCACACGTGGCTGTGTGCGATGTATGTCAAAGAGTCAAAGTTGAACACCAAAGACCAGCTGGACTACTACACCCGTTAAAGGTACCCGAATGGAAATGGGAAGAAATTGACATGGATTTCATTACTGGGTTGCCTAGCACCTCAAAGGGTTATGATTCGATATAGGTGATTGTGGATAGACTCACCAAAGTGGCTCATTTCATTCCGGTCAAGATTACTTATAAAAGATCTCAGTTGGCAGAGATATATATGGCTCGAATTGTGTGTTTACACAGTGTACCGAAGAAGATCGTTTCTGATAGAGGCTCATAGTTTACCACAAGATTTTGGAAAAGCTTTCATGAGAATATGGATACAAAGTAGAGCTTCAGTTCAGCCTACCATCCTCAAACTGATGGCTAGACTGAAAGGACTAATCAAGTACTGGAGGATATGTTGAGAGCTTGTGCCCTTAAGCATGGAGGCAGTTGGGACAAGAGTCTACCATATAATGAGTTCTCTTATAATAATAGTTACCAGACCAGTCTGAAGATGTCACCATTTGAAGCTTTATATGGCAGAAAGTACAGGACTCCTCTCTATTGGGATCAGACTAGAGAAAGACAGTTCTTTGGGCCTGAGGTTATTAAAGAGGCAGAAGAACAAGTCCATATAATCCGGGAGAACTTGAGGGTAGCACAAACTCGACAGAAGAGCTATGCTGATAATCGAAGAAGACCACTGGAATTTGAGGAGGGTGACCACGTGTACCTCAAGGTGTCACCACTTCGTGGAATGAGAAGATTCAAAGTAAAAGGCAAGTTATCCCCTCACTTTATTGGACCCTTCAGAATCTTCAAGCGAGTTGGGGAGATGGCCTACCAACTGGAGCTACCTGATCATTTGTCCTATGTACACGATGTGTTCCATGTATCCCAACTCAAGAAGTGTCTCCGTGTCCTCGAGGAACAGCTACCAATGGAGGAACTAAGTGTTCCGGGTGATCTGACTTATACGGAGTATCCTATCAAGAATATTGACACTTTGACTCGGGTTACAAGAAATAAACTGATAAAGATGTGCAAAGTGCAATGGAGTCACCATCGTGAAGATGAGGCTACTTGGGAGAGAGAAGAAGAGCTTCGAATAGAATTTCCCCACCTCTTCCCTAGTCCTTCCTAATATCGAGGACGAGATTCTTGTTAAGGGGTAGGATTTGTAATACCCAAAAGTGTAATTAATAAAATAGAGTGATTCACTTACATGAGTTGCCTCCATTTATTTGAACATGTGAAAAATCACATTTAAAAGTGGATAATTAAAACAAGGACATATAAATAACATGTGCATCATGCTGGAGTTTGATTGTTTGTGCATTTAATAATAATGATAATATTAATAAGGTTACATTAGGAATGTGAATTAGAGATTAAAACCTAACTCAAATCTTAGAATTTGGAAATAAGATATAGAAGGAGAAGAAAAAAATAGGAAAAAGACCATATCTATATAATATAAGGAAAATATCAACAGCTTGGACTAGTACATCTAATTCAAATTTAAAAGTTACAATCAAAATTAGGATTTAAAATTTAGGATCAAAAAGAGGAGAAAAGAAAATAGAGAAAAATAAGAAAAGAAAAAAACAAAAGGGAATAAACGCCGCTTGGGCCGAGATGCCGCTTTCGGCCCACTACTCCAAATTCCTCGCTCACGGCCCAGCGGGCACACCCACACACTTCATCCTCTGCTCGCTTGGGCCCGCTCGTCAGTCATCCCTCACGGGAGCGTGGGGTAGAAGTCGTCTTTGACCCTGGGACCCACTCGACAATGATGCGCCCGCACGCTCGCGCGGATCGCTTAGTAGAGGGCCCCATCTGACACCCATTATTGTGGATCTTCCACCTCTCCATCGCACCGGGCGTGACCGAGATCTCCGCTGCGTGCACGCGATTTGAGCTGGCGGGTGCAACCAACCCCGACCCGACCCCCGCTGCAACCATAAATTCAAGAGCCAGGCCTTTGTCTCCTCTTCCTCCCTTGTCCGCACATCAGCCGCCACCGCCGAAACCATCGAGAGAGGGATTCGCCGCCGGTGAGGCATTCGGGCCCATTCTGGGAGCACTTCGTGGGCTTGGGAGGGTTGCTACTGTAGCGCCGTGGGTAATCTGTGGCCGGAGTGCGCGAAGTTCGTCGCTCCACTATCACTTTGCCGCCGCCGTGGACATCGCACCGGCGGGTGCCGTACCGAGGTGAGACTCACAGTCAGATCTTATGTTGTCTCTACCATTGACGAAACACCTAGAATCGTGCGGAGTAGTGGGGTAGTGGGGCGGCAATTGGTTGTGCGATAATCGCTGCAATGCGATAATCGTCGCGGTGCTGCTTAGTGACGTGGTCATGCTCCGTGTGCGGCCGGTCCACCGGGGGAAGGTCACTGGTAGGTTTGTTAGGTTCTCGGCTCTGTATAACCCGAAGCGGAAGTAGGAACAGTGGCCCTAGAACGCTGTCGGGATTTCTCCGGTGATGCTCCGCTACCGGGAGGGACCGACACCGCCGTTGAGTATATCGTGGGTAAACGACGACCGTTCGGTCGTTGATCTCCGCGTGGACGGCCGTGATTCAATACGAGATATACCCTTTCGCGTGTTTGATCTAAACCGTAGATGGTTCATCCGAGGGTAGATTGTAGTGACGGGCGTGACCGGATCTCAGACGTTGATCTCGGATCCGAGGGTCTGGGTCGTGTACTGGTTCGAGCGCGAGTGGATCTAATCATGACCGCGGATTCTAATCCGACAGCGGTGAAGCACTTGTACCCTTTCGCTGTGGTAGTTTAGCATATGAACCCCTGGCAATCTGCGAAATAAACCTGCAGTCCATAGCATGGCGCTCTGAGTGTGGGGATTCTTTCGCGAAAGCCCCTGGACTTCTCTGTTTTTGGCGCGCAGTCCAGAGGGTTAGAAAATTGGAATAATTAATGGAGAAAATGATTTTGTTGATTAAAAGAAATTCCCAAATCTTGACTAATTCATATAAAATTCATTTCAACTCCTTTTCAGTTCATTCCAGTTCCTATAATTTTGTAATAATATTGTTTATCACTTAATACCACTGCTTTAACATGAAAACCATAATAAAATTAACCACTTTGATAATCTTGTACCAAACACATAAATACTTCGGAAATTCATAACTCGCAATCTGTAACTCTGAATTTAGTGATTCTTTTTCCTACGATCTCGTTTTAATGCGTAGATTATTATTTTGTATACATGTTTGATGTGGTGTTAATTTCTCCCTTGTACTATGCTTGTTTGTATTGTTGAGAGCACCTAGAGGGGGGGTCAATAGGTGATCCTGTAAAATTAAACACTAAATAACCACAAACTTGATTATCAATGTGTTAGTGAATCAAGTGGCTAAGGAACGCTCTTGTGCGAAAAAAGCAATCACAATAAGAAACACACGAGACACGCGATTTTTATCCCGTGGTTCGGCCAAGTAACACTTGCCTACTTCCACGTTGTGGCGTCCCAATGGACAAGGGTTGCACTCAACCCTTTTCAAGTAATCCAATGATCAACTTGAATACCACGGTCTTTTCCTTTACATTATTTTTCCCGTTTGCGAGGAATCTCCACAATTTGGAGTCTCTCGCCCTTACAATTGAGATCACAAAGAAGCACAGAGTAAGGTTGAGGAGAGCAATACACACAAGACTCAAATCCGCAGCACAACCACGCACACAAGTGAAAAGATGAGCACACAAACATGGCGCGAGTAGTTTACAACTCGAATAGTGCTCAAATCTCAAGAACAATGGTCCGATTGCGTGAAAGCAGAGTCTAGATGTCTTAGGATGTTTCTTGTAAGCTTGGTGTTCTCCTCCATGCGCCTAGGGGTCCCTTTTATAGCCCCAAGGCAGCTAGGAGCCGTTGGAGGCCAACTTGGAAGGCCAAACTTGCCTTCAGTCGGGTGGTGCACCGGACAGTCCGGTGCACCACCGGACAGTCACTATAGCTGTCCGGTGCGCGATCTCCTTCCATATCTGGTGCATCCGACCGTTGGTCCTCGGGGTCGGTTGGCGCACCGAACACTGTCTGGTGCACACCGGACAGTCCGGTGTGCCCAACCGACCGTTGCTGCGGGCCACGTGTCGCCCGCGGATTGCGCAGCCGACCGTTGGCTCACTGGACAGTCCGGTGCACCACCGGACAGTCCGGTGAATTATAGTCGTACGCCTCTGCGTTTTCCCGAGAGCAGCCGGTTCACCGTCGGCCAGCCTGGCGCACCAGACACTGACCGGTGCACCACCGGACAGTCCGGTGTGCCTGGCCAGCGTTGGTGTTGGCTGCACACAGCCAACTCTTTTCCTTTTCTTTTCTACTTCTTTTGTCACTGTTTCTAGCACCTAGACAAACACATTAGTATACAAAATAATATACTATGTCTAGAAACATACCTTATGCTTTGATTTGCACTCTTCACACATTTTGCACATAAGAACTCAATTAATGTGTTGGGCATCTAATCACCAAAATACTTATAGAAATGGCCCAAGGGCACATTTCCCTTTCAATCTCCCCCTTTTTGGTGATTCATGCCAACACATCAAAAAGCAACCAAAGAAGTGCAACATCAATGCAATTGAAGACCAAATTGTTTTCGCTAATGATTTGGCATATTTGGATCACTCTTTGCCACTACTTGGTTTGTTTTTGCAAATCAAATTCTTTTTCCTATCTCTAAGTCAAACACACTTGTTTGGGCAAATCGAGCTGTGGCGGAACCGCCCGAATTATTCCAGCTTAAGTGCCCAAGTCACACCCATAAGGGCAGCAACACACTTAAACAGGAATAACCTGTCAGTCCCTCGGATCTAGTCCGATAAAGCCACTTATCCAGGATCGAATACCACTAGCTCACTCGAAGGTGAGGCAGAGAAATACAATAAAACATAATACCACAAATTTAATAAGTATCATTAGTGATTACATTATCGGAGTTTCAGAAATAATAACCATAAATTTTAATGCAGCGGAAATAACTAACGGAGAAGAACCGAGTAACATGGCGAAGCCTGGCCACACTACTCCTCCTGGTCCTCTCCTGCGGAAGCAATAACCCACTTGACTGTCTATCCCGGTGGCAGGGATGGAGGCCAAGTCACACCATCAACCACAACAAGGAGGTACCTGCAAAAATTGTGCCACAAGCAAGGCTGAGTATACTAATACTCAGCTAGACTTACCCGGTGTGAGGAGTCTACTCCTCTACCTCTAGACATGCAGCTGTTTGGCTGAGGGGTTTGGTTTGCCAAAAGCACTAGCTGAGTCTAAAATCAAGTTTTAGCTTTTCAAGTTTTAGTATGATCCTTTTTAAACTAGATGAGTACCTAGCTACTCATACATGATATCAAACATTTTTAAGCAATCAACATCTTTTTCCAGTCACCTCATTTCCACTTATTACTCAATGTAGCAGCATGGATCAAGCAGTCTCATTAGCTGCGAGAAGCAGACGATTCGAATCGAGTTTTTAAACCTTGCAAGGTAAACCTAAACACACGACATGCAGGGGCACTCCGTCCCCACACATATCAACCGTCCCCATCGATTCCCCGTCAGCAGAGAGGGGCTCACCGCCTTGGCGTACAATGCCTCACTGACCCCGACTGGCCGTCGTGCAGTGACCGCACTTGTACCCACCATAACCGGAATGGGAGACCTCGTCTCAGGTCGCATGAGGAGGGCAATCTGCTGCCGGGTTCAATCAGGTACTAGGCTTACCGATTTACCATATTTCTCGGCATATGTTTAGTACGTTCAAACGCTTGACACACGGTACCACACCTTAATCCTTATTCCAATTTCCGTCTCGAAGACGACGCATCCCCATGGACCATCGTCAACAGACCATCATCATTACGATATGAAAATGGATACAACCAATTCCTGACCTCGCGCGAGTGCTAGAAAAATCACTCGACTTCTACCGAGATCCCTAATTATTAAAGCAGCTACTCGACCTAGCATACTAGTATCCATCTCAAAAGGAATCCTGAGTTCATGCAACTAAGGTTCCAGTCAACTCCTACACTTAAGTGCACAGTACAAGCCTACAAACATTAAGTGTAGTAAAATAGTATATATAAACGGTTATGCATAAAACCGGGGCTTGCCTTTAATTTGACACTTAGATAGTGTTTGCTGGGGGAGGTACTCGCTTGGCGAGCATCCACTGGTTATGTCCATCCTTCCTTGGGTCGTCCACCGACTGCATCTTGGGGTTGGCACCACATCACTTGCACGGTCGTCACCTCTCGGTCCTAAATGAGATGCAGGATGCATATGTATGAATACAATGAAAAATATAACAAGCTATATAAATACATGGTAGCAAACTAACATTTAATTGTAAGACACCGCAACGACTATACACAAGCGCTAGCTATTCGTATGTTATCGGCGTTCATCATTAACACCATTAACAAGACGACCACATTTTATTTCTTTACGCAACACAATTACGATATGACAAGTACACACATTTTATTTATTTGGATACGGCTTTTTATTAGTTCTCCGATTAATCGCGCAAAAGTATCACCGACCACACAAGTCCAACCAAGACAACGTAAGCTGGAATACGACATAGGCATCACTAACTACGGAACTCCTAGATCCTAATCAACTAGAGCAGAAACATATAAAACAGGACACTTAGGCGATATTAAGCTTAGTCATGGCAAGTCTACATTTATTTAAGAGCAAGCCAAACGTTTTTAGCGAGAAGGGTGAACTAAACAATCAAAAACGCACTAGCAGAATTTTTGGACAGCAATACAGCAGTCACTTGTTTCAGTCATAACTCACAAGATATTTACCTAAAAATAGTAAACTAGGACTTTCTAGAAAGCTTGAAAAGTGCTTTACAACTTTGGTATTGTCATCACAGCATGATTAAACACTTAGCAAGGTCAAAAGGTGTTAACACAACAGTGTTGTCCAGATTTGGACAGATTCAGACTTGTGACTTTAAAAATTCATAACTGAAGATTCAGACATCAAAACAAGGTGATCTTAGACTTTCTGGAAAGCTAATTAACTGCTCTACCAATTATTTATAAACATCCCTGGCTGGTTTAGTATGTATCAAGGGTAAAATATATTATGAAGGCTGTGCTGTCCAAAACTGGACAGATTCAGTCTTCACACTTCAAACACATGTAACTTAATCTTCAGACCACCAAAAATAGTGATCCAAGACTTTTTGGAAAGCTTGGAAAAAGCACTATATAAATTTTATAATCACCAAGAAGTGATTCTAGGTTTAATCAAATCAAACATTACAGTTTTCGAAATCTGTTCTGACAGAGGACAGAACACAGCAATCAGTTTGCAAATTTCATAACTCCTAAACCGTCAGACCTTTAGTTATGAAATTTTAACACAAGCAAGATCAGAAAAGCATCTACAACTTTCTTATAACGACCATGAACAGATTGCAACATTAAATTGAGCAAACAATGCAGTTTCTGAAATCTGTACAGAATTTGGACAGATTAAGTTACTGAATTTGTAAAAATCCTAACTCCTAAACCGTCAGACCTATGGCTGTCAAATTTTAACACCAGCAAGATAATAAGGTTATCTACCACTTTTCTATAGCACATATCTACAGAAAACACAATCTAGTTCATCAAACATAAAGCACACCGAATACAGTACGTGCAGCCCAAAACAGCAATCAACACATTTCAGCTTCTATACAATTCCAGAATTGCCGCGTTCTAGAGACTTGAATTATTATAACACTTTGACATTTGTTAGAGTTAAAATAACCAAGTGAGAACTAACAAGTAGACTTACTAATTCTTATATAAGTTATTTTGCGCACTAAAAGCACCATACTCAATTAACAATGCATTCTCTATAACAATCAATATCAAAGCGCTTTTCACCAATAGTTTGCATTTTAATTTAGACATCACCTGAGCACTACTACTTTTCATCACGACCATAAACATACGCATTTAGACCACAACATCATACGAGGACATATGCATACTAGTTTCTAGTTTTACATCTACAACTTCTTTACTAGTTATTTTCAGCCACTTAATCGGCATCGATTGAATTAAACCTCTAACTCGACAATTTGGGCACCACAAATTTCAGAATTCTACCTAGACATTTAGCGTCATATAGAGAGTCTACTAATTAACTTGCCACCACTTGAAGTACTGGAAACACCTACATATAACAATCACTCAACGCAATTGAATTCCTCTATTTAACAAGCGTTGGCTAACACAGCATAAAAAATAGTAATTCATACACAAGTTCATATTTTTCTCAATCATAACACTATGAGACCAACCAAACCAGTTTCACCATTTTAGACATCTTAACTTAAAATATAGCTAAAAGTAATTCGATTAGTTTTCTTAACTACTTTTCTATATTAGGTCACGTAGCTCCCAATTAATCAACACACCATATTTCCTTTCACGCAACAGGTAGAGCACGTTTACTTGTTTCTAACAATCTTTGGGTATCAACAATTAATTGCCTTATGGTATTTATCCGACTCGAAAACATAGAGAAGGTGACGACTACTATGGCATGTCGTCACCTCATCTTAATCGCATAATAAATTTTAGCTTTACTGATCGAGTCTGCCGACTAACCGTTTAAACTAGTAAAACCTATCCTTCGCATCAAACAACACATCGCACATCTTCCTATCGAAACGTAAAAACATCCGAGTTCTTTTCTACTTCCTTTTTCTTTCACCACGAACTTCAATCCATACCAATACAATTTTTAAACACGCACCACATCGACCAAAACACAATTAGACAACTACAAATCGCACGCATCAAACAATACATCGCATATATTCCTATCGAAATATAAAAACGTTGGAGTCCTTTTCTACGTCTTTTTCTTTTGCCACGAACTTCAATCCATACAAATACATTTTCTTACACATGCACAACATAGACCAAAGCTTAAACAGATTAATCCACAAAATACCAAGTGAACAACCTGGACAAATCGAGGCTAGTCACATGGGCTGTCCATAAGGCTTGGCATTTCGTCGAACGGCCAAACGCGGAGCGTGATTTTGACGGTGGCTGCGATAATACACGAGTTTAGGGGCTTGGCATATCGTCGACACCATGGATACAAAAACAGCAAGGGTAGCGGGATGTCTCACCGAGGGTCGACGATGTCGCGAGCGGGTCTGCGCCAAAAACAGTGAACACCCGGCGAGCGTCACAACGTGCTGCAACAACACATCTCCCTTGACATTATGCCGAGCACTTGGCATGCGCGCAGCGGTAGCAGCGAGGAAGCCGGGGCTTGCAGGAACAGCGGCGTTTCGCCGAGGAGCTGCGCAGCGAGGGAAGGTGGGGCGAGCTGCTGCTGTGCGAGGGAGAAGGAGCAGGGGAACAGGGGCGCTGGCTGGGAGAGGTGGCTCGGCTAGGGGATTTTTTTTGGGCGCCATGACTGGGAGCAGAGGGTCAAGCTGCTGCTGCTATGGAGTCCTTGCTGCTGGAATTTCTGGGCGTCCATGGGAGGTGGAGCGCAGAGCTGCTGCGCAGTGGGGCAAAAGGGGAGCAAGGGCTGGCAGCCATGAACAGGGGGCTGCTGCTGGCGTGAGGGAGGAGTGGAAGAGCTGCAGCCGTGGGGAGGAAGAAGGTGAGGGGTGACGCCCATGGAGCAGGGCTCGCTGGTGGCTGCTGCCGCCCTGCGCAAGGAGGAAGAAGGTGCGTGGGGGAGAAAGGAGAAGAGAGTGGCGGCTGGAATTTTTTGAGGGGTGAGAGTGGAAAATTTTCAAGTGAGCACCCCTATTTATAGAAGCAACCCTAGGGTTAGGGTTCTTTAGTGGGCCTAGTGGGCTGGGATGGATTTGGCCCAAATACGTACTCGGGCCGCGTTAATTTATTTTCCCGAATAAAAATGCTCCCGCGGAATTCGTCTGTACGCGGAACAGAGTGAAACAGAATTCGGACGAACGGACGACTACGCGATTAACTCGGTCGAGAGGTTGATTTGGCTTTGCTCGAAAATAATTCCCTACGCGTGATTTGAAAATAAATCGTCTTAAGATTTGATCGGCTTTGGATTTTTAGCCGGAGAAGGCGAATCGTGATATTTTTAAAATTGCTGTCGATACGGGGTTCTGAATTTGGTTTGGACATGAGATATTTGGCTGAGTCGAGTAAGAAATAATTAGAGGACGACGTACTGAGTATTCCGTGTGAGAGTACGGAGTCGGATTAATTTTTGGACATAGATCGAACATGGATCGAAGTTTCGAGGAATTAGATTCGGGCTCAGATCAGATAACAGTCGTCGAGAGTTTGATTTTAAAGAGCTTCAGATGAGATTTATAATTCGAGAATGATCTTCGAGTCTGCATTAGTTCCGAGAATTAAAAGTTTTAACACGCTCCAAAATTGGCTGTTTCTCGCGATCGATTAACTCTGAATTCGGTGAACTTCCAAGAGAAAGCCTGATAAACAGAGATAGACACGATCGGGAAATAGAAATTTTTTACCGAGCATCCGAGAGTAGGATTAATCTCCCGACATAACGCGAAATAGACACCTGGGGTGTCACAGCCTTCCCCCCTTAAACAGAATCTCGTCCCGAGATTCGAATGAGGATATTTAAGGGTGGAGAAGCATATAACTCCCAGACTGAAGATAGATGCAAATTCATGAGAGGGTATCTGACAAGATACCGAAGACAGATTTGGTTAGAATATCGCGACATATCGAGACAAAATGCAGCGATCATTCTGAGAGAATGTTCACAAAAGATAACACATCAGTATAGTCTCGTAATGGATCACGATTATTAACCGCGATACCAGCGCGTACCGAGCAGCTCAACCATGTGTGCACCATAGTAGGCTCTCGGTCTCGTCGCGGCACCATCAGTCGTTAGTCATAACACCATTACGAAACACAACCAATGAGAAATCCACATAGCACATATAGATGGAGCCCATGAGAGTATGGCTCAGAAAATAAGAATGTGACCGGTGTTGAAGCAAAGATTGTTGGCAAAAGAGCATCACATGAGAATTTTCTTCAACTCAAAGAACTATTTTATGATCAACATGGAGATTATCAGATCAGATATTAGCACGAGATTTGATATGAGGATGAATCGACCATGAGATCAAGATTGATGAGCTTTTAGAGGCATGAGAGAATTAAAGTCAATAACATAATCCATTGAACCAAATGGATCCACTGCTTAGAGATGAAATCGATAAAACAGTGTCATGATCCTCAGAGAAGGGGGTATGAGAACGATCAGAAATGAGAGATTTAGGCGAGATCAACATCTGATACTTGAGAACAGGTTATAGCAGATAACCAGATAACGGGGCAGAATCGATAAAGGATCCAGGGATTCGGATGATAATCCACAACATGATTCATAAAGGTAACGATTTACTAGATCCAGGTGAAAAGAGAGGCAGTCGCATGAGATCGCTTAGGATGAGCAGCAGAAAGGTTATGAAGATTTGGGGCAAGATCTATGGAATGAAACATGGCCTTGATAGGGTTTGCGCAACTAGACACCTAACAACAATTTTTTTTGACGTAACAAGTGCACAAGGAGACTTGGGATGGTCTAGCAGTCAAGTTGTGGTGGTCTATAAGTTGTGCAGGTGTAAAATTCAAGTGTAAAACACAGAAGGGCTAAAAACACAAAAACAAGCACATGATAATAATTTTTTTAAGGTTTTACAAGGGAACCACTAGGTTGTTTGGAGAAGGAGGTCTTTTTATGGGCAAAACAGGCAACAATTTTTTTTTATTGGCAAAGAGGGTTCAACAATTACAATACCACCTAGCTAGCAAGACAAGAGAAACACATAGCACGACCTAACAAGACTTACCAATCTGACACGAGGAAGGCATTTCTTATAGTTCCTAACATATCAATACATTACATTATTCACAAGTTCTTATTATTGGAATAAAGGTGAGAGAAGCATGTTGGTGCACAAGAGACAATGATGCGACAATCATGATGCATGCTCATTCTAGTCGTCTTCTCAGACCTAACTAATTTTCGGGTGCTTCTACAGCATCCTTATTAATAGTAGTAGTAGCCTTTATGGCCTAAATAACTAGCCACCTAGCTACCCATCTATTCCTAAGGCTTCACGTCCTAGGTCTATCCTTATCGTCCTGACGATCTATCCAACTTTGGTTTCTAGCAAGTTTTACTTTAGAAAAGGTTGGTAATCATGACTTATTGACTTCTCTGTGATGGTATTCGCTCCGATGCCAGCTGTGGCGGAACCGCCCGAATTATTCCAGCTTAAGTGCCCAAGTCACACCCATAAGGGCAGCAACACACTTAAACAGGAATAACCTGCCAGTCCCTCGGATCTAGTCCGATAAAGCCACTTATCCAGGATCGAATACCACTAGCTCACTCGAAGGTGAGGCAGAGAAATACAATAAAACATAATACCACAAATTTAATAAGTATCATTAGTGATTACATTATCGAAGTTTCAGAAATAATAACCATAAATTTTAATGCAGCGGAAATAACTAACGGAGAAGAACCGAGTAACATGGCGAAGCCTGGCCACACTACTCCTCCTGGTCCTCTCCTGCGGAAGCAATAACCCACTTGACTGTCTATCCCGGTGGCAGGGATGGAGGCCAAGTCACACCATCAACCACAACAAGGAGGTACCTGCAAAAATTGTGCCACAAGCAAGGCTGAGTATACTAATACTCAGCTAGACTTACCCGGTGTGAGGAGTCTACTCCTCTACCTCTAGACATGCAGCTGTTTGGCTGAGGGGTTTGGTTTGCCAAAAGCACTAGCTGAGTCTAAAATCAAGTTTTAGCTTTTCAAGTTTTAGTATGATCCTTTTTAAACTAGATGAGTACCTAGCTACTCATACATGATATCAAACATTTTTAAGCAATCAACATCTTTTTCCAGTCACCTCATTTCCACTTATTACTCAATGTAGCAGCATGGATCAAGCAGTCTCATTAGCTGCGAGAAGCAGACGATTCGAATCGAGTTTTTAAACCTTGCAAGGTAAACCTAAACACACGACATGCAGGGGCACTCCGTCCCCACACATATCAACCGTCCCCATCGATTCCCCGTCAGCAGAGAGGGGCTCACCGCCTTGGCGTACAATGCCTCACTGACCCCGACTGGCCGTCGTGCAGTGACCGCACTTGTACCCACCATAACCGGAATGGGAGACCTCGTCTCAGGTCGCATGAGGAGGGCAATCTGCTGCCGGGTTCAATCAGGTACTAGGCTTACCGATTTACCATATTTCTCGGCATATGTTTAGTACGTTCAAACGCTTGACACACGGTACCACACCTTAATCCTTATTCCAATTTCCGTCTCGAAGACTACGCATCCCCATGGACCGTCGTCAACAGACCATCATCATTACGATATGAAAATGGATACAACCAATTCCTGACCTCGCGCGAGTGCTAGAAAAATCACTCGACTTCTACCGAGATCCCTAATTATTAAAGCAGCTACTCGACCTAGCATACTAGTATCCATCTCAAAAGGAATCCTGAGTTCATGCAACTAAGGTTCCAGTCAACTCCTACACTTAAGTGTACAGTACAAGCCTACAAACATTAAGTGTAGTAAAATAGTATATATAAACGGTTATGCATAAAACCGGGGCTTGCCTTTAATTTGACACTTAGATAGTGTTTGCTGGGGGAGGTACTCGCTTGGCGAGCATCCACTGGTTATGTCCATCCTTCCTTGGGTCGTCCACCGACTGCATCTTGGGGTTGGCACCACATCACTTGCACGGTCGTCACCTCTCGGTCCTAAATGAGATGCAGGATGCATATGTATGAATACAATGAAAAATATAACAAGCTATATAAATACATGGTAGCAAACTAACATTTAATTGTAAGACACCGCAACGACTATACACAAGCGCTAGATATTCGTATGTTATCGGCGTTCATCATTAACACCATTAACAAGACGACCACATTTTATTTCTTTACGCAACACAATTACGATATGACAAGTACACACATTTTATTTATTTGGATACGGCTTTTTATTAGTTCTCCGATTAATCGCGCAAAAGTATCACCGACCACACAAGTCCAACCAAGACAACGTAAGCTGGAATACGACATAGGCATCACTAACTACGGAACTCCTAGATCCTAATCAACTAGAGCAGAAACATATAAAACAGGACACTTAGGCGATATTAAGCTTAGTCATGGCAAGTCTACATTTATTTAAGAGCAAGCCAAACGTTTTTAGCGAGAAGGGTGAACTAAACAATCAAAAACGCACTAGCAGAATTTTTGGACAGCAATACAGCAGTCACTTGTTTCAGTCATAACTCACAAGATATTTACCTAAAAATAGTAAACTAGGACTTTCTAGAAAGCTTGAAAAGTGCTTTACAACTTTGGTATTGTCATCACAGCATGATTAAACACTTAGCAAGGTCAAAAGGTGTTAACACAACAGTGTTGTCCAGATTTGGACAGATTCAGACTTGTGACTTTAAAAATTCATAACTGAAGATTCAGACATCAAAACAAGGTGATCTTAGACTTTCTGGAAAGCTAATTAACTGCTCTACCAATTATTTATAAACATCCCTGGCTGGTTTAGTATGTATCAAGGGTAAAATATATTATGAAGGCTGTGCTGTCCAAAACTGGACAGATTCAGTCTTCACACTTCAAACACATGTAACTTAATCTTCAGACCACCAAAAATAGTGATCCAAGACTTTTTGGAAAGCTTGGAAAAAGCACTATATAAATTTTATAATCACCAAGAAGTGATTCCAGGTTTAATCAAATCAAACATTACAGTTTTCGAAATCTGTTCTGACAGAGGACAGAACACAGCAATCAGTTTGCAAATTTCATAACTCCTAAACCGTCAGACCTTTAGTTATGAAATTTTAACACAAGCAAGATCAGAAAAGCATCTACAACTTTCTTATAACGACCATGAACAGATTGCAACATTAAATTGAGCAAACAATGCAGTTTCTGAAATCTGTACAGAATTTGGACAGATTAAGTTACTGAATTTGTAAAAATCCTAACTCCTAAACCGTCAGACCTATGGCTGTCAAATTTTAACACCAGCAAGATAATAAGGTTATCTACCACTTTTCTATAGCACATATCTACAGAAAACACAATCTAGTTCATCAAACATACAGCACACCGAAAACAGTACGTGCAGCCCAAAACAGCAATCAACACATTTCAGCTTCTATACAATTCCAGAATTGCCGCGTTCTAGAGACTTGAATTATTATAACACTTTGACATTTGTTAGAGTTAAAATAACCAAGTGAGAACTAACAAGTAGACTTACTAATTCTTATACAAGTTATTTTGCGCACTAAAAGCACCATACTCAATTAACAATGCATTCTCTATAACAATCAATATCAAAGCGCTTTTCACCAATAGTTTGCATTTTAATTTAGACATCACCTGAGCACTACTACTTTTCATCACGACCATAAACATACGCATTTAGACCACAACATCATACGAGGATATATGCATACTAGTTTCTAGTTTTACATCTACAACTTCTTTACTAGTTATTTTCAGCCACTTAATCGGCATCGATTGAATTAAACCTCTAACTCGACAATTTGGGCACCACAAATTTTCAGAATTCTACCTAGACATTTAGCGTCATATAGAGAGTCTACTAATTAACTTGCCACCACTTGAAGTACTGGAAACACCTACATATAACAATCACTCAACGCAATTGAATTCCTCTATTTAACAAGCGTTGGCTAACACAGCATAAAAAAATAGTAATTCATACACAAGTTCATATTTTTCTCAATCATAACACTATGAGACCAACCAAACTAGTTTCACCATTTTAGACATCTTAACTTAAAATATAGCTAAAAGTAATTCGATTAGTTTTCTTAACTACTTTTCTATATTAGGTCACGTAGCTCCCAATTAATCAACACACCATATTTCCTTTGACGCAACAGGTAGAGCACGTTTACTTGTTTCTAACAATCTTTGGGTATCAACAATTAATTGCCTTATGGTATTTATCCGACTCGAAAACATAGAGAAGGTGACGACTACTATGGCATGTCGTCACCTCATCTTAATCGCATAATAAATTTTAGCTTTACTGATCGAGTCTGCCGACTAACCGTTTAAACTAGTAAAACCTATCCTTCGCATCAAACAACACATCACACATCTTCCTATCGAAACGTAAAAACATCCGAGTTCTTTTCTACTTCCTTTTTCTTTCGCCACGAACTTCAATCCATACCAATACAATTTTTAAACACGCACCACATCGACCAAAACACAATTAGACAACTACAAATCGCACGCATCAAACAATACATCGCATATATTCCTATCGAAATATAAAAACGTTGGAGTCCTTTTCTACGTCTTTTTCTTTTGCCACGAACTTCAATCCATACAAATACATTTTCTTACACATGCACAACATAGACCAAAGCTTAAACAGATTAATCCACAAAATACCAAGTGAACAACCTGGACGAATCGAGGCTAGTCACATGGGCTGTCCATAAGGCTTGGCATTTCGTCGAACGGCCAAACGCGGAGCGTGATTTTGACGGTGGCTGCGATAATACACGAGTTTAGGGGCTTGGCATATCGTCGACACCATGGATACAAAAACAGCAAGGGTAGCGGGATGTCTCACCGAGGGTCGACGATGTCGCGAGCGGGTCTGCGCCAAAAACAGTGAACACCCGGGGAGCGTCACAACGTGCTGCAACAACACATCTCCCTTGACATTATGCCGAGCACTTGGCATGCGCGCAGCGGTAGCAGCGAGGAAGCCGGGGCTTGCAGGAACAGCGGCGTTTCGCCGAGGAGCTGCGCAGCGAGGGAAGGTGGGGCGAGCTGCTGCTGTGCGAGGGAGAAGGAGCAAGGGAACAGGGGCGCTGGCTGGGAGAGGTGGCTCGGCTAGGGGATTTTTTTTTGGGCGCCATGGCTGGGAGCAGAGGGTCAAGCTGCTGCTGCTATGGAGTCCTTGCTGCTGGAATTTCTGGGCGTCCATGGGAGGTGGAGCGCAGAGCTGCTGCGCAGTGGGGCAAAAGGGGAGCAAGGGCTGGCAGCCATGAACAGGGGGCTGCTGCTGGCGTGAGGGAGGAGTGGAAGAGCTGCAGCCGTGGGGAGGAAGAAGGTGAGGGGTGACGCCCATGGAGCAGGGCTCGCTGGTGGCTGCTGCCGCCCTGCGCAAGGAGGAAGAAGGTGCCTGGGGGAGAAAGGAGAAGAGAGTGGCAGCTGGAATTTTTTGAGGGGTGAGAGTGGAAAATTTCCAAGTGAGCACCCCTATTTATAGAAGCAACCCTAGGGTTAGGGTTGTTTAGTGGGCCTAGTGGGCTGGGCTGGATTTGGCCCAAATACGTACTCGGGCCGCGTTAATTTATTTTCCCGAATAAAAATGCTCCCGCGGAATTCGTCTGTACGCGGAACAGAGTGAAACAGAATTCGGACGAACGGACGACTACGCGATTAACTCGGTCGAGAGGTTGATTTGACTTTGCTCGAAAATAATTCCCTACGCGTGATTTGAAAATAAATCGTCTTAAGATTTGATCGGCTTTGGATTTTTAGCCGGAGAAGGCGAATCGTGATATTTTTAAAATTGCTGTCGATACGGGGTTCTGAATTTGGTTCGGACATGAGATATTTGGCTGAGTCGAGTAAGAAATAATTAGAGGACGACGTACTGAGTATTCCGTGTGAGAGTACGGAGTCGGATTAATTTTTGGACATAGATCGAACATGGATCGAAGTTTCGAGGAATTAGATTCGGGCTCAGATCAGATAACAGTCGTCGAGAGTTTGATTTTAAAGAGCTTCAGATGAGATTTATAATTCGAGAATGATCTTCGAGTCTGCATTAGTTCCGAGAATTAAAAGTTTTAACACGCTCCAAAATTGGCTGTTTCTCGCGATCGATTAACTCTGAATTCGGTGAACTTCCAAGAGAAAGCCTGATAAACAGAGATAGACACGATCGGGAAATAGTAATTTTTTTACCGAGCATCCGAGAGTAGGATTAATCTCCCGACATAACGCGAAATAGACACCTGGGGTGTCACACGAGAGATATTCCAAGAGAAAAATTGATCAAGTGCCAAAAACTCCCCCTTTTTCTCATAATCTAAAATTCTCCCCCATAAGAGACCAAATTTTTCAATAAGAGTATTGTGGACAAATCACAAATTCTAACTCTACTATTTTCAAAATTCTCAAGTGGTTGGCTGATCCGGTTGCTTTGGCCTTAATTTCTCCCCCTTTGGCATTAAGCACCAAAACGGGATCATTTTTGGCCCTTTAACCCCATTGCCTCACCAAAAATGTCAATTAAGAGCAAAAAGGCAATGAGAGCATAAGTGTGAACTTGGAATTAAATACACTGATACCGGAATGCAGTGGAAGTCTTTTCATCGTCCAAGTTCACTTTTCCCTTTCAATGCACCTTTGAGACTACATCAAGTATACTCACACGAACAGGTTAGTCTGAAAGGGTCAAGTTGTAGCATATCCCCCCCTAAATATGTGCACCATTTGCATATGGACTTGTGAGGTCTGGGAAGGTCTTGTACAACTTGAGCACCAAAAATACATAACAAATGTTGTAAATGCATAAAGTAACATGATCAAAGGCATAGAACACATGTATGTTATAGATCAATCCAAGTTACGCGAATCTAAGACATTTAGCTCACTACGCAACCTGCAAAATGTTTTCTCATCCAACGGCTTGGTGAAGATATCGTCTAGCTGGTTCTCGGTGCTAATATGAAAAATATCGATATCTCCCTTTTGCTGGTGATCCCTCAGGAAGTGATGTCGGATGTCTATGTGCTTAGTGCGGCTGTGTTCAACAGGATTATCCGCCAAGCAGATTGCACTCTCATTGTCACATAGGAGTGGGACTTTGCTCAGATTGTAGCCAAAGTCCTGGAGGGTTTGCCTCATCCAAAGTAGCTGCGCGCAACACTGTCCTACGGCAACATACTCGGCCTCAGCGGTGGATAGGGCAACATATGTCTGTTTCTTGGAACTCCAGGACACCAGGGACCTTCCTAGAAATTGGCACGTCCCTGATGTACTCTTCCTATCAACCTTGCACCCGGCATAATCGGATTATGCGTATCCAATTAAGTCAAAGGTAGACCCCTTTGGATACCAGGTCCCGAAGCATGGCGTAGCAACTAAATATCGAACAATTCGCTTAACGGCCACAAGGCGACATTCCCTGGGGTCGGATTGATATCTAGCACACATGCATACACTAAGCATAATGTCCGGTCTACTAGCACATAAATAAAGTAATGAACCTATCATGGATCGATATGCCTTTTGATCAACTGACTTACCTCCTTTGTTGAGGTCGACATGCCCGTCAGTTCTAATCGGTGTCTTCGTGGGCTTGGCGTCCTTCATCCCAAACCTCTTGAGAAGATCTTGAGTGTACTTCATTTGGGAGATGAAGGTACCATCCTTGAGTTGCTTCACTTGGAATCCAAGGAAGTATGTCAACTCGCCCATCATCGACATTTTGAATTTCTGCATCATCACACTGCTAAACTCCTCACAAGACTTTTGGTTAGTAGAACCAAATATTATGTCATCGACATAAATTTGGCACACAAAGAGATCACCATCACAAGTCTTGGTAAAAAGAGTGGGATCAGCTTTCCCAACCTTGAAAGCATTAGCAATTAAGAAATCTCTAAGGCATTCATACCATGCTCTTGGGGCTTGCTTATGTCCATAGAGCGCCTTAGAGAGCTTATACACGTGGTCGGGATACCTGTCATCCTCAAAGCCAGGGGGTTGTTCTACGTATACCTCCTTGATTGGCCCATTGAGGAAAGCGCTCTTTACGTCCATTTGGAATAGCCTGAAAGAGTGGTGAGCGGCATAGACTAGCAAAATTCGAATTGACTCTAGACTAGCTACAGGAGCAAAAGTCTCCTCGAAATCCAAACCTGCGACTTGGGCATAACCTTTTGCCACAAGTCAAGCCTTGTTTCTTGTCACCACCCCGTGCTCGTCTTACTTGTTGTGAAACACCCACTTGGTTCCCACAACGTTTTGCTTTGGACATGGCACCAGGCTCCAAACTTCATTTCTTTTGAAGTTGTTGAGCTCTTCCTGCATGGCCAACACCCAGTCCGGATCCTGCAAGGCCTCTTCTACCCTGAAAGGCTCAATAGAAGAGACAAACGAGTAATGCTCACAAAAATTAGCTAAACGTGAGTGAGTCGTTACTCCCTTGCTGATATCACCCAGAATTTGATCGACGGGGTGATTTCTTTGGATCGTCGCTCGGACTTGAGTTGGAGGGACCCATGGTGCTTCTTCCTCCATAACCTGTTCTTCTTGTGCTCCCCCTTGATCATGCTCATCTTCTTGAGGTACCTGTCCATCATCTTGAGTTGGGGGATGCACCAGCGTTGAGGAAGAAGGCTGATCTTGGTCCTGTAGTTCCTATGGTCGCACATCACCTATCGCCATCGTGCGCATTATGGCCGTTGGAACTTCATCTTCATCTATATCATCAAGATCAACTCGCTCTCTTGGAGAGCTATTAGTCTCATCAAATACAACGTTGCTAGAGACTTCAACTAATCCTGATGATTTGTTGAAGACCCTATACGCCTTTGTATTTGATTCATACCCTAGTAAAAACCCTTCTACAGCCTTGGAAGCGGATTTAGAATGTCTACCTTTCTTCACCAGAATGTAGCATTTGCTCCCAAATACACGAAAGTAAGATACATTGGGTTTGTTACCGGTAAGGAGTTCATAGGAGGTCTTCTTGAGAAGGCGATGCAGATAGAGCCGGTTTATGGCGTGGCAAGCTGTGTTCACAGCTTCTTACCAAAATAGCTCGGGCGTCTTGAACTCTCCAAGCATCGTTCTTGCCATGTCGATAAGCGTCCTGTTCTTCCTCTCTACCACACTGTTTTGCTGTGGTGTGTAGGGAGCGGAGAACTCGTGCTTGATGCCTTCCTCCTCAAGAAACTCTTCAACTTGCATATTCTTGAACTCGGACTCATTGCCGCTCCTTATCTTCTTCACCTTTAGCTCAAATTCATTTTGAGCCCTCCTTAGAAAGCGTTTTAGGGTCCCTTAGGTTTTAGATTTGTCGTGCAAAAAGAATACCCAAGTGAAGCGGGAAAATCATCAACAATTACAGAACCATACTTACTTCCCCCGATGTTAAGGTAGGCAACGGGTCCAAAGAGGTCCATGTGGAGAAGCTCCAGTGGTCTTGATGTCGTCATTACATTCTTGCTGTGATGAGTGCTTCCCACCTGTTTCCCTGCCTGACATGCTGCACAAGGTCTGTCTTTCTCAAAGCAGACATCAGTTAGTCCTAACACATGATCTCCCTTTAGAAGTTTATGAAGGTTCTTCATCCCAACATGTGCTAGACGGCGATGCCAAAGCCAGCCCATATTACTCTTAGCCATTAAGCATGCATCTAGATCGGCATTCTCTTTCGAAAAATCTACTAAATAGAGTTTGTCGTCTAATACACCCTTAAATGTTAATGAACCATCACTCCTTCTAAAGACAGATACATCTATATTTGTGAATAAACAATTATAGCCCATGTTACATAATTGACTCACAGACAAAAAATTGTACCCGAGCGATTCAACTAAAAACACATTGGAGATAGAATGCTCGGATGTAATGGCTATCTTTCCCAATCCTTTAACCTTGCCTTGGTTCCCATCTCCAAAGATAATCGCATCCTGGGAATCCTTGTTCCTGACATAGGAGGTGAACATTTTCTTCTCCCTCGTCATGTGGTTTGTGCATCCGCTGTCAATAATCCAGCTTGAGCATTAGGGAAGAGTGAATACTTGTCGAAGGCCGAGGCAGCCAATCCTTCATCATCGGAGTCAGATGAGGAGCAGTCAAAATCCCACTCCTTTCCAAGGTGTGCCTCGCCCTTCGCCTTCTTGTAGTTTTTCTTTTTCTCCTTCTTCCCGTACTTTTCTTGTCCCTGGTCATTATCGTTATCGGGGCATTGTGCTATAAAATGACCAGTCTTACCGCATTTGAAGCAGGAGCGCTTTCCCCTTGTTTTGTTCTTGTTGGGGTATTCCTTGCGTCCTTTGAGCGCGGTCTTGAAACGTTTGATGATGAGGGTCATCTCATCTTCATTTAGCCTGGCAGCCTCCACTTGTGCTACCTTGCTTGGTAGCACCTCCCTGCTGCTTGTTGCTTTGAGAGCAACGGGCTGTGTCTCGTAGACGGGTAGTGGACCATTTAGTGCATCATCCACGTATCGAGCCTCCTTCACCATCATGCGCCCGCTCACAAATTTTCCGAGGATCTCCTCGGGCGTCATCTTGGTGTACCTGGGGTTTTTGCGAATAAGATTGATAAGATGGGGGTCAATAACCATAAATGACCTGAGCATGAGTCAGACGACGTCATGATCCGTCCATCTTATGCTTCCATAGCTTTGAATCTTGTTGACCAGGGTCTTGAGCATGTTGTAGGATTGTGTTGGCTCTTCTCCCCTGATCATTATAGCTGTCTGGTGCGTGATCTCCTTCCATATCTGACGCATCCGACCGTTGGTCCTCGGAGTCGGTTGGCACACCAGACACTGTCTGGTGCACACTGGACAGTCTGGTGTGCCCAACCGACCGTTGTTGCGGGCACGCGTCGCTCGCGGATTGCGCAGCCTTCCGTTGCCGCTGGCGACCGTTGGCTCACCGGACAGTCCGGTGAAATATAGTCGTACGCCTCTGCGTTTTCCCGAGAGCAGCCGGTTCACCGCCGGCCAGACTGGCGCACCAGACACTGTCCGGTGCACCACTGGACAGTCTGGTGTGCCTGGCCAGCGTTGGTGTTGGCTGCACAAAGCCAACTCTTTTCCTTTTCTTTTCTACTTCTTTTGTCACTATTTCTAGCACTTGGACAAACACATTAGTATACAAAATAATATACTAAGTCTAGAAACATACCTTATGCTTTGATTTGCACTCTTCACACATTTTGCACATAAGAACTCAATTAATGTGTTGGGCATCTAATCAACAAAATACTTATAGAAATGGCCCAAGGGCACATTTCCCTTTCAATTGTGGCGAGTACAAGAGCCATTGGCCGAGGATTCCAGTGTTCAGCAGGTAGAAGTTGCTGAGCAGGACCTCATTGAAAGCAAGTTGTGCCCTTGACCACTTTTATTACCCAATAATGTTCTTTGTAATCATTTATTCATGCATAGGCTTAATTTTGATGGGACCTGTTGGGGGCCTTCGGCTTCCGAAGGTCCTCAAAAACATGATTTGACAATGTTTTCCAAGAGAAATATGTAAACAGGTACCTTCGAAGTTAGATTGCGGGTATACAAAAGCACGGTTAAAGATGAAGCTTGACTGGGACGAAAGGCGATCACGACGAAGGATAAGACAATCATGAAGCTATGTGCAGAAAAGCTTCGGCATAACGGCAGAAAAGGGGAACCAACTTAAAGATGAAAAGCCAAATTAGACCTCGAAGAATTACTATAGAGTTATTGTTAAATGTAATGGGTATTAATGTAATTTTGCATGGGCTGCGACCCGTGCCTATAAATAGGTGAACAGTATTACTGTACTGTTCACGCTGATTTGGCATTTGCTTTTGCATCACACATGTATTCACATTCCTTCAAGCCGAAGGTACATTTGTAATTTACCGTTGTTTACATAAGTAATATAAGTAAAAATAAATTAATAACAATGTTTACAGAGATTATGTTATTTTCTGTATTCTGTGTTTGAATGTTCTTTATCTTTTATCATGATCATGAAGGTTTGTCCTTCATGACATTCGTCCGAAATCCATTATATCCGAAGGGAAATAATGATCCAAAGGACGAAGGGTTTTGATATTTAACATTTTGTGTTGTCTTGTTCTTGATTCATAGCATTTGAGAACAAGTCCCCAACATTGGCGCCCACCTCCTGTGAACTCACTTCCATTTCTTGAGCTTTTGAACATCTTCGGCAAACATCACCTTCGTCATGCCGCCGAAGAAAGCTTCAGCGACAGGGGCTGCCACTCTGCAGCCGCTGGACCCCAATCAGGACGTCCTTTCTCTTAGGGAGGCCCGAAGCTAGAAGAGGAAGGCCACCAGTCCAACGCCTCCGGAGGACGACTTGGACCAGGAAATCCAAAACCTGGAGATGCTCCAACAACAGGTGCAACGAAAGAAGGAGAAGATGGCTCGTCTAGCTGACCTTCAGAGGCAGATAGATGAAGCTTCGGAAGAGGTTCGTCATCTTGTTCAGGATGACCAGAACCGAAGGCCTCCGCGCAGAGAGCTCCATCAGGAGGGTTTCTACAATGAGGATGACTGGTATGAAGATTTCCATCATGGAAATTTTGCTTTTGATGATGCTTCTCCTCTATCAACAGAATTGCAGGCTACACCATGGCCCCAATCTTACAAGCCACCCCAGCTCCCCATGTATGACGGTCATTCAGACCCGAAGCAATTTTTGATGAGCTATGAGGCAACCATATCTTCGTATGGTGGCAATACGGCAGTCATGGCAAAGTCTTTTGTCATGGCCGTCAAGAGTGTTGCTCAGACTTGGTACTCCTCTCTTCGACCAGGGACAATTACTTCATGGCAAAAGCTGAAGGATATGTTGATAACTAGCTTCCAAGGATTTCAGACAAAGCCAGTCACCGCTCAGGCTCTATTCCAGTGTACCCAGGACCACGAAGAATACCTTCAGGTGTATGTCCGAAGGTTTCTGCGTCTGAGGGCACAGGCGCCAACAGTACCCAATGAAATTGTCATTGAGGCCATGATTAAGGGACTTCGGCCTGGACCTTCAGCGCAATACTTTGCCAGGAAGCCACCATAGACTTTGGAGAAGCTGCTCCAGAAGATGGACGAGTATATTTGAGCTGACAATGATTTTCGCCAAAGAAGGGAGGAAGCATTCAGGTTCTCTGAAATGACCAGGGGCTTCAGAGGAAGATTTCACCCGAGGCACGT
Organism: Zea mays; assembly: GCF_902167145.1. Classification (NCBI taxonomy): domain Eukaryota; kingdom Viridiplantae; phylum Streptophyta; class Magnoliopsida; order Poales; family Poaceae; genus Zea; species Zea mays. Next base: position 147,938,243 of record NC_050098.1, read on the forward strand.
CAGGTCAATTCATAACTCTACTCAAAATGACGATAGAGGGAGTCAGCAGCAAAGGCCACAATATTCTTCACAAGCTTCGGGGCAGCAGCAAAGCTCTTTTCGGCCGCCAGCGCCAAGGGGCAGAGGCGCCAGGGGCTTTGGGGGAAGATTTGGAGATCAGCCAAGAAAGATTTACTGCCTATTCTGTGGTGAAGACAAGGGCCACACTACCAGGATGTGTCACGTTACCATCCAGAAGCAAAAGGAGATAGCAGAAGCTGCAGCACAACAAAGTCAGCCGAAGCAAGTCATGCATACTGCTTCGTATCATTCGCCTTACATTCCAGAATATGTAGGCAATCACCCTGCAGCTTCTGTTGCTTCGGCAAGCCAACCCCAAGCATCTTGGCAGCAGCCTCCGCCGCCACCACCAACACAAAGAGGCCAGCAGCCAGAAGGGAGTCAGCGCACTAACCTCCAGCGGGACTTCAGAGAGGAGTCTGAAGCTCGCACATTCAATAGCACTGTGCCAGAGTCGAAGCACATTTACTGACAAATATCCTACCTCGACAGCAGTTTTTCGCATTTTCACATTCAGTATTGCTTTCTTTTTAATAAGGAACAATTAAGGGTAGTTTTAACGTCTTTTATCGCCTTTCAATTTCTTGTAATAGTTTCGCTCTTTACCGTAATGAAAATATATCTTCTCCATAGGCCTAAGATGCCGAAGCATGAGAATTTATGATTGGCAAGGAGGATTTTCAAGTTATCAAAAATTTGTTCTAAGGAACGCAGTGCAATTTATTCGAAGCAGCAAAAAGTCGTTCCTAAGGGAGCGCAGTGTAAGTTTTCTGAGCCTACAGCGAAAAATAAGCGCTGATTCCGCCGAAAGTAAAAGGCGAAGAAGCTCCTAAGGGAGGCTTACAGCGAAAAATAAACGCTGATTCCGCTGAAGTAAAAGGCGAAGAAGCTCCTAAGGGAGGCTTACAGCGAAAAATAAACGCTGATTCCGCTGAAGTAAAAGGCGAAGAAGCTCCTAAGGGAGGCTTACAGCGAAAAGTCAGCGCTGATATAAAAAGATTGTGTGCTTTATTGCAGGGATGTGTGTACTTTCGGCACAAATATCATTTTGCATAACATAACATCATCACATCATTTTGCATAACATAAGCATCATACAGCATATTGCATGTGGAACAAGAAGGGGATACATCATTGATCTTCGGAGAATGTTTTGAAAAAGAGAAAATCGTGCTAAGGCACAAGATAAATCGAGAAGAAGTGTAGCTTCATTAGAGAGGCAACATAAAACTTTTTTATAGCTTCGGAGAATATTTCACGAAGCTTGGATATTCTCCATTAGAGAAGTATGCAAACTCTTGTTATATATAAAAGATTTTCTTCACGAAGCATGAAAAGAAGGGAAGGTGTTTTTTCGCCGAAGGCTCAAAAAATGGTATGTATGCAAAATTTCATGCATCGTAAAGAATTAAACTATAAATAGATTATATATTACATTCAAAGTTACAATGTATTACACATGTTACGTTCCAAATGTTTCTACAATAGCATCTAATCCTCCTTAAGAACTATTTCTGCAACTTCATTCAGTAGCTGGTCGACAACCTTGTCCATGATGGCTTCGGCCATTTTTCTAATTTCATCGTCCCCCTTCGGGTGGGGGCCCAGAGATGCCTCAGTAGGTTCTGAGGGAGGAGAAGATACAGCTATATTACTATTACAAACCGCGAACAAAGTCTGGAATCAAAAATTACAACAGAATAAAAACCACTAATTAATACCTATTTGCCCTTCGGGCTCTGTACTTTTCTCAGCAGCCTCTGCTACTTTTCTAGCATCGTGGATGTCTCTTTCGCTCTTTTGAATAATTTCTTGGGCCATTTCTCGGCCGCCGTTGTCCCAAATATCGGTGAAAAATTTTCCGCCGATCATGCTTGCTTCGGCTGAGGGGTCTTTAATGTCTTCGGAGGACAAAGTAGCTTCGAATTGCGCTAAAGATTTTACATGCTCGCAACCTTTCCTCTCCAAAACAGTAGCAATTCCTCTAGCACCCGAAAAAGCACATATGTCTCCGCGGCTATTCAGGATTTCCTCGAAGGCCTCAGCTTCGTGACTGATCCATTCCATCGGACCTTCGGGATTGCCCCTTGAGAAATTCTCTTCGCTAGAGAATGCGCCAACGTTGGTGAAGCTGGATTTTATCTTCTTAACACACACTATGGATTTATCATAGCATCTTCTCTGGGATGCACGAAGCTCTTTAACATTTATTTCTAAATGATTGGCCCATTGATCACTAAGCTCTCATTTTGTCTCTTCAAGTATACATTCTTCTTTAGCTCTGGCTAGCTGTTTCTGAAGATCTTTAATTTCGCGTTTTTGGGCTTCAGCTTGAGCCTTAGAGGTACCTTCGTCTTCCTTTATCTTGTCCACCAATGTAAGCAGAATTTTATCTTTTTCCAGAGCTTCGTTCCTCAGCTTAATAACCTCTGATCGTAGATTTTTGAAAGCAATATCATATCTCTCGTCTTCGGCATTCTTTTCCGCTCTCAGCGCGTTGCTCAATATTAAACCCTATATATACAAGAATTAGTATAAGAATAAAAGAATGATTTGAAAATTATAAATTTCTAAATATACAGTTCTCATACCTTCAAACTATTATATGCAAGACTATCTGCAAGATCGTCCTTCGTCATAGCGTAGAGTCCAGCTTCAAGCTTCGGAAACCCTATACTTCTAGCCATCTCCCGGCAGACAGATAATTCTTTGTTGTCCGGGAGGCAGTATAAAAAGTCATCTTCGTCCGTGCCATTGAATACTAAGGCTCCCTTCGGATACTTCAATTCTCGGGCATAGTGATTAGCCTCAAAAATCTCTTCTTCAGATAATCTTTTTCCAGAAGCATGTCGTATAATATAATTGAGGGCCTCGGAGGATGCTTCGGGGGCAGCAGTGTCAGTTTCTTTAACCAAAATTGGCTCTGTCCTTTTTGGTTCTTCGGCTTCCAGGGGATTTATCTTCGTACGTTCTGAAGGCCCAGCTTCAGTTTCAGGTTGTTGCTTCGAAGTTTCAACAGCAAGGGTTTCACCAGGCACTTCAGGAGTTTCAATAGTTTTCTTTGGAGTTATGCTTGAAGATTTAATTGTCTCCAAAACATCTAGCACATTAACCATTATTTTTCTTTTCGGAGTCACAGTTGGCCCCTTTTGACTTTTTGCTACCTCGATTTCTCCTGAAGGACTCAAAATTTCTAATATTTTTACTTCTTCAGCCGATATTTTTACTTCTTCAGCCCTCGGTTCTTCTTTCTTTTCTGTCGTTGGCACTTCGGCCAACTCTACGATTTTTGGCAGTGGAGTTGGTTCTCTAGCTTCGGTAGCCGTAGAGGTCTCACCGGTGAACTCAGGCACCGTGGCTGGTTCAATATAGCGTGGCCGATGTGTGAGAACCTTTACCCTTTTTCTCTTCGGCGCTGGCTTGCTAGGAGCGGCTGAAGCAGTTTCTTTTGCAGAAGTTGTGCTTTTTCTTTTTTGACCCCGCGCTGGATAGCGGTAGTCGGGGTAGAAAAACCCAATTGCGTCAAATACTCGGTTGAGTCTTTTCTTCTTTCGGCCTCCGAAGGCCGCTGATAATGCAGTGTCTTCGGCCTTTGAATATACCCCAAGCAATTCATCACTTACAGTCTCAATGCTCTTTAACCAATCATCATCTGGCTCAACGAACTTGTCTCCGTACTTGAATGTGTACTTCAGCCTGACTAGTCCACCTTCGACAGTTTCTTTAACAGTTTCTTTCGGCATTTCCCAGTTATCTGCAAGTGGCCATACTCTGAAGGCAATGTGTTCTTGTATTAAATCCCTTGTCCCAATAAAAGAGCAGACTACGCCGAAGGCCCTTTGGCATTCTTCGGCTACTTCATCCATTTCTACCTTCGGTTTCCGGAGTCCGAAGCGCTGCCAGATAGGGCACATGATGATATCTTTAATATCTTCTCGAACCTTCAAATCATTTTTACATAGAACCATTCTTTTATCCATTCCCCGGGCCATCTCTTCCGAAAGGTTGGCACGGGACAGCTTGATCCAGAGCGAGCACCGAAGCTGTAACAACCAAAGTTGTTATGATATTGCTCCTTACCCCAGGGCTTCGTCTCATATACTAACTCATGTATATTGCAAAAGCTTTTCGCACTTGGTTCCAGGCTCTGGCTCTTCACGGCCCAGACGAAGACTCCCATTCTTATTATTGCTTCAGGGGTAAGTTGTTGAAGATAAACCTGATATATTTTTAGAACTTCTACCACAAACCTTCTTAAAGGGAATCGTAGCCCAGCTTTAAAAAAGCTTCGGAAGATCACGACTTCATTATCTTTGGGAGTCGGCACAGTCTTCTCTCCGTCATCTGCCCTCACGATGGATATATCTTCAAAATATCTTCCCCTCATGTTTTCAAGGTGACTTTGTCCAATAGTTGATTTTCCGAAGACTGAATGGCTTGGTCGCCATGGTCGATCTTCGGAATCCTCACCTCCGCTGTCTGCGTCATAACTATCACTTTCACCAGTATCTTTAGATAAGCCTTCCAAAATTTCCCTAGTAATTTTCTCTGTATTTGTTTTTGCTATTGATCCAATGAAGCCCAGAATTTTCTCCTCAGAAAGGCTCAGCTTCACTCCGGCGACAACTTTCTTTTCCTGAGACATCCCTTCAGAAGTCCTTTTAAAAAGTGCTTTTTGGTCGAAGCTTAAAATCTAGAGAGGCAGTCAAATATTTGTGGACAGAGAGCTATTTGAGCAGGCAGAGCAAATGGCAAGATAGCGTGCCAAATAAACTTGTGGTGAGCCCTTATTTATACACCCAGTATGTCGAAAACTGGAGGGTCCCGCTTGTCAATGACTGTTGCTATTCTAGCAAAAGGAAGGTGTTTTTTCGGACCTTCGGCTCATAGCCTTCGTCCGTATCGCAATATAAATTTATCTTTACAGTAAATTAATATTGCGAGGGGCTACTGTTGGGGGCCTTCGGCTTCCGAAGGTCCTCAAAAACATGATTTGACAATGTTTTCCAAGAGAAATATGTAAACAGGTACCTTCGAAGTTAGATTGCGGGTATATAAAAGCACGGTTAAAGACGAAGCTTGACTGGGACGAAAGGCGATCACGACGAAGGATAAGACGATCACGAAGCTATGTGCAGAAAAGCTTCGGCATAACGGCAGAAAAGGGGAACCGACTTAAAGATGAAAAGCCAAATTAGACCTCGAAGAATTACTATAGAGTTATTGTTAAATGTAATGGGTATTAATGTAATTTTGCATGGGCTGCGACCCGTGCCTATAAATAGGTGAACAGTATTCCTGTACTGTTCACGCTGATTTGGCATTTGCTTTTGCATCACACCTGTATTCACATTCCTTCAAGCCGAAGGTACATTTGTAATTTACCGTTGTTCACATAAGTAATATAAGTAAAAATAAATTAATAACAATGTTTACAGAGATTATGTTATTTTCTGTATTCTGTGTTTGAATGTTCTTTATCTTTTATCATGATCATGAAGGTTTGTCCTTCATGACCTTCGTCCGAAATCCATTATATCCGAAGGGAAATAATGATCCAAAGGACGAAGGGTTTTGATATTTAACATTTTGTGTTGCCTTGTTCTTGATTCATAGCATTTGAGAACAAATCCCCAACAGGACCCAATAGGTCGCCCTAGTCTTGTTATCTTTTCACCTTGTTTACCTCTGAATTTTTGGGTAGTCACTGTTTTTTCTATACATGGTTTTGGGTGTTGAGATAACTGTTACACATGATTATTCTTTATTATTGTTCTATTTCTATTCATGATAAGACTATTATTTTAATTGGAACATGGAGCTTAACTTGAGAAACACGTTCCACCACAAGGGTGGAATGGGACGCCCTTGGCTGACTAAATAGGAAAGCTAGTGGAGGACTACTGTCGGTACCCTAAATCAGAGGTACCCTCTCCTGCAGCATGAAGGCATCGCACCCATGCGACGGCCCCTAGCCGCGCGGAGGACCGCGTCTGACCCCGCCGGATGGGCAGGCCAAAGGATGCCACGTGGCAGGGAAAGACACCACACGCCGGTAAGGTCGGACCCCCACGAAAGAACACTGGACCCCTATATACGAGTCTGGAGCCTCCGGGTAAGTCCGAACTCCAGCAGGGTCCTGGAGCGAGGAGGACCCTGGTGTGTGCAGGGGTCCGGCGCTGACACGTCTGCAAGCCTCGCCTCCGCTTCCCGCTCAGGCGGAGACCCGCTGCTCGTGGCCCATGGCATAAGCTACCGGGCTGACCCTGACGAAAAGTCGCGTAGCCCTGCATTTATTGAGGAAAAGACGTGCCGCCTGCCACTACGCTGACGGGCGACGTGCCCTCTCAGCATTAAATGCGTCCCGTCCCATCCGCTGGCAGGCGGCGTCAAGGTCATCCAGCAGACAGCCCGTCTGCTGGGTCTGCTGGTGAACAGTATGCCTGTGCTGAGCGGTGCGCTATACTCATCTACTCTTCCGCCAGAAGCTTCCCCTGTACACCAAGGATACGTAGATCTTGGGCGTCAGGGCGCAAGAGGATGGACTCGACAACAGATATTAAAAGATCCAAGCACTATATTCTTTATGTCCCTGGGCCCACATGTCGGGGCCCAGTCCCTTTGTGCATGCTCCCCTTCAGCTATAAAAGGGGAGGCATGCGACGTTACACACACACGCAATCTCAGACTCGCTAGCTCATACAAGCCCTCAAGCAATACATCTCACAGTGGAGTAGGGTATTACGATCCGGCGGCCCGAACCACTCTAAATCCCCGTGTGTTCTTGTCCACTGCTCCTTCTCTCCATCGATCAAGCAAAACGCCTAAGCCCCTCCTCATCTCAGGGCTTAGGGCGGGTGCATTCCGCCACCCGGCCGGAGATCTACTCTCTGACATTTGGCGCGCCAGGTAGGGGCCTGGGCATTAGGTTTTCGCTTGATTTCTTACCCAATCATGATGGTGCAGATCGTAGAGCACCGCGCCGAGACTTCGGTAGATTTCGCGGTGGAGGGAGAAGCTGCTTCCTCCACACCGCAGGCTCCCAGTCGCCCGACACCAGTCACTCCTACCGTGCACGCTGCACGATAACACACGGTGGTGCAAACATCCCGGACTCTATCAAGGGCGTCTCCGGGGGCGTTGTCAGCAGCCAGGGAGTTATTGCGACACCCTCCAAGCTCCACGGCATCACCAGGAGCCATGAAGCAGTGGCGGGACGATGTCGACCGACTGCTCGGTATGGCGCATTCTACCTCGACCCGGTCGAAGGTGCGGTCATCACGGCGTCAACACGAGGCATCAGCATCAGTGCGCTCACCTTCAGTGAGGGGCACACAGGCCAATGATCTCCGGGCAGAGCTCAACCGCAGACGTGCGGGAGAGGATGCCACAATATCTTTGGAAAGGGCGCGCGAGCGCCGCCAAAACATCAACGGGTGTGACCTCGATCAAGACTTCGCCGCGGTTGCACCGCAGACGCCAATGGGCACCCGGTCAGAGACGGGTGTCCCCTTGGCCGAAGTAGGCTGCGCCGCTCTGGCGGATCACCTCCGTGCGGCATCCTGGCCACCCAAGTTCCGGCCACACCTGCCGGAAAAATACGACGGAACATCAAACCTGTCGGAGTTCCTACAGGTGTACGTTACCGCCATCACAGCGGCAGGTGGAAACACCACTGTGATGGCAACATACTTTCATGTGGCCTTGTCTGGACCTGTCCGGACCTGGCTCATGAATCTCACCCCGGGGTCAGTCTATTCCTAGGAAGAACTCTGTACGCGGTTCGTAGAGAACTTCGCCAGTGCTTTCCAGCAGCACGGTGTGGAAGCCCATTTCCATGCAGTGAGGCAGGAGCCTGGGGAAACCCTCCGGAAGTTCATCTCCCGCTTCACCAAGGTACGAGGTACGATACCTCGTATTTCTGATGCTTCTATCATCACGGCTTTCCGACAGGGAGTACGTGATGAGAAAATGTTGGAGAAGTTGGCCACACATGACGTGGAAACTGTCCCTACGCTCTTCGCCCTAGCCAACAAATGCGTCAGAGCCGCTGAGGGCCGTGCATGGCACTCGGCCCCACAAACTGGGGCTGCCCAGTCAGGTGGCTCGGGGCCGCCCTCTGGGATGGAAAGAAGAAAAAGAAGAAGGACCGCGACTACCAGAGGCCACGGTCCACTGCTCTGGTGGCCACAGCAGTGACCAGAGGCCAGAGCGACCGCAACAAGCGCCCGCGACCGCAGAAGAGTGGCAGCGGTCCATGCCCTGTGCACCCGTATGGTCGCCACAGTGCAGCGGAGTGTCACGAGATCATTGACCTCGCAAAACGCGTCAGCGAGCGGCGCAAGCAGTCTTCCAAAGACGGCTCCCCGCCTCGCCGTCGGCCCGGCAAAGAGGAGGACGATGGCGAGGTAGCCGCGACTGAGCGGGACCTCGGGTACCAGTCGCCCGAGGGGGACCTAAAAGATATCTTCACCGGAGGTTCCTACTCCGGTGAAGATAATTAGACGAACCCCAAAGGGACCCCGTGTTCCCCGGTCTACGGAGCTGGAGCACGCCTTTCCTCCGGAGGCCCTTCCGAACCCCACACGGGTCCGAGCTGCAGACAGGTATATGCAGAAGTGATCACTGCCAGAGGCAAGGGCTCTCGCGTCGAAGACAGATGGGAACCCTGGGTCGGGGCTTAGCCCCACGACAGATACCATACCAAGAGGGGTTCCGCAACTCTCCCCTAGCTGGGAAGGACCCTTCAAGGTAACGGGAGTGCACCGACCCAAGGGTAACCATCTAGCTACGACTGGAGGAGCACCTTATCCCGAGACCAAGTATCTCTGTAAGTTCTATCCATAGAGCAAGACTAAGGGGTCGAGTCTGTTTCCTTTTCTTGTGACTAGATAACGCATATGTGTACGATGACCCGGTGGGGCCTGCCCCCATGAACCCGGACTATTGGTCTGCACACATGCATGACAAGTTATAAAGAGAAACTACCCCCCTTAGCTGCGCTCTTGCGATAGTTCCATCTTGCTGTTCCATGGTCCTACCTCGCAGTTTTCCAGATAATACTTTTTAGCTAACCCACCCGTACGGTTTCCATCTGTCTAACATGGCGGCGTCCGAATTGAATAGCCAGGCTTGAAGTTTAGGACCCCTGATGCAAAAGTAGGGAGGTCCGACAGCCTGGGGGCCGGCTCTGGAGAACGGGACCCCGTTCCATAGGGTGGTCCGGAGCCCATGTAGCCGCTCAGCCAGGTCCTGTACCGTGGGCCTGCATGCTCCGCCACCCCGTGACAAGGACTTAGTATCTAGAGTTATAAGTCCTGCGGGTCCGACAACCTCAGGACCGGAGCTAGAGAACGGACACTAGTCTCCTGGGTGGTCCGGAGCCCGTGCAACCGCTCAGCCTGGTCCCGTACCGTGGGCCTGCACGCTCCACCGCCCTACGACAAGTGTCCTAGTATCTGGAACCGCGACCCAAGGGGGTCCGGACACACAACTTGGCCACCCGGACTAAAACCTGCAGGTCCCGAGCATGTATCAAAGGGCGACTAATGTCAGACGGACAACCCTATGAGGTGTACTACTAATGCTTCCTAGCTAAAAGTTGTGTACAGATCCAGATCCCGGCGAGTCTGCCTCCCGAGGATTGTTGACGACCTTTTTAGGAACGCTGGCATCCAACCTCAACACATCAAGCCTGCATCCTAGGCGGGGGGCAGGTACTAAGGAGGAGTCAACAACATCGCACACAACAGGAACATGTGTTGCACAGATAAGTGTTAAATGCAGTTCAAAAGACGATATTTATTTATTTACAAAAACAGGGGAAGACCTGGGGGCCATTTCTAAAGAACGGACGCCCGCTCCATAGGGTGGTCGGGAGCCTGTGTGGCCGGTTAGCCTGGTTCCGTACCCAAAATCCTGCACACTCCACCACCCTGTAGTGAGTGTCCTAGTATTTAAAACTAAAGTCCTATGCATCCAACAACCTAGAGGTCCGGCTTTGAAGAATAGGCACTTGTCTCCTGGGGGGTCCGGAAACCATGTAGCCGCTTAACATACGTTATTACATTTTGCTTTCAAGCAGATGTCATTACATTCCCTTACAAGCGGGACCCCAGCTTCATTTCTGCAGGAATGAACTACCTCCAAGAGCCGCGCTGGAAGCTGGCTCCGGACAGCCCCACCAACGACGTCGACCACCTCTGCACCAGCAGCGACAACGACCTCCGTCTCGGGCAGCTAGACAGTAGCAGCGATCGCCTCAGGGCAAGCGCTGTTGCGAATAGGACCTCGCCCACGTCCTCCTATGGGGGTAACAGCGAGGCCATTAAAGCCAAAGAGTCGAAGGACCAGCAGCAGGTGGCACTGACGGTATCGCCAGCGGAGGCAACCACCTCTGTTGTGGGTAGCCTCACCAGCGGAAGCGACCACATCAGCCCCGCTGGGGGCGGCAATCACCTCAGCACCGGTGGGCAGCGGCTGCACCAGTGCGCATGAAGAGGTCTTCGCTCCCGTCCTCGCTGTGGGAGTAAAGGCAAGACCATCAAGAATGTCGTCGCCACCCCCGTGGTGTACGACGTCTTGTACAGCCTCCCAGTGCAGCTGGAGGAGCGGGAGAAGTCATGGACGTGACCGACCCGCGCACAGCGCCACCATCGCCCGTGCGGTGGACGGGCAGCCACGCTCCGCCCCAGCGGCAGGATGCAGTGCTGAAGGCGGTGCCAGAGCCACCCAGGCCGAGAAGCCAGACACGCGGCAGCTGACAATGCCACAGACGGCGAACGCCATTCTCCCCCGGACACTGAGGGAAGAAGCGGGTTGCTACCCACGCGAGGGTGGAGCCTCAACCCGGCACACCCCCCTCCCCAGCACGGATGATGAACATTCTTGAAGCTGAGGGCAGGAGGGAGGCCGCAGCCCGGTTTGCTTCTCCCCACCATAAGGCTGGTAGTCATCCTTCTGGATGACCACCGGCGGGGGACTGCAGCCGGGCTGCATGATGAAAATCCTTGAAGCCGAATGGCGGCGAAAGGACGCCAACCCCCATGGGGTTGCACCCCTCCAACAGCAGCAGGAAGAAGACAAGATCGACGACACCACCACAAGTGCACGCTCTCCGACGGTGAAGTCGCCGGAAGAGATGGCCTTGGTACGGATCCTTCCAGAGAACACCGGTGCACCCCATCTGGAGGCTCGGAAGGCGGAAGGGCGCGGTGGTCGCAAGAGGAGTGAGGCATGCCTACTGCCCAGGGGATCGACCCCTTTTTAAAAGCAGATCCCCCCACTCGCGCCTCCAAAGCGTCACGAGTGAAGTCTCCCCCTAGCGTGCACTAGGGATCTCACCTTATGACACGGGGGCCAGGCCCCGCATGTCATAAAAACCAACCCAAAGGAGGAGCGTGCGACTGCCCCGCGGTTACGCGCCCCTCCATTTCCGGGGCAACCAGCGGTTAGGAAGGCGAACTACCGCGCAGGGGGCATGCAACCGCCCCACGATCAAGCGCCCCCCCCCCCCCCCCCCATCTTCGCTGTAACCAGCGGTCAAAGAGGCGAACCTGAAAGGGAAATAGGCTTTGAACCTTTTCCTAAATGTTTTTTGGTGGTTGAATGTCCAACACAAATAATTGAACTAACTAGTTTGCTCTAGATTGCATGTTCTACAGGTGTCAAAGATTCAACAGAAACAAATAGAAAGAACAAGACAGGGTTCAAAACAAAGGAGCAAAAAGAAACCGAAGTGCTCCCTGGTCTGGCACACCGGACTGTCCGGTGTGGCACCGGACAGTGTCCAGTGCACCAGGGAGGATTGCCTTCGAACTCTTCACCTTCGGGTTTCTCAGGCGCAGCCCACTATAATTCACCGGACTGTCCGGTGCCCCACCGGACAGTGTCCGGTGCTCCAGGGAGAAGCGGCTTCGAACTAGCCAGCTTCGGGAAAACGGAAGGCCGCTCCGCTATAATTCACCGGACTGTCCGGTGTACACCGGACTGTCTGGTGCGCCAGCGGAGCAACGGCTACCTCGCGCCAACGGTCGACTCTGACAGTGAACAGTGCGCAACAGTACACGCGGCAGAAGTCAGAGCAGAAGGACAGAGGGGCACCGGACTGTCCGGTGCCACATGAGGACGAAGCCTCCAACGGTCGACCAGCAACAACCCCAACGGATAGGATGACGTGGCTGGCGCACCGGACACTGTCCGGTGTGCACCGGACTGTCTGGTGCACCCATCGCCAGCAACCTTCTCCAACGGCTACATTTTGGTTGGTGGCTATAAATACCACCCCAACCGGCCACTTCAAGGTGTGGGAGTCCAAGCAACATTCCAAGTCATCTAATTGACATACTCAAGCCCTCCCAACCACATATATTCATTGATACATCCTATACACAAGATCTAGCCCACTACAACCAATACAAGTGCCACAAAAGAGAGAGCAAGCAATTGAGAGCTACTCAATTGAGTTTAGCCCTAGTGCCTTGTGAGATCCATTGAGAGATAGTGTGAGCTTCATCTTTGTGTTCTTTTGCGCGTGGAGTGTTGACTCCCATTCAAACTTCCTCCAAAGTTTTGGAGGCTTGTAAAAGCTAGCAAGAGACACCAAAGAGTGTGGTGGTCCTTGCGGGATCGAGAGTGATCCTTGAGAAGAAGAAGAGCTCGCCGATCCTTGAGTGATCGGTGGAGAGAGGGAAAGGGTTGAAAAAGACCCGTCCTTGAGTGGACTCCTCAACGGGGACTAGGCCTTCGAGGGCCGAACCTCGGTAAAACAAATCACCCATGTTCATTGTGTTTTGCTTGTGATTTGTTTGCTTTCCCTTACTCTAAGTTCTCTTGCACTATTCTTTGCTCATATCATTTGGTGTTGCTTCAAGTTAAATTCTCATTTAGTGAAGCAACACTCCGCAAGAAAGAACTTGAGTTATTGCTCTTTTCATCTAAGCCCTCTTGCTTGACTATCCATATATCTAGAAGTTGTATTGATTATTACTTCCGCATTATTTCAAAGCAACATTCTTTACAAGCAAAGGACTTAGCCTTTTATACTCCGATATTTGTTCATCTTGTTCTAACCACTAATCAAGGGATCTAGTTGGGGGATAAAGTTTTAATTTTCAGGTTCCGCCTATCCACCCCCCCTCTAGGCGACTTTCAATTGGTATCAAAGCTAGGCACTTCATCTTGAGTCTAACAACTCGAAGTGATGGCTCATAGAAGATCCCAAAAGAACAAGAAGACTCCTCCATCGAACGCAACTCAAAAGGAGGTAACTCTTGAAATATTATTTGATGATTGTTCTAATTATGACTCATGGTCCTCTAGTGTGATAAATGCTTTTAGAACCATAGATCCACGATTAGAATAAATTATAGATAAGAGTATTTTTCCCTCTAATTTCAATGGAAAAATTAATTCCGAGGAGGATCAAAGATGTTATCGCTTAAACTATCTAGCTTTTGACATCTTAACTAATTCTCTTAGTAAAGAAGATTATCGTGCCTTCATATCAAATTATGACGAATCAATCCATGATGCGCATGATATTTGGACTAGAATTGGAAGCAAATTTGATGAGTCCTATTATGATAGTCCATTGTGTGCTTCTACTTCCTTTAGTATTTGTGATACTAACCCTTGCAAGGAAGAAGAAGAAAATGAACGATGGAGACCAAACTATGAATCCACCTCTCCAAAAGGTGTGTCTTCCCATTTTGATTCCCACATGTGTTGTGTGGCTAATGCAAATGATAGCGGAAGCACAAATGAGGATGAGGAGGAAGAAAGAAGCTTTGTACAACTCTACGCTCGCCTAAGCCAAGAAGATAAGGCGGTCATGCTCAAACTTCTAGAAAAAGCGAGAGAGCAAGGCGAAGCTCGTCAAAGGCTAGAAAGTATTCTCTCCATGAAGATGCAATGCTTTGACGAGTTGACTAAAGAACATGAGGAGCTAAAGCGCTCTCATTTTGATTTGGTCCAAAGGTATGAAACTATTTCAATTGAGCAAGATAACGCTTTACATTGTATAGCTCAATTAGTAAATAAGAATACCTTACTTAAGGACCAAGTAGAAAAGCTAAAAATTGAAAATCTAGCTGTTCAAGTTAAATATGATATGCTCCTATGCTCTCATGAAAATCTTAGAGATGATCATATCATATTAAACATTGCTCAAGAGGTTGTAATAGAAAAATTAAAATTCCAACAACCTCACTCATGCACATGTGTTCATATTGATACTAGATTACCATGTGCTAATGCTTGTTGTCCGTCGACAAGCAAATCTTCTTTTGAGCTAGAATTTGCAGAAACAAATGATGATACATATCAAAAGCTCAAAGAAGAAAATGAGAGGCTAAAGATGAGCTTGACACAACTTAAAGGGAAGTGTATTGCTCAACCTTCTCAAGATAACCGTGACCACATGGTGAAGAAGCTTGAGACGGGAACAACCGAAGCATGCACGTTCCCTTGAAGAAAATGTCAAGGACTTGAGGATTGCCAAGAAGAGGAAACAAAAGAAGAAAATCAATACCTCTTCCAAAAGCCTCAACCATGCCTCCATACAAGGTAACATCCAAGGTAATAATCAAGCCACACTTCACACTAAGAAAAATAAGAAGTGTAGTGAATGCTTTGAAGAGGGACACTTGATTAGGTCATGTCCCTACATTAAAAATGGCTTGATTATTAAGGATGATAGACTTTGTTTTAAATGCTCCAAGAAGGGACACTTACTTAGATCTTGTCCCCATTTAAAACAAAGAGGCATAGGGATAGAAAAGAAAGTTTTTACTAACCATGTAGCAAGCAACAAACAAGGAAAGAAGAAAGCTTCAAAACTTGAAAAACGCCTATGCTACACATGCCGAAGAAGGGACATCAATGCAAGGATTGTCCCATTGGTAACAATCCCACTCCTAACTTGTCAATTGATTTTCATGTAACTAGGCAACCCAAAATTGCAACTTGTGCTAGAAAGGTAATAAGCCTACCTAGTGCTAACACAAAGGACTTTTGGGTTCCTAGATCTTTGTTGACTAACCGTGATGGACCCATCAAGCGATGGGTACCAAAATGTGCTTGACAAGCTTTGTAGGAGGAGGAGATGATATGAAGCTTTGGGGTGCTTACGGAAGCTAATTCAATTCTTATCAACTCAAGCTATCAATCTTCAAATGATCTACATATTCAAGATTGACCCAAGGTTACTTCAATTTATTATATCATGTCATCTCGGAGAGTATTTATGTTGTAGGAAATGAAGAACTAATCCTATGCCAAAAGGTCAAGGCCTACAACATGGAGGAATGTCAAAGGATGGTAACACTTATGCTTTTAAGTGCAAGTATCTTAAATTATCAATTCTTATATGTCTTGTGTAGTCACATAGGAAAAGGAAGCACTTAAGATGTTTTTAAAATTATGTCACCATTCGTTGAAGAAATTCCTCTCATATGGTAGATTGCATATTCTTCATTTCTATATTATGGCAATCTACATGTTTTAAAATTGTTGCAAGTTCCCATGGCATGTTTTTACTTTAATTATCCTATTATTGCCATGATCTAGATATAGAAGAAGATTCCATGTTCTTAAAAGAATAAGGTGTCATGTAAGGAATTCAAATCCTAAAGACACTTATAAAAGGGAATCTTTCTTTATGTCTAGAATAGTGAGACTAATGCTTTTATCTAAGTAACCCATGTAGTCTCACTAGTAGAGGATACGTTTCTCGTTGGAGATGCATAATTTTATCATGACGAGACAAATCAATCCAATAATTTATGTTGTATGTCTCATTGCTTAAATTGGATATGATTCTTCTTCATTTATCGCTCTCCATGTTATGGATTAGATTTATTCCCATAGTATCAAGAATTTAACCATGCTTGTTTTATGATTTAAAACTAAGCATACTTATTGGAATAATCTAGTTCATATTATAAAGTTTCCATGCTTTTAGTAATCTAGTTTTTCATTCCTTATCAAAATGATTTCAAAAAGGGAAACTAGTGCTTGTGTTGCCATTAACCTCTCGCTTGAGCTTACTTACGAAAATCAACAAGAGAGTATGTGCAAGTTTAATGACACAAGCCTCAAAGGGTTGATCTTCACCCATAGGTAAAAGCAAAGGTATGGGAACTCATCTCCTTAACCAAATGTAGTTCCCATCAATGACTGTTTACTATAGTTATATCTTTGTGAAGAAATAGATTCCTTATTGAATTTAAATTGGCTAAGACGTGCATTCAACCTCAATCTCTTTAATGCACTTGTCCATTAGAATCTATCTCATACCTTTGCTATAAATGTTCTCATATTGACTTGTTTTTAAAGTAATGATTAATAAACTCAATATGAAGAAGTAAATTCCTATGATTGATCAAATGGTTAAATAGTTCATATTCCTCTTCTCCTATGATGTGCACTAATGCTAGGGATTTTACTTCATGTCTGTGTGACTTATGGATGATGAATTGTTCATATTTATTTTCTAAAAAGAAATCATCATTCATCATATACTCCCTTGCGCTATTGACTTCTCTCTTGAGTATTTTCAATTAGTTTGGAAGGAAAAAGAGACAACTACAAAGGGAGGACACTCAAATGGAAAAGGAAGAACATCAAGAACAACAACACTTACTTGGACAATAAGGTCTTCACAACAATCAATGGTGTGGTTGTAAGCATTCTAAATCTTTTTCATTGTGAGAATACAAGGCTTAAGTTGTTTATTGCAAATTTTATAAGCCTTGATCAAGATGTATAATGGGTCTCCCTTTATGTCTTTAAAAGTGAATGCATCGAAATCAATTCTTTCAATTACTTGATGCATATCTTTAGGGGGAGTCCATTCCTATATTTTGATCATGTTGAGACTATTGCTTTATCTTAGTAATTTCATATAGTCTCTTTCATGAGAATAATATTTCTCATAAAGTATGCTACTTCACATCAATCCAACTTGTTAAAATAATGTCGCTTTTATCAAGGATTGTTGATTTCATTGCTAAAGTAGCTTGCTTATTGGATTCTCCTATTATAAGCTTACTTGTTAATCTAATGCTCATGTTATTCTTTTGATCACATCTGTTATTTGTTTGATCATTGAATAGCTTCTATTAACACTTATACTTCTTAGTGCCTCATATAAAATCAATCAATGTCTCTTGATATGCACTAAGTTGAAAGGAGAATTCATGTTGCCTTTATACAATTTGTGATCCATTTAATTTAATCTAACGCTAACTTGAAAAGGATCACTAGTTATAGAACTCTCTCTTGTGCAAAATATTTCCATATATTGTCTTGAGTATAGGTCTTAAGCAACTAAGACTAAGGACAAAGCACAATGAAGAGAGCATCTCTATTTGAAGGTACAAAAGGGTAAAACTACTTCCTTTCATTCAAACTTGTACCTAAAATCTTCCTTTTCTATTTTCCTTACATATCTTGCATAAAAGGAAGAGAAAGCATGTCCATGCATTTTTCCCTGCTTCATACCTAGTTTAACCTCTCAAACCTTTCATTCCTGCATTTATGCATCTTTGTTAAAACTGGATGAAGTAATCTTATTGTCAAAGAGCTTAAAGCTTAACCTTGTAACGAGGATAAGCTGCCTTTGTTCCAAAGGTGGATGGTCATTAAGCCTCTTTGAAATCCTTAAGGGAAAATGCTTAATACACTTATAACATGCTTTCATAAGTGCATAAACTGTCATGAGCATCACACTTATACTAGGACACAATGCACTTCACATTCTGTATGGTATAGATATGTTCTCATTAACCTCATTATGTGCAATTGGCATTTCAAGGCCAAAATATGTATTCCTATCAAGGCACATATTTAGGGGGAGCAATCTATATTATATATATAGAACCATGATCATGCTTAATTGACATATCTTTTGATAATATCTCTTTCATTTTGGTACAAATGCATATATCTTATTATTCTCGTACCATGACTACGACTAATATGTTTCCAAGTATACTTCTATACTAAGTCATAGATTGAAAGGGAAATGGAGTCTTCGGCGAAGACAAGGCTTCCACTCAACTCTATCGGTACCATTTATCCTTCGCCATCACTCCACACTAGCTCTCCACATTGGTATAATCTTTCACTCATATATTATTTGCCAAAGGGGGAGTCAACTTATAGAAAAAGGGCTTATATTTCACTCAAAGTATCTGTTTTTGGCGATTCATGCCAAAGGGGGAGAAAGTATTAGCCCAAAGCAAAAGGACCGCACCACTACCAATATTCAAAATTTAAAGGATCTTGGAATGATGAATTTTTCATTTGGTATCCTATTTTCAAGAAGATAACTTTTCAATAGGTATAATCTTTCGATTTGATTTTAAAGAAGTATTTTCAAATTGGTATCTTACTTGTGATATAATTTCAAATTGGTATACCCTCTTCAAAATTAATATCAAAACCCTCTTGAACACTAAGAGGAGGATTTCATTAAGGGGGAGTTTTCTTTAGTCAAAGGAAAAGCATTTGATACAGGGGGAGAAAATCTCAAATCTTGTAAATGCTTCTCAAAATTCTTATTCATCTACCCTTGACTATTTGGAAAAGATTTTGAAAAGAATTTCCAAAATGTTTGCAAAAACAAAACATGTGGTGCAAGCATGGTCCAAAATGTCAAAAATATAAAGAAACCATTCATGCATATCTTATGAAATCAATATTGGTTTAAACTCAAGCAATCTTTGCACTTACCTTAGGCAAACTAGTTCAATTATGCTCTTATATATTTGCTTTGGTTTGTGTTGGCATCAATCACCAAAAAGGGGGAGATTGAAAGGGAAATAGGCTTTGAACCTTTTCCTAAATGTTTTTGGTGGTTGAATGTCCAACACAAATAATTGAACTAACTAGTTTGCTCTAGATTGCATGTTCTACAGGTGTCAAAGATTCAACAGAAACAAATAGAAAGAACAAGACAGGGTTCAAAACAAAGGAGCAAAAAGAAACCGAAGTGCTCCCTGGTCTGGCACACCGGACTGACCACACCGGACAGTGTCCGGTGCACCAGGGAGGATTGCCTTCGAACTCTTCACCTTCGGGTTTCTCAGGCGCAGCCCACTATAATTCACCGGACTGTCCGGTGCCCCACCGGACAGTGTCCGGTGCTCCAGGGAGAAGCGGCTTCGAACTAGCCAGCTTCGGGAAAACGGAAGGCCGCTCCGCTATAATTCACCGGACTGTCCGGTGCGCCAGCGGAGCAACGGCTACCTCGCGCCAACGGTCGACTCTAACAGTGAACAGTGCGCAACAGTACACGCGGCAGAAGTCAGAGCAGAAGGACAGAGGGGCACCGGACTGTCCGGTGTGCACCGGACTGTCCGGTGCCACATGAGGACGAAGCCTCCAACGGTCGACCAGCTCCAACCCCAACGGATAGGATGACGTGGCTGGCGCACCGGACACTGTCCGGTGTGCACCGGACTGTCCGGTGCACCCATCGCCAGCAACCTTCTCCAACGGCTACATTTTGGTTGGTGGCTATAAATACCACCCCAACCGGCCACTTCAAGGTGTGGGAGTCCAAGCAACATTCCAAGTCATCTAGTTGACATACTCAAGCCCTCCCAACCACATATATTCATTGATACATCCTATACACAAGATCTAGCCCACTACAACCAATACAAGTGCCACAAAAGAGAGAGCAAGCAATTGAGAGCTACTCAATTGAGTTTAGCCCTAGTGCCTTGTGAGATCCATTGAGAGATAGTGTGAGCTTCATCTTTGTGTTCTTTTGCGCGTGGAGTGTTGACTCCCATTCAAACTTCCTCCAAAGTTTTGGAGGCTTGTAAAAGCTAGCAAGAGACACCAAAGAGTGTGGTGGTCCTTGCGGGATCGAGAGTGATCCTTGAGAAGAAGAAGAGCTCGTCGATCCTTGAGTGATCGGTGGAGAGATGGAAAGGGTTGAAAAAGACCCGTCCTTGAGTGGACTCCTCAACGGGGACTAGGCCTTCGAGGGCCGAACCTCGGTAAAACAAATCACCCGTGTTCATTGTGTTTTGCTTGTGATTTGTTTGCTTTCCCTTACTCTAAGTTCTCTTGCACTATTCTTTGCTCATATCATTTGGTGTTGCTTCAAGTTAAATTCTCATTTAGTGAAGCAACACTCCGCAAGAAAGAACTTGAGTTATTGCTCTTTTCATCTAAGCCCTCTTGCTTGACTATCCATATATCTAGAAGTTGTATTGATTATTACTTCCGCATTATTTCAAAGCAACATTCTTTACAAGCAAAGGACTTAGCCTTTTATACTCTGATATTTGTTCATCTTGTTCTAACCACTAATCAAGGGATCTAGTTGGGGGATAAAGTTTTAATTTTCAGGTTCCGCCTATCCACCCCCCTCTAGGCGACTTTCAGAACCACCGCGCGAGAAGCGTGTAAACGCCCCACGACTGAGCACCCCCTCAGCTCTGCCACAAATGGCGGTCCAACTCAGGGGCCCAGGCCCACACGTCATGTAACCGGCGTGCCGGTTACCGTGTGCAAAGAAGCCGCACCGCCGCCTGCGCCAATGCCTTGTCTTCTCGGGACTGTCACGAATTCTGAAAAGGTAAATTTTTCAGAACCAGTGCAGCGACTCGAGGCAGCCCCGCGCATGGCCAAACTGAAAGTTGCCTAGAGGGGGGTGAATAGGCAAGTTAAAACTTTTTCAACAAAAACTAGAAGCAAACTAGGTAAAACTGAATTGATCTCGAAATTCACCCAGTTAACTTTGGAAATGAGATGTTCTAGTTGATCCACAGGGTTCAAAGTAGTAGATCTGAGAAGGACACTTCTCAAAATCCACACACCAAAAAGATATAAACAAATCTTTCACGGAATGGTGAGAGAACGAAGAACACAAACAAACACAATGAGCAAGAACACAAGAGACACAAGATTTATCCTGAGGTTTGGTCACACCACCAAGGTGCCCTACTTCCTTGTTGAGGCGCCCACAAAGAGCCAGGTCTCTTTCAACACTAATTCTCCCTTTGCTGACCACAAAGGTCAAGCTCACACACTAATCTTTGCTCAAACGAGTGGGTAATACAAACTTTCTTGTGGTCTTCCACAAGATTTGGAGACTCACAAGAGACACCTAGTCGTCTAGGAGCTAGAAGCTCCAAGAGTAATGAATCCACAAAGAACTCGATGTAGTACCAAAGCTCGAATGAAGAAGAGCAAGAGAGATTTGGAGATGAAGCACAAAAATCGCAGATCTCAAACACACTCAAAGATTTCTCTCCAAAGATTTGAAATGGGAGAGGCAAGAGATGTGTGAGAGAGAGTGGGAGGTGTTCTTCAAGTTAGAAATGGAGTTTGGGTCGTGCTCTTGTGTGTGGAGTGAGGTAGGAGTGAGTATATATAGGTGGGGCTTCAAAACTAGCTGTTGGACTGATTTTGGCTGTGGAGGACCGGTTGAACCGCCCCTAGGACCGGTTCAACCACCTGGGGCAGGCTGACAGTCAGTCTGCCTGTCAGACTGGCAGACTGCAGGTCCGACTGCAAAAACAGGTCCTGACACCGGTTGAACCGCCCCTAGGGCCGGTTCAACCGCATGGGTGTCAGACTGGCTGTCAGTCTGCCAGTCAGGAGGTCAGACCGGTCAGTTGACCCTGACACCGGTTGAACCTCCCCTAGGACCGGTTCAACCGGTTTTGACCAGTGAGGTCCGGGAAAAAAAAACCGGCTGAACTTTCCCTGCACACCGGTTGAACCTCTCTGGACCCCGGTTGAACTTGCCCTGGACCCCGATTGAACCTACCTGGACCCCAGTTGAAGTTGAAGTTCAGCTGGAGTTGAGAAAGCTCAACTCAGCTGAAGTTCAGCTCAGCTGAAAAGCTCAGTTGCAGCTGAAGAAGCTCAGCTCAGCTGAAGTTCAGCTCAGCTGCTGTTCAACAAGAACACTCTAGGTTTCTCAAACCTAACCACGGTCAACCATAGAATTTTAAAGAGTTTTTTGGTTTTCAAAAAATAGCTTTTGAATATAGAGGCTTGAGCTTTGGCAAACACCAACCTTCTTTTTGGATCCCCCTTGATAGTACGACGATTACTATACTCAAGTTAAATAAAATATAATTAAGTAAACTCCTTGAGTCATTGGTGTCTCATGTGTGATTTCTCCATGGCGTTGCTTCATAAGGATCAGAAACATATTTGTCTCACCTTTTGAAGCAAACATAAATCAAAACCTGTGACTTGTACCATATCACCATATATGAGTTCAAATCATGGCTTCAAGTCAACCTAATGATGCATCAACATGTTATAACTCTTCGTAGCTGATTAGTTCATCGACTTAGTGCAAGTATTCTCTTCTTTACCCTAGCCATGGTACCTCATCCCACAAGCCATCGCTTGGCCTTCACCTTTGCTTAGTTCCTCGAAGCCCTTTCCTTGCTATCTTCACCCTATCAAGCCATTCTTGAGTCACATCCTATTGAGCATCCATTGAGAGAATCATTTCTTCAATATTGTGAACCTTGCTTGAATGTCTTTTAGATATAATTGTTAAGATCAATCAAGCTCTAGTTTGATTCTCATAGAAGCATATATGGACTGATAGTAATATGGTCAAGCCAATTCACGATTCCTCATATCTTATTCACTTTGGCTTGACCAATCCTCTTAATCACTTCATCCTCTATTATGATCATATGTATGTAGTGATTTCTCAGGTCTTGTCCATATATTCAAACCAATGTAGAGATCATATTATATCCATTTGCATTGTCTCATTGGTTATTTAACCTCGTGTTAAATCTTTGTTCACTGATCATTATACACTATTCAAGTATGTTCATCATACTGAATTTCCTGTTCAACACTTAGGAAACTCGTTAGATCTTTAAATGTGTTGTTATCCAAATCACCAAAACTCTCAAAAGGGATTAATGCACTTTCACAAATAGTACCGTTAAGTACGACGGTCACGGGTCAGTCAGCCGTGGGAATATGCACGACAGTTGGCATGGTCATAGGCGGGCCGGCAGTAATTGCAGCAGTAGGCGCACGGAAGCAGCGGTCTAACCACCAATCAGACTCTGGTCCCACCTGCAAGCTCGCATCCTCCCCTCAGGCGGGACCGGGGGCCACTGTTGGTACCCTAAATCAGGGGTACCCTCTCCTGCAGCATGAAGGCATCGCACCCATGCGACGTCCCCTAGCCGCGCGGAGGACCGCGCCTGACCCCGCCGGATGGGCAGGCCAAAGGACGCCATGTGGCAGGGAAAGACACCACACCCCGGTAAGGCCAGACCCCCATGAAAGAACACCGGACCCCTATATACGAGTCTGGTGCCTCCGGGTAAGTCCGAACTCCAGCAGGGTCCCGGAGCGAAGTGGACCCTGGTGTGTGCAGGGGTCCGGCGCTGACACGTGTGCGAGCCTCGCCTCCGCTTCCCGCTCATGCTGAGACCCGCTGCTCGTGGCCCATGGCATAAGCTATCGGGCCGACCCTGACGAAAAGTCGCGTAGCCCCTGCATTTATTGAGGAAAAGACACGCCGCCTGCCACTGCGTTGACGGGCGACATGCCCTCTCAGCATTAAATGTGTCCCGTCCCATCCGCTGGCAGGCGGCGTCAAGGTCATCCAGCAGACAACCCGTCTGCTGGGTCTGTTGGTGAATAGTATGCCTGTTCTGAGCGGCGCGCTATACTCAACTACTCTTCCGCCAGAAGCTTCCCCTGTACACCAAGGATACGCAGATCTTGGGTGTCAGGGCGCAAGAGGATGGACTCGACAACAGATATTAAAGGATCCAAGCACTATATCCTTTATGTCCCTGGGCCCACATGTCGGGGCCCAGTCCCTTTGTGCATGCCCCCCTTCAGCTATAAAAGGGGAGGCATGCGACGTTACACACACACGCAATCTCAGACTCGCTAGCTCATACAAGCCCTCAAGCAATACGTCTCACAGTGGAGTAGGGTATTACGCTCCGGCGGCCCGAACCACTCTAAATCTCTGTGTGTTCTTGTCCACTGCTCCTTCTCTCCATCGATCAAGCGAAACGCCTAAGCCCCTCCTCATCTCAGGACTTAGTGCGGGTGCACTCCGCCACCCGGCCGGAGATCTACTCTCCGACAACTACCTTACCCGATAGGGGCAAGGGCAGTACAGGAGTAGGCGTTAGGGAGGTTCCCGGGTTGATTTTGCTGCCATGGCGGTCAGACGGGGGATTCCTGCATTGCTCTTCCTAGAAACTGTAGCGGGTTTTCTGAAGCTAGTGAAACTTTGTAAAGGTCTTGTAGTGAATCCCTAGCCATTCACCTCGGCAGTGTCTAAGGTCCTTGCAAATCGAGACATCATGGGATACACGACTTGTGGGTACAAGGTACAACCTCTATAGAGTCAAATGTGCGCATTGGTAATGGAGCTAAGGTTGTTTTCTTGGCCATCGACACTTATCATTTGTCATTACTCTCATGATTTGTTTTGGAATTAAATAATTGCTATTATATTCCAAATGTGTAAGAATATTATATCTTCTTCAATGTTTAGAGGAAGTGGGTGATTATAAGATAAGAATTGAAAACAAACATTGTTCTATTTATTTGAATAACATGTTTTATGCATGATGTCTATTGGTGAATGAGTTGTATATCCTAGATCTTGATGATAATAATGTTCATAGCATAATATGAAAAGGCTCTAACCTAATTATGTGAATCATATTTTTATTTAGTATTATGGCTTAGGTCATATAAATGAGAAACCCATAGAAATACTCCATAAAGATGGTCTTCTCAAGTGTTTTGATTTTTAATCATCCGAGACTTGTTAGTCATGCTTACTTAGCAAGATGACTAAGGTGCCTTTCACTAGTCAAGGTGCGATAGCAAGTGATTTGTTAGGTCTAGTACATACTAATGCATGTAGACCAATAGTTCAGTAGCTAGAGGTGGTTTTCGGTACTTCATCAATTTTATTAATGGCTTCAATAGATACGAGTATGTATACTTAATGAGACACAAGTATGAATCGTTTGAGAAGTTCAAATAATTTCATAATAAGGTATAAAATTAGTTGGGCTAAACTATTAAGCTTCTACGATTAGATTGTGGAGGTGAATATTTGAGTCATAAGTGTGTCGGCCATCTAAAACAATTTTTTTCTACATTTGGATACACCTGGTATGCCTCAATGGAATGGGGTCTCCGAGCAAAGGAACCATACTTTGTTAGATATGGTTTGGTCAATGATGAGCCAAGCTGATCATTGATTTTCTTTCTAGGGATATGCTCTAGATATTGTTGTGTTTACATATTAAACGGAGTTCCATCTAAATTGGTGGATAAGACGCCATGTGAGACATGGATCAGGAAATGCCCTAGGCTACCTTTCGTTAAGACATGGGGTTGCAATACCTATGTGAAATGCTTGACGATTCATAAACTCTATCCCAAATCTGACAAGTGCTTATCTGTAGGTATCCTAGCAAAACCAAAAGATTATTTCTATAACTGAGAAGAAGGCAAAGTGTTTGTTGCCTAGAATAATGTCTTTCTGAAGAAAGATTTTCTCTCAAAACGAATTAATGGGAACAATGTGCAACTTAAAGAAATACAAGAAACACTTGGAAAATATTTCATCCCCTACTAATCCTCCACAAGTATAAGATGTGGTACAACCAATTGTTGACGCATCGTACCTACATAGGTCACAGAGGGCACATCACGCTAACGATAGGTTGTTGTGTCACGCCTGTGGGTGCCAAGGGGGAAGATGAAGCCGAAGGCTGCAGAGGTGAACAGGGAAGGGAGGCCGTGTCGGAGTCGCCCATTGGGCCGTAAGTTTGAGTGAGTAAGTTTGGTTAGTGTGTAACGACCCATTACTGCATTTATATAAGGGTTGTAAAGGCTTGTGAAAGGGGATGAAAAAAAGAAATAGAAAGAAAATTGCCACAAACCTGTCGTTCTGTCCAGTTCCTTGGCGGCGGCAGCTAGCTCACGTCCCGACGAACCCTCGTCGGTGGCCAAGGGCCGTTACATCTGGTATCAAAGCTGATCTTCCTCGGCGCGTTTCGTCTACAGCAGTGCGACATCACCATCGACAGCGACGGCGCAAGTTCCGAAGTCGTCCGCCCAAGCCCGCTTCATCCTGGAGGCCATGAACAGCAAGGAGAAGGAGGACACGGATCGATGTGAGAGGATGATGCAGAAGGTGGATCGGTTGACGGAGAAGGTCATGGGGATGGATGAGGTTCAGCAACAACTGCTGGCGCAAGCGGGGTTGGTGGCAAGTGTGGCGCAACAGGCAGCGGAGAAGAGGGTGCAGTTGGCGCAGCTGTTGGAGAAGACGAGGAGGGAGGTGGCGGAGTTGAGGCTGGTGCAGATGGCGAGGGATTTGGAGTCGTCAGAATCAGGAGACAGCGAAAGGATGAGAGGAGGTGTCCAACAACCTGCACCACAACCGGCACCACCTGGACCAAACCGAAGGTATGAAGGTCCTCTGCCAGACCGAAATCGAGATATGGGGGGCGTAGGGTGGAAGAGTTGGAGTTCACCAATTTACCAATACCTAGAATGCCATTCCCAAAGTTTGGAGGGGGGAACCCAGGATTTGGATTGCGCAATGTGTAGATTACTTCACGCTGTATCGGGTTCCTGAACCGGCATGGGTGGTGTCAGCTTCACTGAATATGGAAGGAAATGCCAAAAGGTGGTTTCAGATTTCAAAATTCAGCATGGACTGGGTTCATGGGAGGAGTTCTGTGGGGCTGTGATCCAAAAGTTTGGGGCTCAAGAGTATTCGCAGGCTATGCAATCCTTGTTGAACTTGCGTCAGGTTGGATCCGTGGAGGAATATCAGAAGTCGTTTGATGAGGCACGGTATACTACCTCGGTACACAACCACACACTGGATGAAACACTTTATGTGTCTCAGTTTGTGAAAGGGCTGAAGCCAGAGCTGCAGGGGCCGGTGCAATCTCATGTTCCAGAGTCGGTGGAGCGAGCAACTTTTCTAGCTCAAGTTCAGCAAGGTATTCTAGACAAACAAAGGCAACGATCCCTGAAAACAGTAAACCAAGGTCGGCTTGGTGGGCAGCCAGCTAAGACAGACCATAAGGGAACATCTGTTGTGCCAGAGATGTCCAAGGAGCGGCTGGTAAAGGAGTTCAGAAGGCAGAATGGATTGTGCTACGCTTGCGGGGAGAAATTCGAACCCGGGTCATCAGACTCGATGCCCGAAGAAGGTGCAAATGCAGTTAAATGCCCTATCGAAGGAAGATTTGGAGATGACGTTAACAGAGGAGGTGTTGACACACATAGAGCAGGAGGAAAAGCAGGAAGAGGAGACTTACTTATTGTCACTGAATGCCATTAGTGGTACCACTAATGAGGAGTGTATGGGAGTTAGAGCCTTGTTGCAAAATCAGATTATGTTAATCTTGGTCGACTCGGGCAGCTCATCTAGTTTTGTCAGTAGCCAGTTTGTTGAGAGAGTGGGTCTGAAGGTGGTTCCATGTGTGTCAGCTCAGGTCCGAGTGGCCAATGGGAATATTTTAAGAAGTAACACTATGGTTAAGGCGATGGAGTGGTGGGCCAATGGACATACATATGTGAGTAATATGAGGGTGTTGGAGTTGGGGGCGTATGATGCCATTTTAGGGTACGACTGGTTGAAGGGTCACAGTCCCATGCACTATGATTGGGAGAAAAAGGTTATTAGTTTTGTGGATAGAGGAGTTTGGGTTCAGTTAAGGGGAAATGTTGATCAGACAGAAGCAGTGGTGGAAGTCTCAACTGCGCAAGTGGAAAGGTGGCTGAAGGGGAATGATATATGGGCATTCGCTTTACTGGAACAGGTTACAGAGGGCGATAGGCAGGAGATCAGTGGAGATTTGCAGGGTTTGCTGGAAGAGTTCAGAGATCTCTTCGATACTCCCATAGAGTTACCACCATCTAGGCCTTTTGACCATCATATTCCCCTAGTTCCCGGGGCTATCCCGGTGAACTCTCGTCCTTATAGGTATTCTCCTCATCACAAAACAGAAATTGAAAAGCAAGTGATTGAGTTGTTGAAGGCCGGTTTGATTACTCCGAGTGTCAGCCCATTTGCTTCCCCGGTTTTGTTGGTACAAAAAAAGGATGGCTCCTGGCGGTTTTGTGTGGATTACAGGAAGCTTAACGACATGACGATCAAGAATAGGTTTCCTATGCCAGTGGTGGAAGAAATTTTGGATGAATTGTCGGGCACACATTTTTTCTCTAGTTTGGATATGACCTCAGGGTATCATCAGGTGAGGATGGGAGCATCTGAGGAGTTTAAGACTGCATTTAAGACCCACCAGGGCCATTATCAGTTTCGTGTGATGCCATTTGGACTTACCAACGCTCCTGCGACCTTCCAATGTGCCATGAATATGGTGTTGGCTCCATTCCTGAGGCGGTTTGTTATGGTGTTTATTGATGACATACTAGTCTATAGTCCAGATTGGTCTACTCACATGGAACACTTGAAGTTGGTCTTTGCAGCACTTCGAGAGCATAAGTTCTATCTTAAGCAGAAGAAGTGTGTGTTTGGCAAACAGGAGCTAACATACTTGGGACATATTATCTCTGTCCAGGGTGTGGCCACTGATCCACAGAAGACAGCAGCAATGGTGAATTGGCCCAGACCTAGGAATGTCACTGATCTCAGGGGGTTTCTTGGTCTAACGGGTTACTATCATCGATTTGTGCAGAATTATGGGGTGATAGCCCGTCCATTGACGAATTTGCTTCAGAAGGGAGCTTTTCACTTGTCAGAGGAGGCTGAAATGGCGTTTGAACACTTGAAACAGGCCATGGTCACTACCCCAGTGCTAGCACTACCAAATTTTCACTTGCCTTTTGTTGTTGAGACCGACGCTTGTGAAAAAGGAGTCGGAGCAGTATTAATGCAGCAAGGTCGGCCTATTGCATATCTGAGCAAGTCGTTGGGGATCAAGACTCAAAAGCTATCCATCTATGAAAAAGAGTTTCTTGCCTTAATTATGGCAGTTGATCGTTGGAGACATTATCTTCAAATGGGAGAATTTGAGATTCGGACAGACCATAAGGCTCTCAGCTTCCTGGGGACTCAGGACCTTCAGTCCAACTTACAACGTAAGGCTATGTCGAAGCTTATGGGTATGCAGTTCCGAGTTGTGTACAAACAAGGTCGAGAACACAAAGTTGATGATGCCCTGTCCAGGATAGGTCATGCCATGGCTTTGACAGCACTGAGTGAGGTCCAACCTCTTTGGATTCAGGAGGTCATAAATTCATATGTGACAGATATTGACGCTCAACATCTTTTGGCACGGTTATGTGTGCAGAGCCCCGATGAACATGGTTACTCGTTGTCTCAGGGCATGATCCGAAAAGGCAATCTGATTTGGGTAGGCAACAACTCGGCACTGAGGACTAAATTGGTGGCTGCTGTGCATGACAGCGCAGTGGGTGGTCACTCGGGAATTCATGCTACTTACCATCGTCTGAAGAAGTTATTTCTGTGGAAAGGCATGAAAGGTGATGTGGAAGATTTCATTAAACAGTGCCCAACTTGCCAGCGAGCAAAAGGGGAGCGAGTCCACCCAGTTGGGTTGTTACAGCCTCTGCCGGTGCCACAGGGAGCCTGGCAAGATATTACCATGGATTTCATCGAGAAATTACCGAAATCTGAGGGTTACGACACAATCTTGGTGGTCGTGGATCGGTTCTCGAAGTATGCACATTTTTTGGCCCTCAAACATCCGTTTACTGCAACACAGGTGGCGCAGATTCTGTTGGACCAGGTTGTCAAGCTTCATGGCCTTCCCAAGTCCATTGTTAGTGATCGTGATAAGATATTTACCAATCACTTTTGGACTCAACTGTTCAAGCTGATGGGCACCAAATTGAGTCTGAGCACAGCATATCACCCACAAAGTGATGGTCAAAGTGAACGTGTGAACCAATGTTTGGAAATGTATTTACGTTGCGCTGTTCATGCTCAGCCGCAGAAGTGGAAAGCCTGGCTACCCTTGGCTAAATTTTGGTATAACACTACCCATCACTCGTCACTGGGATGCTCTCCGTTCAAGGTGTTGTATGGGTATGACCCCCCATTCGCAGCTGCTCCACATATTCCATCAACTACTGAGGATTCTGTGGCACACGTTCTGGCTGAGAGGGCTCATTTCACAGACCTGTTGCGTGCACAGTTGGCTGCAACTCAAAACCGCATGAAACTGAAGGCTTATCGTTTGAGGACTGAACGCCAATTTCAAGTGGGTGATCTGGTTCTGTTGAAACTTCAACCCTATGCCCAGCACACTGTGGTGAACAGGCCCTGTCCGAAACTTGCCTTCAAGTTTTTTGGTCCTTATAAAGTTCTGGAGCGTGTGGGAACAGTGGCTTACAGGTTGGACCTGCCCGAGCATGCCCAAGTGCATCCGGTTTTCCATGTGTCGCAGCTCAAACCATATATGGCAGATTACTCTCCTGTGTTTTCCACACTGCCCATTCGGATTGATCTGAGCAGCCATGCAGTGGTTCCACTGGAAATTCTGCAACGCAGACTCGTGAAAAAAGGCAATCGAGTTGTTCCCCAAGTCCTTGTCAAATGGAGTCATGTGTCGCCTGAGGCTGTCACGTGGGAGGATTACAATGTGCTTTGTGAGCGCTATCCACATGCCCCTGCTCGGGGTCAAGCAGGAATTGCAGGAGGGGCAGATGTCACGCATGTGGGTGCCAAGGGGGAAGATGAAGCCGAAGGCTGCAGAGGTGAACAGGGAAGGGAGGCCGTGTCGGAGTCGCCCATTGGGCCGTAAGTTTGAGTGAGTAAGTTTGGTTAGTGTGTAACTGCCCATTACTGCATTTATATAAGAGTTGTAAAGGCTTGTGAAAGGGGATGAAAAAAAGAAATAGAAAGAAAATTGCCACAAACCTGTCGTTCTGTCCAGTTCCTTGGCGGCAGCTATCTCACGTCCCGGCGAACCCTCGTCGGTGGCCAAGGGCCGTTACATGTTGCTGCTAATCATGGTGACATATTATTGTTGGGCAATGATAGACCCTCAAACTAAATGAAAACAGTGACGAGACCAAACTATAAGAAATGGCTTAGAGCCATGGGATTTGAAATAGAATCCATACATTATAATCTGGATAAATGGATTTTTAAGAAAAAAATAGACATAGACCAAAATGCTCGTACCCATAAGATATGATTGGTTGCGAAAGGTTTGAAGCAGGTTCAATGTGTGGATTATGATAAAACCTCTTTGTTCAATGAGCGAGCCATGCAACGCAAGTTTACTGTTTGCAGTGTTTCATACATGCGAATACCACCACAGGGCCACCTGAATCTAATGTTTATCCAGATGATGGCAAATGCCATTTTTCCTTCTTGGGCACGATTATAACATCGAATGGAAAACCCTTCCTGAATATTTGTGCGGAAATTATGCCTCATCTCATTGGTGATCCTCCAAGTCCAGGAGGCTAAGTTGATATGGGTTGAACCAGAATTAACACATTGGGTCCA
The DNA here is from genome assembly GCF_902167145.1 of Zea mays. Classification (NCBI taxonomy): domain Eukaryota; kingdom Viridiplantae; phylum Streptophyta; class Magnoliopsida; order Poales; family Poaceae; genus Zea; species Zea mays. The sequence goes on from NC_050098.1 coordinate 147,969,825, forward strand.
GAACTTCAGTGCACAGCAAAATGGAGATCTGGCACCGGAAACTTTAGAAGTAAAAAGAAAAAAGGCGATTGATTCCCGGCTGCACGATTGTATGGGGTAGGTCTGGAATATGCAGCACTGTACAGGAAAATCAGGGAATACAAAATAAGATAAAATGGAACTCAGTTGCAAACTGGAGAAATGATAGGCCATTGCAGAATATGCAGCACTGTACATGAAAGAACAGGAGACAGTTTACCGGCCAAGTATATCATATGAGAGCGAAAGCAACCAAAGCACGAGGAAATTAAGAGGGATCACATTAACAACAGTAACAGAAGGGGCTGGATAGCCCAGAATAACAACGGTGCTAGACAGATAAGGAACAGTTGTAGTTTCACCACCAGTGGAACAGCAGAAATACGCACAAATCGAACCAATTATGAAGAATGTATCCAATTTCCACCAGATTTGATGTCTAGTAACTTAATAGTTTAATGTTGTTGAGACTTGTGTAACTGCCATGCTGTTTCTGAAATTTACTCTATAATGGTGCATCATCTGCCAACGTAGCATACACCTAGACTAGAGTAGTACCAAGCAGCAACAGTTACCTTCCCTCCCTGGGGAAAAAGGCGCAAAAAGGAAAGCAGGCAGGCAGCAAACTCTCAAGTAGCAGCGGCAGCTCCAGGCTCCGTCTCTGGCTGCGCTGCTGCTCCAGGCTCCTTGCTCTGGCAGCGTTCAAGGTAGCACTGCAGGATGGCAAGCTTCGCGGTCTCAAAGGCACAGTAGCCTAGCGCCGCAAAGCACGCGCTGTGCAGCACCCTGGGCCCGATGCCACGGGACAGGCCGACGAGCCCCTCCTCCGCGACGACCTCCCTCATGGTCCCGAGCACGGTGCGGCTACCCTCGGCGCCGCCGACCCTGGTCATGAGGCGCGTCTTGACGACGTCGAGCGGGGTGGTGACCGCGGCGGAGATGGCCCCCGCGAGGGCGCCGCAGAGGACGCTCTCCCCGGGCGTCAGGCTCTCTCCGCCGCGGCGCCTCAGCGCGAACGCCTTGAGGTACTCGAAGGAGGAGTAGCTGAGCACGCCGGCGGGGAGGTTGCGGAGCAGCGTGGCGGCGTAGCCCGCGTAGAGGCCGAGGAAGCCGTCGGCGCGGAGGATGCCCAGGAGCACCTGCCAGGACCGGCCCGTGGCGGCGCCGGACTGGAGGCGCTGCGTGATCAGCTCCTTGGGCACCATGATGGCGGAGGACGAGACGTTGCCGCTGGCCCCCGCGAGTGGGGGCACGAGGAACGGCGGGAGGTGCGGCCGGAGCAGCGACTTGGCGAGCTCGCAGGTGCCGAAGTAGACGGCGGAGGAGGAGGCGGAGCCGAGGATGACGGCGGAGAGGCCACGGTAGAGGCCGAGGGGGCCGTCGGTCCGGAGGATGTCCAGGAACACCTGCCACGAGGTCACAGACGGCGCGGCGGCCGCCTGCACCTGGAGCCGCGTCTTCACGGCGTCGATGGGGAGCAGCGCCGCGTAAGTGAAGGCCCCCGCGGCCGCGCCCGCGCAGGCCCCGATGGCCGCGCGCGCCAGCGGGGTCGGCGGCGCTGCTGATGTGGGACTGGGGTTCGGCTTGGGTTTGGGAGTGGGGATGGAAAGGGAGGAGGAGGAGAAGACGGGTCCGGAGCCACCGGCGCCGGCGCTGGCGGGGGAGTGGAGGAGCAGGGAGGTGAGGTCGGAGATGAGGGACGGGAAGTCGAGGTCTCCCTGGGACTGGGTCTGGGTCTGGGATCGGGCCATTGCGGGAAGCGCGAGGCGGGGAGCGGAGTTGGGCGGCGGCATGCCGTCGGCTGAGTCCTAGCGGTGCGGCGGCGAGGATTCGATGCAGTTTTTAGATGGGATGGGATGGGCGTGGGGACTGGGCTGGCTAGCTGGCCAGATTGGCAGAGGGAGGGGGAATGGATCTAGTCCTGCTGCCTGATCAGGGAAGAAGACGAGACGACCATGCGGGTGGCTGGCTGCGGCTGCGGCTGCGGCTGCCACTGGAATGGAATGCTCTTGTTGTGTGCATCTTCACAGCCGCACAAGTGTGAAATTGTTGTGAACATAACATTTGGCTAAACAAACTGCGGGTTTGTTTGGAAAACCAGATCTAGAACACTTGATCCCGGTTGAAGCAGCTTCGATTGCTATTAGTGCTAAAAAATTGTTTGGTGGAGCTTCACGGCCCAACTCCTCGTCATCTTCCTGTGAACCAGGGGTATGAATGGCTAGAAATTGGAATAGACTTCATAAATGTAAATGTATCCTTAATATAATGTGTTTTAGACTAAATTTACATTTATTAATTAATATATAAATGTATCTTAAATGTATGTCTATATTTATTAATATAGACAAAAAAAAGGCTAGAAATAACTATATTTTGGGACCGAATGAGTAAGATTCATAAAGTGGATAAATAACATATCCCAAGACTTTCTTTTTGGTACAAACAATTCATGTATTGCAAAGTGTCACTCGTTGGCATCCACCATTTGTGACATGTAACTAACTAACTAAGAGCATCTCTAACAAGAGTCTCAAACATGATCCTATTTTGAAATATATGACTTATATCTAAAAAATAGCTTTCAATAGAGGTCCTATTTCTTTAAATTTCGTCAAACTGGTTTAGGTCTCGATCACTCCAGTCCTAAATATAGTAACCAGCTATTTGAGCCCTATCTGTATTTCCCACGCTGCATACCTTTCGTGAAACTTCACGCTCGCCTCCCGTGGAACTCCACATCCGGCTTCGCATCACCTATGGCTGTCGTCGTCCAAGGGACCCCCACTGCCAGCCGTAGATCCACTTGACAAGGCAGCACCTCTTGTGAAGCTTATGGATCCAATGCAGGTGCAGACAAGGGGATTTGGTGTTCGTGAAACTGCTGCCATTGGGCGACATCGATTTCGATTTTCCTTCTAATCTCGGTTTCGTTCTTTTTTTGAACGTGATGGCAGGAGCTCTGCCTATTAATTAAGAAGAATGGAATTGATTCAGGTTTAAGGAAAACTGAAAGGGAAATAGTCTTTACCATATTTTCTAATTGATTTTAGTGCTTGATGACCATCACAACCTTATGGACTAACTTGTTTGCCTAGTTTATGATTCATAGGTGCATAAGTCCACTCAACTCAGTTCTAAGTCAGAAATAGCTCAAAACCAACCATAGAGGGGTAAAACTTGAAAAATATGAACAATACCTAGTTTCACACTTTGGTCAAGTTGCATATACCTCTAAGAACCTATTTAATATATCAAGAGAGGTTGGATAGCTCAAGATCAAAGAATCATTCGTTTGGAGCCAGTTTGAGCATATAAGAATTATAAGTTAGAGAAAAGAAAAGTCCAAGAAATGAGATATAGACTAGTTGGATTGTTAGCACAAATGTTTGTCTAAGTCTTAGGAACATCCTCAAATATAGCCAAAATGATTTGAAAGAAGTTTGAATAAAAGAGGAAAATTTAGCTTGCTGACAGAGAGGCACCGGATTGTCCGGTGTGCACCGGACTGTCTGGTGGGTGCCCTAAACTTAGACAGAGAAGCAAAGCACTGGACTGTCCGATGTGCAACGGACTGTCCGGTGATATTTATAGCAGGCAACCAGCAAACTCAACAACTTCGGGATTTTCGGGAGGCAAGAGCACCAGACGGTCTGACATCATCGCAACGGTCACCTGCCAACTTAGAACTCTCACCTCCCGCGCCAGAACATAACCTAGCAGTACACCAGACATGCACTATAGGTTGTCTGTTGTGCACCAGACATGCACTATTCATTGTTCGGTGCACCACCAGCCTGACTGCTTTTGCCCACTTACTCAAATGGCTATTTGAGTGGTTGGAGACTGACTCCTCTGCACCATCAACATTGGACGTCGAGTCAACCTCCTCCTCCAAGCACCAAGAACGTGAAAAGAGTAACAAAATTCCTTTTCGTTATCCTCGCATTTCTAGACATGCTAATCTCATTTGGTTCCCTTAGGCAAACCACCACACTTTTGATGGTGAAGACTATTCTATGTGGAATAATAAAATGAGGAACCATCTAACCTCACTCCACAAAAGTATTTGAGATATTGTTGAGTTTGGTAGACAGGGTCCACAGGTTGGAGAAGGAGGTTATGATTCGGATGAAGCCGCTCAAATCCAACGCTTCAACTCACAAGCAACAACCATTTTCCTCGCCTCATTATGTAGGGAGGAGTACAACAAGGTGCAAGGGTTGAAAAGCGCCAAAGAAATTTTGGACATCCTCAAGACGACACATGAAGGTGATTGTATCACCAAGATCACCAAGAGGGAGACGATCGAGGGAGAACTCGGTCGGTTCATCCTCAACAAAGGAGAGGAGCCACAAGCCATGTACAACCAGCTCATGACATTGGTGAACTAAGTCTGCAACCTCGGGAGCACCAAGTGGGACGACCACGAAGCCATCAAACTCACCCTAAGGTCACTTGTTTTCCGTAATCCTACACAAGTGCAATTAATCCGTGAGAATTCTAGGTATGAGAAGATGTCTTCCGAGAAGGTGATTGGAAAGTTCATGAGTTTTGAACTTGTGGTCAAAGACTCCAAACACATTGTGAACTTAAAGCAAGGAGCCACCTCTGCTCCCGAGCCTAAACCCATTACATTCAAGGCCACGGAAGAAAAGGAAGAAACACAGCATGCAAAGGGCCTCAAATCGACACCTCCAAGCTCGACAATGAGGAGATGGCCCTCATCATCAAGAACTTCCGACAAATCCTTCGGCAAAGAAAGAGAAATGATCAAAAATCTTATTCCAAGAGGGTTTGCTATCGATGTGGTAAGACTGGTCATTACATCGCTAAATGTCAATATGCAAGTGATAGTTACAGGGACGAGGACAAGAAGGGAAAGAAGAAGATGGAGAAGAAGTACTATCACGAGAAGAAGGGTGGTGAGGTGCATGTTGTGAGAGAATGGGACTCCGACGAGAGCTTCACTGACTCCTCCGACGAGATGTCGCTAACATTGTCATCAACAAGGAACTTCTCTTTCCCAACATCGGCTACAAGTGTCTCATGGCCAAGGAGGGCAAAAGAAAGGTACAACCTAGAACCACCCCCAAGTATACTACTTCTGACGATGAGGGTGATTCTAGTGATAATGAAGAAGATTTGTCTGTTCTTTTCAAAGGTCTCAACCATAGGCAAATTTAAAAAATAAATGAATTAGTGAGCTCCATTAATGAAAAGGATGATGTTTTAGAATTCCAAGAAGAATTGCTCACTAAGGAACATGACAAATATGTTAATCTAGAAAAGGCCTTAGCTCATGAAAATGAAAATGCAAGAATTTGACTAATGAGCTAAAAACTTGCAATGAATCAATTTCTTGTCTAAAATATGAAAATATTAATTTGATTGCTAAGATTGAGAAATTGAATGCTTGCTATGTCACTGCAAATATCGTTCAACATGTTACTATTTGTACTAGATGTAGAGATATTTATGTTAATGCTATTAGTGATCACCTCGCTATAATTAAAGAACAAAATGATCACATAACTAAATTAAATGCTAAAATTGTCGAGCATGAACTTGAAAATGAGAAGTTTAAATTAGCTCGTAGCATGCTTTATAATGGAGACGCCCCTGACATTAAGGATGATATTGGCTTCCAAACTGGGAGCCAAGACAATGAACTTAATGCCTATGGAAACAAGATTTCCAACTTTGTTAAGGGTAAGGCTCCCATGGCGCAAGATAGAGAATGCTACATTTTATATCCTGAGAATTGTTATGAGTATAAGATTAGAAGAATTCATGCGAAGAAATCTCATTGTTATTACCGAGAGTGTAAATTTGACAAGTGCGGCACTCGGCAAAGAATTCTTTGCCGAGTACCCAACAAAAAGCACTCGGCAAAGCGCCGAGCGTTTGGCAAAGAGCCAAATTCCAATAGTGACCCAAGCAGGATCCACTCCACCTCCCCCGCAAGGACCATCACCCTCATGGCGCAGATTCGACGAGGGAGGGGCAAATCCAGGCCACCGGAGCCCAGATCCGCCGAACCTGGCGAGCTGGAGGAGCCACAGCAGGGCAAGGGCGAGAGCTGGAAAGGACGGAGAGAACGATGAGGAATGCAAGATGCGGCACGAGAATTGTGATCGCTGACACATGATGAATGTTGTTCCCTGGGAGTGGGGAGGAGTACATGCACACACGAAGTATTCTATTCACACAAACGGAAAGCAGATCAGATCAGAAAGAGTCGTTGTTGGCGTCCTCATTGCAGGAAGTAGCCGGAGATGAAGAAGAGGAAGCCGATGAGGAGGCTGTCGTAGATGAGCAGGCCCTTCTGGCCGGAGGTGAGGGAGTTACCGCCCAGCCCGAACTGCTGGTTCTGCGCGAACCCGGCGATCTCCACGCTCTTGCTCTCGAAGAAGGACCGCGCGACGCCGCAGGTGGGGCACCGCCAGTCGTCGGGCAGCTGCATGAAGGGGAGGCCCGGCGGCACCGGGTACGACGGGTCCCCCGCCGTCTGGTCGTAGCGGTACCCGCAGGACCGGCACTCGTGGACCCCCGTGTTCAGCACCGCGAACTTCTCCTCGAACCGCCTCGGGTCCAGCTTTGGCCCGCCGTCCTCGTCCTCCTGCTGATGCGTGCTCTCCCTCTCTGTCTCTGCAGCCGGCGCCGGCGCCGGCGGCTCAAGCGGCTTGTCGTCCTTGGTGACGTCGACGGAGTGGCGCGCCAAGTGGTGGCTGCTGGCGACGGGCCTAAGGTAGAAGATGTGGTGGAGGTGTAGGCAGCAGGAGGACGGCGGCGGTGTTCTTGGGTGCTGCTTGGACACCATGCCCATGCTAATGCATGGGTGGACTAGCCTGGCTGCTGCATAGGCTAACGCCATCGTCAATCTCTCTCTCTTTCTCTCTCGACTCCTCCTGGATAGAAACGGCCGTAATGCCCTAGCTAGGGAAGAAAGCTAGGAGCTGGCCTAGGGAAGGAGAGGGAAGCAGGAATCCATGGAGGGGATATGCGCTCGGTGTTCCTGTGATGGCCACGGTCCACGGGCATCAGGAACACAGATGGAGGCCAGGCCATAGGTGGATAAGATATGTGTGCACCAGACGCCCACCCGTCAGCAAAACTGGAACTGTACTGAAGCTTTGAGAATAGTTTGAAGGTTTTTTACCCTCCCTTTTTTTCTTCAGTCCCAAAATAATTTAATGTTTTAGGATTTTTGTTGGGACACATTAGCTCAAACCACGTGTACTCAAAGTTGTAAAAAACAACAACATTTTTTGTATATCTTTGTCGTGTCGCTTTTTCATTGACACAGGCCATCCATAAAAAAGGACTTTTAAATTTATGTCCTTAGTTTAGTCTATTAGAGAACTAATGGAGTTGCTCTTACGCTTTTGTGGGCTGCCAATATCAAATGCGCCGGTGCCAGGATTCAGCCCAAGGAGCAGCAGGCGCAAGACAGGAAATCAAAGAGTAGCAGACGCAGGACAGAAAAGTGACCAACAAAGTGGCTAGAAATCGGATTAGTAGGAAAGTTTTTATTACAAGAAGATATGCATTAGTTTACTTCCAAAATAAGAGATATGCATTAGTTTACTTACAGAATAAATTATTTAGTTCTTTTTTGGTTGCCTCACACTATAAAGGCAGACCATAATTTGTATTAGGTCAGTGCCCGTGCGTTGCAACAGGAACATATAATATCTCGATAACTTATATATATATATATAAATATGTGTTATACAGTTATGTGATGGATGACAACATCCACGAGCCATCTCGGATGACATCAAAGTGAAACTCGGGCCTGCAGCACACGGGCAGTGACCTAGCAGTGTATTATATAAGATTTAATAAGACCATTTAATGGTAAAAATTCAAGAATGATATTTCATAGAACGTCATAGTTTAGATATTTAAATCAAAATATAAAATAAACATAATCATAACTGTCTATTTAATCTAATTTTTTCTATAATATGATTAAGGTACTCTTGTATATTTCTAGGAATGTTAAATCGATGTGTTCCCCTCGTATGTCAATAGACCAATAAATAAATTCCTACGCAGAGTCGCACCATCATGTAAAAAATGTTATTAGCAATATTATCCTCAACTACAAATTACATATATGCTATTATTCTCACCATGCTAAGTTGCGCTTTTAAACCACTGTCCCACCACTCCATAATGCGTAGAGCAAAATGACCAGAAAAAGTTATCAACTTTTTTATATTATAAAATTATAAACATAACATCTATATATATGACATAATAATTGTAAGTAATTACCCTTTTAAGTCGATTGGAGCATCAGGTCGAATTGAATGTCGCCACATATAAATATCATGTGACCATCCGATACGTTTGACACCGTATGCGGCCTTATATTTCTTCGAAATAAGAGGAATAGCTTCCCAAAATCTTTTTAGTGGTATATCTTTGCACCATTATGGAGCAGGTGTAAAATTAAACACAGACACAGATTTGTTTGCATGATTAATAACGAAAAGCACATAGCATGTAGAGTATCTCCATGACATAAGAACCTGCAAACCATGAGACATTAGCATTCTATGTTTGTACAATTTAACAATATAGATCAAAGGAACTCTGACTTACAAATTTGCAAAGCGTGATGTAATAATTTATTTGAGGCCAATTATTTAATGTTTCTGCCAACTCTATCGCGCTAGGATCCTTATAAGAATTCGCTTCTTCGTCAAAACCACACATTTCCTAGAGAAAATATAACAATATAATAAATAAATAAATATAGGAAATATAAGATAATATCATATATGTCATAACAATATTTAAATAACAAACTTACACAGAAACACAGGTCCATATAGTGTTTTGTAATCTTTCATTTTACAATAGACAACCTCTTTGGTTCATTATGGGCAAGAATTCGAACAGCCATGTTAAAACAATCTATAGGCACATCTTTATTCACATTTAACAATTCATGTAGTGTCTTGACAGCCAAATCTATAAAGTATGGTTTGAAGCTTCGGACGCATTTAGCCCTGTATAGCAACTTTATATAACAAATATTCAATTATATCTGAATAATACACTTAACTTGGCTATTAAATAAATAAATAAAATATGAGGAACTTACTCTAAAATTGTGCCATCTTGAATTGCCATGATATAATCGTATAGAAACTCTATCATATCAACTTTTGTCACAGACATATCCTTGGTGGAAAGACCACTCATTAAAGAGTCATTACCACACCCATCAACAGAGGTTGGAGTAGGGGTAACATCATTCTCTTCTTTGGCACATATTTCTTCAAAATATAATAATATAGGATCATCTTCGGGGCTAATCTGAGGGCTTCGTTTCCTCTTGTTAGGATTTGATGACGGTTCTAAAACCTCAACATCACTGGAGTCAGTCTCATTGTCTTCTGTACTTTTGTTTGTATTACTTTTATATAACGGACATCCCTTTCTCTTGTTCAAATCCGAAGACAATAAAATAGCGGCCAATTTTGGCCTAAATTTTTTTATATCGTCCTGCAAAGTAAGAAAATACATTGTGTTATTTTTCAGATAACTGTAGATATGTATATGATAACTGTTTCTAATATACCTGTGTAAAATTGTCTGGTAGTTCGACTCTTGTCCAGTACTCCATATAATTAAGTAGGAAAATTCCACACCAAGAACTACATTAAAAAATCAAATCAAATATGTTTCCAATTTAAATGAAACATTTTTAAAACGATCGAATATATATATATATATATGTCTGCTTGGCATCTTTAAACTCTATAAGTTTCCAATGCCAAGAGACAACTTGAAGGTCTAGCCAATTATGGTCTTTAAGTTTCATGTAATGCGACACACCATCTATTTGCTTTTGCAAACCCTTTAGCTACAAAACAAAATTAGTAAATCACATCAACAAATTACTCATAACCACAAACAAAATTAGTAACGAGTTTTATTTACTCACACACAATCGAGATATTTATGACCCAATGAAGAACCCAATGAATCGAGTATTTGTATCTCTTGTATTTTGGCGTTAAGCACAACAAGATACCAGTGAAGTTCACAAATGTTTATAGGTATGAACACCTACAAAATACTTATATATATATTATGTTTCATAAGTATAATACGATGATTTTATAACTAAACTCATATATAGTAAATTATTTTGTTACCATGTCATGTTGAAGATATAATAATACCCTTCGCTCAACTTGAGATCTTTCGCTAGTTTCACAGTATATATCATCAAATTCTGAATCATCACCAGCATCTCATTTAAAAAATTCACCGACAAATGTAATCTCTATGTGGATTGTACCACTTGGATGCTGCTTCATATGTCCTTGTGCTATCAATAAGTATATGTAAGAATTTATGACCTTCAAATACATGTACAGAAACTATATTTAGTTAAAATACATAAATTTGTCTGTGCCCGCGTACCAAAAAATATATGACCTCATCCCCAAAATAAGAATCTGATTAAAATATACATTCCATAAATTTCCTGAGAGCCAACACATACAAGTTCTACATCCATTGTCGCAAAAGGAATGTTTTTAATTGATTCGATAAGGGCCAAATCACCTTGATTACACATATAATCTAGAAACCAATCATACATAGAATGGTCAAATTTTATTAGTTTAAAACATACGAACTGATCAAATAGTAATAGTAGAGATAACTAATACACAATTGTAATACCTTCTCGAACAATTACACTTGACTGTCCTTTTTTGGTTTATTGTGCTGTAATGCAAATTTGTATTCATCTATTAGCGCTAGACAATTTATCTTTGTTCTAGATATATCTTCTTCATTGGGATGTATAAGAAGTCTGGTATGCTCATCTATTTTTGCATCGAGGGGTGATTCATTATCAACTTTTGAATGCTTGTCCAATTAGCTATAATCAACGGGTATTTCATTTGTCTCGTTTGAAGAATCCATCAAGATGCAACAATGCTACATATATTGCGAATAAAATAATCTAAATATACTGATCCACTGGCACAACCGAGATAGAAGGAAATATGTTCCGGTGAGCAGTGACGGAGGACACACATAAATTAAGGTATGGCAGATTTTATATAGAACTACATGTACAAATCTATATACGTGTGTGTATACATACGTTTTAGTTGACAACAAACAATTTATTATAAAGCAATAACTTAAAGTATTTTACAACAAACAAATATAAAATAAGGACAAAGCTTCTCAAATAAACGTATTCAATCACACGATTTAGTTGAATTGAATGTGTGGAACCCATCAAATAAATGTTTTTAATGTTTTCTCGGCACTGGTATTCACACAACTTCATTGAATCGAACAGGCAGAGTCTCTCAAAACCTTTTTCACTCACATAATCCAGTTTAATGCTTTTGAAAGGATATGCTACTTACTCTTATTACTCACGCAGTAGTAGATGAGGGACTCACACAGTAGTAGATGAGGGGTCAGAGAAATTGCTAACCGGGGAAGGGAAAGATAAGCTAGTAGATAACTGTGTTGTCGTGCCCTGTACTTTTTAGCTGCCAACGACATCTTTCTCCTCTCCCTGCAGTCCCGAAGGCATAGGCACGCAACGCAGAGTCAAGCAGCGGGCGCAAACGTGAGTGGCGGTCCTGTAGAGGGTGGAGCGGGCGAGCGGCGGCCTACGGAGAAGCGATACAACGGGGAACTCACACAGAAGCTTTGGCCAGCGTGAGCCAAGTCCATGGGCTAGAACAAGTATGGCGTGTGCCATAGCTATCCGCGTCCGTCTGATCAGGGCGGGTAGTTACTCACGATATGCATGCATGTGATTGAGGTGATTAGGTTAGCATCTCCAAAAGGCTGTTAATCTGACCGCTAATATGTTTTTTAGGAAGGGAAACATAAAAACTAAGGTCCAACAGATATCGTAAATCTGCCCCAAATTTTAGCGACGCTAATCCTTCGTGACGAGCTACGCATATCTTCGCGGCCGTGATGCGCCCCCAATCTCCCCTTGCGTCTTCTCCTGCGCGCCATCAAACTATTCTCGCGTGTTTCCCTTTTCCACAAGCCTCTCCCCCAGTCGGAGGTCCTATGTGCGATGGTCGCGGCTTGAGGTTGCGGCGGTGGCGGCCTAATGAATTTGAGATGCAGCCACCGAGGTCAGTTGGCCCGGTCCGGCAGGGGCAAGGATGACGCGACTACGAGCAGATGTATCATGTCCCGTCCATCGGCGTCCAGCACACCCGATGGATCAGCAGCGACGAGCAGATGCATCCTCTCATGGTCTCATGGAAGGTTAGGTACCAGACCGTCCTCATCTGGCAGCCCTTGGTGACGAGCATTCAGATCCCCTTTTGACAGTCCCGTTCCCTTGCAGTGACGACCTGTCAACAACCTTTGAACACGCGAACACCAGCAACTCATTTGTCAATGGTATGAATTTTGGATTCTTTGTTTTGATGAAATGATATGGATAATTTACTACCTTGCCCGTCTAGCTTGCACATCAGGTCTTTTTTTCAATAACCTTGCAGGGTCTATAAGTTTGTACTTAAGTTTTGTCCATTTAGAAATTCTCAGTTTGTTAAAAATTCTCAGATTTAAATTTCTGGTGTGCTCAGAATGGCTCATAAATGGTGTTTGTTTTGTGTAGAAAACATACATATCTGCAGTGTTGCAAACGCAGAAGTGAGGTTGTCTCTGCAGGTGCGAAGGTCATGTTGTCCTCTTGTCAGCCACATATTGTGCTAGTGATTTTATATTGTACACCGTCATTGAAAAATGACCCACCATTTATTTGCCATGGTCACACTTATAGCTAGCTGGTTTGCTTCCGGAAGTAATGTGGCTTCTTCATCGATAAATGAACAGAACTGCAATTATTACATTATTTTGGCTGAATTAAAGTTAACAAGTAGCCTAGTACGTGATGAAACATATGCTATCTGTTAGCTAGTATCGATAGATCATGCCTGTTCAACTATTCTAGCGCACAACATAACATGAAAATCACGTACGTGAATATGGGCCAAGCCCTTCCTTCAAGTGGACTACTTCATACTCTGGAAATTTATTAGTTGGCCCAATTTTCATTTAAGTGTTCTATTCTATGAACTGATGGAGTAAAATTATAATCTACAGCTAATAAATTTTTCCATGTCGCTAATAATCACATTTTGGGGAAAATTTTTGAGCATCCTCTTGGAGATGCTCACCGTAACCTATTCCCGTTGTTAACCTATTCTCTCGCGCGACTCACGAGCTGCAAGACAGCCGCCACGCTGCAAGGTTATCCTCCTCCTGGTGATCCCACATCGCGTCGTGCCGCTCCATGGCATCATTCACTTCTTCACATGCTTTCTTGAATGGTTGTGGTCGCGGTGCATCTGGCGCTCGCAGTACTTGGAGACTGGGACAGCCTCATTGGAGCACCGCCACTTCTTGTCGTCCGTACGCCGGCATCGCTCGGGCTCCGGGTACACTGTCTTGCCGAAGTAGAGCTCATACCCAACTGCAAGGCAATTTCAATCTTATCAAGAAAGTGATATGAGTACTTCAAAGTTCAAAGTCTAGAATTGTAGTTTTATGATCCAATTTTGTTCGTTACTATGTGCAATTTAGAACAACTATGAAATACGATGATTTTGTGTCCAAAGATTTTGTTCGACCATCTTCCCATCCAATGGAAATAGATGCTAACAACAGAAAATCGAGTCAACTTAGTTGTAAAGTCAAGTAGTGATGGAACATGTATTTTAGAAGTAAGAAAAGTAAAATGTATTTAGCAAAGAAAATCACCAGTCATGAATTCACTCAGATGTGGATTAAAAAAGATTCCCCAAACTTAAGTCTTCCACTTGTATATTAAAAAAATGCTTCCACTTGTAGATTAAAAATTGCATGAAGTTCCTAAGCTACCTAATAAGAAAACTGAGACAAGAAACATGATTCTTGAAACTGCAAGATGCTAATCACATTCAGATAGCTTCAATTGAAGGATATAAATATTAACTGAACTATAGTAACATAATTTTGAAAATGGAGAATGGTCAACTCATAGAAGGGCTATAAAGATGCAATGATCAAAACAGATGGTAACAGGGAGACACATTCATGTATGTTGATCACCTGGGAGTAAGTATTGTTTGACACCCAACCACGACCATAACATGTTGGTACTGCCATTCACAATGATAAGAATCATTCCCCATTTACAGAGTTTGTGTTTTCCAACCTATAAACAACATAACTCAAGAGCCAAGCCTAACCCAGGTAGACCTTTGACCTATGGTTTGATAGTGTCATTTTAGTTAAATACATAGCACTATTTCCCCAAGTTTCTGAAAAGGAGATTAGTATATTACTGGTTTACTGATCTTCCCATTTCTCTCAACCTGTGAATACTTAGCATTAGCGGCACATCAGTTAGTGAGATGTAAATGAATTAAAGAAGAATAAATCCAACCTCAAATATCCCAACAGCAAGGCAAACACAATGATCGTCTTCGCCAAAAGCAGGAGCACAATGGCAACACCCGTTTTCGACCATCATCCGTGACATAGTTATCTGCAATCACTCTAAAGGCACTCTCTTGAAGTTCAATGAAAAAAATCAAATAGAGGAGTATATCTGTAACAAAAAAGGTAACAACCCTAAGCAATAAAGAACCAAAAAGCTCTAGGTACATACTTCAGTAATTCTTTGCTGTCACATAAATTTAATATTCTCATATACTCATATTATTTACCACTATCAACAAGCACATTCTTGTCATATACTCATATTATTTACTTGTCAGCAATGCGTTAAACACTAACAAATATTGAAATAGTATTCAAAATTTTCACTATATATTACCTTGATGTGTGATGTAGGACCTTTTACAAATGTTAATCATTTGAATACCGTCGAAATGTCGTTCTGAAATCAATAAACAGAGAGGTTTGCTATTGAAAAATACATAAATGAGCTAGAGAAATGGTAGATCTCACACACATGAAGTTATCAAGCAACAATACCTATTGATGTATGCATTCACGATTTACGGAATATCAGTATAACCTTATGTGGTGACGTAACATAAAGCAGACTTAGTTGGAGTGGTTAAGTGCTAGCGCCTGTAGAGAATTAGTCACGGTTCGATCCCTACATGCCTCATATTTTTGCCGCGTGAGAGGGACAGCCACGGTGGGTGGCAGAACAGCCAGAGGCAGGCTACCCTTGCAGTCTTAATAAGTAGTATAGATTAGAGATCTATCGAGAAATAAAGTCTCCTTGTAGTTGGGTGGGACTATCCCGGTCATCGTGGCTCAGCAAGCTGCCAGCCACGGTGACGAAGCCCGCCAAACTAGCCACCGTTCCTACCCCTGAGATATGCGGCACCGCGATTGGCGACCAGAGGGCCGCGATCGGCGTCGGTGGGACGTCTTCTATGACCATGATCGTTATGAGGATCACAATTGTCGACCCAAGCTGAAGTTTCCATCATTCGACGACGAATCTGATCCCCTTCCATGGCTCAACAAGTGTGAAATGTATTTTCGTGGGATGCGCACACTCGACGACGATAGAGTGTGGGTCGCGTTCCTGCACTTGGAAGGCACGACATTGGACTGGTACTTCGGCTTCGAGATCGACTACGGTATGGTCTCGTGGCTCCGGTTCACCAAGTACATCAACATGCGGTTCGGCCCTCCGCCTCGACACAACAGTTTGGCTAAGCCGAAAGCCTTGTATCGCACCTGCACCATAGAGGACAATCAACGACAATTCTCCCATCTCATGTGTCGTGCGCAGGATGTCACGCCTAACCAGCAGGTTGAGCTCTTTGCTGTAGGCCTGGATGAACCCTTGCGGACGGAGGTCGAGCTAAAGCGACCACCGAACCTCTAGACGACCATGAGCTTGGCCTGGGCTCACAAGCGTCGGCTCACTCACACCACGCTACCAGTCGGCCGACCGTCTACAAAGGCCCTACCCCCAGCGACCACATCGAAACTCGGGGGTACACCACGCCCTCGCATGAAGCAACTCTCGTCGGAAGGATTGGCGGCCAAACGCGCTAATGGAGAGTGCTATCACTGCACCAAGAAATACACGACAGACCGCAAGTTCTTAGACAAGGGCGTTTTCCTCATCGAGATGGACGACAACTTCGATGGGGAGACCATGCCGAAAGAGTTGGGGATCTCCCTGCAAGCCCTAACAGGCATCGACGTTGGCAACACGATGAAACTCTTAGTCGTCATCAACGGAGTCTCCCTGTTCACCTTGGTGGACTCGGGATCGACTCTGTCGGTACCTTGAAACAGGGGTACCCCTTATTACAAGGTGAAGGCGCTGCGCCGACGGAGAAGTCTCTAGTTGTGCGGAGAACAGTTCTCCGCCGTGCCACATCAGCCACCCTAGGGTCGCCTCGTGGTCAAGGAAAGGGACGTGCTCCAGGATACACGCAGTGGATCCGGACCTACTGCAAGGAAAGCAACGGACCCCGTACGTGACGGGCGGATCTTCGAGATGGGTCTCGGACCCTTCTGAGTGGGGTCCGGACTAATCACCACTGGGTCCTGGGATTCTGGGGCAGGGAATACCTGAACCCTGCCCTAGAAGGGGTCCGGGGACAACATGTGTCCAGACCCAGCTTGGTGCGAACCTGTCCACGCAACGTTCCTATTCCCTGGTCAGGCGGAGACCTGGTGCAGTCAAGCGGCCTACTATGGATGACATAAGCATGCAGGATGGGCCTGACGTAAAGCCGCTAGGCCATGCTGCCCCTGCATTTATTTTGGAAAGGACGCATCGTCTGACTACCCCGCTG
Source organism: Zea mays (assembly GCF_902167145.1). Lineage (NCBI taxonomy): Eukaryota > Viridiplantae > Streptophyta > Magnoliopsida > Poales > Poaceae > Zea > Zea mays. The sequence continues at coordinate 147,986,657 of NC_050098.1, forward strand.
ACAGGCGATGTGCCCCTTTAGCATTTAATGTGCCCTATCCACTCAACTGGCAGGCGGCGCCCAAGCCATCCTACAGGCGGCGTGTCTAGCTATTCCCGTTGGCCAACAGTACACCTACGTCGTGGCATGTGCCGCACCCATCATGACTCGCGCGTTACCGAGGGTGCTGCAGCAAGATATCAATACTGAATGCACTACGGATATCATGACGCACAGAGATTATATGGGCTGGGCAAGCAGTAGTTCCATCCTGCCATTTGTCCCTGGGCCCGCGTGTCGGGGCTCAGAACCCTTGTACATGCCCCCCTTGAACTATAAAAGGGGAGGCATGCAGCGAAGCTCACTTAGACCCAAGTGATTCAAGACAACTCAAACTCTCAAATAATACATCACACAGTGGAGTAGGGTGTTACGCTCCGGCGGCCCGAACCACTCTAAATCCTAGTGTGTTCTTGTGTTCTTCCCATTTTCCAACTAACAAGCAAAACGCTTAGGCCCCTCCTCATCTTAGGATTTAGGGCGGGTGCACTCTGCCACCCGGTCGGAGATTTCCTCTCCGACATTTGGCGCGCCAGGTAGGGGCTAGGCATTAGGTTTTTGCTTGTTTTCCTGTTCGACACTATGGTCCATATCACCGAGCATCGTGACGAGACTTCTGAAGATTTTCCCATGGAGGAAGAGGCCACATCTTCTACGCCACAGAGCTCTGGCCGCCCGACGCTTGGTGCCGCAGCCGTGCGCCCCGCGCGGCAGCACACACCAGCGCAGGCGTCCCGGACTCCATCAGGGGTTGCTCCCGCTGGAGCGCTCTCTACGGCCAGAGAGTTGTTGCGCCACCCACCAAGCCCCACGACCTCGCCAGGGGCTATGAGGAAGTGGCGCGATGACGTGGATTGCCTCCTTAGCATGGCGCACACTGGCTCGGTCAGGCCCAAACCTCGATCATCCCGGCGCCAGTACGAGGCATCAGCCTCAGAGCGCTCGCCCTCGGTAAGGGCTGCCCCGACCGAAGATCTGCGAGCGGAGCTCAACCGCAGACGCGCAGAAGGAGACGCGCAAGTTCCTCCAGAGAGACCAGAAGACCTGCGGGATGAACTCAATCGCAGGCGTGCGGGCAAAGATGCTTGTATCTCTTTAGAGAAGGCACGTGAGCACCGCGGCAACCTCGAGCAAGATTTCGCTGCGGTCGCGCTGCAGGCCCCAGGGGATGCTCGATTCCAGACCAGCATCCCGTTGGATGGAGTGGGCTGCGCCGCCCTAGCGGACCACCTCCGCGCGGCAACGTGGCCACCCAAGTTTCGGTCACACCTGCCGGAAAAATACGACGGTACGACAAACCCATCAGAATTCCTGCAGGTTTATGTCACCGCCATTACGGCAGCAGGTGGAGGCAACGCCGTAATGGCAACCTACTTTCATGTAGCCTTGTCTGGGCCATCCCGGACTTGGCTCATGAACCAAGCCCCAGGGTCCATCTACTCCTGGGAAGAGCTCTGCGCACGATCCGTGGCAAACTTCGCTAGCGCTTACCAGCGACACAGTGTGGAGGCGCACCTCCATGCAGTAAGGCAGGAACCCGGGGAGACCCTCCGGGTGTTCATTTCCCGCTTCACCAAGGTACGTGGGACAATCCCCTGTATCTCAGATGCTTCCATCATCACTACTTTCCGCCAGGGGGTACGTGATGAAAAGATGTTGGAGAAGTTGGCCACACATGATGTGGATAACGTCACCACACTCTTTGCTCTAGCTGACAAATGCGCCAGAGCCGCCGAGGGCCGTGCTTGGCACTCGGCACCACAGGTCGGGGTTACCTAGGTGGGCGTCTCGGATGTCGTCACCTAGGGCGGAGGCAAGAAGAAAAAGAGAAACAAGAACCGCGGCCACGAGAAGCCGCAGTTTGCTGTTTCAGTCGCTGCTGCCGCTGCCGGGGGCCAAGGCGAGCGCTGCAAGTGCCCACGGCCCCAGGGAAGCAGCGGTGGCACATGCCCAGTGCACCCCAACAGCCGCCACCGTGCCGTCGACTGCCGTGAGATTATCAAACTCGCGAGGCGCGTCAGCGAGCAGCACGAGCAGTCCTCCAAGGATGTCTCGCCGCCTCACCGCCGGCCAGGCCAGAAGGAAGCCGACGAAGAGGCCGCGGCTGTGGAGGGACAAGACCTCGGCTATCAGTCGCCTGAGGGGGACCTTAAGGATGTTTTCACCGGAGATTCTGACTCCAGCGACGGTGGCGACCGTCGCAAGAAGCTATATGTAATGTACGGTGGAAGCTGGGAGCTCATCTCCCGCAAGAGTGTCAAGTCCTTGCGACGGGAGGTTCTTTCGGCGGTCCCAGGGTCCCCAAAGCTGCTCCACACCAACGGTGGAGGGGCACCACCATCTCCTTCAGGGCATCCGACTGCCCCGACAACATGGCGGGAGCCGGCGTACTGCCACTCATCACCACCCCTGTTGTCACCAACATGCGGCTACATCACGTGTTGATCGACGGAGGGGTCGACCTCAATGTCATCAGCCATGCAGCATTCAGACAGATGCAGGTCCTGGGGTCGCGGATGGGGCCCTCTCGCCCATTCTCCAGGGTGGGCCCGCAGCCCGTATATCCCCTCGGGAGCATAACGCTCCCGGTTACATTTGGGACGGAAGAAAACTTCCGCACGGAAAACGTCCAGTTCGACGTCGCGGAGGTCAACCTCCCTTTTAACGCCATCATTGGGAGGTCGGCCCTGTACCGGTTCATGGCCATTGCCCATTACGGGTACTTGGTCCTCAAGATGCCGTCCCCCGCTGGGATCCTCACCGTGCGGGGCGACTGCACAGCCGCACTAGCAGTCGTCGAGAAGTTACACACTCTGGTGGCCGAGATCGCTCGGCCGGACGACGGAGGGAGAGGCCCCGAGGCCCCCAGTGCCAGGGCGCCCTCCAAGGCGCTGAAAGTACAACCATCCAGAGCAGACGGTGGGCCCGCGAAGACCATCCATGTCGGCGTAGACCCCTCCCAGACCACCCGCATCGCGGGGAATCTGGGGGAAAATAGGAACTCGCGCTCGTCACCTTCCTCCAAGCAAATGCTGACGTGTTCGCATGGGAGCCGTCGCAGATGCCTAGGATCCCCAGGGAGGTGATTGAGCACCATCTAAAGATCTACCCGGACGCCAAGCCGGTAAGCCAGAAGCCACAGAGACAGTCCGTGGAGCGACAAGACTTCATCCGTGAGGAGGTCCAGAAGCTGTTGCATGCTGGCTTCATCGAAGAGGTTCATCACCCCATGTGGCTGGCCAACCCAGTCATCGTGCCAAAGGCAAACGGGAAGCTTTGGATGTGCATCGACTACACCAGCCTGAATAAGGCATGTCCCAAGGGCCCGTATCCACTTCCGCGTATAGATCAGATCGTGGACTCTACCTCGGGGTGCGACCTTTTGTCCTTCTTGGACGCCTACTCTAGTTTCCATCAAATCTGGATGTCTAAGGAGGATAGGAGGCATACCGCTTTTGTGACAATGGATGGGCTATACTGTTATGTTGTAATGCCCTACGGTCTGAGAAATGCCTTGCCAACATTTGTTCGGGCGATGAGTAAGACTTTCGGGGACCTGATTCGGGACAAGGTGGAGATCTACGTCGATGACATCATGGTCAAGACTAGGGAGGGGTCGACTATAGTGGAAGACCTGACCCTAGTTTTCGCAAGCTACGGGCAACCCGCACCAAGCTAAACCCGGAGAAATGCATCTTCGGTGTCTCCACAAGGAAGTTGCTAGGGTTCCTGGTTTCATACCGGAGCATTGAAGCTAACCCGGAGAAAATCAAGACTATTGAGGTGATGAGGCCTCCCGCCCATATTAAGGACATCCAGAAGCTTACGGGGTCACTGGCAGCCCTTAGCCGCTTCATTTCGAGGTTGGCTGAGAGGGCACTGCCCTTCTTCAAGCTCCTGCAGAAATCAGGCCCATTTGCTTGGACCGAAGAGGTGGAACAAGCCTTCCAAGAATTGAAGCAGCATCTAGCTTCCCTACCAATCCTGGTTGCTCCGGAGCCAGGAGAACCGCTGTACTTGTACATTGCGGCAGCTGCAGAGCGATAAGCATGGTGTTAGTCGTCGAAAGGGTGGCACAAGAAGGTCAGAAACCTGGAAACTTAGGACCAGCTACAGAGACCCTTACTGTCCAGAAGCCGGTCTACTATGTCAGCGAGGTCCTCCATGAAGTAAAGACCAGGTACCTCGAGACGCACAAGCTCCTCTACACTGTGTTGGTCGCATCTAGGAAACTGCGTCACTATTTCCAGGCACACAAAGTTGTGGTGGTGACCTCCTTTCCATTAAAGGCCATCCTCTACAACCCAAACACCACTGGCAACATCGCCAAGTGGGTGGCAGAGCTCGCCGAGTTCCAGCTGGACTTCCAGCCCCGCCACGCCATCAAAAGTCAGGTCCTGGCCGACTTCATCGTAGAGTGGACTCCACCCCCGTGCGTCCGTGGGGGCCTGGACCCTGCTCCGGGCCCCACACCTGCGGAGCGCAGGGGTTCGATCTTCACCGAGCCCCACTAGACGCTCTTCTTCGACGGATCCGCCCGCCAACAGAGTGCTAGCGCGGGATTAGTCCTTGTTGGCCCAGGCGGAGACCAGCTGAAGTATGTGGTGCGTCTTGAGTTCAAGGCCACCAACAACATGGCGGAGTATGAGGCGCTGATCTTCGGCCTATCCGTGGCCCTATCCCTGGGGGTCCGCCAGCTCCTCGTGAAGGGGACTCTCAGCTAATCATCAAGCAAGTCTGCGGGGAATGTAGCTCCAACGAGCCCAGGCTCGCAGCTTACCTCCTCCATGTGAAGAAGCTGGAGAAGGACTTCATGGCCCTGGAACTGCAACATGTTCCCTGGGTCGACAACTCAGCGGCAGATGACCTCTCCTAGAGGGCATCAACTCGGGCACCCATGCCCGAGGGCGTCTTCAAAAGATGGCTGCTGAGACCTGCCGCCCAGCCGGCCGAACTGGGCGAAGGGGGCGAGACTGGCACCTCGAAGCTAGCGGTCCCGGTGGCGTCCTAGAACCCACCAAAGGCTGTGTGTGCTCTGGGGGACTCCGCTGGCCCCTTAGCGCCACAGTCGACAACTCAGAGCGGTCCCGATGCATGGATCTCCAAGATCCGGGACTACCTGAAGGAAAATATCCTTCCTGAAGATCATGTCTCCGCTGAGCGCATAGTGCGGTTGGCTAAGCGATACACGATGGTAGAAGGGGGTCTCTACCGTCGTGGAGCCAACAACATTCTCATGCGGTGCATCACCCAGGAAGAGGGCCGTGAGTTACTCACGAAGATCCATGGAGGGGAGTGTGGAAGCCATTCTTCATCCCGCACACTGGTCGGTAAGGCCTTCCAGCATGGTTTTTATTGGCCAACCGCCCTCCAGGATGCGGCCGAGCTAGTAAAGTCATGCGAAGCGTGCCAGTACCACGCAAAGCAGATACACACACCGGCTCAGGCTCTGCAAATGATTCCTCCCTCCTGGCCATTCGCCATATGGGGGGTGGATATCCTGGGACCGTTTACCAGGGCTGTCGGTGGGTACCGGTACCTCTTTGTCGCCATTGACAAGTTCACCAAGTGACCGGAAGCCACCCCTATGGTCAGCATCACCCAGAGCGCTGCTGTCGCCTTCCTCAAATCGATCGTGTGCAGATTTGGGGTCCCAAGTCGTATCATTACAGATAACGGGACCCAGTTTACAAGTCGGATCTTTCAGGAGTACTGTGAAGGCATCGGCACCTAGCTCTGCTTCGCATCCGTGGCCCACCCTAGGAGCAAAGGACAAGTGGAGAGAGTAAATGCAGAGATTCTCAGGGGACTCAAGACATGTACCTATGACTGCTTAAAGAAGCATGGCACAAATTGGGTCAGTGAGCTACCCTCCGTGCTATGGGGGAACCGGACCACACCCAGCCGAGCTACCGGGGAGACCCCATTCTTCCTGGTCTATGGGGCCGAAGCCTGCCTTCCCCCAGAAATCATTATGGGCTCCCCACGGGCCCAGTCGTTTGATGAGTCTGGGCAGGACCAACTATGACGCGAGGATGTGGACTTCATCGACGAGCACAGGTGGCGAGCAGCAGTCCGAAATGCACGGTACAACCAGGCGCTCAGGCGCTACCACCAACGGTTTGTGCATAGTAGGAAGCTTGAAGTCGGGGACCTGGTTCTAAGGCGAGTTCTGAACCGAGAAGGGCTCCACAAGCTCTCTCCCAGCTAGGAAGGACCCTTCAAGGTGACGGAAATATGCCGCCTCAGGTGCGTCCGCCTCGCCACAGATAACGGAGTACCTCTTCCCAATCCCTGGAATATAGAGCATCTCCGTAAGTTTTTCCCGTAAAAACAGAGTTGGGGGTTCGGTCTCCTTCCCTGTAACTAAGAAGTGCATATATATGCGCCAGCCCGATGAGGTCCGCCCTCAATAAACCCGGTCTGTTGGCCTACAGTCATGTACATCCAGTTATAAGGAAGGGGTTCGACCCACAGAACTGTTTTTATGTTGGTTTTATTCTTAAGTTTACAACCATTATTACTATCTAACCCACCCATGCAGTCTCCCTCCCTGGCTGGTATAGCGACATCCGAATTGAGTAGCCAGACCCGACAACCAAATGATGGGATGGTTTGGGGCCGTGAAGTCGCTTAGTATGGTCAAGTACTGTAAGCCTACACGCCCCACCACTCTGCAACTGGTCTTGTTGCGTGAATCAAAGGATAAGAAATACCAGCTAGCGGACCCTATGGGTGCGCTACTAAAAATTCCTAGCCAAGACTGTGTGCAGGTCGGGTCCCAGTTGAGATTGCCCCTTGGGGGCCATGACACCAGTTCCTCCTTGAGAATCCTGGCATCCAGCCACGACACGTCGAGGCCATATCCCAGGGGGCCAAGTACCAGGGAAGAAGTTGGTAACAATGCACACATCAAAGAAAAAGTGGTGTGCAGATAAGTTGTAATATCGCCTGATAAGTAGTACCTAAAGAGTATCTTACAAAATCAAAGATATATTACAACCCGCTCCCCATCGGAACCCTCGTTTTCTACACGCAGGCCTGGCTACTCATCGTCAGTAGGATTCTGCTGGAAGCACCCGACCACCACGTCCACAACATCCTGCACGCCCTCCCAGGCAGTGTCTTCAGTATCGGCCACCGAACCTGCGATGACTGGCCCCAAGGAGACAGTCGGGTCGTGGCTCCGGAAGCATGTCAAGACGTACTCTATTGCCGACCGGCAGAGTCTGCTGCCCTCAGCCTCCAAGCGGGCGCCAAGAATCTGATCCAGACGTTGGAGGCGGTCGGAAGAGGAATCCAGTACTGGGAGCGCGTCAGAGATGGACGCCAGCCGCACCAACACCGGGATGGGACTCACCCCCAACGACACCAATGTCGTGCTTGCCTCGCTAGCCCAGCGGCGATGCGCTGGGCCCCGGCGCGTTGCTCAGCCCGGAGGTCGTCAAGCGTCTGGGGGCTCGAGGCCGTCTGCGTCGCCTGGAACTGGCGGACCTGCTCCTCCAGTGCCCGCACTTTCCCCTCCAAACGCTTCCCTTTCTCCTCTGCCTCGAGCTCAAGCTCGTCCAGCAACTTGTTCCACCTTGCCCACATCTCCTCCCTGAAGGCGAGGTCCTCCTCCTGCCAGGTGAGATCAGTCGCTCGTTTCTCCAAGAAAGCATCCCTCGCCTTGAGGCTTTCCTTGGCGCGAGCAATGTTGCTGGCCTTGTCGACAAGTTCCTGCTGTAGCTTCTGCAGCTTCACCTCAGCTGCAGCCTGCTCGTCCCGCTGTTTCTCCAGCATCGTATTATAGGCTTTCATCTTATCATGGAACGCTGTGATGGCCTCCTCCCTTTGGTCTAAGTGTTCCTTGTTCTTGACCAAGCTTTTCTCCTTCCAGGTCACCTCCTGCTCTCGATCAGACACCTTTCGGATGTCCTCCTTGAAGTCCTCGCGCTCCTGCTCAAGCTTGTCCCGCTCTGAGGCGAATTGGCAGGACGCTGCCTTAGTGCGCTTCTCCAGTTGGGTGCACCAGTCGCCAAGGCACTGGTGCTCGGTCTCGAGCGCCTCCCACTCCCGCAGGATAGCCGCCTTGGTTTCCTGGAGGGCCTGATGAGCGCGGGACAACACCTGAGGGAGGGGAGTCAGCGTTGCTTCTGGTTCGATGCCAGACCGAAGCGGTCGCCCAAGAATAACCTCTGGATCCTCCGGAGTTGGCGGCGGGATAGAGCTGGTCGCACCCCCCACGCCTACCGCCGACGGTGTATTCGACGGTATCGCCGCCGTTGGATCTGCAGTAGCTGTTGGCGGCACTGCCACCTCTGGACCCCCAGCTGGAACTTGGGAACCCGAAGGCATTGCCTCGACGGTGACAGGCGGATCCTGGGGGCCCAACGGTGCCACCTCAGCACCAGCGTCATCCCGCATGGTGGGGGCAAACACAGCAGGAACCTCTTCGGCCGCTGCCGGTGGTAGGCTTGGCGCCGACACTGATGAGGCTGTGGTAGCCGCTAACGGATCACCGGTGGCATTCCTAGCAGATGTATGCTGCTGGGAACCAGACCCACCGGCGGGCATAGCGGCCGGCGGGGGAGGAGCGTCCATGGAAGCCGAAGAAGGGGAGGCCCTGACGGGCAAAGGACGGGTCAAGACCTGTCGGCATAGAAGCTACGCTCGAAAAGACATTTGAAGAGTCTAAACTTACTTGGGGCCATGAACCTTCCAGTGGCCCTGGAAGCGGGGCGCCCGTTGTCGTTGCTGCTGCTGCTGCCGTTCCTACTGCTGTTGCTGCCGCTGCCGCTGCCCCCTCGGTGACGGCGGTTGGTCTGATGCAGGTGGCGGTAGCGGTGGTGTCAGATCCGAAGGTGGTGGTGGTGGAGGGCTCACGCCCCTCTGCCCGTCCTGGACCCAAGGTTCGGCCTCCTTAGTCCCACCAGCTGTCTTCTAACGCTTCTGGGGGGAGTCCGAATCAAGGGGTAGATCCGAAACAAAAGACCCATCGGCGCGACGCAGTCGGTGTCGCCTTACTCCCTCCGACCTCCCGGCGGCGTCCGGAGTGGAGGAGCTACTTGCAGCCCCTTGCCCTTGTCCGAGGAACTAGGGGCCGCAGGATGAGCTCTGGGGCCCACATCGGCAGGCTGGGGACCTCCGACTGGTGCACCGGGAATATGGATCCCCCGGTGGGGGTCCCGGCCGTCGGTCTGGCGGATCGCCACACCACTCTCATCAAGGGTCGGCAGTCGGGCCAGCACCGCCGACCGCAACCCTGGATTGTCGCAGAGCGGCGAAATGCCCTGGGGAGGTATCAAGGTTTCGGGGATAAAAGCCTCACCAGTGATCTCCTTCACCAAAATTTCCAACTGCTCCCAGGATAGGTCAGTCCCAGGCCCGCGCTGGATCCTACCAATGTCGCTAGGGCCGGTAAACCAGCAACACAGACGCGACCTCCCCTGCAGCGCCATGACCCGGTGCTTCCGGAAATCGCCGAGTACATGCATCGAGGTCAGGCCACCAACCGCCATTTCCTTAATCCTGTCCAGGACGGGCCCGAACTCTGGCACGAGGCATGGTTTTACCCTCCATTGCTTCCGGTTGAGTCTGGGCCCGTCACTCGGAAGGGCAAGGCGGTCGTTGACCTCAGCACTGGCGATCACCCAGTCGTTTCGCCAGTTCTCCCACCTTGTGCCGCCAAGGGAGGCGATGCAGGTCACTGTTGGATCTGACCTTGTCTGGAAGTAGTAGGCCCCAAGGTGGTCTTTGCCCTTCCCAGACCTCACCAGCACAAAAAACTGGCGGAAGAGGGAAGTGCAGGCTGCCACTCCCACGAACATCTCACAGAAGTGGACAAAGATGGCCACCTGGAGGATGGAGTGGGGCGTGAGGTGCTGGAGCTGAAGTCCGAACTCCTCCAGCAGCAGTAGGAGGAACGACGAAATCGATAGCGCCAACCCGCAGAAGAGATAGGAAACGAAGAGCACAAACTCCCCGGCAGCAAGATCGCCGAGGGGAGTAGTGCCGGCCCGGATCCACCCGGCGAACGCAGGCGTGCCCCATCCGAGCAGGCGGCGCACCATGTCGAGCGCCTCCTCGGTCTGGAAATGATCGGGATGAACCAGCATGGCCATGACAACCACGACGGCGGAAAACTAGGGAGCACGAACGCGGAGAGGCATGGAGGGCTCAAAGGTGAAAGGGCGGAGCAGTTGGGGAAAATGCGAAAGCGAAACCACTGCGCGCGGAGAATCCCTTTTTCAAGAAAAGGCTCCCCGCGCACCCTGGAAAAATCCGCCTGACGTACACCTAGCGCCCGAACAACTCAGTCACTGACATAGGGGCCCGGACCCACAAGTCACGTAGCTGGGACGCTGGTTTCCATGCGCGGAAGGAGCAAACCGCCGAGCACGCTCCCACGCCGCCTCGGGGCCGCTGCCGGAAGATATTTTTAACATAGGCGGGGCCAACAGGGCGCCCCACGCACGCGGGGCACGGCCAAACCGACATACGTGTGGGCCACACACCAGTCAGCCGCGAAGACGGGCACGACGGTTGGTGTGACCAATAGCAGAATGACAGCATGTGCGCGCTGGGTTAATACAGTGCGCGCTAAGGAGATGCCCTGATCCTCGGCCATGCTGTGCTTACACAGGATACATGTTTTGGCCCCACCTGCAGGCACGCACCCGCCCCTGAGGTGGGCCCGGGGGCCACTGTCGGTACCTTGAAACAGGGGTACCCCTTGTTACAAGGTGAAGGCGCTTGTTGGGGGTATGCTTCGTAGCCGAAGATCCTAAAAAGAACACCTTCGAAAGGTCTTCTCAGAAGCAAGCGCCGAGGCTATTATCTGTACATCTTCGGCACAAAGACAAATCTCAAGATGAAGGATCGAACCGACTTAAAGATGAATTGACTTAAAGACCCATGATGTTTTGTGTCATTATTGTAGTTGATTGAAAAGGACATAAATGTAATTTTGCGCAGGTTGCATCCTGTGCCTATAAATAGGTGAACAGTATCCCGGTACTGTTCACGCGATACGGTAATCACGTACATCACGCTTGTACTTTTGCTTTCATTCAAGCCGAAGTATTTGAGAACAAGTCCCCAACATTGGCGCCCACCTCCGGTGAACTCACATCCACTTGCTGAGCTGATGGCTTCGTTCAAAGCTGGAGTTGCTTCGGCTCCGAAGCTTGTGCTCCCGATAATAGGCGGTTCATGCTCAGAGCCGGCTAACAAGAAACAGAAGAAGGAGGCACAGAGAAGAGTACAACATGTAGGGGTACAAGGACCCTTCATCAAGTCAAGATGGTCTCACATCCCAATTACCTTCTCTAAGAGGATCTTCAGCTCAAGGATTACCCACACAATGATACTATGGTTATCTCTTGTGTGATCAAAGGATTTCTGGTCCACAATATTTTGGTTGATACAGGCAGTGCAGCGGATATTATATTTGCTAAGGCCTTCAGACAGATGCAAGAGCCCGAAGACAAGATCCATGATGCCACACATCCCCTTTGTGGCTTCGGGGGAAGGCAGATCGTAGCACTTGGCAAGATCACAATGCCAGTAACCTTCGGATTTATCAACAGCACAAGGACTGAACAAGTTGTGTTTGATATTGTTGACATGGAATACCCTTACAATGCAATCATTGGTCGTGGTACTCTCAATGCTTTTGAAGCAATTCTTCATCCAGCATATCTTTGCATGAAGATACCTTCGGACCAAGGGCCCATTGCTATTCATGGAAGTCAGGAAGCTACCAGAAGGGCCGAAGGAAACTGGACAGACTCAAAAGCAATCCATAACATAGATGGAGCTGAAGCTTGTGAGCAATACAAGTACAGAAGGGAGAAAGCTGCTTCGGCCGATCAGCCGAAGCCCATGCTCTTATGTGATGACATAGCAGAGCAGAAGGTGCTATTGGGATCTCAACTGTCAGAGGAACAGGAGAAAACCTTGATAAGGTTTCTGTTCAACAACAAAGATGTTTTTGCATGGTCAGCTAATGATCTTTGCGGAGTCAACAGGGATGTTATTGAACACTCGCTCAATGTTGATCCATCCTTCAGACCCAGAAAGCAGAGGCTTCGGAAGATGTCTGATGACAAGGCCGAAGGTGCTCGGAATGAAGTAAAAAGACTCCTTAGCGCCGGGGTCATCAGAGAAGTGAAGTACCCAGAATGGCTAGCCAACACTGTTATGGTTAAAAAGGCCAATGGCAAATGGAGGATGTGTATTGATTTTACCGATCTCAACAAGGCTTGTCCGAAAGATGAGTTTCCATTACCAAGGATAGATTCCCTAGTTGATGCAGCAGCTTCATCAGAGCTTATGAGTCTGCTGGATTGTTATTCAGGCTATCATCAAATTTGGATGAAGAAGGAGGATGAGCCAAAAACTAGCTTCATAACTCCTAGTGGAACATATTGTTATCTTTGGATGCCTGAGGGGCTCAAGAATGCTGGAGGAAGCTTCAGCAGAATGACAGCGAAGGTTCTTCATTCTCAGATAGGCAGAAATGTGCTAACTTATGTTGATGATATCATTGTAAAAAGCACGAAACAAGAAAATCACATTGCTGATCTGCAGGAGACCTTCGCTAATTTTAGACAGGCCGGTCTAAAGCTGAATCCAGAAAAAGTGTGTTTTCGGAGTAAAGAAGGGGAAATTCCTTGGTTGCCTAGTTTCAACAAAAGGGATTGAGGCTAATCCAAATAAAATCGAAGCTATTCTTTGAATGGAACCACCAAGCACAAAGAAGGGGGCTCAGCGACTGACGGGAAGACTTGCATCTCTGAACCGATTCTTATCTAGATCAGCAAAGAGAAATTTACCATTTTTTGAAGTGCTAAAGTCAGCCGAAGTTTTTCAATGGGGACCAGTTCAGCAGAAAGCCTTCGACGAGCTGAAGCAGTATTTGATAGACCTAACGACATTAACTCCACCAACGCCAGGGGCTCCTCTGTTGTTATATGTGGCAGCTTCGCACTCAGCGGTAAGTGCGACATTTGTCCAAGATAAGCTTGAAGGGCAAGTCAAAAAGCAAGCCCCAATATACTTCGTCTCCGAAGTTCTTAGTTTATCAAAGAAAAATTATACAGAATTGGAGAAGGTGTTGTATGCTGTTTTGATGGCTTCCAGGAAGCTTCGGCATTATTTTCAAGCATACAATATAATTGTCCCTTCCTCACAACCATTGAAGGATATTATGAGAAATAGAAAAGCTACTGGAAGGGTTGGAAAATGGGCTGCGGAACTCAATGAGTTTTGCATTGATTATGTGCATAGATCTTCGATTCAGTCCCAGGCGTTAGCAGACTTCATTGCTGACTGGACGCCAGGGGCTCAGGAAGAAGAAGCGAGTAAAGATGCCGAAGCTTGGACAGTATTCTGCGATGGTTCTTGGGGAACCTTCGGGGCAGGTGCGCTGCCGTTTTAATCGCACCTTCAAAAGCTAGAACATGCTACGCAGTGAAACTTGATTTTAGTTGTACAAATAATATCGCTGAATACGAGGCTTTGCTTTTGGGTCTTTGGAAGTTGAAAGCAATGGGGATAAGAAGGGCGGTTCTAGAAACCGATTCCCAAGTTATTTCTGGCCATGTTGACAAAAGTTGCAAAGCAAGAGATCCAAAACTTGAAAAATACATGGATACAGTTCGAAGACTTGAAGCCTCCTTCGAAGGGTTCTCTGTTAAGAATATTCCACAAGGAGAAAATGAACATGCTGATCTACTAGCCAAGTCAGCAGCACAGGGGCTACCATTACCTTCGGAAGTTTTTTTTGAAACAATAAAAGCACCTTCGGTTGACCTTCTTGAAAGAGCAGTGCTCAATATATCTCCTGTTTATAGCGAAGATTGGAGAACCGAGATCATTTCTTTTCTCCAGGGCAATTTTCTTTCAGATGACGAAGCTTATCAAAAGAGAATAGCGGCAAGAGCACGTCCATATGTAATAATAGAAGGGGAGTTATACAAGCAAGGAGTCTGTTCTCCATTACTCAAATGTTTATCCAGAGCTAAAGGTATAGAGATGATGAAAGAAATACATGCAGGCCTGTGTGGATCTCACATTGGATCCAGGCCTCTGTTGGGTAAAGTTTTTCGTCAAGGATTCTATTGGCCGAAGGCAGCTTCGGATGCAGCAGAATTAGTCCAAAAATGCGAAGGTTGCCAAAAATGTGCAAGAGATCAAAAACAACCTTCGTCTCTAACTCAATTAATACAACCCACTTGGCCATTGCAAAGATGGGGCCTTGATTTGCTAGGCCCACTCCCACCAGCACAAGGGAATTTGAAATATGTTGTAGTGGCAGTGGAATATTTTTCTAGATGGATTGAGGCAAAGCCTTTAGCCACAATAACTTCGGTTACTGTTCAAAAGTTTTTCTGGCAAAATATTGTTTGTCGCTTTGGAGTGCCGAAGGCCATTACCATGGACAACGGAACACAGTTTGATGCCGAAGCTTTCAGAGAATTTTGTGAACAAATTGGCACGAAGATCCATTTTGCATCAGTTCGGCATCCGGAGTCAAATGGACTTGTTGAAAGGGCTAATGGCATCATAATGACAGGAATAATGAAGTTAATCTTCAACCAGCCCAGGGGGAAGTGGCCGGACAAATTAATTAAAGTGGTGTGGAGCCACAACACAACAATATCAAGGTCAACAGGTTTTACACCATTCAAATTGTTGTTTGGTGATGAAGCAATAACCCCAGAAGAAGCTAAAGCGGGATCAATAAGAACAATGGCTTCGGCAGAAGACGAAGCTGATTATTCTGTGGCAAAAGATGCTATAGAAGGGATCAGGCTTCAAGCTGTGGAGAATATCAACAAATATCAAGCCGAAACAATAAAATGGCGCGACAGAAAGGTTCGGCTAAAAAATATTAAGCCAGGACACTTGGTACTTTGGAGAGTCGCCAACCCAGACATAGTAGGCAAGCTACAGCTGAAATGGGAAGGACCTTTTCTGGTAGTATCTTCGTCAAGACCTGGTTCCTACAGATTGAAGGATATGGATGGCAACGACATTCCTAGATCATGGAATGTGGATGAGCTTCGGCGATATTATGTCTAGATTGATGTAATTTTTCCAATTCTTTCCTATGGCACCCTTTTCCTTTCCAAAGGGGGAGAAAGGTTTTTAATGGGGCTATAGCATGTAATTTCTCTTTTTTCTTATTTCAGCTCTATAAGAGCAATATCCCCCAAAGATGTAAATGTAAAAGCTGAGAATGCACCATCGAGTGCAAAGAAAAAAGAAAAGAAAACAAGGAGAAGCTCAAAAGTCGTCCCTAAGGGGATGCAGAGCACGACGAAGCTACAAAAAAGCCGTTCCTAAGGGAGCGCAGTGTAAGTTTTCTGCTCAAAAGTCGTTCCTAAGGGAATGCAGAGCTTACAGCGAAAAGTCAACGCTGATTCCGCCGAAGTAAAAGGCGAAGAAGCTCCTAAGGGAGGCTTACAACAAAAAGTCAACGCTGATTCCGCCGAAGTAAAAGGCGAAGAAGCTCCTAAGGGAGGCTTACATCGAAAAGTCAGCGCTGATACACCGAAAAATAAGCGGTGAAGCCGAAAAATAAACGGCAAAGATTTGATATTATGATTTCATATGTGTCTTCAAACATTCATTTGCACGATACATTACATCATACATTTGCATTCATAAACATTCACTTAGACATACATAGGATCATCATCAGCATAACATACAAATTTGCTTCGGCCTCGAAAGAGAAAGCTTCGGAAAAAAGGCAATTTTATGCTTCGCTGTGTACATAAAGAAGGGAAGGTGTTTTTCGCCTACGGCTCAAAAGTATTAATTTCGTCCACACCAAAGCATTTCATACATGGACGGAAAATGAAGATTATATTACAAAGTGAAATTCAATTACATAATACTTTATACAAGTTATCACAGGAGTTTTTTGAACTATTTCTACAGACTACTCGAGCTTCGACAGCATCTCTGGAGCTTCTTCCTTCTATTTTGTAGCTTCAGCTTCGGCTTGGTCAACCTGTATGTAAGTATTATTAGCTGAATTCAAAATTCAAAGGAAAAGGTAATCATAAGGTATAGTATTGTTACTAGCTTAAGGTGATCTCGGGCTTCGTCACCAGCTTTCTTTCGCCCACCCTTCGTCCATATCACCTTTATAAATTTATTTGCAATACTTTGGGCGAGGTTAGGAATATCATCTAAAATTGCTGGTGATAGGCTAAAATTGGGTCTGTTGATAATTTTTCCATGCTCACAGCCAGATTTCAGGAACGCAGCAGCGGTGCCCCGAGAAGCTACCAGGGCACAAAAGTCGCCGTGTCCAGCAATAACATCATCGAGGTCATCAATCTCACCTTCGATGTGTTCGAAGGCTCCTGGCAGATCTTCAACCGAAGGAATAAATTCTTCACTACTGGCCCCAACTGAATAAAACACCTTCTTCAGCCATTGAACACATTGATTGCTGAATTTCAAGCATTTGTTTTGAAGGTCCATCAATGATTTTTTCAAAGCTAAACCATTCTGGATTTCAGCCTCAAGTTTTCCATTAAGCTTCAGCTTTTCTTGTTCGGAATCGAGAAGCTTCGTATTCAGTTCTGTTATTTTAGCTTCGGCTTCTGATAGTAAACCTTCAGTTGTCTGGAGTTCAAACTCTTTCTTCTCAAAGGCAGCTGTTTGATCTTTTATTTTATTTTCTAAATTTTCAATTATAACCTCGTGCTTTTTGTCTTCCAAATCCTATTGCATCCTCAAAGCTTTGCTTAATAGCATACTCTGTATACGAATAACCTTCGTTACAAAACATTTTTTGTGAAAATAAAAAGTTAGAGGGAGATTGTTTACCTTGAAATTGGAATAAAACAAACTACCGACGATGTGTTGTCGTCGGTAGCGGCTAATATCGGCTTCGAGCTTCGGGAAACTGATACTCTTTGATAGAGTACCGATAACCTTTGCTCCGGTCTGATCTCGGATGCAGCCTAGCTTCTCATCATCAACACCTCCGAAGAGAAGTGCCCCTGGTCGGTAGCCGCAGGAAATGGCATATTCTTTCAGTTCTTCTTTTTTGGCTTTTGTTAATTCTTGACCAACCAAGTTTTGAAAATTGAAAATATCATCTTCTAGTGTTTGTTCGGCAATTTCTTTCTTTTTCTCAGCCTCTGGGGCCGAAGCCTCTTCGGTGGCCCCAGCAGCTTCTTCTGTGGCCATGTCTAGTAGAATTTTATCTATATCAAGAGCCACACTTTCCAAATTGATATCTTTGGTGGCTCCAGCAGCTTCTTCTGCAGCCTCCGAAGGTGCAGCTTCAGTGGCTGTTACGCTTTCAATAGCGGGCGCCATCAGAGCTGAAGCCTTTGGCGGTGTTGTTTCAATCACTTTTGTCACAGTAACAATCCTTTGCCTCTTTGGCCTAGATGCCTTTGTTTCTGTGGGCTCCTTTTCCTTATGAAAAAGCTTCGTCAGATGAAGCCCCAATGGACTTAGTTTGACAGGCAAAGTTTCAGTCATTACCTTTAGGATTTCCTCTATTTCAGCAGCAGAAGATGTCGCAGAAGTCTTCTCTTCCTCATCAATTGATTTTTGCTTTGGGGACGAGTCTTTTCTTTTCTTCGAAGCAAATGCTTTCGCCTCAGATTTTTGTTTCTTTTTTTTGATTGATCTTCGTCGTCTTTATTCAAAGCGCTGGCCACTCTTTTTCTTTTTTGCCCTTCGACACCCTTGTCCAGTCGCTCATAATCAGGATATTCAAATCCTATGGCATCCATTACCCTGTTTAGCCTTCGTTTTGGACGGGTGCCAAAGGCTGCTGTCATCAATTGATCTTCTTTTTTAGAGTAATTTCCAAGAATTTCGTTGCACATTACTTCAATTGTATCCAGTCATTCTTGGCAGGGTACTTTGAAATGTTTTTTTGAACTTGTAGTGGTAAGGCAACCGAATAAGCTCCCCTTTCTTCTTCTCCCCCTCCAGTTTCGGCATTTCCCATTCCTTCATAGTAGGAAATACTCTGAAGGCCAAAAATTCCTGCACTAAGTCTCTAGTGCCAATATGATCTGCAATTACTCGAAATTTAGCCAAAGCAATCTGGCTCGGGCTCCCTCGTATCATGTTGCATGGGGGTCTTGTTTCTCCGAAGGTCAGTTCTAATGGACTCTGGACCAATTTATCTTCATCTTCGTCAACTTTGACATAAAACCATTCAGATTTCCACCCTGCTGGCCATTTGCTTCAATAGCTAATCACTGGGAACTTTGTAGTTTTGCGGTAAGCAAAGTTGTAGCAGCCAAAATTTTCATGCAAACCATCCGCTCTAGCCTTGGTTTGGTAGTGCAGTTCGTGTACCCGGCAGAAACCTTCGGAGAATGGTTCCACCCCTGGCTTCGGAGGGCCCAGATATAAACACTCAGCCTAACGATAGCGTTAGGCGTCAGTTGATGAAGGTAGATCTCATATTTCTTCAACACACCAGCAATCATCTTGTTCAGAGGAAATCTTAAACCAACTTTAAAAAGACTTTTGAAAACCACCACTTCATTTTTTCCCGGCTTCGGGATAGTTTCTTCTCCACCAAAACGAATCAATTCCTTTTTTGCTTCACTAAGATAACCCAACTTCACCATCTTAGGAAAATCAGCTTCAGAGATGGTGGACTTTCCGAAGTCCAGATGGCTAGGTTTGCTCGGCACTGCGCTACTGTAGTCATCTTCGGAATCAGTTTCTTCAACAGCAGTCCGTTCTGTTTCGGCAGTAGGGATGTCTTCGACAGCAGGGATGTCTTCGGCAGCAGGCATGTCCTCCGGTGTTACCAACCCAGAGTGCTTCATTGCTTCCGAAATAGGAACAGTGTCAGCAGCTTCGGTCTCGTCTCCCTCACGATCGACCCGAGCAGTAGAGCGAACTCTGGCCATTTTGATTATGACTTACTTGAAGTTTTTTGTGTTGACTTTTTTGTTTTCTCCGAATCTCTTACTCTTGTTCCGAAGCAGAAACACAAGCGAAGTTTCGTTTGAGCACGATGATTAAGCTTCGGCTATGACTAAAAATTTGGCAGCAAAACAGTGCGATAGCAATGAATGTCGTGGTAACTTCACACCTACCCGTCTGTTTATATAGTGCCGCAGGTGGGAAGGTGAATCGGCAAGATCCCCAGCACCGAACAAGCAGTCACCCGCACTCACTGAACGGTGGGCCGCAAAGTCCGAGAAGGTGAATCGCTGGTGCGCGCGCAATTGGTACAAGATGGGGCGCGCGCGACGATTATTTTAATCGTTTCTCGCCAACGAGCTCAGGGAAGGTGTTTTCTGGATCTTCGGCGTCCCGAAGCTTAGAAGACTTTTTCACGGATCAAGCTCATTACGAAAAATGATCTAGCACCGTGAAGGGGCTACTGTTGGGGGTATGCTTCGTAGCCGAAGATCCTAAAAAGAACACCTTCGAAAGGTCTTCTTAGAAGCAAGCGCCGAAGCTATTATCTGTACAGCTTCGGCATAAAGACAAATCTCAAGATGAAGGATCAAACCGACTTAAAGATGAATTGACTTAAAGACCCATGATGTTTTGTGTCATTATTGTAGTTGATTGAAAAGGACATAAATGTAATTTTGCGCAGGTTGCATCCTGTACCTATAAATATGTGAACAGTATCCTGGTACTGTTCATGCGATACGGTAATCACGGATACATCACGCTTGTACTTTTGCTTTCATTCAAGCCGAAGTATTTGAGAACAAGTCCCCAACAGCGTTACGCCAGCAGAGAAGTCTCTGGTTGCGCGGAGAACAGTTCTCTTCCGCGCCACATCAGCCGCCCTGGGGTCGCCTCGTGGTCAAGGAAAGGGACATGCTCCAGGATACACGCAGTGGGTCCGGACCTACTGCAAGGAAAGCACCGGACCTCGTACGTGACGAGCGGACCTCCGAGATGGGTCTCGGACCCTTCTGAGTGCCATCCGGACTAATCACCGCTGGGTCCCGGGATTCTGGGGCAGGGAATACCGGACCCTGCCCTGGAAGGGGTCCGGGGACGACATGTGTCCAGACCCAACTAGGTGCGAACCTGTCCACGCAACGTTCCTATTCCCTGGTCAGGCGGAGACCTGGTGCAGTCAAGCGACCTACTATGCATGACGTAAGCATGCGGGATGGGCCTGACGTAAAGCCGTTGGGCCACGCTGCCCCTGCATTTATTGTGGAAAGGACGCGCCGTCTGACTACCCCGCTGACAGGCGATGTGCCCCTTCAGCATTTAATGCGCCCTGTCCACTCAACTGGCAGGCGGCGCCCAAGCCATCCTACAGGCGGCGTGTCTGGCTATTCTCGGTGGCCAACAGTACACCTACGTCGTGGCATGCGCCGCACCCATCATGACTCGCGCGTTACCGAGGGTGCTGCAGCAAGATATCAATACTGAACGCACTACAGATATCATGACGCACAGAGATTACACGGGCTGGGCAAGCAGTAGTTCCATTCTGCCATTTGTCCCTAGGCCCGCGTGTCGGGGCTCAGAACCCTTGTACATGCCCCCCTTGAACTATAAAAGGGGAGGCATGCAGCGAAGCTCACTTAGACCCAAGTGATTCAAGACAACTCAAACTCTCAAGCAATACATCACACAGTGGAGTAGGGTGTTACGCTCCGGCGGCCCGAACCACTCTAAATCCTGGTGTGTTCTTGTGTTCTTCCCATTTTCCAACTAACAAGCAAAATGCTTAGGCCCCTCCTCATCTTAGGATTTAGGGCGGGTGCACTCCACCACCCGGCCGGAGATTTCCTCTCCGACATACTCACACCTTCATCTAGGAGGGACTGGTGGAAAAGCTGGGGCTCACAGTGGAGCGCAGACCCGACCTCTCCGTCAAGGTGGCGAACGCACTAGTAAGAATGTGATCATCAGTGACGATTTTCTAGTGACGCTGGTGACTGCAGTCACAGATTGATACATTTCTATGACCAAATTGACAGCTTCGTCAACAATTACAAGGGACGAAGATTAGACTTGAATATTAAAGACGAAAATGAAAGGAACGTCATAGACGAAAATGAAAGGAACGTCACAGATTAATTTGGCTTGATCGACCAACGTAATGATGAAATAAATTGGTCACAGATGAGTTTTAGTAAAAAACGGCCCACGTGTACACACCACTTGACGGCGTGGGATCCTTGGCCTACATGGGCCGCAGTGTTTTGGGACACAGCCCCCACCTGGCGACGCGGACCCGGCCCAGTACGAAGCGGCAGTTAGTTATTTGGCAAAAAAAGGTGCGCCCGCGGAGCTTCGAACCAGGGACCTGCGGCTTGCGTTAAATCGTTATGTTAACAGGGGAATGCGTGAATCCCAACCGCCATTCTACGGACTTGTTCGTGTATATAAAGAAACTATCCGTCTGTTAACAGGTGTTCCCATCTATCGTTATGTTAACAGGTTTTCCCAGCCGCCATTCTGCGATCTGCATGGTTCTCCTGTTCTGATTTTTTTCCTGCTGCAATCTGCGCTTCTGCGATCGGCCGTCAGGTTACGGCACACAACGACGCCGGCGTCTGTCGTCGTCCGCTTGATCGGCAACTGGGTAGCGTCGCAGCGAACGAGCGATCTTGTCGCCTGATCCATTGATCCAACTGTGTTGGAAGAACGGCGTCGTCTGCAAACAGCGAGGCAGAGAAGCTTCGGGCGCGGCAAAGCAGCGGCGTCTTGCGCATAGCTACGGCGGGCGTGGACAGAACAGCGACAGGGCGGGGAGAAAAGACAAGGTTTGATGTGTTGTGTTTTTGACAATAAGGTTCTATGTGCGTTTGAATTTTATTTCATATATGCATGTGTTTGATGTGGTTTTCAATTTTGTTCAATGTAATCATAGTTATGGAGTTAATGCAAGTTTTAATTTATTGTCAAAATAGATGGATAGAAGATGGGTTTATGGGAAACAATTCACACCTGCATATGTGAAAGGAGTTGAAGAGTTCATGAATTTTGTTACTGAAAGATACCCAGAAGACACAGACATTCGTTGTCCGTGCGTGAATTGTCTTAATCAAAGGTTGCAACCTCAGAGTGAAGTAGAAACTCATATACACATTTATGGAATGTCAACTACATACACGAGGTGGATTCATCATGGGGAGTCGGCAGATACAGAAGTTGAGGGTATAGAGGAGGATGTCGAAGGATATGATAATGACTTTGGGATACATATGGATGTGGACGATGATGTTTACGATGATGATCATGGAGTACCTGAGATGATCGGTGAACTGTTTGCAGCGGCAGAGGCTGATGGAGAAGAGCCAAGATTTGCAGGAGTTCTTGGAGATTCAAAGAAGGCACTTAGTCCGGGTTCTAGCCATTCAAAATTTTCTTTTATGGTGAGGATGTTGTATATGAAGTATCGTTATCGAATAAGCAATACAACATTTTCAGCAATGATGAAGCTGATGTCCGATGGATACCCTAACAGTTAGTTGCCAAAATCATATAATGAGGCCATGAAATATCTTAAAGAATTGGGCCTTGGATACGAAAACATCCATGTGTGCAAGAACAATTGTGTGTTGTTTCGGAATGTTAATGCTAAATTGAATGAGTGCCTAGTATGCATGGAGTCTAGATGGAAAGATGAAACTGGTTCGAAGCGGGTTCCACATAAGGTTTTGAGGCATTTTCCACTGTTGCCAAGGTTGAAAAGAATTTTTGCTTCAAAACAAACTTCAGAGGAGACACAATGGCACAAGAAAGTGAGGAAGCCAGTCGCCAATGTGATGAGCCATCCAGCTGATGGGGAAGCGTGGAAGGACTTTGACCGAAAGTACCCAGGTTTTGCAAATGATCCGAGGAACCTGAGGCTAGCCTTAGCTACCGATGGATTCAATCCATTTGGCAACATGAGTACCCAGTACAGTATGTGGCCAGTGCTTGTGACACCGCTTAATCTCCCACCATGGGAATGCGTGAATCCAACAAACTGCTTTATGTCTTTACTCATCCTAGGTCCGAGATGTCCAGGAAAGGATTTTGATTTGTTCCTTGAGCCCCTAATTGAAGAACTGCTGAAGCTATGGAAGGGTGTCAAGACCTATGATGCATGTACTGGTAGGAAGTTCGACCTTCGTGCTGCTGTACTATGGTGTATACATGATTATCCAGCGCTGGCCACGTTATCTGGGCGAACAACAAAAGGGTATTATGCATGTATTTATTGCGACAAGAATCCGTTGTCTATGGCAATAAGGAACAAGTTATGCTACATTGGACATCGTCGTTACCTTAAAAGGACACATTCATGGCGGAATAGCTTGGATTTCAATGGTAAGCGTGAAAACAAAGTTGTGCCTGGCAGGTTCACTGTGGATGAGGTCATACAAGAGCTAGAGAAGGTGAAAGATGTCAGACCAGGGAAGCAGGCTGACATTACTGGAAATAAAAGGAAGCGTAGTAGTGACGGTCCAAAGATTTATAGCCGGAAATCTGGGTTGTGGCAATTGCCATATTGGAAAGATTTGATGCTTCCACATAATCTCGATGTGATGCACATAGAGAAAAATGTATGTGAAAATATTCTTTGCACACTACTTAGTATACCAGGCAAGTCCAAGGACACACATAATGCAAGGCTAGATTTGTATGATATGGGCATAAGACCTGAACTGCACTTGCAACAAGATGGCAACTCGGCCTGCAGGGCTCCACCTGCTCCATATGTGTTGGGGAAGGATCAGAAAGTCGAGTTTTGCAAGTTCCTCAAAGGTATCAAGTTTCCTGATGGATTTGCGGATAACCTAGCAATATACATAAGTGAAGATGGTTCAAAGGTGGTTGGAAAACTGAAAACACATTCTTGCCACATACTCCTACAGAGAATCATAGTCGCTGGCCTTAGAGGACTGGTGAGGAAGGATGTATATGAAGCAATTGCAGAGCTGGGGACCTTCTTCAGGGAACTATGTAGTAGAAATCTACGGATAGATGTTGTGCAACGGCTAAAAGGAGATATTCCATTGATCCTATGCAAGCTTGAGAAAATCTTTCCACCTGCCTTCTTTGATGTCATGGTGCACTTGAGTGTCCATCTTCCCGATGAGGCAATGCTTAGAGGACCTGTTCAGTATGGATGGATGTACCCAATAGAAAGGCGACTAGGCACTTTGAAAAATTTTGTAAGGAACAGGGCTAGGCCGGAAGGATCAATTGCTGAGGCATATATGGCAAGTGATACCTTAACATTTTGTTCTAGGTACATGAAGGATGTTGACACTAGATTTAACCAGGATGATGATAGTGGTACAGAGATGCCATTGCCTAATGACATGTCTGTTTTTAAGCATGGTGCTACTCTTGTTGGAGCTACTAAGACTGAGTACATTGATGATGCTATCATGAATAAGTTAGTTTGGTATGTGCTACATAATGCTGATGAAGTACATGAATATTTGACGTAAGTTAGTTTGGTATGTGCTACATAATTTATGTTATGTTTATTAAATTTGAAAATATGCTTATGAATAAAGTATGCCATGCAGTCTGTACAGGGAGGAGCTATCGCAGCAAGGTGCACGTCCAAATGATGTTGATCGAATGGTTCAACAAGGATTTGCAAAGTGGTTTATGTCCCATGTAAGTCACTAAACTTTTATGTTATAGGTTTACTAAAGTTTTGGGTATGCATATGTAATTGCTCAACTGAGTAATTTTGTTGCAACAGGTTGAGAAGAAGTGTAATGAGAATCCAGAATTGGTTAGCGAAGGACTGTGGGCACTGTCATGTGGCCCAGCTCGGCGTGTTAAGACTAGTACAGCTTGCAAGATTAATGGAGTGCGGTTTAGCACAGTGGATCGTGAGAAGTTCATGCAGACACAAAATAGTGGTGTAATGACTGAAGGTGAACATAATGGGGAGAACATAGATTTTTATGGTGTCCTTAAAGAGGTAATTGAGTTACAATATAACTCGAATTATCAAGTTCGTCGGTCAGTGGTTGTATTTCGATGCGATTGGTACAACCAAGTAGGAAAGACTGTGGGCATTCGAGATGACAGCCATTTCAAATCCATCAATGTGCAGTCATTTTGGTACAAGTCCGATCCTTTTATCTTGGCAGACCAAGCGAAAAAGATATTTTACCTGCAAGACACAACTCCACAATGTAAAGATTTCCGAGTTGTGCAGAAATTTGAACATAGGAATATTTATGATGTGGCTGAAAAATATGAGGGCAGTAATGATGTGCATCAGGATGATTATTGTTCTGATACAGAGCATATAGTGCAAGAAGGTGATGATAATCAGGTTCTGCACAATGTTGAAGGTGGAGAAGCCAGTCTAATTGAAGGCAATTTAGAGGAACTAATAAGAAAAAAGAAGGAAGCTGCTATTATTCTTGAAGATAGTGAGGATGAGGAGGAAGATGATACAATGTTTCAATATTTTAATGATGGTGGCGACGACAACAATGATGATATGTCCATAGAAGATGAAGATGAGGATTTCTAGTATTGATAGTTGATTTATGAATTGTTCAGTTCAGATTAGTACAACATACTGAATGTGTGTCTGAAATTCAGTTCATGTTTAGATGATACAATGTATTTTCTGTATTTTCAGAACTGAAAGAGAGACATAAAGTGGTAACAGACTAACAGTAATGGCAATATGGTATAGCTACCTCGGGTAACAGACTAACAGTAATGGTATGGCAATATGGCAATATGGCAACAGACTAAAGTGGTAACAAACTAACAGTAATGGTATGGCAATATGGCAATATGGTATAGAGAGACATAAAGTGGTAACAGACTAAAAGATTGCATGGTTATTACTGAACACTTAACATCCTGCAGAAGGCTTGATTTATATCTCATTACATGTTAGCAACATCGACTGGTTGTAGTTACATATTCATTAAAATAGATAACCAACATCAGATATACGCAGATCAAGATAGCTTGGTCTCTGGAAGTAAATAATGTATATTATTAAATATTATTGTGCTTTATGAAAGAATGTTGAGGCTGCTCTTGACATAAATATTACAGACTAACAGTAAATGAGGGATTCTGAATCTGCATATAATGAACAGCGTTTAAAAGTGGACCAAACTATGAAAGGCAACCATTTCTTCCGCATTACTGTCAACAGTGGCTTTGTATACTTTAGCAAAAGCACCAGTGCCAGTTGATCCTTTGATTTGATACTTTCTACCACCTTGACACAAGGAATTGTAGTGGCAGTTTAGAATCTGAACTTTGAACTTTGGACTGGGCAACTTTGAACTTTGGACTGAGCAGAGTTTACAATCTAAACTGGGCAGCAATCTGAACTGGGCAGCAGAGTTTACTCAGAACACCCAGCAATTTGAACTGGGCACTTTACAATCTGAAAATGCAGAAATCTGAACTGGGAAGTTTACAATCTGAAATGGGCATTACTGTCAACAGTTGATGCTTAACTATGGACTGGGCAGATCTCTGAACTGGGCATAACAAAAAAATACAGAAATCTGAACTGGGAAGTTTACAATCTGAACTGGGCATTACTGTCAACAGTTGATGCTTAACTATGGACTGGGCAGATCTCTGAACTGGGCATAACAAAAAAATACAGAAATCTGAACTGGGAAGTTTACAATCTGAAAATGCTATAATTTGCCACTGTGAACAGAGAACAGTTTATGCTTACATCCTGGACAAAGAACAGTTTATGCTTCTAATGAACAAACGTGACTGGTCCAATGGTAACTCCTTGCTACTGTGCGCTCTGTTACTGGGCAGAAAAATGCAGAAATCTGAACTGGGCGCTCGGTTACATCCTAGACAGAGAACAGTTTATGCTTACATATAACTGCTCTCTGTTACTAATGAACAAACGTGACTAGTCCAATGGTAACTCCTTGCTATTGTGAACCCTTGCGTCCTGTGTTCGAGCTTGGGGTAGGTAGGTTTTTTTGGTTTTGTTTACATTTTTCAATCATTTTTGTATTTTTCTTTTATTTATTTACATGTATAGCACCAGTTTCTCCAAATCATTTCAACCTTTTTTTGGGGTGTTGATGGAGGTGTACCATGATGTTTTGTGCCGGTGCAATTTTTAGAACTAGTTTAACTATTAATGTAAGTATTTGTTATTTTACTAAAGATATTTGTTACAATACCATACCCTAGCTAGAAAAATCTAAAAACTTGCATGGACAATTCATTTTGGTGTACAATGTTGACAAAATAGTTTCAACTCATTCGGACAAAGTGGTGACACACATCCTAAGAAAGGCATACATCTCTTATATAAGGCTAATTACTAAGTGAGAGATGTTCATGCTTGTGATGGATCTATACTACCACTTTCTCCAAAGCATTTTAAACTTTAATGGCATGTTTATTGAACCAACCTATGATGTTGTGTGCAGTTATGCATTTTTCAGACCTAGTTTACTAATTACTGTAATTATTTGTTGTATTTCGTAAAGATATTTGTTACAATACCATAACCTAGCTAGAAAAATCTAAAAACTTGCATGGACCATTCATTTTGGTGTACAATGTTGACAAAATAGTTTCAACTCATTCGGACAAAGTGGTGACACACATCCTAAGAAAGGCATACATCTCTCATATAAGGCTAATTACTAAGTGAGAGATGTTCATGCTTGTGATGGATCTATACTACCACTTTCTCCAAACCATTTTAAACTTTAATGGCATGTTTATTGAACCAACCTATGATGTTGTGTGCAGTTATTCATTTTTCAGACCTAGTTTACTAATTACTGTAATTATTTGTTGTATTTTGTAAAGATATTTGTTACAATACCATAACCTAGCTAGAAAAATCTAAAAACTTGCATGGACCATTCATTTTGGTGTACAATGTTAACAAAATAGTTTCAACTCATTCGGACAAAGTGGTGACACACATCCTAAGAAAGGCATACATCTCTCATATAAGGCTAATTAATAAGTGAGAGATGTTATTGCAAGTGAGAGATGTATAGTACCACTATGTCAAAAATATTTCAAAATATTATAACATGATCATAAACCAAACTAATGTGTCCATGAATAGATAATTGCAAAAAAATATAGAGATAAATAAAAAACAAAGAATTAATATAAAATGGTAGGCAAAACACAAAAAAGTCTCCTTGCAGGCGCTTAAACCTAGGAGCTCGGTCTTATAGTTAGCAGGTCAAACCATTGAGCTATGCACGTGTTGTCGATACATACCCAGCGCTAGTATACTTAAACGCATTAGACTCCGCATTGCCAAACACATTGGGCGCCAAAAACATTTTCGCCATCGTCACTAAAACAGACTCTGCTCTCATCCTCTATCTCCCGCACTCCTCTTATTTCTCCCCCACTTCTCCTAACCTAATCGCCGCCGCCGGGACACGACGGCTGTCGACGACCTGCCCCCTCGACCAGGTACCTCACCGCCGTCGCTGGGACACATCCGCCGTCGACGACCTGCCCCCTCGACCAGGTACCTCACCGCCGCCCCCTTACCTCTCATCGCGTCGATGAGCTGCGTCGTCGCCTACTTCACTCGCCGCATCCCGCTCTATCTCATTGCCATCCGCATTTCTCTCGCCCCTTCCACCTAACACGCCCCATCCACATTGCTCTCGCTAACCCCTAAACCCTAACATCGCTGGATTTGGGTCATCGCAGACGACCTTGATGGTGAACAAAAGGAGGCACAGAAGTCAGAAAGGTCCAACCCCTAAACCCTAACCATCGCTAGATTTAGTTTAATTATTCATTCGTTGTTATCAGAGATATTGTAAATTGATTTATGTAATCATTGTGCACTGATACAGTTGTATTTGGTTCCTTACATTGTGTTATATGCAGTCACATCCATGTTTTAGTAGAGAACTTATGTTTCTAGTACTGGTAGACAAGGTTCAAGAAAGCGCGATTAGGCGTGCGATTAGGCGCGGTTAAGCGCTGAGCAGAGGGTCAACGCATCGCTTACCTACTAAGCGGGCAATTAAGCGCTGGCCCTGCTTAATCGTGCCCATTCGGCATGTTTAAGGGAGAAGAGGAGGGAGAGGAAGAGGAGGAACACCTCCGGGGTCAATCCAGCAGGCAGCAAATCGACGGATCAACGAGAGAGAGAGAGAGAGGACGGACCTACGATGGCTGCAGGCAGCAGATTGGTGAGAGAGAGGCGGAGCGGCTTCGCGGTAGAGGTGAACATCGCACGAGGGAGGAGAGGCTTCGGGAGAGGGAGCCGGAGAGCGTACGACACGGAGGAGGATAGGCTTCGGGAGAGGGAGGCGGAGAGCACAGGGCGGCGGCGCGGGGCGTGGAAGGAGGCAGCAGAGTACTAGGTCATCATGGGAGAGGGGTTTTGCGTTGAGCCTCCTGGCAGGTGGGCCTAGTGGGCTGCAGACTCATGAAGAGAGGAGGTGGGGTTAAGGGCTGCTGCAGGGTGGCCCAATATCATGTATTTTTTTTCTCTTTTTAACAAAAATGATTAAGCACGATTAATCACGCTTAAGCATTTTCACCACCATACCGCTCGCTCAGCGCTTAGTGCTTTCTTGAACCTTGCTGGTAGAAAGAGATGAGAATATCTTCACTTTTTTTGTTCATCAGCTTGTGTAAATCTACATCGCCTAATCAATGTACTAGCTAGTACTTTGAACATTGTTTAAGCCTGCATAAAGATTTCCACAACCAAACAGGGGAAACACTACAGTTATAGTGCAACCACAATTATGAACTTGCACAATCATAACCAAGCTTCATAATGACTGAATCTACACATCTTATCTATTTGCTTTTAGTCAAATCCTTCCCTGCAAATAGTAGTACCTCTTAGCTTTTAGTAAAATCCTTTACATTATCTAATACACACAGTATGCTTGTTCTTATCTATCTTGCAAGTAGTTCAACATGAGCGAACTGCTTATGAGAGAAGACGGGATAAACAAGTGGAGGAGAATATAAAGAAGATGCAAGATTTGGGTCTGAACAAATATACTTATGTTCTAAATAATTCTGTCTCACCATCTGCATCAACAAAGGGGAAACATGCAGCAAACAAGATAAATAATAGTTCAGATTCGGATTCATATGTCTCTTTCTATCTCCTTGACGATGATGATCAAGGAGATACTGATGATGACAGTGAATATTATGAGCAGCCAAAACCCCTGGCAATGAAGGTGCTCCTTCTATCTTCAAAGTAGTGGATGCCAAATAGTTGCATTGCATTTCAATGTTTTTAATCTGGTGTTTAATATATGCTCATGCTTTTAGATTCATCTTCTTTATTTCATACCTCTTAATTAATATATGGTCTTGCTTTTAAATGCACATGGCTATTTTTTTGTGGACAGTATCCTAGAAGAGGTAGAAACACAACCCTTGCTTCAAAGAAGAAGATAGACCCCAACATGGCTCCAGGCATTAGGTTCAGCAAGAGAGTGAGGGCAGGTGCACAACCAGAGGAGCAATCTTCAAAAAGGCTTCACTCTACAGAGACAGATGGCCACAATGTACAGGAACCAACAGATGGAAATGATCACATACCAAACAGCCCTACTACACCTGGACTTGCTGATCATTTCAGCAGAGCTGCAGAGGAAGCCATGGCATCTGCTGCTCATGACAGTACAGGTGATGCTGAAGGCAACAGCCGTACTACACCTGGACTTGCTGATCATTTCAGCAGAGCTGAAGAGGAAGACATGGCATCTGCTGCTCATGACAGTACAGGTGATGCTCAAGCCAATGTAGCTAGAGATGAAGAAACTGAAGGCAAGTTCTATTTTTTTCAGTCAAATAAGGCATCTCTTTTGCTGATTTGCATGAAACAAAACAATTTCATTATTCAATAAAAGCGAATTATATTTTGTAGCTCCTACACAGCGAGCACCAAGGAGACCCAGGGCAGCAACCAAGGGAAAACAACTGGACAGGATGACTAAAGTTATGCAAAGGAGACTGCCCATAGCTGTTGAGGAAGGCAAAAAAAGGCCACATGAACCTGTTCAAGCTGCCAAGTTTGCATCAGAGGCTGGCATCATTATTCGGGAAACCATGCCTATCCTAACTCGTTGGAAAGATTACAAGGACGACCAGAAATACTACAACAGCTTTGTGTCACAGCTAAATGTAAGTGCATTACTGATTCTATGGTTCACTTGTATACTGCTTAACCTGAATTGACTAACTATGGAATTGTCATATGCATAGGGGCGCTTGTCCGTTAACACTGAGGACAAGGCAACAAAGGAAGCTTGCACCGATATGCTACGCTCTGCGGTAAAAAACCAGCGTTATCGGCTCAAGCAGAAATACTTCAAATGGTGTACCTGCAAATGAGATTAGCACAACTTCTCCTGTATCTTACATGACTGATGAACAGTGGAGGGCATTAGTTGCAAAGTGGTCTGATCCAAAGAACATGGTATGGGTATCTTGTCATATATTGTTCTTTCACTATACGTTTGCAAAGGATCTTCGCATATTGAACCTATGATCTAATCTGACATGTTCATTCTCTTGTAGGAAATAAGTGAAAAGAACAAGCAGAACCGCAGTCAAGTCAAGTTTCATCAGGCTACGGGTTCTCGCTGCTATGTGGCACACTTACATGCATATGTAAGTAACTATTACCTTGTACTACTACCTGCACTTTTGCACTCAACTTCTATTGCATTTGATCTGAGCAAACTTCGCTGTGATTGTTTATCCACGAAACAGAAGCAGAAGAGAAACCGAGAAGAACCCAGCTTAGATCAGACTGAAGAACTAGATGCGGTGGACGCCTTCAAGACCTGTCATACCAGCTCCAAACGTGGCCTGAGTGAACCGGCAAGAGAAGCACTTGTAAGTTCATTTGTTTGCTTTATTTAGTGTAAGTTTTATGAGATCATATGAGGGAGGCTGGCTGTGGGTCGATGGAACGAAGGGGAGTGAGATCGATGAGTGAGATCGCCTGTCCCATCCCAGGGGAGTTCAGATCATAGTCTATTTTGTCTGCCATTTGTCTGCCATCAAATTTCTGAAATGAAAGTAAATATCATAGTCTATTTTTTGTAGGACCCGTGCACTAGAAATGTATAGGTTTTAGAGTCTTTGTTAAGCAAATCTGCTATAATTTGTAACTGTTTTCACATTATTTTTCATAGTCTATTTATAGAGTCTTTCAAATGTATAGCTTTTAATTTGCCATCAAATGTATAGCTTTTAAGCAAATCTGCTATAATTTGTAACTGCTATAATCTGCTATAATTTGCCATCAAATGTATAGCTTTTAGAGTCTGTCAGTCTATTTTTCATAGTCTTTGTTAATGCCTTGTAGGCTATAATTTGTAACTGCTATAATGTGCACTAGAAATGAAAGTCACTGTTTTCACATTATTGTCAGCATCTTGCTGTTGCTCATTAGCATTAACATGTTACTGTTTCTGTCCATGATATTTCAGTCTCATATGGAGGCTTTGAGGGCTGAACCTGTTGCTGAAGGTGAGATGCCAGCATCCAGTGTGCACCTTGTGTCGAAGGTGCTGTCCCAGAGCAGCTCACACCAATTCCTGAAAAGCGTCGGCATCAAAACATCGGCAACCTCCAAGGCATCATCATCAAATCATAGTGAGCTTCGGGAACAACTTGCAGCTGAAGCGACGGCTGCTGTTCAAGGTGAACTCGACCAGCTCAGGAAGAAATGTGAAGAAGCTGAGGAACAGCAGGCGAGGACACAAAGGGAGTTGGAGGAGTACAAGAAGATAACAGAGAAGAACAGCAAGGAGATGGAGGAGACCAATGTGCTCATCAAGAAGCTCTTGTCCTTGCATGGTAACTCTTCTTCGACATGAGGGCTGCTAGTCAGAGCTGCTGTTTTTGGCCTGTTCTTTGACATGAGGGTACCCAAAAACTCTAGTTGCTCGTGGGTGTCAACTTTTGATTATATGCTGTTATGTTTGTGCAAACTCAACTGAAATGTGAAGTCAAGTGGTGATGCTGTGAACTGAGTTTAGTGTTGTCCACTTAGTTTGTATGCACACTGGAATACTAGTTGTATTCATCTATGGAATATGGAATTGTGTGCTCATTTCTCTGTTCTAGTATATTTTGCAATTTCCAATTAAATTATTCTCTGCACATCTGTGACCAAACTGGTGGCATATAATAAAACATATGCCACGTCAGCTGCCACTGTACTAGCCACGTCAGCGTTGACGTCAGCGCTGACGTCAGCTGCCATGTCACTAGCCACGTCAGCGCTGACGTCATACGCATCAGCACCTTCCAAACGGCTGTTAATGACCAAACCACGGCTCTATCTGTGACGATACCGTACCGTCACAGAAACCAAACGGCGTTAACAACGCCGTCAGTTTGCTCGGGCAGACGACGAATTATGACGGAAAAGTGCCTTCCTCTATGACCACAACTGATCGTCATAGAATGAATTCACTTCCATGACAACGCGGCTTTCGTCACAGAATGTATACACATTGATGACGAAACTGGGTAGTCCGTCACAAAACAACAAATGTGACGCGACCCCAATGACCAAATCGAACTCGTCACAAATTCGTCACAAACCTTTATCTGTGACGATATATACACATGCAGTGACGCAATACGAACGTCATCGATGATAAGATCTCTACTAGTGACGGCGACCGTGTCCCCAGCCCTGGGGTGTGTCGCCAGGTGGCCATCTCCATCGACAACAACACCTTCGCACATCTCCTGCTACACCCTCGCGATGGAGGTCTTCGACATTGTCCTCAGAGTGCAGTGGCTTCGCACCCTGGGACCGATCCTATGGAACTTCACCGACCTCACCATGGCGTTCTGGCATAAGGAGTGTGATGTCCGCTAGTCCTGGATCAGCGGCCCCCAGCGGCAGCTCTCCATGCTGGCCGTCACTAGGGATCTCCTAACAACACTACTCGACTCCTTCGTCGACATCTTTGAGGAACCACACGGCCTGCCACCTCCTTGGCGCCATGATCATCGCATCACACCACTACCGGGTACAACACCAATTACGGTGAAACCATATCGTTACCCGCAGTTGCTGAATGTTGAGATCGAGAAGCAATGCGAGGCTATGCTGCAACAAGGCATCATCAGGGAATGTTCATCAGCGTACTCCTCTCTAGTCCTCCTGGTACGGAAGGCAGATGGGTCGTGGAGGTTCTACATCGACTACCACGTGCTCAACAGCAAGACAGTAAAGGACTCCTTTCCCATTCTAGTAGTAGACAAGTTGTTGGATGAACTCCGCAGTGCGAGGTTCTTCGCCAAGCTTGACCTCCACAGCGGATATCATCAAGTTCACATGCATCCGGACAACATCAGCAAGACGGCTTTCTGCACATACCGCGAGAAATTTGAGTTCCTCATCATGCCTTTTGGGTTGACGAATGCACCCTCCACCTTTCAGTCCTTAATGAATGACGTCCTCAAATCCTATATTCGAAAGTTTGTCCTGGTATTTTTGATGACATACTCATCTTCATTAAGACATGGGCAGAACACTTGCAGCATGTGAAACAGGTATTCCAAGTCCTTCGTGACAACAAATTGTCCCTGAAGCGCTCCAAGTGTATCTTTACGGAAGAAACAATGTCCTACTTAGGGCACATCATTTCCAAGGACGGCGTCGCCAAGGGTGGCACTCAGTAAACACTACACTTGGCAAAGAGTTTTTTAGAAAATTGTTTGATCGACAAAGATTTTTTTTATTTTTTCTAGAATTTCTTGCCTAGTGCCACTTCTAGACACTACACAAAGTTTTTCAAAAAAATTCTTCTTGCCCCAAAATTTTTATTGTGTTCCTACAGTACATGAAACTACATGTTCAATTTTGGTACATTTTTCGAAGGTTTGCTATGTTTAGTGAATTTATTTCATTTGATTTAATTTCTTCGAATAATTAAAATTCGAATGAAAAGTCATTAGAACACTGGAAAAAAAGAAGGAAAAAAATGATATTCATGTTATTGAGTATAAGTTGAGGACGTATCTAGGAACAGACCAGAAATTTCGAACATCGTCATATTCATGAAACATGACCCCGAACTTGCGGTTCAGTTGTTTTAAAACTGTATAAAAAGTAAACGAAGTCAAAAAATCATAAAATTTGTTGAGATGTCATAATATCATATATGAAGGTTGTGATAAAAAATTTGACAAGGTTTCATGAAGCTTGTCGATATGTTGTGTTTTGTCGAGTGGAGCAAACATGACCTCCTCGTCGTTCTCTCTCTTCGCTTCTCGCCTAACAAACCATATGAGATAAGCCTTATCTCGTGCTGGCTTGCATGTGTAACCAATCATGCAACGATCGCTAGCGCTTCCTCCTTCTATGTCTCTCTCACCCAGGTTATTTTGCACCGCCATAGAGGGGGTGAGTCGCCCTAGCCGCCACTGCCACGCCCCACCCGTGGGACCGCCTCCTCCAACTTCCCCTCTCTTTTTCCGTCTTTAACCCCCTCACCCCAGATTCTTTTGCACTACCATAGAGGACATCCTGCCAGGCAAGTCGCCTCAGCTACCGCCGTCGCGCCCCACCCGTGGCACTATCTTTAGCCTTCCCCTATCGACAAACGCCTCGAACCGCTGTTGAGTTCGTTTTTATGTAATTGTTGTGCATTAAAATTTTATCGAATATTTATGTATTGTTACAATACACGGGCACATGTTTTTCAGAGTTTATATTAAAGAATAAAAACAATCACTTTTAGTCATAGAATCACTTATGTCATAGAACTAATTCTCACGAAGAATCAGAATAAGATAGAACTTACCAAACCGACCCTTACATACACTGATGCTGACACATACAAACAGACACACGCACATACTGAGAGACACAAGCATGTCGACACACACATACGACCATAATATATAGGAGGCATACACACTAAAACGAACACATGACATACAGGAAATTAAACTAAGTTTAAATTGCTTATTTTCCACGAGACGAAACACGAGCACGGAAAATGGCAAGACAAGAGAGCGACACCACCAAACATGCATGCATGGGTATGCTAGTTCACATGACACTGCACGAGGGCCCGCCGCCCTGCCTGGGTTGGTGGTGGTGGCGGCCATGCTGCTGCTGCTGCGCGCGCTGGCAGTCGGCGTCGGCGTCGTCCTCGGTGCCGATGGAACAGCCAGGCTCGCACTGGTCGCCACCAGCGTCGGCGTAGGCGGTAGCATCGGCTTCATCATCAGCGTACGCGGCGGCGGCGGCGCGGTGCAGCATCAGCACGTACGCCAGCTGCGTGACGGCCAGCACCGCGGTGACCGCCTCCAGCGTGCGCATCTGCCACCCGCGCGCCGCGGCGGCGGCGGCCCGCATCTCCTTGCACGCGAGGCCGAGCGCGAGCGCGGTGGCCGCCCACGCGACGGTGCCCA
Organism: Zea mays; assembly: GCF_902167145.1. NCBI lineage: Eukaryota > Viridiplantae > Streptophyta > Magnoliopsida > Poales > Poaceae > Zea > Zea mays. Next base: position 148,023,074 of record NC_050098.1, read on the forward strand.
GCGCAGCGGCGGCCGCGAGGCCCTGCGGCCGCCACAAGGCGCGCGCGTGGAACGCCGCCGCGGCCTTGGCCGCGCTGCCGAGCACGGCCGCCAGCAGCGCGAACTGGAGGAAGTGGAGCATCGCCTCGTCGCCGGCGCTGCGCGGCGCCGCTCCTGCAGGCGTGTGCGTGTCCATGCACGTGCACGCGTCGCCTACACGCATTGAGTTGAGTATATATATAACATAGTATAATGAAAGAATCTAGTGGGTCGGAAACTGGATGCATATGCACGTATCATTTGCAAGGAGGAAGATGGCCAGACCTGCAGGTGGGTCGTAGTATTGGTGGTCGCCTATGTGGTCGACGAAGGCGTTGAGCGCCCAGCTCGCGAACCCCAACATGGAGACGTAGAGGGCGAGGTTGAACAGCAGCAGCGGACCGGCCACGTTCCTCTTCCTCAACGCCTCCAGCGACAACAACACCATTATATATTGCCCCCTCTCTCTTCTCTCAGCTGATGCTAGCTCGGTCGCCCCCAGATCCGATCCCAATATAATGCAGCCGGCCCCTGCCCTGCCCTGTGCCCTAGCTAGTTTGCTACTCTCTCTCTCTCTCCCGTACCTTGCTACACCGTACCAGAGCTCTCAAGCTAGCAGGACATGACCCTATTTCTGCAGCTGCAGGTGTGTTCTGCTCGCCGTCTGAGTCTGGCAGAGGCGAGCTTGCTCCTCCGGTACTTAAAGCCAAGGACGCGCGCGCGGCAAGCCAGCCCGCGCGCACGGCAAGGTTTCGTGTGCGTGGAGGTGCAGCGCCGGGCGTTCGAGCTGGCACGCAGCCACGCACACGCGTGCGCCGCCGCGCTGCCGTGCCGGCCTCCCTGTCACTGCTCGATCACCGATAGCCCGTGTGCGCCGCACAGTAGCGTGTCTCGTGGCAGTGGTGAGGTGAGAAGCCAAGCCGCCACCGGTTTGTCACGCGCGCGCGAGGCGAGAGAGCTGGTGGCCAGCGTGTCGGCTGGTCGGCGCGGCCGGCAGGAGCACGCTTTGCAGAAATGAGTTTGTTTTGGGGATGACAAGTACACGTCCTCGCTACTCTTGTCTGATCGCGGTCATGGCGTCTTTATCCGTGCATGCGCGCCCAACGAATCCGTCTTCGTCATGCCGTGCGCCGTCTTTGCATTGGGTCGCCACCGACCAAATTGAAGGCCCCACATGGAGGCAGCTAGCTAGGCTAGGCACCTCTTGCCTTCTGGCTTTTGTTTCCAGCTAACAATCGATACTGGAGGATGAGGCTTTCGTCTATTAATATTTGTTCTGGTTGTTTTAAAACTGATATTGGTATAAGCATTATTAGTATCGGTTTTAAATATCGAGTCCAGGATATTAGCATCGGTTGGTGTCTCCAACGGTGCAACCAATAGTAATATCAAACCTTTAGTTAGGGGCAGATCTAGAACAAAATGAGAGTGTGGACATATTTGCAAGGATGGACACCAAAATACTAGAGTATGAGCATCTAAGCAACGATGAGCAGTGAACTTTATGGTAAAAATTTAGACTCTACTACTTCCGAAGGAGAAATGAGCGGGGGCCTAAGCCCTCACTTGGACATATGTATTTCTGAATACATCAACTGGTACTAATGTGCAGAGATATCTTTAGTACTTGCTGATTCGAAACACCAATTGGTACTCAAGATCCCCTAGTTGGAGCAAAAAAACATAGACATCTTTAGTACCGGTTCTAACGAAGAATCGATACTAGAAGAGTATTTTCATCCCCTATAAATTTTGGATTTCCATCTAAATTACTTTAGTATCAGTTCTTATAAAGAGCCGGTACTAAATTAACTAGAGTTTTCTCTTTTAAATGTTGCTTTCCCCAAGTAGTCTTTCTTATTTGTAACCATTGTCTTCTTCCGACGACCGTTCGAGAGACTGCACGACGTACATCTTCCTGCATCGACTTTGTACGGCTACATTGAACAAACACACGAGATGTTTCGTGTGAATAGAGCCACTGATGCATTGAGCATCGGTCACTCCGTAGGGTATTTATACATGTTTTATTGTTGTTTACTGATTATGCGAGTAGTTATACACACATGCACATACATGTCATCACATATATCACGTTGTTTTTCTGAATTAAATTAAAACTGAAAATATCTAAAATTCTAACAGCATCAAGTAGCACCTTTGTTGATTTCCTTATTTTACTACAGGTAGTTGATTTGCTATTGGATATTGCCACAATGGCTATGAACTTTTTCTCTGGCAGATTAGTACGTTGTTTGGGAGCATGCCCTTTTGCTAGAGTTAGAATCTTCGACCATTATTGTACAACCCAAAAAATGATTTTATTGTTTTAATAAGCCACTTGCAGCAGCTATACTAAATTGGCCACATAATTTAATAAATGAACCATAGATGTATGTGAATTAGACGCTTCTCTGCACTACTACAAGGGTGAGCTAGCTACTATTTCCCCCTATTATTCAATTCCATAAACTGTGCTTTTTTGGCTAAGAATATCAAGACAATAAGTTGATTGAGATTATCTATTACTCCTTTTCAAAGAGTGGTGTTCAGTTTGAATCCCTTCATGCAGTTCAATAATGGCTGGGGAATTGGGCTTGAGAGAACTTAATCTTAATTGGGTTACTAGCGAGGGATGTACCACTTTAGGGCTTGTTCGGTTAGGAGTAGATTGAGGGGGATTGGAGGGGATTAAATTCCTTCATAGTCAAAATTGAATAGAAAGGGATTCAATCCCCCTCATTCCCCTCCGGTTTGGGTGAAACCGAACATGCCCTCAATGGGCGTTTTGGTTGATTTGATGATTTCTACCATTGCCAAAAATTGATGGTGCTGATAAGATCGGCGATCCCATAACTCTGTGTTGTGTCTTCTTCTTTTCAATAAAAAAGGGATGGCAAATGTCACTCTTTGTCGAACCCATGTTCTTTTTGCTGTTTTGATTTGATGCCCACGTGTTAAATTTAAGGTATGCATTAATGACAAATCTTTCTTGTCATCCTTTTTATAAATTCTCACCAACTGATTTAGAGTCACAATTGTATCGGGTATTGTATTCTTTCTTATGGACAGCGAGCAGGCCAAGAGTCTATATCAGAGATTTTTTTAATTCATGTCTTTGTCTTCAGTATTGGAAGTAGTATCATTGGTGGCAACGCATTATTTGCTCACTGGTGCTTACAACCTTGCATTTTGCCTATGTAAACGCTGCATATTTGACTGCAGACACCTATTGTTGAGCACAGAAAGTGACCGCGCAGACGGTCCGCTCATGCGCAGAATCAGTTAGGGTTCAGAATTTTTTGCAGGATTTGTTAGTTAAATCTGCGGGAATAACTCGGAAAATAACTTATAACGGGTACAGACATTTCCTTTATATAGATGAACGATTACGGCCGATTAAACCCCCAACAATCGATGAAATCAAATCTACTTATCGTTTTTACCTTATTGTCGGGTACCGTAATTAGGGGTACCCCCAATACTTCTTAACATGGCTGGAAAACATCCTCAAAACAGACCATAAAGACCGGTAAGCGCGGTTCAAAGTTGAAGCCTCAGGGACGCGATCTCGTCTCGCCCGAGCCCGGCCTCGGGCAAGAACAGTAGTCCCGGACGGATTCATGCCTCGCCCGAGGACCTCCTCAGGCAACGGGCGCACCCCCGGCTCGTCCGAGGCTAAGCTCGGGCAAACTTTGTCGTACAGCGACCTCGGCCAAATCGCCTTACCAACCGACCGTATCGCATGCGCATTTAATGCGGGGATCGCCTGACACCTTATCCTGACACGCGCGCCTCAGTCGGCAAGGTCGAAATGACCGCAGTCACTTCGCCCCTTTACTGATCGTTCTGACAGGAAAACAACACTATTCACCCCGTTCCGACTACTGTGCCAACCACCAGGGTAAAACTAACAACAGTAAGTCACGACCTCCCCTGAGTTCAGCCTCGGGCGCAACAGGGAGCTCCGCCTCGCTCGACCTCAGGCCTCGGCCTCAGCCTCGGCCTCGGGAGAAGGTCTCCGCCTCGCCCGACCTCGGGCCTCGGCCTCGGCCTCGGGAGGAGTCACAACCTCGCCCGACCTCAGCCTCGGCCTCAGGAGAAGTCTCCGCCTCGCCCGACCTCGGCCTCGGACCGACTACGCCACAGGGGATACATCATTACCCTACCCCTAGCTAGCTGCCTCAGGCTACGAAGGAACAAGACCGGTGTCCCATCTAGATTACTCCGGTAACAGGTAATGATGGTTCCCTACGTGCGTCCATGATGTCGGTTGTTCTCAACTCTGTACGAAAGCAAAGAAACGTCAGCAGGACCCCGGGCCGCAACGCCAGCTGCGCTTCTACAGGGCTCAAGTACTTCTCCGCCGGCCACGTTAGCACATAGCTACACCCCCATTGTACAGCTGGACCATCTCCTTGTATCTATAAAAGGGGATGTCCAGGGCCTTCTTAAAGGAGGCAGGCAGAGAAGGAGAGAAAACACAGAGAAGGCTAACTCAGACGGCTCACCTCAAGGGTGCTCTCTCTCTCTCTCGCAACGCTTGTAACCCCTACTACGAGCACCCCGGTGCAAGATAATATAAGCCTCATCCTCCCTCTTGTGTTTCATCTTGCATCAACCCATCTGGGCAGGGACACGCAGCGTCAAATTCACTGGTCGGTCAAGGGTCCTCGCGGGTCCGAAACGCCGACAGTTGGCGCGCCAGGCAGGGGTGATAGTCGCCTAAAGGGGGGGGGGTGAATAGGGCGAAACTGAAATTTACAAAAATAATCACAACTACAAGCCGGGTTAGCGTTAGTAGTAAAGAAACGAGTCCGTGAGAGAGGGCGTAAAACAAATCGCAAGCAAATAAGAGTGTGACACGAGGATTTGTTTTACCGAGGTTCGGTTCTCGCAAACCTACTCCCCGTTGAGGAGGCCACAAAGGCCGGGTCTCTTTCAACCCTTCCCTCTCTCAAACGATCCCACGGATCGAGTGAGCTTTCTCTTCTTCTCAATCAACCGGGAACAAAACTTCCCCGCAAGGGCCACCACACAATTGGTGCCTCTTGCCTTGGTTACAATTGAGTGATGATCTCAAGAACAAATGAGAAAGAAAGAAAGCGATCCAAGCGCAAGAGCTCAAAAGAACACGGCAAATCTCTCTCGCTAATCACTAAGGTTTTGTGTGGAATTGGAGAGGATTTGATCTCTTTGAATGTGTCTAGAATTGAATCCCTAGCTCTTGTAAGTGGTTGAGAAGTGGGAAAACTTGGATGGCAATGAATGTGGGGTGGTTGGGGTATTTATAGCCCCAACCACCAAACTTGACCGTTGGCTGGAGGCTTCTGCTCGATGGCGCACCGGACAGTCCGGTGCACACCGGACAGTCCGGTGCCCCTGCCACGTCATCGTTGCCGTTGGATTCTAGCCGTTGGAGCTTCTGACTTGTGGGCCCGCCTGGGTGTCCGGTGCACACCGGACATGCACTGTTTGATGTCCGGTGCACCGGTATGGGCAGCCCTGACGTCTGCGCGCGCTGCGCGCGCATTTAATGCAGCGCAGAGAGCCGTTGGCGCCGCAGGGAGCCGTTGCTCCGCTGTCACACCGGACAGTCCGGTGCACACCGGACAGTCCGGTGAATTATAGCGGAGCGGCTGCCGAGCGAACCCGAGGCTGGCGAGTTCAGGAGGTCGAGCTTCCTTGGAGCACCGGACATGTCCGGTGCACACCGGACAGTCCGGTGAATTTTAGCGCGCCGGCCTTCACGAATTCCCGAGGGCGAAGGGTTGGAGTCTGAGTCCCCTGGTGCACCGGACAGGTACTGTTCACTGTCCGGTGGCACACCGGACAGTCCGGTGCGCCAGACCAGGGGTGCCCTCGGTTGCCCCTTTGCTCCTTTATTGAATCCAAACTTGGTCTTTTTATTGGCTGAGTGTGAACCTTTTACACCTGTATAATCTATACACTTGGGCAAACTAGTTAGTCCAAAGATTTGTGTTGGGTAATTCAACCACCAAAACTATTTAGGAACTAGGTGTAAGCCTAATTCCCTTTCAATCTCCCCCTTTTTGGTGATTGATGCCAACACAAACCAAAGCAAATGTAGAAGTGCATAATTGAACTAGTTTGCATAATGTAAGTGAAAAGGTTACTTGGAATTGAGCCAATATAACTACTTACAAGATATGCAAGGAATGTTTCTTTCTTATTTAACATTTTGGACCACGTTTGCACCACTTGTTTTGTTTTTGCAAAACCTTTTGTAAATCCTTTTCATAGATCTTTTGCAAATAGTCAAAGGTAAATAAATAAGAGTTTGCAAAAGCATTTTCAAGATTTGAAATTTCCTCCCCCTGTTTCAAATGCTTTTCCTTTGACTAAACAAAACTCCCCCTAAAAAGAGATCCACCTCTTAGTGTTCAAGAGGGTTTTGATATACCATTTTTGAAATACTACTTTCTCCCCCTTTTGAACACAATAGGATACCAAATGATAAAGACTTTTGGAAAGCGCTAAGTTTTTGAATTTGGTGGTGGTGGTGCGGTCCTTTTGCTTTGGGCTCATTTCTCCCCCTTTTTGGCATGAATCGCCAAAAACGGAATCATTAGAGCCCTCGAAGGAAGTTCTTCCCCTTTGGTCATAAGTAAATGAGTTAAGATTGTACCAAAGACGAAATCCGGTCCTTTTGCGTTTGAGCTTTTACTCTCTCCCCAAAGGATGAAGTCCTTTTCCTTGATGCTCATTTCTCCCCTGAAGAAGAGAGAGTTGCTCGGAGTGATGGCGAAGCATGAGTTACGGAGTGGAAGCCTTTGTCTTCGCCGAAGACTCCAATTCCCTTTCAATATACCTATGACTTGGTTTGAAATAAACTTGAAAACACATTAGTCATAGCATATAAAAGAGAAATGATCAAAGGTATTTAAATGAGCTATGTGTGCAAGCTAGCAAAAGAAATTTCTAGAATCAAGAATATTGAGCTCATGCCTAAGTCTGGTAAAAGATTGTTCATCAAGTGGCTTGGTAAAGATATCGGCTAATTGATCTTTAGTATTAATGTAAGAAATCTCGATATCCCCCTTTTGTTGGTGATCCCTAAGAAAATGATACCGAATGGCTATGTGCTTAGTGCGGCTATGCTCGACGGGATTGTCGGCCATCTTAATTGCACTCTCATTATCACATAGCAAAGGGACTTTGGTTAATTTGTAACCGTAGTCCCGCAGGGTTTGCCTCATCCAAAGCAATTGCGCGCAACAATGTCCTGCGGCAATGTACTCGGCTTCGGCGGTGGAAAGAGCGACCGAATTTTGCTTCTTTGAAGCCCAAGACACCAAGGATCTTCCCAAGAACTGGCAAGTCCCCGATGTGCTCTTCCTATTAATTTTGCACCCCGCCCAATCGGCATCCGAATAACCAATCAAATCAAATGTGGATCCCCGAGGGTACCAAAGCCCAAACTTAGGTGTATAAGCCAAATATCTCAAGATTCGTTTTACGGCCGTAAGGTGGGATTCCTTAGGGTCGGATTGGAATCTTGCACACATGCAAACGGAAAGCATAATGTCCGGTCGAGATGCACATAAATAAAGCAATGAACCAATCATCGACCGGTATACCTTTTGATCCACGGACTTACCTCCCGTGTCGAGGTCGAGATGCCCATTAGTTCCCATGGGTGTCTTGATGGGTTTGGCATCCTTCATCCCAAACTTAGCAAGAATGTCTTGAGTGTACTTCGTTTGGCTAATGAAGGTGCCCTCTTGGAGTTGCTTGACTTGGAATCCTAGAAAATACTTCAACTCCCCCATCATCGACATCTCGAATTTCTGTGTCATGATCCTACTAAACTCTTCACATGTAGACTCGTTAGTAGACCCAAATATAATATCATCAACATAAATTTGGCATACAAACAAGTCATTTTCAAGAGTTTTAGTAAAGAGTGTAGGATCGGCCTTGCCGACTTTGAAGCCATTTGCAATAAGGAAATCTCTAAGGCATTCATACCATGCTCTTGGGGCTTGCTTGAGCCCATAAAGCGCCTTAGAGAGCCTATAGACATGATTAGGATACTCACTGTCTTCAAAGCCGGGAGGTTGCTCAACATAGACCTCTTCCTTGATTGGTCCGTTGAGGAAGGCACTTTTCACGTCCATTTGATAGAGCTTAAAGCCATGGTAAGTAGCATAGGCCAATAATATGCGAATTGACTCAAGCCTAGCTACGGGTGCATAGGTTTCACCAAAATCCAAACCTTCGACTTGTGAATACCCTTTGGCCACGAGTCGAGCTTTGTTCCTTGTCACCACACCATGCTCATCTTGCTTGTTGCGGAAGACCCATTTGGTTCCTACAACATTTTGGTTAGGACGTGGAACTAAATGCCATACCTCGTTCCTCGTGAAATTGTTGAGCTCCTCTTGCATCGCCACCACCCAATCCGAATCTTGGAGAGCTTCCTCTATCCTGTGTGGCTCAATAGAGGAAACAAAAGAGTAATGTTCACAAAAATGAGCAACCCGAGATCGTGTAGTTACCCCCTTATGAATGTCGCCGAGGATGGTGTCGACGGGGTGATCTCGTTGGATTGCTTGGTGGACTCTTGGGTGTGGCGGTCTTGGTTCTTCCTCATCCTCCTTTTCTTGATCATTTGTATCTCCCCCTTGATCATTGCTATCATCTTGAGGTGGCTCATCTTCTTGATTTTGCTCTTCATCATTTTGAGTCTCATCCTCATTTTGAGTTGGTGGAGATGCTTGCATGGAGGAGGATGGTTGATCTTGTGTACTTGGAGGCTCTTCGGATTCCTTAGGACACACATCCCCGATGGACATGTTCCTTAGCGCGATGCATGGAGCCTGTTCTTCACCTATCTCATCAAGATCAACTTGCTCTACTTGAGAGCCATTAGTTTCATCAAACACAACGTCACAAGAGACTTCAACTAGTCCAGTGGACTTGTTAAAGACCCTATATGCCCTTGTGTTTGAGTCATAACCAAGTAAAAAGCCTTCTACAGTTTTAGGAGCAAATTTTGATTTTCTACCTCTTTTAATAAGAATGAAGCATTTGCTACCAAAAACTCTAAAATATGAAATATTGGGCTTTTTACCGGTTAGGAGTTCATATGATGTCTTCTTGAGGATTCGGTGAAGATATAACCGGTTGATGGCGTAGCAGGCGGTGTTGACCGCTTCGGCCCAAAACCGGTCCGGTGTCTTGTACTCATCAAGCATGGTTCTTGCCATGTCCAATAGAGTTCGATTCTTCCTCTCCACTACACCATTTTGTTGTGGCGTGTAGGGAGAAGAGAACTCATGCTTGATGCCCTCCTCCTCAAGGAAGCTTTCAATTTGAGAGTTCTTGAACTCCGTCCCATTGTCGCTTCTTATTTTCTTGATCCTTAAGCCGAACTCATTTTGAGCCCGTCTCAAGAATCCTTTTAAAGTCTCTTGGGTTTGAGATTTTTCCTGTAAAAAGAATACCCAAGTGAAGCGAGAATAATCATCCACAATAACTAGACAGTACTTACTCCCGCCGATGCTTATGTAAGCGATCGGGCCGAATAGATCTATGTGTAGGAGCTCCAGTGGCCTGTCAGTCGTCATTATGTTTTTGTGTGGATGATGAGTGCCAACTTGCTTCCCTGCTTGACATGCGCTACAAATCCTGTCTTTCTCAAAATGAACATTGGTTAGTCCTAAAATGTGTTCTCCCTTTAGAAGCTTGTGAAGATTCTTCATTCCAACATGGGCTAGTCGGCGGTGCCAAAGCCAACCCAGGTTAGTCTTAGCAATTAAACATGTGTCGAGTCCAGCTCTTTCAAAATCTACTAAGTATAGCTGACCCTCTAACACACCCTTAAATGCTACTGAATCATCACTTCTTCTAAAGACAGTAACACCAGTATCAGTAAAAAGACAGTTGTAGCCCATTTGACATAATTGTGATACGGAAAGCAAATTGTAGTCTAATGAATCAACAAGAAAAACATTGGAAATGGAATGGTCAGGTGAAATAGCAATTTTACCCAAACCTTTGACCAACCCTTGATTTCCATCCCCAAATGTGATAGCTCGTTGGGGGTCTTTGTTTTTCTCATATGAGGAGAACATCCTTTTCTCCCCGGTCATGTGGTTTGTGCACCCGCTGTCGAGTATCCAACTTGAGCCCCCGGATGCATAAACCTACAAAACAAATTTAGTTCTTTGTTTTAGGTACCCAAACGGTTTTGGGTCCTTTAGCATTAGATACAAGAACTTTGGGTACCCAAACACAAGTCTTGGAGCCTTTGTGTTTGCCCCCAACAATTTTGGCAACTACCTTGCCAGTTTTGCTAGTCAACACATAAGATGCATCAAAAGTTTTAAATGAAATGGCATGATCATTTGATGCATTAGGAGTTTTCTTTCTAGGCAACTTGGCACGGGTTGGTTGCCTAGAGCTAGATGTCTCACCCTTATACATAAAAGCATGGTTAGGGCCAGAGTGAGACTTCCTAGAGTGAATTCTCCTAATTTTGCTCTCGGGATAACCGGCAGGGTACAAAATGTAACCCTCGTTATCCTGAGGCATGGGAGCCTTGCCCTTAACAAAATTAGACAAGTTCTTAGGAGGGGCATTAATTTTGACATTGTCTCCCCTTTGAAAGCCAATGCCGTCCTTAATGCCCGGGCGTCTCCCATTATAGAGCATGCTTCTAGCCAATTTAAATTTTTCATTTTCTAAGTCATGCTCTCTAATTTTAGCATTAAGTTGTGCTATGTGATCATTTTGTTTTTTAATTAAGGCAAGGTGATCATGGATAGCATCAACATTAATATCTCTACATCTAGTGCAAATGGACACATGCTCAATAGTAGATGTAGAGGGTTTGCAAGACTTTAATTCAATAACCTTAGCATGCAACAAATCATTCTTAGTTTTAAGGTCGGAAATGGTAGCATTGCAAACATCAAAATCCTTAGCCTTAGCAATTAATTTTTCATTCTCATTTCTAAGGCTAGCAAGAGAAATGTTCAATTTTTCAATCCTAGCAAGCAAATCATCATCATTATTTCTAGGAATTGAAACATTGCAAATATGAGAATCAACCTTAGCTAACAAATTTGCATTCTCATTCCTAAGGTTGTCTATAGTCTCATGGCAAGTACTTAGCTCACTAGACAATTTTTCACATTTTTCCATTGCTAGAGCATAAGCATTTTTAACCTTAACATGCTTCTTATTTTCCTTGATTAGGAAGTCCTCTTGGGAGTCCAAGAGATCATCCTTTTCATGGATAGCACTAATTAGCTCATTTAATTTTTCTTTTTGTTCCATGTTAAGGTTGGCAAAAAGAATACGCAAGTTATCCTCCTCATTTTTATCATCCTCATCACTAGATGTTTCATATTTAGTGGGGGACTTTGATTTTACCTTCTTTTTGCCGTCCTTGGCCATGAGGCACTTGTGGCCGACGTTGGGGAAGAGGAGGCCTTTGGTGACGGCGATGTTGGCGGCGTCCTCGTCGTCGGAGGAGTCGCTTGAGCTTTCGTCGGAGTCCCACTCCTGACAAACATGGGCATCGCCGCCCTTCTTCTTGTAGTACTTCTTCTTCTCCTTCCTCTTGCCCTTCTTGTCGTTGTCCCTGTCACTATCACTTGATAATGGACATTTAGCAATAAAGTGACCGGGCTTACCACACTTGTAGCAAACCTTCTTGGAACGGGATTTGTAGTCCTTCCCCTTCCGTTGCTTGAGGATTTGCCGGAAGCTTTTGATGATTAGGGCCATCTCCTCGTTGTCGAGCTTGGAGGCGTCAATTGGTTGTCTACTTGGTGTAGACTCCTCCTTCTTCTCCTCCGTTGCCTTGAAGGCCACGGGTTGCGTCTCGGATGTGGAAGGCTCATCAAGCTCGTTGATCTTCTTGGAGCCCTTAATCATGCATTCAAAACTAACAAAATTCCCGATGACTTCCTCGGGGGTCATTTGTGTATATCTAGGATTGCCACAAATTAATTGTACTTGAGTAGGGTTAAGGAAAATAAGGGCTCTCAGAATAACCTTAACCACTTCGTGGTCATCCCATTTTGTGCTCCCGAGGTTGCGCACTTGGTTCACCAAGGTCTTGAGCCGGTTGTACATGTCTTGTGGCTCCTCCCCTTGGCGAAGACGGAAGCGACCGAGCTCCCCCTCGATCGTTTCCCGCTTGGTAATCTTGGTGAGTTCATCACCCTCATGCGCCGTCTTGAGTAGGTCCCAAATCTCCTTGGCGTTCTTCAACCCTTGTACTTTGTTGTATTCCTCCTTGCTTAAAGAGGCAAGGAGAATGGTTGTGGCTTGAGAGTTGAAGTGCTCGATTTGGGCCACTTCGTCCGTGTCGTAGTCCTCATCCCCTACGGATGGTACCTGTACACCATACTCAACAACATCCCATAATCCTTTGTGGAGAGAGGCTAGATGAAATTGCATCAAATTACTCCACATAGCATAATCTTCACCATTAAAAGTTGGTGGTTTGCCTAATGGGACGGAAAGTAAAGGTGTATGTTTAGGAACGCGAGGGTAGCGTAGGGGGATCTTACTATACTTCTTACGCTCTTGGCGTTTAGAAGTGACGGACGCCGCGTCGGAGCCGGAGGTGGAGGTCGATGAAGTGTCGGTCTCGTAGAAGACCACCTTCCTCATCCTTTTGTGCTTGTCCCCACTCCGATGCGGCTTGTGAGAAGATTTTTCCTTCTTCTCCTTATGGTGAGAAGAGGAAGATCTTTTCTCCTTCCGCTTGGAGGATTTCTTCTTCTTCTCTCTTCTCTTGGTGCGGGACTCTTCCGATGAAGTGCTCCCTTGGCTTGTAGTGGGCTTGTCGTCGCCGGTCTCCATCTCCTTCTTGGCGTGATCTCCCGACATCACTTCGAGCGGTTAGGCTCTAATGAAGCACCGGGTTCTGATACCAATTGATAGTCGCCTAAAGGGGGGGGGGGGTGAATAGGGCGAAACTGAAATTTACAAAAATAATCACAACTACAAGCCGGGTTAGCGTTAGTAGTAAAGAAACGAGTCCGTGAGAGAGGGCGTAAAACAAATCGCAAGCAAATAAGAGTGTGACACGAGGATTTGTTTTACCGAGGTTCGGTTCTCGCAAACCTACTCCCCGTTGAGGAGGCCACAAAGGCCGGGTCTCTTTCAACCCTTCCCTCTCTCAAACGATCCCACGGATCGAGTGAGCTTTCTCTTCTTCTCAATCAACCGGGAACAAAACTTCCCCGCAAGGGCCACCACACAATTGGTGCCTCTTGCCTTGGTTACAATTGAGTGATGATCTCAAGAACAAATGAGAAAGAAAGAAAGCGATCCAAGCGCAAGAGCTCAAAAGAACACGGCAAATCTCTCTCGCTAATCACTAAGGTTTTGTGTGGAATTGGAGAGGATTTGATCTCTTTGAATGTGTCTAGAATTGAATCCCTAGCTCTTGTAAGTGGTTGAGAAGTGGGAAAACTTGGATGGCAATGAATGTGGGGTGGTTGGGGTATTTATAGCCCCAACCACCAAACTTGACCGTTGGCTGGAGGCTTCTGCTCGATGGCGCACCGGACAGTCCGGTGCACACCGGACAGTCCGGTGCCCCTGCCACGTCATCGTTGCCGTTGGATTCTAGCCGTTGGAGCTTCTGACTTGTGGGCCCGCCTGGGTGTCCGGTGCACACCGGACATGCACTGTTTGATGTCCGGTGCACCGGTATGGGCAGCCCTGACGTCTGCGCGCGCTGCGCGCGCATTTAATGCAGCGCAGAGAGCCGTTGGCGCCGCAGGGAGCCGTTGCTCCGCTGTCACACCGGACAGTCCGGTGCACACCGGACAGTCCGGTGAATTATAGCGGAGCGGCTGCCGAGCGAACCCGAGGCTGGCGAGTTCAGGAGGTCGAGCTTCCTTGGAGCACCGGACATGTCCGGTGCACACCGGACAGTCCGGTGAATTTTAGCGCGCCGGCCTTCACGAATTCCCGAGGGCGAAGGGTTGGAGTCTGAGTCCCCTGGTGCACCGGACAGGTACTGTTCACTGTCCGGTGGCACACCGGACAGTCCGGTGCACCAGACCAGGGGTGCCCTCGGTTGCCCCTTTGCTCCTTTATTGAATCCAAACTTGGTCTTTTTATTGGCTGAGTGTGAACCTTTTACACCTGTATAATCTATACACTTGGGCAAACTAGTTAGTCCAAAGATTTGTGTTGGGTAATTCAACCACCAAAACTATTTAGGAACTAGGTGTAAGCCTAATTCCCTTTCAAGGGGTCCTGCTGCGTGTTGACAAATACTTTCCCGTTGAGTTCCAGATGGAGAATCTTCAGCAGCCTCTTCAGCCCGGGACGGTACTCCGCTTCGGGAGTCTCGAGTTCATGTCCCACGACGGTAGCTACGACATGGTACTCCTCCCCTCGCAGCACGACAACAACGACGGTCGTCGGCTCGCCCGGTGGAGGTGAACTCGACGACGGCATCTCCCCGCGGCAGAAGAGGAACACCCGGGTTTGCCCCGCCACCCTCCTCGCCGGAGGAGGAGGAGACGGAGCAACCGTGGACAGGCAAGAGGCGGCACCTCGTCGGCTGTCCGACCAGAGCGAGCCGACGACGCCGGCACCCCTGCGGGGGATATGTCGGGTGTTGTCCTCGCACCTGAGACAATGATGGGTGTCTCTTCCCAGCAACGTGCGAACCCCAAGCGGACTGATGACGCCGGCACCCTTGCGAGGGACTTGTTGGACATTAGTCTCGCACCTGAGATAACAACATACTCCGTCCCCGATGCAACTTCACCACCGTCCATCAACCAGGAGGTACCGTCCGTTTCCCATCCTGTTCCTTTTAGATTCAGCTTCGATCCACCAAACGACCCTGCTTCGGTGAGCGCTTTCGCGAGGGCATATCCTGACCTTCCGGGGTACCATATGTGGTCAACTTGGGACCTGTTGACGGCCGCCTCAATCTCCGGACCTGCGGGTTCCAAGGAAGAGGACGACCCTGACTTCGGTTGGGATTTCTCCGGACTCAGTGATCCCAGTGCCATGCGAGACTTCATGTTCGCATGTGACTACTGCCTCTCCGGCTACTCTAACGATGGCCACAGCCTCGGCGACGAGGGTTACGACCCAACTCGCAAGTGTTTTCACATCGATCAGGGGGATCCCGACGAAGACGACCACCTCGGCATGCCAGGAGATGACGACGCCCCTGTGCCTGCGTCTCGCGTTGAGATCCCGCGGGAGCTAGCTGTGGTCCGAGTCCCTGCGGGGGGTCAGGACACACAGCTCGAGCAACTCCGCGAGATGCAAGCCAAGCTCGACGAAGAAACGGGGCGACTTGTGCAGCTCCGACAAAACATCAAGCAGGAGTGGGCAGGCCGAGCACTCGTCAGAGGAGCGCGTCATCGGGCCCGGGACGTCCAGCGCCGTATCATTGATGATGCCAGGGCAGGGCTGCCCCCGGCCTTCAGCGGGGCTGGCCAGAACCTAGCTGCAGCGGCGATGCTACTTCGAACAATGCCGGAGCCATCCACCACCGAGGGGCGACGTATCCAGGGTGAACTCAAGGACCTCCTAGAAAACGCCGCTGTCCGACGAGCCGAGAGCTCTACCTCCCGAGGGTGAGGAGGCCCCTCAGAGCATCATGCAGTGTCCTCTCGACGCGTGTGCGAGACCTCGGTCCACACCGAGCACACAGAAGACAGGACACCTGCCGCCCGGGATCGCCCCGACGACGAGCAACACCGCCGCGACCGTCGAGCCCGCCTCGAGGAGAAGGTGCATCGAGGCTACCACCCCAGGCGCGGGGGACACCACGATAGTGAGGAGGATCAGAGCCCCTCGCCCGAACCACCAGGTCTGCGAGTCTTCAGCCGGGCCATACGACGGGCGCCGTTCCTGGCCTGGTTCCGAGCCCCGACTACCATCACCAAGTACTCAGGGGAGACAAGGCCGGATTTGTGGCTTGTGGATTACCGGCTGGCATGCCAGTTGGGAGGGACAGACGACGACAACCTCATCATCCGCAACATCCCCCTTTTCCTCTCCGACGCTGCCTGGGCCTGGCTGGAGCATCTGCCTCCTGCGCAGATCTTCGGCTGGGACGACCTAGTCAAGGCCTTCGTGGGAAATTTCCAAGGTACGTATGTACGCCCTGGGAACTCATGGGATCTCCGAAGCTGCCGCCAGCAGCCAGGGGAATCCCTGCAAGAGTACATCCGACGTTTTCAAAGCAGCGCACCGAGTTACCTAACATCACCGACTCGGACGTCATCGGAGCCTTCCTCGCCGGCACCACATGTCGGGACCTGGTGAGCAAATTGGGACGCATGCTCGGTGAAGGTAGCAACGCCAGTCTACCTAGACTGGTCCGACAAACCCATTACCTTCGACCAAGGCGACCACCCCGACTGCGTACCAAGCCCAGGAAGGTACCCGCTTGTCATCGACCCCGTCATCGGAAACGCTAGGCTCTCCAAGGTCCTCATGGACGGAGGCAGCAGCCTCAACATCATCTACGCCGAGACCCTAGGGCTCTTAGGGATCAATCTGTCCATAATCCGGGCTGGTGCAGCACCTTTTCACGGGATTGTCCCCGATAAGCGCGTCCTACCCCTTGAGCAACTTGATTTGCCCGTCTGCTTCGGAACTCCCTCCAACTTCCGAAAGGAAACCCTCACTTTTGAGGTAGTTGGGTTCCGAGGGACCTATCACGCGGTGCTGGGAAGACCGTGCTACGCCAAGTTCATGGTCGTCCCCAACTACACGTACCTCAAGCTCAAGATGCCAGGCCCCAGGGGAACCATCACCGTCGGTTCCACATACCGCCACACTTACGAGTGCGACATGGAATGCGTGGAGTACGCCGAAGCCCTCGCCGAGTCCGAAGCCCTCATCGCCGACCTGGATTGCCTCTCCAAAGAGGCGCCCAACGCGAAGCGGCACACCGGCAACTTCGAACCAGCCGAGGCGGTTAAGTCTGTCCCTCTCGACCCCAGCAACGACGTCGGTAAGAAAGTCAGGATCGGCTCCGGGCTCGACCCCAAATGGGAAGCAGTGCTCATTGACTTTCTCCGCGCAAATGCCAAAATTTTTGCGTGGAGTCCCTCGAACATGCCCGGCATACCGAGGGATGTCGCCGAGCACTCACTGGACATTCGAGCCGGTGCCCGATCCGTGAAGCAGCCCCTCCGTCGTTTTGATGAAGAAAAGCGCAGGGCCATAGGCGAGGAGGTCCACAAGCTAATGGCTGCAGGGTTCATCAAAGAGGTATTCCATCCAGAATGGTTAGCTAACCCTGTGCTTGTAAAGAAAAAAGGTGGGAAATGGAGGATGTGCGTAGACTACACTGGGTTAAATAAAGCATGTCCAAAGGTTCCCTACCCTCTGCCTCGCATCGATCAAATTGTGGACTCCACTGCTGGGTGCGAAACCCTGTCTTTCCTTGATGCCTATTCAGGCTATCACCAAATCAAGATGAAAGAATCCGACCAGCTCGCGACTTGTTTTATCACACCTTTTGGCATGTATTGTTATACTACTATGCCATTTGGCTTGAGGAATGCAGGTGCAACATACCAAAGGTGCATGAATCACATGTTCGGAGAGCACATCGGCAGAACGGTCGAGGCTTACGTTGATGACATCGTTGTCAAAACAAAAGCCCCCGACCTCCTCTCTGACCTTGTGATAACATTCAGGTGTCTAAGAGCGAAGGGCGTAAAACTCAATCCCGAGAAGTGTGTCTTCGGAGTCCCCCGAGGGATGCTCCTAGGGTTCATCGTCTCCGAACGAGGCATCGAGGCCAACCCGGAGAAAATCGCGACCATCACCAACATGGGACCCATCAAAGATTTAAAAGGAGTACAAAGGGTCATGGGATGCCTTGCGGCTCTGAGCCGCTTCATCTTGCGCCTTGGCGAGAAAGGATTGCCCTTGTACCGCCTCTTAAGGAAGGTCAAGCGCTTCACTTGGACTCCCGAGGCCGAAGAAGCCCTCGGGAACCTTAAAGCACTCCTTACTAATGCGCCCATCTTGGTGCCCCCCGCTGCGGGAGAAGCCCTCTTGATTTACGTAGCCGCAACCACTCAGGTGGTCAGCGCCGCGGTCGTAGTCGAGAGACAAGAAGAGGGGCATGCACTGCTCATCCAGAGGTCGGTCTACTTCATCAGCGAGGTGCTATCCGAGACCAAAATCTGCTACCCGCAATTCCAGAAGCTACTGTACGCGGTGATTCTGACACGGCGAAAGCTGCGACACTACTTCGAGTCTCACCCGATGACTGTGGTGTCATCCTTCCCCCTGGGAGAGATCATCTAGTGTCGAGAGGCCTCGGGTAGGATAGCAAAATGGGCAGTGGAACTCATGGGGGAAACACTTTCATTCGCTCCTCGGAAGGCCATAAAGTCCCAAGTCTTGGCAGACTTCCTGGCTGAATGGGTCGACACCCAATTGCCGACAGCTCCAATGCAGGCCGAACTTTGGACCATGTATTTCGATGGGTCTCTTATGAAATCCGTAGTAGGAGCTGGCTTGCTCTTCATCTCACCCCTCGGGAAACATGTGCGCTACGTGATACGCCTCCATTTTTCGGCATCAAACAACGTGGCTGAATACAAGGCCTTGGTTAATGGGTTGCGCATCGCCGTCGAGCTAGGGGTTCGGCGCCTCGACGCTCGTGGCGACTCGCAGCTCGTTATTGACTAAGTCATGAAGAACTCTCACTGCCGCGATCGAAAAATGGAGGCCTACTGTGACGAAGTTCGGCGCTTGGAAGATAAGTTCTATGGACTGGAGCTCAACCATGTGGCTCGACGGTACAACGAGACTGTGGATGAGCTAGCTAAAATAGCCTCGGGACGAACAACGGTTCCCCCGAACGTCTTCTCCAGGGACATATATCAACCATCCATCAAAATCGACGACGCGCCCGAACCCGAGGAGACCTCGGCCCAGCCCGAGGTACCATCAGCCGCCGAGGGTGAGGCCCTGCGCGTCGAAGGAGAGCAGAATGGGGTTACGCCAAACCTGAACTGGCAGACCCCGTACCTGGAATATCTCCTCCGAGGAGAGCTTCCCCCCGACAAGGCCGAAGCCCGGCGACTGGCTCGGCACGCCAAGTCATTCGTTTTACTGGGCGATGAAAAAGAGTTATACCACCGCAGCCCCTCAGGCATTCTCCAACGATGCATATCCGTCGCCCAAGGACAAGAGCTATTACAAGAAATACACTCGGGGGCTTGCGGTCACCATGCAGCACCTCGAGCCCTCGTGGGAAATGCTTTCCGACAAGGTTTCTACTGGCCGACCGCGGTGGCCGACGCCACTAGAATTGTACGGTCCTGCCGAGGGTGTCAATTCTACGCGAGACAGACGCACCTGCCCGCTCAGACCCTACAGACAATACCCATCACCTGGTCGTTTGCAGTGTGGGGTCTGGACCTCGTCGGTCCCTTGCAGAAGGCACCCGGGGGCTTCACGCACCTGCTGGTCGCCATCGACAAATTCTCCAAGTGGATCGAAGTCCGACCCTTAACCAGCATCGGGTCCGAGCAGGCGGTGGCGTTCTTTACAAATATCATCTACCGCTTTGGGATCCCAAACTCCATCATCACCGACAATGGCACGCATTTCACTGGAAAAAAGTTCCTGGACTTTTGCGAAGGCCACCACATCCGTGTGGACTGGGCCGCCGTGGCTCACCCAATGACAAATGGGCAGGTGGAGCGCGCCAATGGCATGACTTTGCGGGGACTTAAACCGAGGATCTACAACAACCTCAACAAGTTCGGCAAGCGGTGGATAAAAGAGCTACCCTCGATAGTTTGGAGTCTGAGGACGACGCCGAGCCGGGCCACGGGTTTCTCGCCATTTTTCCTAGTCTATGGGGCCGAGGCCATCTTACCCACGGACTTGGAATACGGTTCCCCGAGGACAAAGGCATACGACGACCAAAACAACCAGACCAGCCGAGAGGATTCATTGGACCAGCTGGAAGAGGCTCGGGACGTAGCCTTACTACACTCGGCACGGTACCAGCAGTCTCTACGATGCTACCATGCCCGAAGGGTTCGGCCCCGAGGCTTCCAAGTCGGAGACTTGATACTTCGGCTGCGACAAGACGCCCGAGGGCGCCATAAGCTTATTCCTCCCTGGGAAGGGCCATTCATCATCGCCAAGATTTTGAAGCCCGGGACATACAAGCTAGCCAACGATCGAGGCGAAGTCTACATCAACGCTTGGAACATCCAACAGCTACGTCGCTTCTACCCTTAAGATGTTTCAAGTCGTTCATGTATCTCGCTTTCTTTCCATGTATAAATAAAGTCTAACCATCAAGGAAGGATCAGCCTTGCCTCGGCAAAGCCAGACCCTCCCTCGGGGGCTAGAAGGGGGGAACCCCGTCTGCGTCAAAATTTTCCTCGGAAAAGTTTTCTACCAAAAAGACTTTCGTGCTTTTCGACTATATCAATAACGGAATCCTAAAAACGACGAGAGGAACCTTGAACGGCAAGGCCGACCGAACCGAGGGACTCCTACGCCTCCAGGATACGGATACCTCACTCATCACCTTCCGCGAAAAGTAACTCACACTCGGATAAGCGATTCTGCTACCGAACAAGTCCTAACGCTCGAAACAAGAGGAAAGAAAACACAGCTTTATACTCTGACGCTGAAAATGTTTAGGCCTCAGCGGCCGCAAGAAACATACGCATACTTAAAACAAACTATTCCTACAGGCTCAGGTATCGGCAGGGGGAGGAGCAGCACCCTCGGCGTCGTTTCCACCCTCGGCAGAATCTGGCCCGGCCTCAGATGGCGACACAGGCGGAAGGACCTCCACCTCGAAGGAGGAAGCCAACGCCGCGCTTGGGCCCTCGACAGCCGCGTCAAGCCTTTGGACCTCGGCTAGGGCGGCCTCCTCTTCGTCGGGTAAGTAGTAGCCCTCGCTGACTCGCTCCAGATCCACGTTGTAGTGGGAAGCGAGGACGGCGAAGGCCCGCCTAACGCCGTGGTGCAGCGCCCCGTGGAGTCTGCTGCGCACGTGGCCGCCCAAGGCTCGCAGGAGACTCTGGGGGAGCTACCCGAGGGGACGTCGTCGAGGCCAAAGGCCCGGCAAAAAGCCGAGATAGCCTCGGATATGGCCATGCGGTCAGCCTCCTTCTCCTCAGCCGCCTAGGCAAGCGCCTTGCAGTTCTTGACGGACTCGTCAAGAGCCGTCTCGAGCCCTGAAGACAGCCGAACAATATTCTTCAGACACGAGGAGAAGAATGAAGCTAAAACAAAGTCACAAAGCAGGCAAAACATACCTTCGGCTCGGGCACGCTGCTGCGAGGTCATGGCTTGGGCGGACCAGGCAGACCCGACAGCCACGGCCAGGCCCTTCGCAAGGGTCCTGGCCCAAGCGGTCGCCTCGGGTCTAGAAGGGAGGGAACCCCCTCTGCGTCAAATTTTTCCTCAGAAAAGTTTTCTGCCAAAACGACTTTCGTGCCTTTCGACTATATCAATAATGGAATGCTAAAAACGAGTGAGAGAGAACTTGAACGACGAGGCCGACCGAGCAGAGGGACTCCTACGCCTCTGGGATACAGATACCTTACTCATCACCTTCCGCGAAAGGTAGCTCACACTCGGATAAGTGGTTCTGCTACCGACGAACAAGTCCTAATGCTCGAAATAAGAGGAAAGAAGCACGACTTTATACTCAAACACCCAAATGTTCAGGCCTCAGCAGCCACAAAGAACAAACACACATACTTAGGGTAACTATGGTACATAGACTTAGACGTCGGCAGCACCCTCAGCGGTTTTCCCGACCTATGGCAGATGTCTTAGTATCCCAGGTCCAGCTTGCAGGCGATTTGAAGAAAACGACTTCTTACTGTCTCCTCCTGCTTTGATCACTCGTAAACCGAAGCTTTGTTTCGTTACTTGAAACAGTTACATTTTGCTCTTAGGCAAATACCGATACATTCCCTTACAAATGAGAGTCCAGCTCCATTCCCGCATGAATGAACTACCTCCACACCAGAGGGGCTGTGAGATAACAAACTCCAAGCGGCTCGCCGGCGACCACTGCACCAGCAGCGACAACGAACTCTGCCTCGGGCGGCTAGACAGCAGCAGCGATTGCCTCAGGGCAAACGCTACTATCAAAAGGCCCTCGCCCCCGTCCCCCACACGAGGGGCGAGGACAAGCCATTAAAGCCAAAGAGCCGGAGGTCCGACCACAGGTGGCACTGACGGTCTCGTCGGTGGAGGCAACCGCTTCTGCAGGGGGAAGCCTCACCTATGGCGACCACCACCTCAGCATCAGCGAATGGCGACCGCCCCAGTGCGCACCGGCAGGTCCTCACTCCCGTCCTCGCCACAGGAGCGAGGACAAGACTATCCAAGAACACGAACACCGCCCTCGTCGCGTACGACGTGTTGTGCGACCCCCCGGTGCGGCCGGCGACGCGGGAAGGGTCGTGGACATGGCCGGCCTGCGCACGGCGCGACCGTCGCTCGTGCGGTGGACGGACAGCCATACCCCGACCAGGCAGCAGGTGGCAGTCTGCCTCCTCCGTAAGGCTGGTGAACGCCCTTCTCCCCCGGATGCTGGAGGAAGAAGCGGGTCGCCAGCCCATGCGGAAGGCAGGGCCCCAAGTCGGCTCGCCCTCCTCCCCAGCACGAATGATGAACATCCTTGAAGCTTAGGGCAAGGGAGAGGCCACGACCCGGCTCACTCTTCCCCACCACAAGGCTGGCGGTCATCATCCTGGGTGACCGCCGGCGGGGGACTGCAGCCGGGCTGCATGATGAAAGTTCTTGAAGCCGAGCGATGACTGAAGAGCGCCAACCCCCACGAGGTCGCGCTCCTCCAACAGCAGCAAGAAGAAGGCAACACAGGTGCACCCCATCTGGGGGCTCGGAAGGTGGAAAGACACGAGGAGTGCAAAGACATGGCTACTGCCCGGGGATTGATCCCTTTTTAAAGGCGGATCTCCCTACTCGCACCCCAAAGCGTCACGGGCAAAGTCTCCCCCGACGCGCTCCAGGGTTTCCACCCTACGACACGGGGGCTAGGTCCCACATGTCATACAAACTGACCCAAAACACGAGGAGGGCGGACCGCCGCACACGAAGCGTGCAAACACCCCGCGGTTAAGCGCCCTCTCATCCTCGCCGAAACCAGCGGTCGAAAAGGCGGACCGCCATGCAAGAAGCGTGCAACCGCACCGCGGTCGTACACCCTTTCAGCTTCGTTGCAACCGGCGGTCCAGCATGGAGGCCCGGGCCCACATGTCATGTAACCGGCACACCGGTTACTACGTGCAAAGAAACCGCACCACCACTTGCGCCAATGCTGCGTCTTGTCGGGACCACAGAACCAGTGCAACGACTCGAGGCAGCCCCGCGCATGCCCCAACAGTGCCAATTAAGTGCGACGGTCACAGGTCGGTCAGCCGTAGGGATAGACGTGACAGTTGGTATGACCATAAGCGGACCAGTAGTAATTGCAGCAACGAACGGAAGGAGGCAGCGGTCCAACCACCAACCAAGCCCTGGTCCCACCTCTAGGCTCGCATCCTCCCCTGAAGCGGCAGGAGAGCCTTAGAGCCCTCTCCCACAGCATAAAGACGACGCACCCGTGTTCCGTTCCTCGAACGACTCGCGCACGCGCAACAGATGTGTCACGAATCGCCTGTCCCGTCGCATTAACTCCCTGGCAGGGCACGCGACACCTCTAGCAGGCGAAGCGGGCGCCGTTTCGTCTCCGTCATGATGACCGCCTCAAAAAAGGTGCGCCACATTGTTTAAATTTATCTTTTTTCCTTTTCTCCCTCTCTCTCTCTTGCCACAGGGATCAGGAAAGGGGATATTTTGAAAGGATCCTTCTCAGCGAAGGAAACGGACCCCAAGCCCTCCTACTGATCAGGGGTTCGAGGTTGCGCCTTGCGGGGTTCGGCAACCGCCCCAGAGCACCCGGGCTCCGAGCCCTTTACTGATCAGGGGATCGAAGGCTGGCCCCTCGGAAGGGTTCGACAGCCGCCCTAGAGCATGCAGAGTCAGGGATGACCCTGGGTATGTCCGTTACATGGCCGAGGCTCGGGCTACGCTCCCGAGGTACCCTAGGACATTTCCGAGACCAGCGGGAACGATTTGTAATGGAATCCCACCGGAGGGAGGCACCGAGCCCTTGGACCCTATCAAATGGGTCCGGGTCCAGCAAATCACCTGCAGGTACTTTTGGAGCGCGCCTCTGGGCCACTAGCCGACCCTTATCGAACGGGGCTCGGGCGTCCACTCGGATCACCCGATAGCAACTCACTAGAAACAACATGTTCGGCGCCCACCGAGGGTAACATGGCGCGTTCCCCCCTCCTCCTTGCAGAAAGGCGACGAAGGGGCGTACAATAAAAAGCCGAGATAGTCCTCGATCGTCCTCTCGCTCCGTGCAGAGGCTCGAAGGCTGCTCTCGCACCAGGCTACGGCCAAATTGTCGACCACGTCAACAAACTAGCTTAAAAACTCGGAGCCTGACCATGCACCCGGGCTGCGGCCAGGCCACATAAGAGAACGACAAGGCCGACCGAGGCATCACAAAAAGAATTAAGACCTCAGAGGAGTCAAACCACTCCTCCGAGGCCTCGGGGGCTACACCCGACGGGTGCGCTCGCGCGCACCCATCGGAACAAAATATGACCGAGAAAGACTAGTCCCCTTGCAAAAAAACCGGTAGAACCTCCAAGCGAGTACCTACACTCCCTTCGAGGCTCGGGGGCTACTGTCGGGTATCGTAATTAGGGGTACCCCCAATACTCCTTAACATGGCTGGAAAACATCCTCAAAATAGACCGTAAAGACCAGTAAGCGCAGTTCAAAGTTGAAGCCTTAGGGACGCGATCTCGTCTCGCCCGAGCCCGGCCTCGGGCAAGAACAGTAGTCCCGGACGAATTCACGCCTCGCCCGAGGACCTCCTCAGGCAACGGGCGCACCCCCGGCTCGCCCGAGGCTAAGCTCGGGCAAACTTTGTCGTACAGCGACCTCGGCCAAATCGCCTTACCAACCGACCGTATCGCATGCACATTTAATGCAGGGATCGCCTGACACCTTATCCTGACATGCGCGCCTCAGTCGGCAAGGTCGAAATGACCGCAGTTACTTCGCCCCTTTACTGATCGTTCTGACAGGAAAACAGCACTATTCACCCTGTTCCGACTACTGTGCCAACCACCAGGGTAAAACTAACAACAGTAAGTCACGACCTCCCCTGAGTTCAGCCTCGGGCGCAACAGGGAGCTCCGCCTCGCCCGACCTCAGGCCTCAGCCTCAGCTTTGGCCTCGGGAGAAGGTCTCCGCCTCGCCCGACCCCAGGCCTCGACCTCAGCCTCGGCCTCGGGAGAAGGTCTCCACCTCGCTCGACCTCGGGCCTCGGCCTCAGCCTCGGCCTCGAGAGGAGTCACAACCTCGCCCGACCTCAGCCTCGGCCTCAGGAGAAGTCTCCGCCTCACCCGACCTCGGCCTCGGACCGACTACTCCATAGGGGATACATCATTACCCTACCCCTAGCTAGCTGCATCAGGCTACGAAGGAACAAGACCGGTGTTGTGGCAGAACCACCCGAATTATTCCAGCTTAAGTGCCTAAGTCACGCCTCAGGGGCCGTAACACACTTAAATCGGAATAACCCGTCAGTCCCTCAGATCTAGTCTGATAGAGCCACTTAACCAGGATCAAATTCCACAATCTCACTCGAAGGTGAGTCACAGAAGAAATACAATAAAACAGGAAACCTCAAATTAAGTACGGAGTTATTACATAAATCGGAGTTTTTGGAGTAGCAAATAAAGTTCACAAATTAAAGTGCAGCGGATAATCGATGTCGTCGGTAACGAGGAAATGGGCAAGGCCGAGCCCACTACTCCTCATGCTCCTCTCCTGCCGGAGCAACATCCCACTCGACCGTCCAACCCGGTGGCAGGGTGGTAGGCCAAGTCACACCATCAACTACATCCTGCATGGTACCTGCAAAAATGGTGCCACAAGCAAGGCTGAGTATACTAATACTCAGCTAGACTTAACCGGTGTGAGGAGTCTACTCCTCTACCTCTAGACTATGCAGCTGTTTGGCTGAGGGGTTTGGTTTGCCAAAAGCACTAGCTGTTTCTAAAATCAACTTTTAGCTTTTCAAATTCTACCATCATTGACTTAGCTAGATTTGCTCCTTCTAAGCATACATGGTAACAATCAATTAGTTCAACCAACAAGTTATCTCATAATCCACATTTCACTTCTTACTCGATGCAGTACAAGGAATCAAGCAGTCTCATTAGCTGCGAGAAGCAGACGATTCGAATCGAGTTTTAACCTTGCAAGGTAAACCTAAACACACGGCATGTCAGGGTACTCCGACCCCACACATGACAACCGTCCCCATCGATTCCCCGTTCGCGTCCAGGCCTCACCGCCTTGGCATACAATGCTCCACTGACCCCGGCTGCCGCCGTGCAGTGACCGCACTTGTACCCACCATAGCTAGCATGGGAGACCCTGTCTCAGGTCGCATGAGGGATAAAGTCCGCGCCCGGCTTCACTCAGGTACTAGGTTTACCGGTTACCATTTTTCCCGGCATGTGCTTAGTACGTTCAAAAGCTTGACTCAGGTATCCACACATTAATCCTTAATTCATTTTTCCCGTCTCATGGACAAGGCATCCTCCCTGGATCCAAGTCCATAGACCAATATATATCCCATTATCAAGATGAATACAACCAATTCCTGACCTCGCGCGAGTGCTAGAAAAATCACTCGACTTCTACCGAGATCCTGATTAGCAAGCAGCTACTCGACCTAGCATACTAGTATTCATCTCAAAAGGAATCCTAAGTTCATGCAGCTAGAGGTTTCAAGCAACTCCTACACTTAAGTGCACATTACAGTCCTACAAGCATTAAGTGTAGTAAAGTAGCATATATTAACATGGTTATGCATAAAACCGGGGCTTGCCTTCAATTGCTGGGGCTGCGGGGAGATCCTCAATAGCAGCCTCTGAAGCCTGCTCCTGGTCCTCCTCTTGGACAGGTCCTTGCTCGGGGATGAGCACGTACTCTCCGTCGGCAAGATTACAATCTAATGCATGCAATGCGTAAGATATATGCATGATACAATATGTGCTTTAGAATTTACATTTTTTAAAGATGTAGGGTCTTTTGAATTTAAACAAGTTAACCTTACTTATGTAAAACCTTTTAGTGGTATACTTGGTAAATTGGGTTAGTTTTAAAGGGATGAGGTTTATTCCTTCTTCTCTTTTCTTTTATTCTCTTTAATGTTTTGGAGTAGGTTTGAACTACAAGTTGCTTTTATAAAATTCCAAAAATTCTGCAAAAATTACAGTAGCTTGCTACTGGTGTATGATCCTCTGTCTCAAAATTTGGGGTTCAGAAAGTAAATGGTTTTCTCTGGACAAAATTACCAAATCTTAGGGCAGAAGGGGTATTTTGAACTACAACTATTATTTAACAGTGGGTAATTCTTTAAAACTTATTTTTGCTGGCTTTTAGGTGTCATAAAATGACTTGATACAAATTTCTAGTCATTAATACTTTTTAATTCTTTTCCTATGGTTTTCTTAAGGTTTCTAGCCAAAGGGGTGCTTTCTACTACCACTATGCTTGAAAAACATCAAACAACAGAGTTCTTATTTTTCTCAGCTAGTATTTTGTGCAAGAGCAATCATTCTGGAGTTTGGTTTCTTTTTGCTTAAGGGAAGGGGTGGTATGCATTATTTGAGCTAAATGGCCTTTCTCACAAATTACTAGCAAAAGGTATGGGTTCACTTCTTTTTCATGGGTTTGCATTTTTCTCTGGTGGTTTATCTCATCATGGACTTAGCTAATTTTTGGGTGCCCATTATCTCATAAAAAGGGGTTGCTTATGATTTATTGGAAAAATGCCTTATTATCATTCTGTATTTATTTTTCCTACTTAAAAAGTTAGGCTGGGGTGTTCTGTATTTTTGTAGTGGGGCTCTGGTGGTTATAAGTTCACTGGATTTTTGTTAACCACTTTGGTTATAGTTTTGCAACTCTAATAATTGATTTTCAGTCCATATAAGGCTAAACAAATCATTTTAATTTAAAACTGGTCCAAATTAATGGTCTCTGTATTTTTCCTAGGTTCTCTGTTACATAAGTAAACTAGGAAAAATAATCTTAATCACTGTTCAATAATTCCTAATGCTTTTCTGATTTTCTCTAAGTTGTGGACAAAATGGCTTTAACTGAATAACTACATCATAATCTCTAATGCTGGGGATCCTACTATTTTTAAACAATGTCTAATTAGGGTATAAGCATCTACAAATTTTCTTAAGCTCAGTACAGAAGAAAAACTAATTTTCCTTAATTAAACAAGGTTTAGGGGGTTTCTGTTTTTAATTTTAAACTCTAAAATTTAGAACAGAAAGCATATGGTTCACTATTTTTAAATGATAGATCATAATATTCCAGAGCTAGCAAAATTGGTTTGACAGCTTTTCATTAAGATTTCATCAAGTTATGGATTTTCTAAGTTCTCTGGTTATTTAAAAAGAATAACAGAATTGATAAAAGGGAAAACCACTTTGCACTGGGGTCCCTGGCGGTTTTTCTAAGTTTTCCTCGCGAATCAGTCCTTAGGTTACTATTCACATGAGTCGCTGACATTACAGAAAACCCCTCGGGTTCTACAAAACCTAACCCGAGGTCCTTCTTCTACCTCAAACAGTAGCCGCGGCGAAGAAAAGGGTGGAGGGGCTTATCGGCGGCGAGACTGTTCCGGTGAAGTGGCCGAGGATGAAGGGGAGGTCGCGGGGATCACAACGGTGTGCGGAACGTCAACGGAGATGGCCGGAGTTGGTCGGTCCACGCGCGCAGGCGGGGATGCTCGTCGGCGGCGAGGAGACCGGCCTGGTCACGGCGAGATAGTTCAATCAAATGGGTCAGGGAGGTCCACGGGATGCCAGAGAAGCTATGAGCGCAAGGAATTGGGCGGAGACTCACTGGATAGCTCGGTCCACGCGCGGCGGCGGAAGACCGAAGTCCGGTGAGGTCGATCTCGGGCCTCCGGTGAAGTCCGGTCGGGTCCGAGGGCTTAGCGAGCTTCACGGGCTACTGGCGGAGCTAGCCGAAGCACAGGTTGGGCTGGAGGGCGGCTGGAGTGGGCTGGCCACGGCGGCCGTAGCTCTGGCGGCAATGGCGGGCGGAAATACGCTCGCCGGAGCTAAGGAACGATGGCTGGCCGGTGAGGGTGAGTGCGGGGCGAAGAGAGGTGCGCCTGGGGAGGCTTTATAGGCACGGGCGGGCACGGCCGAGGGCGTGGGCGCGCGGCGGACTTGACCGGACGCCGGGGCGAGCGCGCGCGCGGGTTGGGCGAGCTCTGGCGTGCCGACCAGGGTCGAACACGTGTGCCCGTGCGTTCTGCCCAAGCTCTGGCGCGTGTGGTCGCTCGTCCGAGCCTGCTCTCGCCTTGGTCAGTGCACGAAACCTCTTCTCCTCCCTACAAGCTACCATTCTTGTGTGGAGGTCATAGGATTTTGCCTACTGGTTGCAGAGATATGGAGCCAGGAAATCTGGTCTGTCTCCCTGCCTAAACCCGAGGCAAATCCCAAGTTTTGTCGTGTCTAGGGCTCGCGTCCCAATGCCATCTTCTGGCACACGACAGAGGGGTTAGTTAGACACAAATTTGTCAATGGGGCCATCAGGATTCGAGTTAGGGATCAAGGTGAACATCCCTGATCTTTGGCTCAAGGTCTGAATTTCAGAATTCTGAAATTCAGAATTCCCAATGAGTCCCAACAAAAGAAGTTTGATTTGGGGGTTTTCTTGAATTATTTTGGCTAAGCTTTCTCAATCTTTCTTGTTGCTTATTAAATATACTTTAACTTATATAATTGGCTCAACTCAAAATTTTAAACTTTTCATTCCCTTTTGCTTATTTTCTTGAATTTTGTTCATGGGGTTCACTTAGAGTTCTTAATTAGGGTTGCACATTCTTATCTTTTCAAAGGCTCAATTGTTTTGATCATGACACATTTAAGTACATACTTGGTGAATTCTTTCTTACTTAAGTTATTTTGATGCTCATGCTTACTTTGGTTTACATAAAATGATGGTTTTTTGGTTGGGCTTTTACAAGAGAAACCCTAGGTGACACTGGGGTGTCACAGCCTTCCCCCCTTAAAGGAATCTCGTCCCGAGATTCGGGCCAGAGTCCTTCCGAGGTGAAGCGAAGGGTGAGACTGATAGGAAAAAGGGTGATGATTGTTATTATTAGGATAAACTGCTCTTCGAATGTCATTCTCTTTGCAACTTCAGAAGGAAGTCCTTTT
Organism: Zea mays; assembly: GCF_902167145.1. Classification (NCBI taxonomy): domain Eukaryota; kingdom Viridiplantae; phylum Streptophyta; class Magnoliopsida; order Poales; family Poaceae; genus Zea; species Zea mays. The sequence goes on from NC_050098.1 coordinate 148,053,430, forward strand.
AAGTTTTATCTTTATAGTTACTTCGTTCTGAATTAAGATCATATTTTTGGAAATTAGATTCGAAAGGCAGGAGGAGGGGTTGGGGGTGATTACATACCAGCTTCCTTAGGTAGGCAATCGGGGAAGTTGGATCTTAAGAATTCCTCGGTTTCCCAAGTAGCTTCCTCCTCTGAGTGATTACTCCACTGGACCTTGAACATCTTGATCGATTTAGCCCGAGTTGATCTTTCCTTGCAATCCAGAATCTTGGAGGGGTACTCTTGGTACGAGAGATCTGGCTCTATCTCCAATTCTGGCTCTGCTAGAATCTCAGTCGGCAATCGAACACACTTCTTTAGCTGAGATACATGGAATACGCTGTGAATGGCAGACATCTTTGAAGGTAACTTCAGCTTGTATGCCACGGGTCCACATGCTTCAATGATCTCATAAGGTCCAATGTAACGAGGGGCTAACTTGCCTTTGATTCCAAACCTCTGCACTCCCTTGGTGGGTGATACCTTGAGGTATACAAAACTTCCCACCTCGAACTGGAGAGGTTTCCTTCTTCTGTCATGATAGCTCTTCTGTCTGGCCTGAGCAGCTTCTAGATTCTTCCTCATCAGCTTGACCTTCCTTTCGGCTTCAGTCACCAAATCAGGTCCAAAAACTTCTCTTTCACCAGGCTGAGACCAATTGAGTGGTGTCCTACACCTTCTTCCATAGAGAGCTTCAAAAGGTGCCATCTTTAGGCTGGACTGATAACTATTGTTATAAGCAAACTCTGCCAAGGAGAGGTGCTTATCCCAGTTCTTGCCACAATCGATCGCACAAGCTCTCAGCATATCTTCCAGAATCTGGTTTACTCTTTCCGTCTGACCATCAGTCTGTGGGTGGTAAGCTGAACTCCTGATTAGCTTGGTTCCCAAAGACTCTTGCAATTGTTCCCAAAATCTGGCAACAAATTGGGCTCCTCGGTCAGAAACAATGGTCCGAGGTAATCCATGCAAACACACGATCCGGTCGATATACAATTCTGCATACTTCTGAGCCTTATCAGTGGTGTGCACAGGAAGAAAATGTGCCACTTTCGTCAATCGGTCCACAATAACCCAAATTGAATCATGATGACGGGAGGTGTTGGGCAGACCCACAATGAAATCCATGCTGATATCGTCCCACTTCCACGAAGGTACGGACAGTGGTCGCAAAGCTCCAGCGGACTTCAAGTGGCTTGCCTTAACCCTCTGACAGGTGTCACACTCTGATACATACTGGGCTATTTCCCTCTTCATTCTGGTCCACCAGTATAAAAGCTTCAAATCATGGTACATCTTGGTGCTTCCCGAATGCATAGAGAATTTGGAGAGATGAGCCTCATCCAAAATTTTCTTCTTGAGATCCCGGTCCTTAGGAATTACCAATCTGCTTTTGAACCATAACACACCCTTCTCATCCTGGCGGAAACAATTATACTTCTCAACCTTCTGATGGAGATTCTTCTTGATAATCTGCACTCCCTTATCACTGAGCTGGGCCATGATGATCTGGTCTTGCAAAGCTGGCTCAACAGAAATGTGAGACAAAGAACCAGAAGGAATCACTTCAATTTGCATCTTGCTCAACTCATCACACAAGGTGTTAACACGAGAATCCATCAGAATACAGTTGCATTGCAACTTCCGACTCAAGGCATCTGCTACCACATTAGCTTTCCCTGGGTGATAATGTACCTCCAGGTCATAATCCTTGATCAGCTCTAGCCATCTTCTCTGCCTCATGTTGAGATCAGCCTGAGTAAAAATGTACTTAAGGCTCTTATGATCAGTGAAGATGTTGCAGTGGGTTCCCATTAGGTAGTGCCTCCACATCTTTAATGCATGAACCACTGCTGCTAACTCGAGGTCATGAGTGGGATAATTTTGCTCATGAGGCCTGAGTGCTCTTGAGGCGTAAGCAATGACTCGGTTGTCTTGCATCAAGACACAACCTAGCCCGGTGCCAGAGGCATCGCAATACACGTCAAAAGGCTTGCTGCTGTCGGGTTGCGCCAAAACTGGTGCGGTGGTCAGATGCTGCCTCAACGCATGGAAGGCATCTTCGCACTTCTGACTCCACACAAACTTGACTTCTTTCTTCAGCAACTCAGTAATAGGCTTCGCAATTCGAGAGAAGTCCGGAATAAACCTTCGGTAATAACCGGCCAATCCCAGAAAACTCCGAATCTGGCGAACAGTCGTTGGTGGCTTCCAATTCATCACCTCTTGCACTTTATCAGGATCAACAGCTATTCCATCCTGAGAGATAGTGTGACCCAAGAATTTGATTTCCTTTAGCCAAAAATCACACTTGGATAGCTTGGCATAAAGGTGGTGCTCTCGCAGACGTTGAAGCACTACATGCAAATGCCCGGCATGTTCTTCTTCGCTCTTTGAGTACACCAGGATATCATCGATGAAAACCACCACGAACTTGTCCAATTCTGGCATGAAAACAGAATTCATCAGATACATGAAGTATGCTGGTGCATTTGTCAGCCCGAATGACATCACCAAGAATTCATATAGCCCATATCTGGTTGAGAATGCCGTCTTCGGAATATCACTTGCTCGTATTTTGATCTGATGGTAGCCAGAGCGAAGGTCTATTTTGGAAAACACCTTGGCTCCGACCAATTGGTCAAAGAGAACATCAATACGAGGCAAAGGATACTTGTTCTTGATAGTTACCGCATTAAGAGGGCGGTAATCTATACACAGCCTCAAGCTTTCATCCTTCTTCTTCACAAACAGTGCTGGACATCCCCAAGGCGAAGTGCTTGGGCGAATGAATCCCTTATCCAGCAACTCTTGCAATTGCTTTTTCAACTCTGCCAACTCAGCGGGTGGCATTCGGTAGGGCCTCTTGGAAATTGGGGCCGTTCCCGGTTGCAACTCGATGGCGAATTCAATATCCCGGTCCGGTGGCATTCCAGGCAATTCATCAGGAAAGACATCTGCATACTCACAGACCACTGGGATCTTCTTCAGGGGTAACTCCGTCATAGAGAAAGCACATGACTGAGAAGAACCCTGACTAGGCAGAATCAAAGTGAAATTCCCGCAGAAAGGAGAATTAACTTCCACGGTACGACTGGCTACATCAAGCACAACTTGGTGCAAGGTCATCCAATTTGCTCCTAGAATAATGTCCACATTTTCCAACCCCAACACAAGAAGAGTGGTTTTGACAATGTGGCTTCCCAGTTGAATAGGCACACTTTGGTTTAATTGATTAGTTGCAATTTTACCCCCAGGTGTGACTATCATGAATGACCCTTTTGAGTGAGAGAATGGCAGTTTGCAATTAGCACTGAACTTTTGGCTAATGAAACTATGAGATGCACCAGAATCAAACAGAATTAAAGCAGGTTGATTATAAACTGAAAAGGTACCGGTCATGATAGGAGCTCCTTCTGGCACTTCCTCTAGAGCAGTGAAGTTGAGCTTCCCTTGCCTGACTTGCACCTTCTGCTTTCTTCCCTTGTCTTGATTCGGTGCTGGCATCTGCCTCTGCTGGTTCCTGGGACAATTCTTGGCATAGTGGCCCACATTGCCACAAGTGAAACACTTGTTCCCATTGCCCTGGCGGAACTGCTGCTGCTGCGGAGGCTGATTGTTCCTTGGGGCGGGAGCTGGATAGCGGTTGGGTGCCGGCTGCTGCTGCTGCTGAGGTGGCCTGATCACCCATCTGCCTGCCTGCTGCTGAAAACCCCTGCTCTGATTGTGAGAAACAATCCGGAACCTCTGAGCCTGAGCGGATGGTGCTGCCATTGGTGCCTTCCTCTTCTTCTCTGCCCGGTGAGCAACAATGCAATCCTCCTGAGAGATGGCCATGTTGACCAACTCATTGAAGCTATTGGCCCGGACAGTGTTGAGTCGTTCCCGTAGCTTGGTATTGAGACCCCTGCGGAAGCGATCCCTCTTCTTTTCATCAGAATCAGCATGATACCCTGCATACTCGCATAAGTCGTTGAAGGCTTGCGCATACTGCAGTACCGTGCGGGTTCCTTGATTGAGGGCCAGGAATTCATTCAACTTCCGATCAAGAATGCCAGCTGGGATGTGGTGTCCTCTGAAGGCAGTCTTGAATTCCTCCCAAGATACTTCATGATCAGCGGGGAGCATAGCACGGAAGTGGTCCCACCAAGTCCGAGCTGGGCCGCGAAGCTGCTGTGCGGCGAAGCGAGCCTTGGCCTCATCAGGGCAGTCTCCCGTGAGGAGGGGAAACTTGGACTCGACGACGCGAAGCCACACGTCGGCGTCCAACGGATCCTCTGCCTTGGTGAACAAGGGCGGCTGCGTGCTCAGAAACTCCTGGTATGTTGCCATAGCCGGAGGTCGCTGATGCTGGCCTCCACCATGATGCTGTTGGTGGGGCTGGCGCTGCAAGAGCTGTCGCAGAATCTCATTCTGCTGGGCCATCAGCTCCTGCACTGTGGGAGCTGGAGGAGGTGGCGGGGGAGCTTGCTCATTCTGCCCGCGACGCTGCCTCGCTGCCATCTGAAAACAGAGATTGTCGCCAATGTTATCCCAACTCACACTTCTGAACGACAAGATATCATCTCATATGGAAGAAAAAGGCCATAATCATAATATTAGGTTCGAAAGTGAAGATAGCATGGTGACAACGATCCCACAGATATCAAAAGTTTACAGGGTTACATTAATCAGGGGAAAGTACCCATAAGCCTAGTCCAAAATGTGATACTACTAAGCTCGCATAGGTTTCTATCCGCCTAAAAATGTCAAAGCGACTGCTTAACCCTGAGCGGTGGAAGCGACACTGGATACGGGTGAAGGAGGTATCGCGGAGGTAGTCCCATTGGCACCAGGGGCTGGTCCTAGCTCCTCGGGAGCCTCTTCTCCCTCGCTTCCTACTTCATTGGCCTCCATCTCCAGGTGGTGCATGTCCAAGTGGTCATTGGCTTCCTCGAGTTCCCTCTGCACGTCGTGAAGCTGGTTCTCCAAGACATCAATAGTGTTATCTCGGATTTCCACTTGCTGCTCCAGGGTGGTAATACGCTGGCTCAGCCTTTCCACCTGCAGATCCTTCTCCACCAACTCTGTGGATAGGTCGACCACAAAATCTTCCCGACTGTCGAGAGTGAGCTTGGCAGCCTGAGCGGTGTTAGCAAGAAGTGTCATAGCATCGCTCTGAAGGGCCTGAAGGCGGTACAGCGCACTCATGCACTGAACAGTGACCCTCCCAACCAAGTCAGGATACATTGCCCACACATCCTTCACATGGCTCACGCGGTTACACCACATGGGATCATCCTTCTTTTCAGCAGGGAAGAGTCCCAAGGGGTGCATCACCATCTCCAGGGGATGGTAGCCACAGAAAGTCGTCAGAGTCTTCATGGCTGCTGCCTCAACGGTGTCGTCCGTCCTGAGTCCAATCGTCTCAGAGTCAAGAGAACGCCAACCCGGCTGAAGGGGATGAGCCTCCAAAGTTAGCCAGACCCGACAACGAGGTACCCGATGCTCCTCATACAACTGCACCGTGTACAAAGGGGGCGTAGGGTAACCGGCGGAGTTAAGCACTTCCCACAAGATGGAAGGAAAGCCATCGCGAGAAAGGAAGTCAGAACTGAAACGAGAGTCTCCTCCACTGGCGGGGGTGGGTGAATTCATCTGCGGAAGGGAATCAAGATAAAGATTATGGTGGAAGGAAAAAGAAAAAGAGAGCCCGGATGATTTTAAAGAAAAGGGGTTAGCTCAAATTTTAATTCCTCTTTGTGTTTTATAATGCATGCATGCGGAAAGAAGCGTTGCCTCTCAAAAGGGAAATAGGGTGCCTTTTTAGGGCATCCTAAAATATAAGTACTGGCCCACGGGGCCTAATTAATTAGCCACCTATTTCTCCCTCTATGCCTAAGGCCTTTCGTCCTAGGTCTAGCGGTCTAGTCCTGACGATCCGTAGCAGTTTCTAGGCAAGTTTTAGATTTTGGAAAATCGGTATTCATGGTTTATTGTCCTTCTCTGTGGTGGAATTTGCTCCGATACCAGCTGTGGCAGAACCACCCGAATTATTCCAGCTTAAGTGCCTAAGTCACGCCTCAGGGGCCGTAACACACTTAAATCGGAATAACCCGTCAGTCCCTCAGATCTAGTCTGATAGAGCCACTTAACCAGGATCAAATTCCACAATCTCACTCGAAGGTGAGTCACAGAAGAAATACAATAAAACAGGAAACCTCAAATTAAGTACGGAGTTATTACATAAATCGGAGTTTTTGGAGTAGCAAATAAAGTTCACAAATTAAAGTGCAGCGGATAATCGATGTCGTCGGTAACGAGGAAATGGGCAAGGCCGAGCCCACTACTCCTCATGCTCCTCTCCTGCCGGAGCAACATCCCACTCGACCGTCCAACCCGGTGGCAGGGTGGTAGGCCAAGTCACACCATCAACTACATCCTGCATGGTACCTGCAAAAATGGTGCCACAAGCAAGGCTGAGTATACTAATACTCAGCTAGACTTAACCGGTGTGAGGAGTCTACTCCTCTACCTCTAGACTATGCAGATGTTTGGCTGAGGGGTTTGGTTTGCCAAAAGCACTAGCTGTTTCTAAAATCAACTTTTAGCTTTTCAAATTCTACCATCATTGACTTAGCTAGATTTGCTCCTTCTAAGCATACATGGTAACAATCAATTAGTTCAACCAACAAGTTATCTCATAATCCACATTTCACTTCTTACTCGATGCAGTACAAGGAATCAAGCAGTCTCATTAGCTGCGAGAAGCAGACGATTCGAATCGAGTTTTAACCTTGCAAGGTAAACCTAAACACACGGCATGTCAGGGTACTCCGACCCCACACATGACAACCGTCCCCATCGATTCCCCGTTCGCGTCCAGGCCTCACCGCCTTGGCATACAATGCTCCACTGACCCCGGTTGCCGCCGTGCAGTGACCGCACTTGTACCCACCATAGCTAGCATGGGAGACCCTGTCTCAGGTCGCATGAGGGATAAAGTCCGCGCCCGGCTTCACTCAGGTACTAGGTTTACCGGTTACCATTTTTCCCGGCATGTGCTTAGTACGTTCAAAAGCTTGACTCAGGTATCCACACATTAATCCTTAATTTATTTTTCCCGTCTCATGGACAAGGCATCCTCCCTGGATCCAAGTCCATAGACCAATATATATCCCATTATCAAGATGAATACAACCAATTCCTGACCTCGCGCGAGTGCTAGAAAAATCACTCGACTTCTACCGAGATCCTGATTAGCAAGCAGCTACTCGACCTAGCATACTAGTATTCATCTCAAAAGGAATCCTAAGTTCATGCAGCTAGAGGTTTCAAGCAACTCCTACACTTAAGTGCACATTACAGTCCTACAAGCATTAAGTGTAGTAAAGTAGCATATATTAACATGGTTATGCATAAAACCGGGGCTTGCCTTCAATTGCTGGGGCTGCGGGGAGATCCTCAATAGCAGCCTCTGAAGCCTGCTCCTGGTCCTCCTCTTGGACAGGTCCTTGCTCGGGGATGAGCACGTACTCTCCGTCGGCAAGATTACAATCTAATGCATGCAATGCGTAAGATATATGCATGATACAATATGTGCTTTAGAATTTACAATTTTTAAAGATGTAGGGTCTTTTGAATTTAAACAAGTTAACCTTACTTATGTAAAACCTTTTAGTGGTATACTTGGTAAATTGGGTTAGTTTTAAAGGGATGAGGTTTATTCCTTCTTCTCTTTTCTTTTATTCTCTTTAATGTTTTGGAGTAGGTTTGAACTACAAGTTGCTTTTATAAAATTCCAAAAATTCTGCAAAAATTACAGTGGCTTGCTACTGGTGTATGATCCTCTGTCTCAAAATTTGGGGTTCAGAAAGTAAATGGTTTTCTCTGGACAAAATTACCAAATCTTAGGGCAGAAGGGGTATTTTGAACTACAACTATTATTTAACAGTGGGTAATTCTTTAAAACTTATTTTTGCTGGCTTTTAGGTGTCATAACATGACTTGATACAAATTTCTAGTCATTAATACTTTTTAATTCTTTTCCTATGGTTTTCTTAAGGTTTCTAGCCAAAGGGGTGCTTTCTACTACCACTATGCTTGAAAAACATCAAACAACAGAGTTCTTATTTTTCTCAGCTAGTATTTTGTGCAAGAGCAATCATTCTGGAGTTTGGTTTCTTTTTGCTTAAGGGAAGGAGTGGTATGCATTATTTGAGCTAAATGGCCTTTCTCACAAATTACTAGCAAAAGGTATGGGTTCACTTCTTTTTCATGGGTTTGCATTTTTCTCTGGTGGTTTATCTCATCATGGACTTAGCTAATTTTTGGGTGCCCATTATCTCATAAAAAGGGGTTGCTTATGATTTATTGGAAAAATGCCTTATTATCATTCTGTATTTATTTTTCCTACTTAAAAAGTTAGGCTGGGGTGTTCTGTATTTTTGTAGTGGGGCTCTGGTGGTTATAAGTTCACTGGATTTTTGTTAACCACTTTGGTTATAGTTTTGCAACTCTAATAATTGATTTTCAGTCCATATAAGGCTAAACAAATCATTTTAATTTAAAACTGGTCCAAATTAATGGTCTCTGTATTTTTCCTAGGTTCTCTGTTACATAAGTAAACTAGGAAAAATAATCTTAATCACTGTTCAATAATTCCTAATGCTTTTCTGATTTTCTCTAAGTTGTGGACAAAATGGCTTTAACTGAATAACTACATCATAATCTCTAATGCTGGGGATCCTACTATTTTTAAACAATGTCTAATTAGGGTATAAGCATCTACAAATTTTCTTAAGCTCAGTACAGAAGAAAAACTAATTTTCCTTAATTAAACAAGGTTTAGGGGGTTTCTGTTTTTAATTTTAAACTCTAAAATTTAGAACAGAAAGCATATGGTTCACTATTTTTAAATGATAGATCATAATATTCCAGAGCTAGCAAAATTGGTTTGACAGCTTTTCATTAAGATTTCATCAAGTTATGGATTTTCTAAGTTCTCTGGTTATTTAAAAAGAATAACAGAATTGATAAAAGGGAAAACCACTTTGCACTGGGGTCCCTGGCGGTTTTTCTAAGTTTTCCTCGCGAATCAGTCCTTAGGTTACTATTCACATGAGTCGCTGACATTACAGAAAACCCCTCGGGTTCTACAAAACCTAACCCGAGGTCATTCTTCTACCTCAAACAGTAGCCGCGGCGAAGAAAAGGGTGGAGGGGCTTACCGGCGGCGAGACTGTTCCGGTGAAGTGGCCGAGGATGAAGGGGAGGTCGCGGGGATCACAACGGTGTGCGGAACGTCAACGGAGATGGCCGGAGTTGGTCGGTCCACGCGCGCAGGCGGGGATGCTCGTCGGCGGCGAGGAGACCGGCCTGGTCACGGCGAGATAGTTCAATCAAATGGGTCAGGGAGGTCCACGGGATGCCAGAGAAGCTATGAGCGCAAGGAATTGGGCGGAGACTCACTGGATAGCTCGGTCCACGCGCGGCGGCGGAAGACCGAAGTCCGGTGAGGTCGATCTCGGGCCTCCGGTGAAGTCCGGTCGGGTCCGAGGGCTTGGCGAGCTTCACGGGCTACTGGCGGAGCTAGCCGAAGCACAGGTTGGGCTGGAGGGCGGCTGGAGTGGGCTGGCCACGGCGGCCGTAGCTCTGGCGGCAATGGCGGGCGGAAATACGCTCGCCAGAGCTAAGGAACGGTGGCTGGCCGGTGAGGGTGAGTGCGGGGCGAAGAGAGGTGCGCCTGGGGAGGCTTTATAGGCGCGGGCGGGCACGGCCGAGGGCGTGGGCGCGCGGCGGACTTGACCGGACGCCGGGGCGAGCGCGCGCGCGGGTTGGGCGAGCTCTGGCGTGCCGACCAGGGTCGAACACGTGTGCCCGTGCGTTCTGCCCAAGCTCTGGCGCGTGTGGTCGCTCGTCCGAGCCTGCTCTCGCCTTGGTCAGTGCACGAAACCTCTTCTCCTCCCTACAAGCTACCATTCTTGTGTGGAGGTCATAGGATTTTGCCTACTGGTTGCAGAGATATGGAGCCAGGAAATCTGGTCTGTCTCCCTGCCTAAACCCGAGGCAAATCCCAAGTTTTGTCGTGTCTAGGGCTCGCGTCCCAATGCCATCTTCTGGCACACGACAGAGGGGTTAGTTAGACACAAATTTGTCAATGGGGCCATCAGGATTCGAGTTAGGGATCAAGGTGAACATCCCTGATCTTTGGCTCAAGGTCTGAATTTCAGAATTCTGAAATTCAGAATTCCCAATGAGTCCCAACAAAAGAAGTTTGATTTGGGGGTTTTCTTGAATTATTTTGGCTAAGCTTTCTCAATCTTTCTTGTTGCTTATTAAATATACTTTAACTTATATAATTGGCTCAACTCAAAATTTTAAACTTTTCATTCCCTTTTGCTTATTTTCTTGAATTTTGTTCATGGGGTTCACTTAGAGTTCTTAATTAGGGTTGCACATTCTTATCTTTTCAAAGGCTCAATTGTTTTGATCATGACACATTTAAGTACATACTTGGTGAATTCTTTCTTACTTAAGTTATTTTGATGCTCATGCTTACTTTGGTTTACATAAAATGATGGTTTTTTGGTTGGGCTTTTACAAGAGAAACCCTAGGTGACACTGGGGTGTCACAGGTGTCCCATCTAGATAACTCCGATAACAGGTAATGATGGTTCCCTGCGTGCGTCCATGACGTCGGTTGTTCTCAACTCTCTATGAAAGCAAAGAAACGGCAGCAGTATAAATAGTCCAAAACAGCAGTATGAATACTTAAATAGTCCAAAACAGTAGTATGAATACTTGAATAGTACAAACAGCAGTACATCTCCAGCAACAATTCTATATGAAACTATGAAACTACAATTCTACAACTTACTAGACCACGACCAAGAAGGCAACACCTATATGAGATCATCATACAACTGAAGTCTGAAGTCTTAACTAAAGTCTGAAACTCTGAACCTGTAACACCCTGAATTTGGGGGTATAAAATTTCTTTGCTCATATTCACAAATTCAGGTGTTACTTCCCTTTTCTCATCCTTCCTCATTCTTTTCTTTCTTATTTCTATAGGAGAAAAGTGCTTATCTTATTTGTAATTATAGTTTAGTATGGTTAAACCCTAAGGGAATATGAAATGTTGCATCATGTCAAACCCTAAATCCTACTTTTGTTTGGTTCATAATTCTTAGAAAGTCTAATTTGAATTTGTGGTTTATTTGGATTTGAATCAAATAGAGAAAATAAAAAGAAAAGGGAAAACAAATTCCAGAATAAAAAGAAAAGGGAAAGAAGCCCACTCCCCCGCCCCCCTCAGCCTTTCGGCCCAGCTAGGCCCATCCCGCGCGCGCGCGCCTCTCCCCCCCGCTCTCTCTGCCCTGGCGGGCCCGCCCGTCAGCGCAGCCGCCTCTCGCGCGCCCGCCTCCGCTTTCCTCTCTCTCTCTGCTCGCGGGCCCGGCTTGTCAGCCCCGTCGTCCTCGCGTAACCGCCGCCCGAGCTGCGCGCGCCCGCCTTCTCCGTGCCCACGTCGCGCGTGGAGCTCGCAACCGTCCCGCCCCTGGCCACTTGAGCCCCGAGCCCCACTCGCCCTCTCCCCCTCCCCCATTTGCGCTCCAGCAGACCCCTCTTCCACCTCTCCCTCGCTGCGCGCACGCCAGAGCGCCGCCACCACGAACCCCCGCCGTCCCGAGCTCGTTTCTCGGCCGCCGTTGGAGCTCCGCCGTGTCCGTTGCCACGGTGAGCTTCGCCCCGGTGTCCGCAACCCGGGACGCGCCCCAATTCCCTCTCCCCCTCCCTATTTCTCTCTGCCCACGCTCACCCGCCGTTCCCCGTGCAGCCGCGGAGGTCCGCCACCGTCGCCCCGGGCCACCGTCGCGCCATTCCCGCCGCCGAGGAGTCCCCGGAGCCCACCTTGAGGTAAGGAACCTCTCCCGCCCCTATCGACCCGTGTATTGCCTTCTGTTGCGCTGAATTCCTCGCCGGAGTTGTTTCATGCCGCCGCCGAGCCGCTCCGCCGTGAACCGCCCCCCTCCGGTGCCTCTGCCCCGACCCAGACCCCACCAGAGGACTCCCCGTGCCCTCCCCAACCTTCCCGGCCACTCAGGTCGCCCCAGAGACCCGCCAAACGCCCGCGCCCTCGTCTCCGGCGAGTCCTCCGCCGCGGGGACGAGCGCCGCCGCCCCAGCTAGCCGTAGGAGAAGCCCAGGCCGGCCACCCGATCCCCACCGTCCGTCCCAGATCAGACGACCCTGTTTTAATTAGGCCAAGCCTAATCCTGGCCGTCCGCCGGAGATCCAGCGGCCCAGGCCCGCTTCCCCCTCACCCTGTCTCCCTGCCGTTTGGGCCCCGCCTGTCAGCCCGCCCGCGCGCTCGCTCTGCCCGCCGGCCCCGCCTGTCAGCCCGCTCGCGCGCTCGCTCTGCCCGCCGGCCCCGCCTGTCAGCCGGCCCCGCCTGTCAGCCTGCCCGCGCCCCGCGCTGCCCGCCCGGTCCCGCCTGTCAGCCGCCCAGGCCGCCGCGCGCTCGCGCGCCCGCCCGCAGGATCTAATCCTGGCCGTTCGCTTTAGATCTGACGGCCGTAGTAGCCCGATACCCCTTCGCCCGCGCGTTTTCTTAAAGAGACCCCCGGTTTTCTGGAATTTGAACCCGCCGTCCCTGGTTTCTCGCAGTTAGGTCCCTGGACCTTTTATTTAATTCAAAATAGGTACTTAGGGTATATTTTTAATCCCCAAACTTGTAAAATTCATAACTTTGTCATATGAACTCCAAATGAGGTGCTTCAAATTGCAAAATGCTCATGATGTTTTTGTCTATCTATTTAAACAATGTTTCCCTGCTGTTTCCATGTACCAATTAATAGTTAATCACCAGGATAGGATTAAGGCTATTGGAACCCTATTTGAGATAATTAGAAATTGGTAGACTTTAATAAAAGTTGGATTACTTAAGTTTATGGACTTAAACACCTAAGTTTAGGAACTTAAAACCAGGTAATGATTTAATCCCACCACTGACTTAAACCTGATCAGTGGATAATGAATCACTTTGTATAGTCCTCTACCCCAGACCTAGGGAGCACCAGAGTACCTATCTCTTTTCTAGTATGAACTTGTGATCTCTCTGCTGCATATGTTTGGTATGTTGCTTTTTGTTTGTTGTCTTCCCAAGTGCATAGTGTGAATGATTACTTTACGTAGACAACGAGCAGTCTGTGTTTCCCGAGGAGGTTGCAGAGGAAATCCCTGATCAGCAGTTTGGTGAAGGCAAGTGTCCTCTGTCCCATTATGTCCTATTCATTTATAACTTACTACCCTGCATTACTTACTTGAAACCTAAGGATTGACTAGCTTTACACTTTACTTTGTCCTTGATGACCTACTGGGTTGTTATGGTTAGCACTCTGCTTTTGCCTTAACTTAATCAATGAACATGATGTGACTATTTATGATACTGTTATCCTGATGATGTTGATGATCTTGTGATACTCTAGGGGGCTCAGGCTGTTTCCTGAGTACCTCTCCGTAAGGACTGGTTCGTTGAGAGACCACCCGGGATAACAGTGCAACCATGAGGGTGAAATGGGATGCCCTTAGCTGATTAATTGGATGAACTAGAGGTGTAGTTGCCTAGCCGTCGTGCCGTCAATGGGGTCCAGGCATAGTGCTTGCTCTGCCGAGGCTGAGTGCCGAGGTTCTTTCGTTTTGCTCTTTGTTAGTCACTCTCCTGCGGGGAGGGGTACTGTGTTTATCAAACTGGAGAAACCTAACGGGCAGCTATGATCTCTAGGGAATCTTTGTAAAAGCTACGTAGTGATGCCCTGCCGGACCACCTAGGTAGTGGTCAATGGGGATTAGCTCTCCCCGGGTAGAAAGGGAATCATGACTCATGGGTAAAGTGTGCAACCTCTGCAGAGGGTAGTGAAACTGGTATATCAGCCGTGCTCACGGTTAAGAGCAGCCTTGGGATCCTCTTTGATTAGAGATACAGATGGTTCGAGATACAAGGATTATGTTATGGTTTTGGTCCGACTATGATGATGTTGTTCCTCGATGAGGAAATGGTTTACGGGTTGGTTAACGCTAAAATCTGGCTTCTACTAATGATAAATACCTGACCAACTAAAAGCAACTGCTTGAGCCTAACCCCTCATAAAGCTAGTCCACTTCAGCCAAACGGGACATTTGCTGAGTACGTTGATGTGTACTCATCCTTGCTTTACCACAAAACACCAGGTTGTCCGCATTGTAACCACTGCTCAGGAGAAGGCGAAGCCGTGGAAGGAGACTTCCAGGAGTTCCAAGACTACGACGAATTCTAAGTGTGGGTTGGCGGCAACCCCCAGTCAGCTGCCTGTGAAGGCCTTATCTTTACTGCGTTTCGCTAGCACTTTGATTTACTTGTTAAGACAATGACTATGTGGATGTATATGACTCTATGATGTAATAAGTACTCTTTTATGTTATTATTCGAGCATTGTGTGATGATGTTCATTTATGTAATCGCTGTGTACGTGAGTTCTGATCCTGGCACGTACATAGTTCGCATTCGGTTTGCCTTCCAAAACCGGGTGTGACAGAACCTTAGTAATTAACGTGACTGGTCGCTAACCAGACGACTAATCGCTACATATCACCGACTACTCGGACGATATGGACGATCGGATCACCTAATCGAATTGAACCCCCTTATCGAGCACTAAGTACCGATCAGCCCGACTAATCGCGACTAATCGCGATTAGTCGGACGATATGAAAACAATGATCTCTTCTATTTCACTTCAAGTCCCCAACGTAAGTAAACCCGATGATATCCAATCTATTAAACAATATGTAGATCATAAGCAGAATCAAATGAAACAACAGATTGGAGGGTTAGAAGAATCAATTATAAAATTAACACGTTCGTTGGAGAAGTCCGTTGCTCCTAGTTTCTCATCATATGAAACTAATAATAGGATATCTATGTCTAATATATCGACAACAAATGGGGATTCACAACCCCAACCATTATATGGTAATGCCGATGAACTCATATCCAGGGCAAATACCACCACCGTCGTCCCTGCTTGGCAGATCGGTGCCCCTAGACATGGTCGGACCGTCCGAGCTTTTGCCCGGACCGTCTGGCCCTTACGTGGACTGTCAGGCTTTCCCTGCTAGATAGTCTGGGTCTGCACCACGACCACCGCGTGGCACCCCAATAGCAGCGAACACGACCGGGTAATTCAGATTTACCACTGGATAGACCGGATATGCATACGTAGAGCCCACTGTTGCGCACTTTGCACCAAATTATTACACATCACAGCAGTAGTACGTTCCGCCCCCTACATATTTAAACCATAGCGCACTATATGATCACAGGCCGATCAATATTATCGATCGGTCATGGCAAGAAGGTCGGCATAGCAACGCTCGACCAAATGTGCCTCACAGCCCAAGGTCTGGTGGTCTTCCACCGAACGCAATGGAGAAAATTAGGGAAGAGATGACTGAATTATTTCAAGATAGGCTCGGAGTTAGTGTAGCTAGAGTGGGGCAATCATATCAAAAGCCATATGATCACCGGTTTGACACTATCCCATATCCACAAGGGGCAAGGATACCGGAGTTTTCTAAGTTTTCTGGTGAAAATGGGAGAAGCACACACGAACATATAGGCCAGTTCCTAGCACACATAGGCGAATTGGCCGATGGCAAAGCATTTCGTGTTCGTTTATTTTCTTTATACCGCTTTTGCATGGTACACCGCCCTACCTCCTAATTCCATTAATTACTAGAATGATTTAGAGTAAATTTCATAAACATTTCTTTTTTGGGGAATATGAATTAGGGCTAACTGATTTAGCTTCATTCCGATAGGGACGCGAAGAATCGATTAATGACTATATCCAGATGTTCTGGGACACTAAAAATCAATGCTTTCGGATCCATGTCATAGATAAAGAGCTAGCAGGGCTGGCTTTTAATGGGTTGCTATCCTACTTAAGAGACAAATTAGATGGGACCCAGTTCTTCTCAATAGCTTAGCTACATCGGGCTTTGGCCTGTGAAAACCAATTTAAAGAGACATAAAAATCGGTCGTCGTACTATACATCTAGTATAGCATGATAGTTCAGATGATGAATCTGTAGATGTATATATCGCTGAGTTTATTTGGCCAACAAAGGCCAAATCTTCTACATGTTCTTCTTTACAGCCGGTCAAGAGATTAAATTTACCTTTAATGTTGCCAAATGTGATAGAATATTTGATGAGCTACTAAAAATGGCAACATTAAATTACTCATACTATTCCTCCTATGGATGAATTAAAGAGACATGCTTATTGTAAGTGGCATAATTCTTTTTCCCATGCCACCAATAATTGTAATGTTTTTCATCAACAAATACAATCGGCCATAAATGAGGACCAGTTGGCTTTTTAGGAGATGCAAGTGGACACACAACCATTTCATGTCAATACAATAGAACCCACAAACAAAAAGGTCTTGGTTCGGCCCAAAGTGGCCGATAAAGGCAAAGACAAAAACATCATCATTGGCGATCCTCGCACGTCAAATATATCACAAGAAGAGATTGCTCGGAAAGCTTCGGACAGAAAGACTAATAGGTCCAGAGGCACTGGGGGCAGGCTCAACCGAGCAGCCGAGCAAAACTCCTTGACTCTAGCATCGCGGACTGTCTGGCACCTACGCGTGGACGATCCAGTGCTCATGCTGACGGTCCGGCGGACTCAGCCGGACAGTCCGCCAATGGCCATAGGTGTCAACCTCCATAGAAAGCAAGGAAAGAGACGCAATGGTAAAGCAAACATAACGTACATGGTCGGCTGATAAAAGCTGGCCCTACTTTCGATCAATTGCTTGCCAAATATGCTGGCAAGAAGGTCGTTCCACGCGATCGGTCAATAAAGGAACCCCAGTCACCCGCTAAAACAAAATGGCCCGAAAGGCGACGCGACAAGCATCGTCTATTTATCCTGTGATGCCAGGATGCTTTCCACCCGCCTACTCATCGTCGATATATTGTCATGTTCAAATATGGAATGGTATGATGATGAACCCATGGTACATGCATAGTTCCTTTGTCTATTCAGGCTGGGGGCACCTCCATTCTATTCCTTTTGATCCATTGATCAAATGGTCATGGCCGAGAAAGATGCAATCCGAAACGACCTTTATGCATTGGGGCTCTATTGAATGGTTGCCATATTGGATTGAAAAGCCGGTGACTTGCATCAGGCTTAGTTCATATGCTTTTGGTTCGTCAACCTCCACCAAAAGGCAGGGGGCATATGTTGAGCATAGAAAGTGACCGCGCGGATGGTCCAACCCTAAGGCCGGATGGACTGCGGTGGTGGCGCGGACAATCCGCGTGTGCGCAGAATCAGTTAGGATTCCGAGTTTTTTGTGAGATTTGTTAGCTAAATCTGCGGGATTAACTCGGGAAACGACTTGTAACGGGTCCAGACCTCCCCCCCTTTATATAGATGAAGGGCTACATCTGATTAAACCACCCACAATCGATCAAATCAAATCTACTTATTGTTTTTACCTTATGCATTAGGAGTAGCTCTAGTTTAGCCTCCCTCTACCTCAAATCTTCACCTCTCTTCGACTCTACGTCGACTAGAGACATCTTTGATGGCCTACCGATGCCAAGACACACCCTAGGATCTCTCCTCCTCGATGGGGTCCCTCCCGAGAGGCGAAATCTAGGTCTGCTGTGAAGAAGAAGAAGATCCTCTGCGCCATCGCGAACCGTCCGAGCCCCAGGCGTGGACCGTCTGAACGTACGCAGAGGAGGAGTCGTTCCTACGCTAGGTCATAGACCGTCCGGCCATGTGCCGTGGACCATCCGCGTCTCCGCAGAGAGCACTGTCAGACGGTCCTTTCTAGTGTTTGGCGCCCAGATCGGAGTCAACTCGTATGTCAAATGTGTGACGATGCCATGGCTTCTTGTGGGTTGCTTGTTCCCTCAGTGCATGAACCGCGCATACCTGCAGCTTAGGCATCATTTTCCATGCAAAGTATGTAGTATCCATCACTCTTACAAACTCGTGTGTAAAGTTTTTGCAGCATGTTGGATTGATGGATAGCTTATTGCTATGTTGCTTTTGGTTTGGCTTATTGACATGCCTAGATCTTAGACCTCGTTTGGTTCCTTTAGTCAACTAACAACTTTAGTGACTAAAGTTTAGTCACCAAAATATCATGTTTAGTTTCAGCTGCTAAATCTGACTAAAGAACATTAATTACTATGCATAAAGACTGTACTACCCTTATTTAATAGAGTGCAGGGAAGAGGAGGGAGGACACATGTAGTAAAAATTTCACTTTAGTGACTTTTAGTCACCCCTTATAACTAAAGGACTAAACTTTAGTTAGAATATTTTAGTCACCCTATTTTGTTCTTTAGTGACTAAAATTTAGCTTCTCCGAACCAAACAAGGTCTTAGTTCTACTCCGAAGCCATAAGTTCAATATAGTAGCATTGAAATGCAACGTTGAACAGTAAACATTGCTGCAACAAATGATGTGTATATATGATGTCGTTTTTTTAGTAAACCACGTAGTATTATTCAGTGTGTATATATATATATATATATATGTATGCAGTGAAAGATATAGCTTTATGCATCAATGCAATCAACTATTTTTCCTCAGAAAGATGCATATATATCAAAGTTAGCAGGTAAGCAGCTTAGCTTGTTCATGGAGCATTTTGAGAGGTTGCATAATTATTCTAGTTTTTTTATGCCTGCGGTTTGGATCCATAACTTGGGAGGGTGTAGGCCGAATTTTTTACATTTTAGCCCCTTTTTTAGAAAAAAAATCACGTTTAGACCCTAAAAAATTTTAATACCAATTTTGGACCCTTTGCTCGGCGCCATAGCCTATGGCGCCGAGGTACGTGCTACGCTGGCACACCTGGACGCCGTGGCACCGAGCTCGGCGCCACAGATCTTGGCGCCGAGCTCGCTTGTGTTTTAATAGATTTATTGGAAAGCTGTAAGCACAAAGCTTGTGTAGCCTAGTTGGTAGAGCACAAGGTTCTTCACCTTGTGGTCTTTGGGTTCAAATCCCATAGTTTTCATTTCAATATTTTTGTCTTTATTATTGATTTGTTTTTTGTTTATGTCGCTGATGTGTCCATACAAATTTAGTTTTGGGTACCATGATCCTCGTTTTTTTTGGTAAATTTATTTTTGGGTACCATGATCCTCTCGATGTTTTTTTGGGTAAATTCATCTATGCCGGATTCTTGATCTTGTCTGCTTGTCAATCTGCAGAAAGCTGAAACACATCCAGTTGCTGGGACCAGTTCCGGCATGGATTCATCCTTCGAAGCTGCTATTGTTTGTTACGGTGATGACCATCAGATTGCCGCACACAAGGCTGCTATGGTGGCCATCGTCAACCATCCACCACCACCAGGCACCAGCCCTGCTGCCGTCGATCAAACAATCCTGTGCTTTATTTTTTTTCTTCTCTCTTCCATTCCTTTCCTAGGTGCTGTTGTACAAATTTTGTGGGAGACGAGAGTTTAAACAGGCTGTTGTAAGAGTGTGCTTATACTGCTCGCGTTTTAATTTATCAAAAAAAACGAGGATTATGGTACCCAAAAATAAATTTGTATGGACACATCAGCAACATAAAAAAAAACAAATCAATAAGACAAAAATATTGAAATGCAAACTATGGGGACCTCTAGGTGAAAAGACTTATGCTCTCCCAACTGAGCTAGACAAACTTTGTGCTTATAGCTTTCCAACAAATCTGTTAAAACACAACCGAGCTCGGCGCCAAGATCTGTGGCGCCGAGCTGTGTTACCTCGGCGCCATAGCCTATGGCGCCGAGCAAAAGGTCCAAAATTGCTATTAAAATTTTTTAGGGTCTAAACATAATTTTTTTTCCTAAAAAAGGGCTAAAATATAAAAAATTCGGGGGTGTAGGCGTGTAGCTCGCTTTCGCATTGCCGGTGCTTGCAGGGTCTGTTAACTTTAGGACTTGTGCAGGTCAAAAACTTATTAGGGTTGTGGTATATTACATGTGCAAACTTAAATTACCAAGAGTATTTTATTTATTTTTGTTTCGGTCTTGGTTGTTTTTTATATTCAGATCTTAGTCGTGTGGTTTTTTAGTACAGTTTACATTAAGGCCCCGTTTGTTTTCTTTCATTTTGAGGAATTAAAATCTTACTAATGAAATATGTTATTTTTTTAGAATATGACATTTCACCACTTTCCAAAGTTATCATATAAGATTATATCAAATTTATGGGGTGAGAGATGAAATTGATTTTATAGATTTACATGTTATTTTTCTGATGTACAACTTATAGCACACTCTTCTACTTACTTCACTATAAAATAAATGCAGTATATAACTATCTCTCTCATATGATTTATGATAATATACAAATATATTACATATATAAATATATAAACTTAATTAGTTTTATCTAAATTATAATTATTAAAATGGAATTCAATTACAACGAAATAAACTGGGTCTAAAAGAAATCTGAATTACAACTTGTGTATTTTTTTAAAAAAAATCTTGTGGTAAAACTGCTGTCGCGTCTTTCGTTTTACATTACATAAGAAAACCTCCTTTTCGATTATGGCTTCTTCCTCGCTACCCAAATTCTTCAGCTCCTCTCTAGCTAGGCTCGCCACAAAACTTAATTAGTAGTACATGAACATGACATGGATCGGATGCGTCAATGATGATTTGGATCGGGTGCGTCAATGCTAGTGTCGTTCCGATAGGGGTATGTCCGGTTTTTAGGGACTAATTTTTAATCTCTACACTTTATTTTATTTTAGTACCTAAATTATCAAATACGAAAACTAAAACTTTATTTTTGTTTCTGTATTTGGAAATTTAGGAACTAAAAACAAAATAAAATAAAATATAGAAACTAAAAATTAGTCCCTAAAAATTATACAAAAGCTACCACAAACGGCCATGAGCTATATAATATAATGTGAAAAAGTTGTACGCTGTTTGACAGAGATCTTCTGTTGATTAAGCTTTTCAACCTGTTTTTGTTTCTAAAAAAAACTAAAAACATGAAAAACAACAACTGTTTTAGGTCAAAATTGTTTTTTTCTCTAGTACAAAATCTACTATATATACTGTTGGGGTCTGCTTCGTAGCCGAAGGTCCTGTAAGAAGAAACACCTTCGGAAGATCAGCATGAAAATAATGCTGAAGCTATCTTACAGGGAACTTCGGCATAACGTCGTGCCTAAGACGAAGGGTTAAAGATGAAAAGACAGATTGACCCATGATAGTTTGTGCCATGAATGTAATCAATTGTAAAGGGTATAAATGTAATTTCACACCGGCTGCGCCATGTGCCTATAAATAGATGAACAGTACCTCCGTACTGTTCACGCTGATTTGTACTCACTCGTGCATTACGCTTGTACTCACTACACGACGGTTCACTTACAGCGACCTGCGGTTGGTTGTTAAAACGACCTTCAGCGACCTACGGTTGGTCGCTAAAAACATTTAGCGACCCATAAGGATGGTCGCTGTAAGTGCCGTCGCTAAAGGCTTTAGCGACCGACATCTTTTTAGCGACCGACCGTCCATTGCTAATATTGTATATTTAGCGACCAACCGTGGGTTGTTGTACTATAGATTTAGCAACCAATCGTGAGTCGTTATACTATACATTTAGCAACCAACAGAAAGTTGCCCCTAGTTATAGTCGTTAATAATGATAATATACCATTAATTAGTGTTGGGGGCCTTCGTCCTCCGAAGGTCCTCAAAAACATGATTTGACAATGTTTTCCGAGTGGATTATGTGAACAGGTATTTTCGGATCCAGAATTATGAATATGGAGCACGGCCAGGACGAAGCCTGAACCAGACGAAGGTCGAGTGTAGCCGAAGCTGTGCGCAGGGAAGCTTCGGCGCGATGGCAGAAGGGGGAACCGACTTAAAGATGAAAAGACTTCGGGGGCCTCGACAGATTTCCATAAGCCGTTAACAAATGTAATGGACATGGATGTAATTTTACGTGGGCTGCGTCCCGCGTCTATAAATAGATGAACAGTACTCCTGTACTGTTCACGCTGACCTGGCATTGGCTTTTGCATCACGCTTGTACTTTTTACCTTCTCTCAGGACCAAAGGTACATTTGTAATTTAAAATCATTTCTATTTCTCCATGTTAATAAAATAGAAATGATTTTATGTTGATGTTTGTATTTCATGCTTTATATGAATCCTTCGGCATTACTTATTATATTCCCGAAGGTATGTCTATGATAACCTTCGTCCTAAATCATTATTTCCCGAAGGGACATAATGTTTCGAAGGACGAAGGACCTTAATGTGTAACACTTTTTATGTTGCCTTGTTCTTAATTCAAAGCATTTGAGAACAAGTCACCAACATTGGCGCCCACCTCCGGTGAACTCACTTCCACTTCGAGTCTTCGTGAACACCTTCGGAAGCTATAGACCTTCGCTATGGCGCCGAAGAAAGCTTCAGCGGCTGGGGCTGCAGCACTACAACCGCTGGACCACAACCAGGAGACCGTCTCTCTTCGGGAGGCCAGAAGCCAGAAGAGAAAAGCTGTTAGCCCGACGCTTGAGGAAGAAGAGCTAGACCAAGAAATCAGAGAGATGGAGATGCTACATCAACAAGTGCAGAGGAAGAAGGAGAAGATGGCCCGCCTAGCTGAGTTGCAAAGGCAAATTGACGAAGCTTCTGAGGAAGTTCGCCATCTCACTCACGATGAGCAGAACAGAAGGCCTCATCAGAAAGACCTCCATCAGGAGGGCTTCGTCAACGAAGACGACTGGTATGATAATTTCCATCAGGGAAATTTTGTTTTTGATGATGCTTCTCCTCTGTCTGCTGAGCTGCAGGCTACACCTTGGCCTCCATCCTATAAGCCACCCCAGCTCCCCATGTTTGACGGCCACTCCGACCCGAAGCAATTCTTGATGAGCTACGAAGCAACAGTGTCTTCGTACGGGGGCAACGCTGCAATCATGGCGAAGTCTTTCGTCATGGCCGTCAGGAATGTTGCTCAGACCTGGTATTCCTCCCTTCGGCCAGGAACAATCACTTCATGGCAGAAGCTGAAGGATATGTTACTGACCAGCTTTCAAGGATTTCAAACGAAGCCGGTTACAGCTCAAGCCCTCTTCCAGTGTATTCAGGATCACGAAGAATACCTTCAGGCGTATGTCCGAAGGTTCTTACGATTGAGGGCGCAGGCACCAACGGTGCCCAATGAAATCGTTATCGAAGCCATGATCAAGGGGCTCCGTCCTGGACCTGCAGCTCAATACTTTGCTCGGAAGCCTCCTCAGACCTTGGAGAAATTGCTCCAAAAGATGGATGAGTACATTCGTGCTGACAATGACTTTCGCCAAAGAAGGGAGGAGGCCTTCAGATTTTCTGAGATGACCAGGGGCTTCGGAGGAAGATACTACCCGAGGCATGTCCGTTCCATTCACAACACTCAGAATGATGATAAGGGGAGTCAGCAAAACAGGCCGCAGTGCTCCTCACAGGCTTCGGGGCAACAACAAACTTTCTTTCGGCCACCAGCTCCAAGAGGCAGAGGCGCCAGGGGCTTCGGCGGAAGATTCGGAGATCAGCCAAGGAGACTGTTTTGCCTATTCTGTGGAGAGGGCAAGGGCCACACCACTAGGACGTGCCATGTTACAATCCAGAAGCAAAAGGAACTAGCCGAAGCTGCATCTCAACAAGCTCAGTCGAAGCAGGTTATGCATACTGCTTCGTTTCATCCGCCTTATGTCCCACAATACATAGACAACCACCCTGCGGCTTCTGTAGCTTCGGCAAGTCAACCTCAAGCTTCCTGGCAGCAGCTTCCGCCTCCACCTCCATTGCAGCAAGGTCAACAGCCAGAAGGGAGTCAATACGCTCCACATCAGAGGGACTTCAGAGAACAGTCCGAAGCTCGCACAGTCAACAGCACTGTGCCAGAGTCGAAGCACATTTATTGACATATCCTACCTTTGATAGCAGTCTTTTCTATTCAGTTTTATTTTCTGTGAAGCAAAAAACATTGATAGTTTTCATGTAATAATTTCGTTGTTTCCCACGAGGAAAATCTATTTGCTCCACAGGCCTAAGTTGCTGAAGCCTAAAACTTTTTCCGTTACCAAGGAGGACCTTCGGATTAAAAATCCTTCGGAGTAACAGAAAGTCGTTCTAAGGAACGCAAAGTAAGTTTATGAAGTCACAAAAAGCCGTTCCAAAGGGAGCGCAGTGTAAGTTTTCTGCTCAGAAGTCGTTCCTAAAGGAATGCAGAGCCTACAGCGAAAAGTCAACGCTGATACCGCCTAAGTAAAAGGCGAAGAAGCTCCTAAGGGAGGCTTACAGCGAAAAGTCAACGCTGATACCGCCTAAGTAAAAGGCGAAGAAGCTCCTAAGGGAGGCTTACAGCGAAAAGTCAACGCTGATACCGTCTAAGTAAAAGACGAAGAAGCTCCAAAGACGTTCCCAAGGGAATGCAGAGCTTACGAATATATTTTATGTGTATCTCCGGAACAAATGTCACATGCATAACATAACATCATCACATCATTTTGCATAGCATAAGCATCATACATCATATTGCATTTGGCAAGAGAAGGAGATACTCTCAACCTTCGAAAGGATGCTTTGAGAAAGTGACATCGAAATTGTACAGCTTCGGAATACAGCTTCGGAGAATATTTTTACGAAACATGGGCGAGCTTTATCAGATCAATATCGAAGTTGTATAGCTTCGGAGTATAGCTTCGAAGAATGTTTTGACGAAGCATGGATGTGATTCATCAGAATAATTTTAACGGAGAATGCCTTCTTCACGAAGCATGAAAAGAAGGGAAGGTGTTTTTTCGCCAAAGGCTCAAAAATGGTATGTATTTAATGTTTCATGCATCGTAAAGAATTCAATAATGAAAGGAGACTTGTATATTACATTCAAATGTACAAAGTGTTACATAGATTACACTTTAAATGATTTTTCCAAATAGCATCTAATCTTCTCTCAATACTTCTTCGGCGGCCTCATTTAGAAGTTGGTCAACAACCTTGTCCAAGATAGTTTCGGCCATTTGTTTAATTTCTTCGTCGACATTTGATCCAGCAGTTTCTGAGGGAAGAGAACATTTCTTCATTACTTTTGCAAACCTTGAACAAAGTTTGGAATAAAAATTACAACACAATAAGAGCGACTAATTGGTACCTAATTGCCTTTCGGGCTCTGTACTCCTTTCGGCAGCTTCTGCCACTTTTCTGGCGTCATGAATGCCTTTTTCGCTCCTTTGGATGATCTCTTGCGCCATTCCTCGGCCGCCGTCGTTCCAGATATCAGTAAAAAATTTGCCACCAACCACGCTTGCTTCGGCCGAGGGGTCCTTGACGTCTTCGGAAGATAAGGTAGCTTCGGATTGAGCTAAAAATTTTACATGCCCGCAACCTTTCTTCTCTAAGACAGAAGCAATTCCTCTGGCGCCCGAAAAAGCGCATATGTCGCCACGACTGTTCAGAATCTCTTCGAAGGCCTCTGCTTCGTGGCTAATCCATTCCAGCGGACCTTCGGGATTGCCTCGAGAGAAATTCTCTTCGCTGGAAAAGGCGCCTACGCTGGCGAAGCTGGATTTAATTTTATTCACACATTCTACAGATTTGACATAGCATTTCCCCTGAGATGTGCGAAGCTCCTTAACTTTTGATTCCAATTTGCTGACCATAAAATCACTAAGTTCTCGTTTCGTTTCCTCAAGCGCGCGCTCCTCTTTAGCTCTAGCCAGCTGTTTCTGAAGATCTTTAATCTCGCGTTTTTGAGCTTCGGCCTGGGCCTTTGAAGCAGCTTCGTCTTTTTTCACTTTATCTACCAGTGTAAGCAGAATTTTATCTTTTTCCAAAGCTTCGTTTCTCAGTCTGATAACTTCGGAGCGTAAATTATTAAACGCAATTTCATAGCTTTCATCTTCGGCGCTCTTTTGGGCTCTTAGTGCGTTGCTTAGGATCAGGCCCTATACGAAAAAGAATTCATATAAGAAAAAAGGAATGAGTTGCGTAAAAATAAGGGGGTTTTTCAAGTGTTTAATTCCTATACCTTCAGGCTGTTGTACGCAAGACTGTCTGCGAGATCTTCTTTCGTCATGGCGCTTAATCCAGATTCAAGCTTCGGGAAACCAATACTTCTGGCCATTTCTCGGCAGACAGATAGCTCTTTGTTGTCAGGCAGGCAGTATAAGAAGTCATCTTCATTTGTTCCATTGAATATTACTGCCCCCTTCGGATATTTTAGTTCCTTTGCATAATGGATGGCTTCATGAGTTTCTTCTTCAGATAGCTTCTTCCCCGAAGCATGTCGTATCATGTAATCACGCATGCTGGCAGGTGCTTCGGGGATGGCGGTGTCAGTTTCTTCAACTAATACTGGTTCTGGAATTTTTATTGCTTCGGCTTCAAAAGGTTGCTCCTTGTAGGGCTCTGAAGGCCCAGCTTCAGCTTCAGCTTGTTGAGCCAAAGCTTCAGTAGAAGCTTCAGCAACTTCAACACTCTTTTTTGGAATTGTGCTTGAAGACTTAATTGTCTCCAAGACGTCTAGTACATTTACCATTCTTTTCCTTTTTGGGGTCACTGATGGCCCCTTTTGGTTTTTTGCTGTTTCAATATTTACTGCAGGACTCAAAACTTCTAATGTTTTTTCCTTAGTCGGCTTTTTCGCTTCTTCCATTTTTTCTGTGGATGGTGCTTCGGCCATCTCTGCAGTTTCTGGCAGCAAGGTTGGCTGTTCAGCTTCGGTGGCCGAAGAAGCTTCTCCGGTGAACTCAGGCACCGAAGCTGGTTCAATATAGCGTGGCCGGTGTGTGAGGACTTTTATCCTCTTTCTCTTTGATTCTGGCTCGCTAGGAGCAGTTGCAGCTTCCTCTTCTGCAGAGGTTGTGTTCTTTCTTTTCTGCCCTCGAGTGGGATAACGATAGTCAGGGTAAAAGAACCCAATTGCATCAAACACCCGATTGAGTCT
The DNA here is from genome assembly GCF_902167145.1 of Zea mays. Classification (NCBI taxonomy): domain Eukaryota; kingdom Viridiplantae; phylum Streptophyta; class Magnoliopsida; order Poales; family Poaceae; genus Zea; species Zea mays. The sequence goes on from NC_050098.1 coordinate 148,080,462, forward strand.
CTTCTTTTTTCGGCCTCCGAAGGCTGCTGATAACGCAGTGTTCTCAGCCTTCGAATATGCGCCAAGAAGTTCGTCACTTAATATTTCAATGTTTTTCAACCAGTCGTCGTCAGGTTCGACAAATTTGTCCCCATATTTGAATGTGTATTTTAATCTGACTAGTCCGCCTTCGTCGGACTCTTTGATGGTTTCCTTCGGCATTTCCCACTTTTCTGCAAGTGGCCATACCCTGAAGGCAATATGTTCTTGGACCAAGTCCCTTGTCCCAATAAACGAGCAGACTACTCCGAAGGCCCTTTGGCATTCTTCGGCAGCTTCGTTCATTTCGACCTTCGGCCTTCGAAGACCGAAGCGTTGCCAGATTGGTCGCATAATGATATTCTTCACATTCTCTTGATCTGATAGGTCATTCTTCACATAAAACCATTCCGTCATCCAGGCTCCGGGCCACCTCTTCCGAAAGGTCGGCACAGGGCAGCTTGACCCGGAGCGCGCGCCGAAGCTGTAGCACCCAAAGTTGTTGTGATATTGCTCCTTTCCCCAGGGCTTCGTCTCGTATAATAACTCATGAATGTTACAGAAGCTTTTAGCGTTTGGTTCCAAACCTTGGCTCCTTGCAGCCCAGACAAATATCCCCATTCTTATAATGGCTTCAGGAGTAATTTGATGCAAGAAGATTTGAAATGTTTTCAGTACCTCAATAACGAAGTTGCTTAAGGGAAATCGAAGCCCAGCTTTGAGAAAGCTTCGGAAGATTACGACCTCATCTTCTTCGGGGGTGGGGGTAGTCTTTTCTCCAGCGTCAGCCCTCACAATAGTTATATCTCGAAAGTATCGCCCCCTCATATTATCAATATGGCTCTGTTTGATGGCGGTTTTCCCAAAAACCGCGTGACTTGGTCGCCACGGTCGATCTTCGGCCTCTTCCCCGCCACTTTCTACATCAAAACTGTCGCTGTCATCAGTGTCTTCGGACAGACCTTCAAGAATTTCCTTGGTGATCTTCTCTGTATTGGTCTCCGCCATCGCCATAATGAACCCCAAGTTTTTTTCTTCCTCAAGACTCAGCTTCGTCTCAGCAGCGATCTTCTTACCTTCAGGCATCTTCGGAAGCGCTCAAAAACTGTTTCTAAGTCCGAAGCTTAAAAATCAAAAAGATCAGCAAATCTTAGTGCACAAGAGCTAAAAATTTTAGTGGGCCGAAGCAGAAGGCAAGTGTGCGTACCAAATCAGTTCGCGATGTGATCTTATTTATACGCCTAGGGCGTTGAAAATTGAAAGGCCCCGCTTGTCAGTAGATGTTGCTATTCTAGCAAAGGGAAGGTGTTTTTTCGGACCTTCGGCTCAAGGCCTTCGTCCATATCGCAATCTGAATTTATTATTTACAAATTAATATTGCGAGGGGCTACTGTTGGGGGCCTTCGTCCTCCGAAGGTCCTCAAAAACATGATTTGACAATGTTTTCCGAGTGGATTATGTGAACAGGTATTTTCGGATCCAGAATTATGAATATGGAGCACGGCCAGGACGAAGCCTGAACCAGACGAAGGTCGAGTGTAGCCGAAGCTGTGCGCAGGGAAGCTTCGGCGCGATGGCAGAAGGGGGAACCGACTTAAAGATGAAAAGACTTCGGGGGCCTCGACAGATTTCCATAAGCCGTTAACAAATGTAATGGACATGGATGTAATTTTACGTGGGCTGCGTCCCGCGTCTATAAATAGATGAACAGTACTCCTGTACTGTTCACGCTGACCTGGCATTGGCTTTTGCATCACGCTTGTACTTTTTACCTTCTCTCAGGACCAAAGGTACATTTGTAATTTAAAATCATTTCTATTTCTCCATGTTAATAAAATAGAAATGATTTTATGTTGATGTTTGTATTTCATGCTTTATATGAATCCTTCGGCATTACTTATTATATTCCCGAAGGTATGTCTATGATAACCTTCGTCCTAAATCATTATTTCCCGAAGGGACATAATGTTTCGAAGGACGAAGGACCTTAATGTGTAACACTTTTTATGTTGCCTTGTTCTTAATTCAAAGCATTTGAGAACAAGTCACCAACAATTAGCATTCAACAACTGTTATATATACAAAAGCATCACAAATCACCAATTTTTATACACATAATCACATAGATATACAAATTTAATTAGTATTGCACAATGATAGATCCACATCACATAAACCATCAACAAGCACCACAACAAAATCATTCACAAAACCTACACATGTTATTATGTTTTGCACATATTTGCAAACACTTTACAAAATCATTCACATAAGTACTAACGCTTCAAGTGATTCGCAAAAGCCTTCACAAAAGCACTCGAACTTCTTGTATCCTCTTGTTTTAAGGCACAAGCTTGTAGGGGTTGTGATGTCGCCACTTACTTGATGCTAACAAGACATTTCCTTCACCAACACTTCGCCCATAAAAAAGATCAATTCTCATTTTCAATTGCCTGTCTGCAAGACAAGTGATAATTACAATAAGTAAATTATAATCTACATTTATATAATCTAGACTACCAAACAGCTACATATAGTAGATTATAATCTGGATTATATAATTTAGATTATAATCTAGATTATATAAACAAGAGCTTCCTAGCTTTTGCAGAGCTGTATCCTCCACAAGCCGGTCATGATACAACATTACACACTTAGGTAAATTTACAGAAGCTATTATAGAGTACTGAGTACTTACCTTATATTCATCAATTGCATCTTGAGCAAAATCGATATCTGTATCTTTTTCCCTGAAACAACACACCAACAGCAAGGTCAGTCAGACTAATGCGTACTAATTAAACAGTAAAGGCATATTCCTATTTCCTACAATAAAAAATTAACATACAAAGTAAAAAATATATATCCAGAAAGATAAGATATATTATAATTTAACGAAGGGATTATTAAACATCATCTAATTCTTATATCTTTTAAATTATAGTCCAATTAAGAGCATGGATTGATGGACGACTATAAATATTTGATAATTTAGAATAAAGGAATTTTTAAAATCACCGAATTGTTATACCCACTGGAATTCTAACGGGTTAATGGACTAGTATATATAGTGTCAGTGTCTACACCCAGAGTACAAGCAATATCTGTTTTCAGAAATTGTAAGGCATTAATATCACGAAAGGGGTACAGACGTACAGTGACCCAAACCTAACGCAAGTGCGGGCAAATCCTTGCAGTGGAAAAGCGCCCGTCTAGGATCAAATCTGAATAAAATGATTTAGTACCTGACGCGCATTGGTTAAAGGCCAAATCTAAAGGACGCGTCAGACCACTCAAATGCAACAGTGCAAAAAGGGTAAGGAGATGAATGAACAGCAGGAAAGAGGTTTGAAATAAAATCGTAAAAGGCGAATCTGAAAGCATGCTGGAATGCTAAAGCAGTGCTGAACGTTTAGCGTTCGGAAGAAATTGCCCCGGTGAAGACCATCAAATCAAATGGACTGAAACAGCTGAAAACCATCTACAGATAACTGATGGAACACAGCTAATGTGATATCTAATTCATCTTCTCTCGAGAGAAAAAAGGATCCGAATTCAATTTGAAAGGGGAACCGGGTGAAAAAATAATCCGAATTGGAGAATTCACGAGCCCAAACCGCAAATGAAAGCGCAAGCAGAAGTCCCATGCCAGCGACACACTGCTTCAAACCCAGGCATGATGAACCCAAACCAAAGCAGATACACCGCACTCCGCAGAACTCCCTTGCAAAAACCAAAATCTGACGGCGAGCTCGGCAGCGCGAGTGGGTTGTTCTTCTCCCCCCAAACAATTGAGAGCTCCGCCACAGACACATCCAAAGCAGGGAACGAAAACTAGACGCTGCTTCAAACCCAGCCACAATGAGCCCAACCCACTGGAGACACGCCACACTGTGCAGAGCTAGACATCACGCACGCCACGCCGCCGGAATGCGCTCGCGACAACAAACGGCGGCTGCCAGGAGAGTGGCACGCGCTAGGTTTAGGTGGCGGCCGGTTAGGGTTAGGAGAGTGCGACTGGGTCTTAATGGGCCGATTTGGTTAGGTTTTATTTTTTTTATTTTTTTCTAAATTTGAAATACATTTTTAAATAACCCTAAAATTTATAGTAATTAAACCAAAATTATTTATAAATAAAATATTAATTTTTGGGCTAATAGTTATTATATTTTTTTATTTACTAGGATTTTCATTTAAGAAGAAATGTTATTCAATAACCAAAAAATCAATCATGCACAATAAAAAAATTATTCCAAATGCAAATACATAACAAACACTTAAAATAAAATTCATTACTATAAATATCATTAATAACTAAATGCATTATTTTTATTTTATGATTTTTATAGTGTTATAGTTTTCTTTTCCATGATTCTTTTTTCTTTTCTACAATTCTTTTTTTCTTTACTACAATTTAGCTATCGATGTTTACTTATTTTAATTAATTTTTAGTCACTAACATTTACAGGCACGATCAGTCTATAGGATTTGATAGTGATCCTTGCTCTATAGCGACCCACCGCTAGTCCTCGACGACATCTATAGCGACCAACCATAAGTTGTTAAATTTCTAGACTTTTAGCGACCAACCGACCGTTGCTACAAAAGGATTTAGCGACTGACCGTCGGTCCCTAACCTTTAGCAACCAACAGTTGGTACCTAATAAGGGTCGCTAAAGATCAACCATCGTGTAGTGACTATCTCCTTCTGTCAGCCAAAGGTACAAATGTGATTCTGTATTATTTTTGTTTATTCATGATATATAAATGAGTTAATAATGCTACATAATCATTCATGTTGTTTTCTATGTTTTACATGATTCTTCTTTCATTAATATACACTGCAATCATGAAGGTATGTCCTTCATGACCTTCGTCTGAAGACTATTATGTCCCAAGGGAATAATGCTTCAAAGGACGAAGAGCTTTAACCTTTAACATTTTGTGTTGCCTTGTTCTTAATTCATAGCATTTGAGAATAAGTCCCCAACATTGGCGCCCACCTCCGGTGAACTCACTTCCACTCTTGAGTTGATGGCTTCGTTCAGCAACCAAGCCAAAGCATCTTCGGCTACGAAGCTAGTGCTTCCGATAACAGGCAGCTCAGGTTCAGAGCCGGCTAACATGAAGCAGAAGAAGGAAGCACAGAGAAGGGTGCAGCATGTTGGGGTGCAGGGACCCTTCATCAAGTCAAAATGGTCTCACATCCCAATCACCTTCTCCCAGGAGGACCTTCGGCTCAAAGATTACCCTCATAATGATGCTATGGTCATATCTTGTGTCATTAAGGGATTTCTGGTCCACAATGTTCTGGTTGATATAGGCAGTACAACGGATATCATATTTGCTAAGGCCTTCAAATAGATGCAAGAGCCAGAAGATAAGATTCATGATGCTACACATCCCTTATGTGGCTTCGGAGGAAGGCAAATTGTAGCACTTGGAAAAATCACAATGCCAGTAACCTTTGGCTTTGTTCACAATACAAGGATTGAGCAGGTTGTGTTTGACATTGTTGACATGGAGTACCCCTACAATGCAATCATTGGTCGTGGGACACTTAATGCTTTCGAAGCAATACTTCATCCAGCATATCTGTGCATGAAGATACCTTCGGAACAAGGGCCCATTGCTATTCATGGCAGTCAAGAAGCTGCCAGGAAGGCCGAAGGAAACTAGACAGATTCAAAGGCAATCCATAACATAGATGGAGCCAAAGCCTGTGAGCAGTATCGATACAAAAGAGAGAAGGCTGCTTCGGCGGACCAGCCGAAGCCTATGCTTTTATGTGAAGATATAGCAGAACAAAAGGTACTACTGGGGTCTCAGTTATCTGAAGAGCAAGAAAAGAATTTGCTAAGATTTTTATTCAACAACAAAGATGTCTTTGCTTGGTCAGCCAATGATCTTTGCGGTGTCAACAGAGATGTCATTGAGCATTCACTCAATGTGGATCCATCCTTTAGGCCAAGAAAGCAAAGGTTTCGGAAAATGTCTGATGACAAAGCTGAAGGTGCTCGAAACGAAGTGACGAGGCTTCTTAGCGCTGGAGTTATCAGAGAGGTCAAATACTCAGAGTGGCTAGCCAATACTGTTATGGTGAAGAAGGCCAATGGTAAATGGAGAATGTGCATTGATTTTATAGATCTTAACAAAGCTTGTCCAAAAGATGAGTTCCCATTGCCAAGGATAGATTCTCTAGTAGATGCAGCAGCTTCGTCAGAGCTCATGAGTCTACTACATTATTACTTAGGCTACCATCAAATCTAGATGAATAAGGAAGATGAGCCGAAAACTAGCTTCATAACCCCTAGTGGCACATATTGCTATCTTTGGATGCCTGAGGGGCTCAAAAATGCTGGAGGAAGCTTCAGCAGAATGACAGCCAGAGTCCTTCACTCTCAAATAGGCAGGAACGTGTTGACTTATGTTGATGATATCATAGTTAAAAGCACGAAGCAAGAAAATCACATTGCTGATCAGCATGAGACATTTGCTAACTTCAGGCAAGATGGTTTGAAGTTGAATCCAGAAAAATGTGTTTTTGGGGTAAAGAAGGGCAAGTTCCTTGGCTGTCTAGTATCAACGAAGGGAATTGAAGCTAACCCAAGCAAGATTGAAGCTATCCTTCGTATGGAACCGCCAAGCACAAAGAAAGGAGCTCAACGGCTGACAGGTAGATTAACATCATTGAACATATTTATATCCAGATCAGCAGAAAGAAATCTGCCTTTCTTTGAAATACTAAAGTTAGCCGAAGTCTTCCAATGGGGTCCGGCTCAGCAAAAGGCCTTCGAAGAGCTGAAGCAATATTTGATTGATTTAACAACGCTAACTCCACCTTCGCCAGGGGCTCCATTGCTTTTGTATGTCGCAGCCTCACATCCTGTAGTAAGTGTGGCACTTGTATAGGAGAAGCTAGATGGCCAAGTCAAAAAGCAAGCTCTAGTGTACTTCGTCTCTGAAGTTTTGAGTCCGTCAAAGAAAAATTACACAGAATTGGAAAAGGTGATATATGTTGTGTTAATGGCCTCCAGAAAGCTTCGGCATTATTTTCAAGCATATCACATAATTGTTCCTTCGTCACAGCCTCTGAAGGATATTATGAGGAACAAAGAAGCTACTGGAAGGATTGGGAAATGGGCTGCAGAACTTATTGAATTCACCATTGATTATGTGCATAGATCCTCAATCCAGTCCCAAGCGTTAGCAGACTTCATCGCTGATTGGACGCCAGGAGCTCACAAAGAAGAAGTAAACAAAGATGCCGAAGCTTGGACAATGTTCTGTGATGGTTCTTGGGGAACTTTCTGAAAGGGAATTAGGCTTACACCTATTTTCTAAATGATTTTGGTGGTTGAATTACCCAACACAAATAATTGGACTAACTAGTTTGTTCTAGTGTATAAGTTATACAGGTGCCAAAGGTTCACACTTAGCCAATAAAAAGACCAAGTATTGGGTTCAACAAAAGAGCAATGGGATATCCGAAGTGTGCCCTGGTCTGGAGCACCGGACTGTCCGGTGCACCAGGGGACTTCACGCTGAACTCCTCACCTTCGGGAAAATCCAGAGGCGCTCCGCTATAATTCACCGGACTATCCGGTGTACACCGGACAGTGTCCGGTGCCCCAGGGAAGAGCGACTCTGGAACTCGCCAGCTTCGGGAATTTGCTCCGCTATAATTCACCGGACATGTCCGGTGTACACCGGACTGTCCGGTGAACCAGCAGAGCAACAACTACTTCGCGCCAACGGTCACCTGCAGGCGCATTTAATGCGCGCCAGAAGCACGTAGAAGTCAGGCACGCGCAAGACGGTGCACCGGACAATCTACAGTACTTGTCCGGTGTACACCGGACAGCCAGGCGGGCCCAGAAGTCAGAAGCTCCAACGGTCGAATCCCAACGGCCTGGTGACGTGGCTGGCGCACCGGACATGTCCGGTGTGCACCGGACTGTCCGATGCACCATACGACAGTCAGCCACCACCAAACGACTAGTTTGGTGGTTGGGGCTATAAATACCCCCAACCACCCCACATTCAAGTCATCCAATTTTTCCCACTTCAACTACTTACAAGAGCTCTAGCATTCAATTCTAGACACACCCAAGTGATCAAATCCTCTCCAAACTCCACACAACGCCCTAGTGATTAGTGAGAGAGATTTGCTTGTGTTCTTTCGAGCTCTTGCGCTTGGATTGCTTTCTTCTTTCTTTGATTCTTCATTGCGATCAAACTCACTTGTAATTGAGGCAAGAGACACCAATCTTGTGGTGGTCCTTGTGGGAACTTTGTGTTCCAAGTGATTGAGAAGAAAAGCTCACTCGGTCCGAGGGACCGTTTGAGAGAGGGAAAGGGTTGAAAGAGACCCGGTCTTTGTGACCACCTCAACGGGGAGTAGGTTTGCGAGAACCGAACCTCGGTAAAACAAATCCTCATGTCTCACTCCTTATTTGCTTGCAATTTATTTTTGCACCCTCTCTCACGGACTCAATTATATTTCTAACGCTAACCCGGCTTGTAGTTGTGATTATTTTTGAGAATTTCAGTTTCGCCCTATTCACCCCCCTCTAGGCGACTTTCAATTAGTATCGGAGCTTGGTGCTTCATTAGAGCCTAACCGCTCGAAGCGATGTCGGGAGATCACGCCAAGAAGGAGATGGAGACCGGCGAAAAGCCCACTACAAGCAACGAGAAAGCTCTATCGGGAGAGTCCCGCAACAAGGAGAAGAAGAAGGAGAAGAAGAAGGAAAAGAAGACTTCTTCCCACAAGTCGCACCGAAGTGGCGACAAGATAAAGAAGATGAGGAAGGTGGTTTACTACGAGACCGACACCTCATCGACATCTACCTCTGGCTCCGACGCGCCCTCCATAACTTCTAAGCGCCATGAGCGCAAGAAGTTTAGTAAGATCCCCTTACATTATCCTCGAACTTCTAGACATACTCCATTACTTTCCATTCCATTAGGCAAACCGCCAACCTTTGACGGTGAAGATTATGCTAGGTGGAGTGATTTAATGAAATTTCATCTAACCTCACTCCACAAAAGTATATGGAATGTTGTTGAGTTTGGAGCACAGGTACCATCCGTAGGGGATAAGGATTATGATGAGGACGAGGTGGCCCAAATCGAGCACTTCAACTCCCAAGCCACAACCATACTCCTCGCCTCTCTAAGTAGGGAGGAGTACAACAAGGTGCAAGGACTAAAAAGCGCCAAGGAAGTTTGGGACGTGCTCAAGACGGCGCAGGAGGGTGATGAACTCACCAAGATCACCAAGCGGGAAACGATCGAGGGGGAGCTCGGTCGCTTCCGTCTTCGCCAAGGGGAGGAGCCACAAGACATGTACAACCGGCTCAAGACCTTGGTGAATCAAGTGCGCAACCTCGGGAGCAAAAAGTGGGATGACCACGAGGTGGTTAAGGTTATTCTAAGATCTCTTATTTTCCTTAACCCTACTCAAGTACAATTAATTCGTGGTAATCCAAGATATACACTAATGACTCCCGAGGAAGTAATCGGGAATTTTGTGAGCTTTGAATTTATGATCAAGGGCTCACGGAAGATCAACGAGCTTGACGGTCCTTCTACATCCGAAGCTCAACCGGTCGCCTTCAAAGCGACGGAAGAGAAGAAGGAGGAGTGTACACCGAGTAGAACACCCATCGACGCCTCCAAGCTCGACAATGAGGAGATGGCGCTTGTCATCAAAAGCTTTCGCCAAATCCTCAAGCAAAGGAGGGGGAAGGATTACAAGCCCTGCTCCAAGAAGGTTTGCTACAAGTGTGGTAAGCCCGGTCACTTTATTGCAAAATGTCCTATTTCTAGTGACAGTGACAGGGGCGACGACAAGAAAGGGAGAAGAAAGGAGAAGAAGAGGTACTACAAGAAGAAGGGCGGCGATGCCCATGTTTGTCGGGAATGGGACTCCGACGAAAGCTCTAGCGACTCCTCCGACGACGAGGATGCCGCCAACATCGCCGTCACCAAGGGCCTTCTCTTCCCCAACGTCGGCCACAAGTGCCTCATGGCAAAGGACGGCAAAAAGAAGAAGGTTAAATCTAAATCCTCCACTAGATATGAGTCTTCTAGTGATGAAAATGCTAGTGATGAGGAAGATAACTTACACACTCTTTTTGCCAACCTAAACATGCAACAAAAAGAAAAGTTAAATGAATTAATTAGTGCCATCCATGAGAAGGATGACCTCTTAGACACCCAAGAGGACTTCCTAATCAAGGAAAACAAAAAGCATGTTAAGGTTAAAAATGCTTATGCTATAGAAGTTGAAAAATGTGAAAAAATATCTAGTGAGATAAGCACTTGCCATGAGACTATAGACAACCTTAGGAATGAGAATTCTAATTTGTTAGCTAAGGTTGATTCTATTGCTTGTAATGTTTCAATTCCCAATCTTAGAAATGATAATGATGATTTGCTTGCTAAGATTGAAGAATTAAACATGTCTCTTGCTAGCCTTAGGATTGAAAATGAAAAATTGCTTGCTAAGGCTAAAGAATTAGATGTTTGCAATACTACAATTTCTGACCTTAGAACTAAAAATGATATATTGCATGCTAAGGTTGTAGAATTAAAATCTTGCAAACCCTCTACATCTACCATTGAGCACACTTCTATTTGTACTAGATGTAGAGATATTGATGTTAATGCTATTCATGATCACATGGCTTTAATTAAACAACAAAATGATCATATAGCAAAACTAGATGCTAAGATTGCCGAGCATGACTTAGAAAATGAAAATTTTAAATTTGCTAGAAGTATGCTCTTGTTGGGGACCATAATTAGGGGTACCCTCAAGACGCCTAATTCTCAGCTGGTAACCCCCATCAGCATAAAGCTGCAAAGGCCTGATGGGTGCGATTAAGTTAGGAATCAGTCCATACGAGTGACTCGATCACGCTTCGCCCGAGCCTAGCCTCGGACAAGGGCAACCGACCTCGAGGGACTTCCGTCTCGCCCGAGGCCCCCCATTAACGGCGGACACATCTCCGGCTCGCCCGAGGCCTTGGCTTCGCTAAGAAGCAACCCTGACTAAATCGCCGCACCGACTGACCGAGTTGCAGGAGCATTTAACGCAAAGGCGGCCTGACACCTCTATCCTGACGCGCGCCCCCCGGCAGAGCTGAAGTGACCGCCGTCACTCCGCCGCTCCACTGACCGGTCTGACAGGAGGACAGCGCCGCCTGCGCCACTCCGACTGCAGTGCCACTCGACAGAGTGAGTCTGACAGGCAGTCAGGCCTTGCCGAAGGCGCCATAGGAAGCTCCGCTCCGCCCGACCCAGGGCTCGGACTCGGGCTAAGACCCGGAAGACGGCGAACTCCGCTCCGCCCGACCCAGGGCTCGGACTCGGGCTAAGACCCGGAAGACGGCGAACTCCGCTCCGCCCGACCCAGGGCTCGGACTCGGGCTCAGCCCCGGAAGACGGCGAACTCCGCTCCGCCCGACCCAGGGCTCGGACTCGGGCTAAGACCCGGAAGACGGCGAACTCCGCTCCGCCCGACCCAGGGCTCGGACTCGGGCTAAGACCCGGAAGACGGCAAACTCCGCTCCGCCCGACCCAGGGCTCGGACTCGGGCTCAGCCCCGGAAGACGACGAACTCTGCCTCGCCCGACCCCAGGGCTCGGACTCCGCTCTGGTCTCTGCCGAACGACCTCCTCCTCGCCCGACCCAGGGGCTCGGGCTCGGCCTCGGCAACAGAAGACAGACTCGACCTCGTCAACGGGAACAGAAGACAGACTCGACCTCGCCCGACCTGGAGCACAGGCCCGCCACGTCAACGGGAAGCGCCATCATCATCCTACCCCGGGCCGACTCGGGTCACAGAGAACAAGACCGGTGTCCCATCTGGCTAGCTCCGCCAGATGGGTAATGATGGCGCCCCACAAGCTCTGTGACGACGGCGGCTCTCAGCTCTCTTACGGAAGCAGGTGGACGTCAGCAAGGACTCGACCGCTCCGACAGCTGTCCCTCCGCCAGGCTCCGTTGCTCCTCCGACAGCCACGACATCACGCCAGCAGGGTGCCAAGATCTCTCCGGCTGCCACAATGGCATGTACTTAGGGCGCTAGCTCTCCCTCCGCTAGACACGTAGCACTCTGCTACACCCCCATTGTACACCTGGATCCTCTCCTTACGCCTATAAAAGGAAGGACCAGGGCCTTCTTAGAGAAGGTTGGCCGCGCGGGACCGAGGACGGGACAGGCGCTCTCTTGGGGCCGCTCGCTTCCCTCACCCGCGTGGACGCTTGTAACCCCCCTACTGCAAGCGCACCCGACCTGGGCGCGGGACGAACACGAAGGCCGCGGGATCTCCACCTCTCTCACGCCCGTCTCCAGCCACCTCGCCTTTTCCCCCCTTCGCGCTCGCCCATGCGCTCGACCCATCTGGGCTGGGGCACGCGACACACTCACTCGTCGGCTTAGGGACCCCCCGGTCTCGAAACGCCGACAGTTGGCGCGCCAGGTAGGGGCATGCTGCGTGCTGACGAACAGCTTCCCGTCAAGCTCCAGATGGGCAGTCTCCAGCAACCTCTCCGGCCCGGGACGGTGCTCCGTTTCGGGAGTCTTGAGTTCATGTCGTTCGACGGCAGCTACGACATGATACTCCTTCCACCGCCGCGCGACAACGACAATGGCGGCCGACAACCCGCCCGCCGGCGGCGGAATCGACGACATCTTCCCCGCGGGGTGGAAGAACAACATTCGAGCTCGCCCCGTCCTCTCCCCCGCCAGCGGAGGAGGAGGCGGGGCAACCAAGGCCAAGCGGGAGGCCGCGCTTCGTCGGCCGTCGAGCGAATCGACGTTCCCAGCGCCCCAACGGAGGGCACGCCGGGCGTCGACCTCGCGTTCGAGACGAAGGCAAGCGCCGTCCCCCTGCGACGCACTGATCCCGAGCAAGAAGACAACGCCAGCGCGCTCGCGGAGAGCTTGCAGGACGTCGCCCTCGTACCTGAGACGACGGTGCTACCAGTCCCCGATGTGACTACGTCGCTCCTCGTCGACCAAAAGGTACTGACTAACTCCCATCTTACGTCATTTCGACTCGGCCTCAACCCGCCTAGCGACCTCGCTTTGGCGGGCGCTCTCATTGAGGCGAGTGCAACCCCACTGGGGTTTCGTATGCGGTCGCCTTGGGACCGATTGACGGACGTCTCGACCAACGGGCCCTCTGGGTCCGAGGAAGACGGCGATCCCAGCATCTGTTGGGATTTCTCCGGATTTGGCAACCCCAGTGCCATGCGGGACTTCATGACCGCATGTGACTACTGCCTCTCCGACTGTTCCGACGGAAGCCGCAGCCTTGACGACGAGGACTGCGGCCCAAGCCGCGAATGTTTCCACGTCGAGCTAGGGGATCCCTCCGAAGACAACCATCTTGGCATACCGGAGGACGGTGATCTTCCTAGGCCGGTGCCTCGCGCCGACATCCCGCGGGAGCTAGCTGTGGTCCCCGTTCCGGCGGGGGGTCATGACCCACAGCTCGAGCAAGTCCGCGGGGCGCAGGCCAGGCTCGACGAGGGAACAGGGGCGCTTGAGACGATCCGCCGGGACGTCGGGCAGGTATGGGCGGGCCAACCCCCGGCCGAAGAAATACGTCACCTGCCCCAGGGTCTCCAGCACCGCGTCGCCAACGATGTCAGGGTCAGGCCGCCGCCCGCATTCAGTGGGGTCGGTCAGAACCTGGCAGCCGCAGCGATGCTCCTCCGCACGATGCCGGAGCCATCAACCACCGAGGGTCGGCGAATCCAGGGAGAGCTCAAGAATCTCCTGGAAGGCGCTGCGGCCCGACGGGCCGAGAGCACTGCCTCCCGAAGGCAGGGATACCCCTCGGAACCTCATGCCGCGACTTCCCGATTCATGCGGGAAGCCTCGGTCTACACCAGGCGCACGCGCAACACCGTGCCTGCGGCCCCGGGCCACCTCGGCAACGAGCACCATCGTCGTGACCGTCGGGCCCACTTCGACGAAAGGGTGCGCCGAGGCTACCACCCCAGGCGTGGGGGACGCTACGACAGCGGGGAGGATCGGAGTCCCTCGCCCGAACCACCCGGTCCGCAGGCCTTCAGTCGGGCCATCCGACGGGCGCCGTTCCCGACCCGGTTCCGACCCCCAACTACTATCACAAAGTACTCGGGGGAAACGAGACCGGAACTGTGGCTCGCGGACTACCGCCTGGCCTGCCAACTGGGTGGAACGGACGACGACAACCTCATCATCCGCAACCTCCCCCTGTTCCTCTCCGACACCGCTCGCGCCTGGTTGGAGCACCTGCCTCCGGGGCAGATCTCCAACTGGGACGACTTAGTCCAAGCCTTCGCCGGCAATTTCCAGGGCACGTACGTGCGCCCCGGGAATTCCTGGGACCTTCGGAGCTGCCGGCAACAGCCGGGAGAGTCGCTCCGGGACTACATCCGGCGATTCTCGAAGCAGCGCACCGAGCTGCCCAACATCACCGACTCGGATGTCATCGGCGCGTTCCTTGCCGGCACCACCTGCCGTGACCTGGTGAGCAAGTTGGGTCGCAAGACCCCCACCAGGGCGAGCGAGCTGATGGACATCGCCACCAAGTTCGCCTCTGGCCAGGAGGCGGTCGAGGCTATCTTCTGGAAGGACAAGCAGCCCCAGGGCCGCCAATCGGAAGAGACTCCCGAGGCGTCTACTCCGCGCGACGCCAAGAAGAAAGGCAAGAAGAAGTCGCAATCGAAACGCGACGCCGCTGACGCGGACCTTGTCGGCGCCGCCGAGTACAAGAACCCTCGGAAGCCCCCCGGAGGTGCTAACCTCTTCGACAAGATGCTCAAGGAGCCGTGCCCCTACCATCAGGGGCCCGTCAAGCACACTCTCGAGGAGTGCGTCATGCTTCGACGCCACTTCCACAGGGCCGGGCCACCCGCAGAGGGTGGCAGGGCCCACGACAACGACAAGAACGAAGATCACCAAGCAGGAGAGTTCCCCGAGGTCCGCGACTGCTTCATGATCTACGGTGGGCATACGGCGAATGCCTCGGCTCGGCATCGCAAGCAAGAGCGCTGGGAGGTCTGCTCGGTGAAGGTGGCGGCGCCAGTCTACCTAGACTGGTCTGACAAGCCCATCACCTTCGACCAGGCCGACCACCCCGACCACGTGCCGAGCCCGGGGAAATACCCGCTCGTCGTCGACCCCATCATCGGCGACGTCAGGCTCACCAAGGTCCTGATGGATGGGGGCAGCTGCCTCAACATCATCTACGCCGAGACCCTCAGGCTCCTGCGAGTCGATCTGTCCTCCGTCCGGGCAGGCGCTGCGCCATTCCACGGGATCATCCCTGGGAAGCGCGTCCAGCCCCTCGGACGACTCGACCTTCCCGTCTGCTTCGGAACGCCCTCCAACTTCCGAAGGGAGACCTTGACGTTCGAGGTGGTCGGGTTCCGAGGAACCTACCACGCGGTACTGGGGAGGCCATGCTACGCGAAGTTCATGGCCGTCCCCAACTACACCTACCTGAAGCTCAAGATGCCGGGCCCCAACGGGGTCATCACCGTCGGCCCCACGTACAAACACGCGTTCGAATGCGACGTGGAGTGCGTGGAGTACGCCGAGGCCCTCGCCGAGTCCGAGGCCCTCGTCGCCGACCTGGAGAACCTCTCCAAAGAGGTACCAGACGTGAAGCGTCATGCCGGCAACTTCGAGCCAGCGGAGACGGTTAAGGCCGTCCCTCTCGACCTCAGAGGCGACGTCTCCCAGCAGATCCGGATCGATTCCGGGCTCGACCCCAAATAGGAAGCAGTGCTCGTCGACTTTCTCCACGCGAACGCCGACATCTTTGCGTGGAGTCCCTCGGACATGCCCGACATACTGAGGGATGTCGCCGAGCACCCGCTGGATATTCGGGCCTGAGTCCGACTCGTCAGGCAGCCTCTGCGCCTCGGCCGTCAAGGAAGGGTCGGCCTCGCCTTGGCGGAGCCCGACCCTCCCTCGGGGGCTAGAAAGGGGGAACCCCTCTGCGTCGAAGATCGGGTGTACTTCTCCGCATCAAAAATTTTCAATCAAAAAGGGGCTTTTGCGTGCTCCCGGCTATGTCAGAAGCAGGTTCCCGAGGGGCGAACGTGGGTACATGTAAGTGGCAAGGCCGATTGAGCCGAGGAACTCCTATGCCTCCGGGCTAGGGACGCCTCACTCATCACCTGCCACGAAAAATGGCCCAACTTGGGAAGCCACCCCATTATTGACAAGCTGGGCCGGACACGCAGACTGAAAGAAAGAAGAGTACGACTTCATGCAAGAAAAACAGAGTGTTCAGGCCTCAGCGGCCGCGGTAAGACACACATTCAACAGAAGCTGTTCCAACAAGAGTTAGGCGCCGCCTTGGGAAGGAGCCGCGCCCTCAGTTCCGACCCCGCCGTCGGTAAGGTCCATCTCGGCTTCCGGCGACGGCGCAGGGGGAAGGATCTCCGCCTCGATGGTGGTCGCCAGCGCCGCGCTCGGACCCGCGGCGATCGCATCGAGCCGCTGAACTTCCGCCAGGGCAGCTTCGTTCTCGTCAGGAAGACAATACCCCTCACTAACCCGCTCCAGGTCCACAACATAGTGGGAAGCGAGCACGGCGAAGGCCCGCCTGACGCCGTGGTGTAGCGCCTCGCGGACTCTGCCGCGCGCGTGATCACCCAAGGCTTGAAGGCGGCTTTGGGGGGAGCTTCCTGAAGGGACGTCGCCGGAGCCAAGGATCCGATAAACATCCGAGACGGCCTCGGACATGGCCGCGAGGTCAGCCTCCCTCTGCTCGGCAGCTCCGGCAAGCGCCTCGGTGAGCGCCTTGGCGGACTCGTCAAGGGCGGACTCGAGCTCTACGAACAACCAGAAGAAAGACCTCAAGCACAAGCAGAGGAAACCGACAAGAACAAGAATCAGGGACGGCCAAGGCATACCTTCGGCTCGGGCACGCTGCCCCGAGGCCGCGACCTGGGCTGCGGCTAGGTCGGCCGCGAGGGTCTCAGCCCGGCCTTCGGCCTCGGCAGCTCGGCCCCGAGATTGGTCCCGCTCCTCGACGACCTGGGCGAACTCCGACCGCTGCCGTTGCGCCTCCGCGCGCGCTGCTGCCGCCTCGGCTCTCAGGTCAGCGCAGAGCAACTGGAGGTCCGCTACCTTGGCATCCTGCTGAGAAAGGCGCGCAGTAGCTCCGGCAAGCGAGGTCCTCAGGGATCACAGTGAGCCCCAGACATCGACCTCGCGGCAGATGAATGACGACTTGGCGGCCCTCCGATCCGTCAGGTCCTGGGGGAAGGAGACAGGGTGTCACGACGAACGCCTCGCTCACAGAAAGGAAAAGGTATGCCTGAAACCGTTACCTGGAGGATTTTGGGGACATCCTTGCAGAGAACCTCCAACGACGACCGGAGCGACCCCACCGTTGCTTCAGCGCGCTCGCGGAGCTCATCCCAGGACTGGTCCTCCTGTTCATCGTCGAGAACGAAGACAGGGTCCGAGGCCTCACGGGTCCGGAATCGGAGCAGCTGACGCCGGGCCTCGGGGCTCCGCCGCACAGCGACAAGGCTGCCGCCCGGCTGGACGGATTGGGCGCCCACACCCACCTCTTCCGAGGCACAGGGCGCCGACGCATCAGCCATCCTGACGCTGGCAGCAACCGGTCGCTCTCCGACTGGGACGGCGGCGGCTTCGGTAGCGGCAGGCGCCAGCATGGCCGGCACGACAGGCGGGCTCGGGACCACGTCGGCGTCAGCCGCCTCCCCTATCATGATGGCCGCCTCGGCGGAAGAGCCGGCCTCGGGAACCTGCTCCCCAGAGGCAGGCGACGCCCGAGTCCCCTCCGGTGAAACGCCCTGCGAAAGGGTCGACTGAACGACAAGGCCCGGGACGGCGCTGGCCGCACAGACCGGCGCCGTCTTAAGGGCCTTCCGGGGTGCCAGGTCGGTCTGGCCATGGCTTCGCTTGCTGAGAAAGAAAAGAGAGGGAAAATCACGGCCGAGACATGTGAATGGGAAGCCAAGACATTCTGAAGTACTTACCCACTTCGGGCCATGATCCACCGCGCCTGAGGGGAGGTTTCTTGGATCCTGGCTCCTAGAACAACCGCCGAGGTCCGCTCCGCCGACAACTTCGGCACCACCCTTGCTTTGGACGCCCGGGGAGCAGATTGCCCGGGCGCGGTCGCGATGACTTGAGGGTCACCCCCATGCGCTGCCGGTACGAGCGGCGGCCCCTGAGGAGCAGACGCCCTGACCTGGCCCTCCGGAGCCACCTCAGCTCCCCCGGCCGAGGGGTCAGGCGACCTCTCGGGTCGCCCCCGTGCCTCGGGCCGGGACCCCGACGCCCCGACTCCGGGGACTGACGGTGTCGACCCGCTCGGGGGCTGGCTCGACGACTCCTGGCCACACCCCAAGCCGGGGCTGAGGCCGAGACGGGCGGCCATGTCGTCCTCCTCCTCGTCATCGTCGTCATCGTCTTCATCGGGCGTCTCTGGCGATGGCTCCCTCAGGAGCCCTTCCCTCTCCTGCTGGCGGCGGCGCTTCTCCAAGGCGTCCTGAGCCCGCCTCCGCTCGCGGGCCCGGGCCTTCTCCGCGTCCTTCTTCTTCTTCTTCTCCTCTGCGGCGACCCGCCGCGCTGCTCGGTCCACCGCGTCCTCCGGGACCCGTGGCAGGGAGGGCTTGTGCCATCCCACCTCCTAAATGAAGGGGAGAAAGAAACCCAATCATAAGAACCCGGAGCAACCCGATGTATGAAGAAGGAGGGAGTGAATACTCACCAGAGTTGCGCACCCCTGGTCGGGGCGCATCCGAAGCTGGGAGTAGGCATGGGGGTCCGGCTTCCCCATCGCAGCCGACACTCGCCATTGGAGGGCGTCGAAAGGAAGAGGATCAGGGGACATTCGCGAGCCCTCCCAGTCAGCCTCCGGGGTCATCTCCCAGAGCGGCAGCCGCCGCTCCGCCAAAGGAAGCACCCTCCGACGGTGGATGGCGGCGACCACTCCCGCAGCGGTGAGTCCCCCCTCCCGCAACTCCTTCAGGGCCTGGAGAAGGGGTTCGAGATTCTTCTGTCTCTCGTGCGGGGTCCCGTGGCGCCAGGCGTCGGTGGCGGCAGTGACTACCCGCTGGGAGAACGGTGGGAGCAACTCACCGTCATTCCGGAGGTAGAACCACCAGCGCTGCCACCCCTTGTTCGAGGACGCGAGGATGGCAGGAATGTACTGCGACGCCCGCGACTGCCTCAGCAAAAGAGTGCAGCCTCCGACCCGCACCGCTGCACGGATCCTCCTCTCCCCCGTCGACAAGGCGAAAGGCTCGGCGAGGAAGAGATGAGTCCACAAATCCCAATGGGGGGCGATCCCCAAGTACCCTTCGCACACCGCTACGAAGATAGCGGCCTGCGAGATGGAGTTGGGGGTGAGGTTATGCAACTCCACCACATAGTGGAACAGGATTGCCCGCATAAAGCGGCCCGTCGGCACACCGAATCCCCGCTCGTGGAAGGAGACGAAGCTCACGACGTACCCCGGCGGTGGGGACGGAGCGGCTCCACCCACGGGAGGAATCCATTCTGGTCGCTGCTTATCGGTGAGGGGGCGAAGCAAACCCTCGCCGACCAGCTCCTCCAGGTCGCTCGCCGTCACCGTGGAAAAGGGCCACGGATCGCGTGGGGGGATTATGGTCACCCGATCAGCCATCACCAAGATGGAAGGGATTGCGGCGCAAGGGGCAGGAAGGGTGATTTTCCTCTTCTCCGACTAAAGTTCCTTGGGTTGCGAAGACCTAAAGGAAGAAGCGGGGAGCGGAGCGAAGAACCGTCACCGGACCCCCTCTCGAGTATATAAAGGCCAGGGCGGAACCGTTTCCAGCGCTCCGCTCGGACCGGACGCGGAATTCAAAAAACGCGAAGCGAAACAGCTGTTCCTCGAACGGCTCGCGCACGCGCAACGGCCGCCCCGCCAACCACTCGCCCCGTCGCATTAACTCCGCGGCAGGATAGGCGGCGCCTCTGGCAGGAGAAGCGGGCGACGCTTCGCCTTCGCCGTGATAACCGCGCCAAAAAAGGTACGCCACGTCGTTCGATTTCGTATCCTTTTCCTTTTTTCCTCTTTCTCTATCTCTTGCAACAGGGACCAGGGAAGGGGGATACCCCGAAAAGGATCCTTCTCTGTGAAGGAACCGGGCTCCGAGCCCCCCTACTGATCAGAGGTTCGAAGGCTGGCCCTCCGAAGGGTTCAACAGTCGCCTCAGATCGCGTGGGCCCGACACCCACTACTGGTCAGGGGTTCGAAGGCCGGCCCCCCGAAGGGCTCCATGGCCGCCTCAGGCTACTCGGGCTCCGCGCCCATTACTGATCAGGGGTTCGAAGGCTGGCCCCCGAAGGGTTCACAGTCGCCTCAGACGCCGAGCGAGGGATGACCAGGGGTACGTTCGATACATAACCGAGGCTCGGGCTGCGCTCCCGAGGTACCCTAGGACATTTCCGAGACCAGCGGGAGCGATCTTGTAACGGAATCCCATCGGAGGGAGGCATCGAGCCCTCGGACCCCGTCGCCAGGGGACCGGGTCCGGCAGGTCACCCGCAGGTACTTTTGGGCGTGCCTCTGGGCCCCTAGCCGACCCCCAACGAACGGGGCACGGACGTCCACTCGGATTACCCGCTTGCAGCTCACCGGAGACACCATGTTCGGTGCCCATCGAGGGTAACATGGCGCTCTCCCCCCCTCCTCCTTGCGGAAAGGCGACGTAGGGGCGTATGTAAAAAAGCCGAGTCTGTCCCTGATCGTCCTCTCGCCCTGTGCGGAGGCTCGGGGGCTGCTCTCGCAAACCCGGCTCCGGCCAAACCGTTGACAGCGTCAACATACCAGCCCGAGAGCTTGGGCCTCGACCGTGCACCCGGGCTACGGCCAGTTCGCATGAGGGAACAACCAGACCAGCCGAAGCATTACGCAAGGCATTAAGACCTCGAAGGAGTGAAACCACTCCTCCGAGGCCTCGGGGGCTACACCCGGTGGGTGCGCTCGCGCGCACCCACCGGAACAAAATGCAACCGAGAAAGGTTGGTCCCCTTGCAAAAAAGTGCGACGAAAGCCTCCAAGCGAGTGCTAACACTCCCTTCGAGGCTCGGGGGCTACTGTCGGGGACCATAATTAGGGGTACCCTCAAGACGCCTAATTCTCAGCTGGTAACCCCCATCAGCATAAAGCTGCAAAGGCCTGATGGGTGCGATTAAGTCAGGAATCAGTCCATACGAGTGACTCGATCACGCTTCGCCCGAGCCTAGCCTCGGACAAGGGCAGCCGACCTCGAGGGACTTCCGTCTCGCCCGAGGCCCCCCATTAACGGCGGACACATCTCCGGCTCGCCCGAGGCCTTGGCTTCGCTAAGAAGCAACCCTGACTAAATCGCCGCACCGACTGACCGAGTTGCAGGAGCATTTAACGCAAAGGCGGCCTGACACCTCTATCCTGATGCGCGCCCCCCGGCAGAGCCGAAGTGACCGCCGTCACTCCGCCGCTCCACTGACCGGTTTGACAGGAGGACAGCGCCGCCTGCGCCACTCCGACTGCAGTGCCACTCGACAGAGTGAGTCTGACAGGCAGTCAGGCCTTGCCGAAGGCGCCATAGGAAGCTCCGCTCCGCCCGACCCAGGGCTCGGACTCGGGCTAAGACCCGGAAGACAGCGAACTCCGCTCCGCCCGACCCAGGGCTCGGACTCGGGCTAAGACCCGGAAGACGGCGAACTCCGCTCCGCCCGACCCAGGGCTCGGACTCGGGCTCAGCCCCGGAAGACGGCGAACTCCGCTCCGCCCGACCCAGGGCTCGGACTCGGGCTAAGACCCAGAAGACGGCGAACTCCGCTCCGCCCGACCCAGGGCTCGGACTCGGGCTAAGACTCGGAAGACGGCAAACTCCGCTCCGCCCGACCCAGGGCTCGGACTCGGGCTCAGCCCCGGAAGACGACGAACTCCGCCTCGCCCGACCCCAGGGCTCGGACTCCGCTCTGGCCTCTGCCGAACGACCTCCGCCTCGCCCGACCCAGGGGCTCGGGCTCGGCCTCGGCAACAGAAGACAGACTCGACCTCGGCTTCGGAGGAGCCCCCACGTCGCCCGACCTGGAGCACAGGCCCGCCACGTCAACGGGAAGCGCCATCATCATCCTACCCCGAGCCGACTCGGGTCACAGAGAACAAGACCGGTGTCCCATCTGGCTAGCTCCGCCAGATGGGCAATGATGGCGCCCCACAAGCTCTGTGACGACGGCGGCTCTCAGCTCTCTTACGGAAGCAGGTGGACGTCAGCAAGGACTCGACCGCTCCGACAGCTGTCCCTCCGCCAGGCTCCGTTGCTCCTCCGACAGCCACGACATCACGCCAGCAGGGTGCCAAGATCTCTCCGGTTGCCACAATGGCATGTACTTAGGGCGCTAGCTCTCCCTCCGCTAGACACGTAGCACTCTGCTACACCCCCATTGTACACCTGGATCCTCTCCTTACGCCTATAAAAGGAAGGACCAGGGCCTTCTTAGAGAAGGTTGGCCGCGCGGGACCGAGGACGGGACAGGCGCTCTCTTGGGGCCGCTCGCTTCCCTCACCCGCGTGGACGCTTGTAACCCCCCTACTACAAGCGCACCCGACCTGGGCGCGGGACGAACACAAAGGCCGCGGGATCTCCACCTCTCTCACGCTCGTCTCCGGCCACCTCGCCTTTTCCCCCCTTCGCGCTCGCCCACGCGCTCGACCCATCTGGGCTGGGGCACGCGGCACACTCACTCGTCGGCTTAGGGGCCCCCCGGTCTCGAAACGCCGACAGCTCTATAGAGGGAGATGCCCTGGCATTAAGGATGGCATTGGCTTCCAACAGGGAGGCAATGTCAAAATTAATGCCCCTCCTAAGAAGTTGTCTAATTTTGTTAAGGGCAAGGCTCCCATGCCTCAGGATAACGAGGGATACATTTTGTACCTTGCCGGTTATCCTGAGAGCAAAATTAGGAGAATTCACTCTAGGAAGTCTCACTCTGGTCCTAATCATGCTTTTATGTATAAGAGTGAGACATCTAGTTCTAGGCAACAATCCCATGTTAAGTTGCCTAAGAAGAAAACTCCTAGTGCATCAAATGAACATAAGTTTTCATTTAAAACTTTTGATGCATCTTATGTTTTAACTAATAAATCCGGCAAAGTAGTTGTAAAATATGTTGGGGGCAAGCACAAGGGGTCAAAGACTTGTGTTTGGGTACCCAAAGTTCTTGTTTCTAATGCCAAAGGACCCAAAACCATTTGGGTACCTAAAGTCAAGAACTAAAATTGTTTTGTAGGTTTATGCATCCGGGGGCTCAAGTTGGATTATCGACAGCGGGTGCACAAACCACATGACAGGGGAGAAGAAGATGTTCTCCTCCTATGAGAAAAACGAAGATCCCCAACGAGCTATTACTTTCGGGGATGGAAATCAAGGGTTGGTCAAAGGTCTTGGTAAAATAGCTATATCTCCTGACCATTCTATTTTCAATGTTTTTCTTGTTGATTCTTTAGATTACAATTTGCTTTCCGTTTCTCAATTATGTCAAATGGGCTACAACTGTCTTTTTACTGATGTAGGTGTCACTGTCTTTAGAAGAAGTGATGATTCAATAGCATTTAAGGGAGTGTTAGAGGGTCAGCTATACTTGGTAGATTTTGATAGAGCTGAACTCGACACTTGCTTAATTGCTAAGACTAACATGGGCTGGCTCTGGCATCGCCGACTAGCACATGTTGGGATGAAGAATCTTCATAAGCTTCTAAAGGGAGAGCACATTTTAGGATTAACAAATGTTCATTTTGAGAAAGACAGGGTTTGTAGCACATGCCAAGCAGGGAAGCAAGTTGGCACCCATCATCCACACAAGAACATCATGACGACCGACAGGCCACTGGAGATCCTACACATGGATCTATTCGGCCTGATTGCTTACATAAGCATCGGCGAGAGTAAGTACTGTCTAGTTATTGTGGATGATTATTCTCGCTTCACTTGGGTGTTCTTTTTGCAGGAAAAATCTCATACCCAAGAGACCTTAAAGGGATTCTTGAGACGGGCTCAAAACGAGTTCGGCTTAAGAATCAAGAAAATTAGAAGCGACAACGGGACGGAGTTCAAGAACTCACAAATTGAAGGCTTCCTTGAGGAGGAGGGAATCAAGCATGAGTTCTCTTCTCCCTACACCCCACAACAAAATGGTGTAGTGGAGAGGAAGAATAGAACTCTATTGGACATGACAAGAACCATGCTTGATGAGTACAAGACTTCGGATCGGTTTTGGGCCAAGGCGGTCAACACCGCCTGCTACGCCATCAACCGGCTATATCTACACCGAATCCTCAAGAAGACATCTTATGAACTCCTAACCGGTAAAAAGCCCAATATTTCATATTTTAGAGTCTTTGGTAGCAAATGCTTTATTCTTGTTAAAAGAGGTAGAAAATCTAAATTTGCTCCTAAGACTGTAGAAGGTTTTTTACTAGGATATGATTCAAACACAAGGGCATATAGAGTCTTTAACAAGTCCTCTGGACAAGTTGAAGTTTCTTGTGACGTTCTGTTTGATGAGACTAACGGCTCTCAAGTAGAGCAAGTTGATCTTGATGAGATAGGGGATGAAGAGGCTTCGTGCATCGCGCTAAGGAACATGTCCATTGGGGATGTGTGTCCTAAGGAATCCGAAGAGCCTCCAAATGCACAAGATCAACCATCCTCCTCCACTCAAGCATCTCCACCAACTCAAAATGAGGATGAAGCTCAAGTTGATGAAGTAGAAGATCAAGCAAATGAGCCACCTCAAGATGACGGCAATGATCAAGGGGGAGATGCAAATGATCAAGACAAGGAGGATGAAGAACAAAGACCGCCACACCCAAGAGTCCACCAAACAATCCAACGAGATCACCCCGTCGACACCATCCTCGGCGACATTCATAAGGGGGTAACCACTAGATCTCGTGTTGCACATTTTTGTGAGCATTACTCTTTTGTTTCCTCTATTGAGCCACACAGGATAGAGGAAGCACTACAAGATTCGGATTGGGTGGTGGCAATGCAAGAGGAGCTCAACAACTTCACTAGGAATGAGGTATGACATTTAGTTCCACGTCCTAACCAAAATGTTGTAGGAACCAAGTGGGTTTTCCGCAACAAGCAAGATGAGCATGGTGTGGTGACAAGGAACAAAGCACGACTTATGGCCAAGGGATACTCCCAAGTCGAAGGTTTGGATTTCGGTGAAACCTATGCACCTGTAGCTAGGCTTGAGTCAATTCGTATATTATTGGCCTATGCTACTTACCATGGCTTCAAGCTTTATCAAATGGACGTGAAGAGTGCCTTCCTCAATGGACCAATCAAGGAAGAGGTCTATGTTGAGCAACCTCCCGGCTTTGAAGATAGTGAGTACCCTAACCATGTGTATAAACTCTCTAAGGCGCTTTATGGGCTTAAGCAAGCCCCACGAGCATGGTATGAATGCCTTAGGGATTTCCTTATCACTAATGGATTCAAAGTTGGAAAGCCTGATCCTACTTTATTCACTAAAACTCTTGAAAATGACTTGTTTGTATGCCAAATTTATGTTGATGATATTATATTTGGGTCTACTAACGAGTCTACATGTGAAGAATTTAGTAGGATCATGACACAAAAATTCGAGATGTCTATGATGGGGGAGTTGAAGTATTTCTTAGGATTTCAAGTGAAGCAACTCCAAGAGGGCACCTTCCTAAGCCAAACAAAGTATACTCAAGATATTCTAAGCAAGTTTGGAATGAAGGATGCCAAACCCATCAAGACACCCATGGGAACCAATGGGCATCTCGACCTCGACGAAGGAGGTAAATTCGTCAATCAAAAGGTATACCGGTCAATGATAGGTTCTTTGTTATATTTATGTGCATCTCGACCGGATATTATGCTTTCCGTATGCATGTGTGCAAGATTCCAAGCCGACCCTAAGGAAGCTCACCTTACGGCCGTGAAACGAATCTTGAGATATTTAGTTTATACTCCTAAGTTTGGGCTTTGGTATCCTAGGGGATCCACTTTTAATTTAATTGGTTATTCGGATGCCGATTGGGCGGGGTGTAAAATCAATAGAAAGAGCACATCGGGGACTTGCCAGTTCATGGGAAGATCCTTGGTGTCTTGGGCTTCAAAGAAGCAAAATTCGGTGGCTCTTTCTACCGCCGAGGCCGAGTACATTGCTGCAGGCCATTGTTGCGCGGAACTACTTTGGATGAGGCAAACCCTTAGGGACTACGGTTACAAATTAACCAAAGTTCCTCTTCTATGTGATAATGAGAGTGCAATCCGCATGGCGGATAATCCCGTTGAGCATAGCCGCACTAAACACATAGCCATTCGGTATCACTTTTTAAGGGATCACCAACAAAAGGGAGATATCGAGATTTCGTACATTAATACTAAAGATCAATTAGCCGATATCTTTACCAAGCCACTAGATGAACAAACTTTTAACAAACTTAGGCATGAGCTAAATATTCTTGATTCTAGGAACTTCTTTTGTTGATTTGCACTTTGATCATGTCTCTTTCATATGCTATGACTAATGTGGTTTCAAGTCTATTTCAAACCAAGTCATAGGTGTATTGAAAGGAAATTGGAGTCTTCGGCGAAGACAAAGGCTTCCACTCCGTAACTCATCCTTCGCCATCGCTCCGAGCAACTCTCCATCTAAGGAGGAGAGATCACTCTTCTACTTTGGTATATTCTTCACTCACTTATTTATGACCAAATGGGGAGAGAGTAATTCCAAGGGCTCTAATGACTCCGTTTTTGGCGATTCATGCCAAAGGGGGAGAAAATATTAGCCCAAAGCAAAAGGACCGCACCACCACCTAATTTTAAAAAGAGTTTTTCAATTGGTATGATTTTCAATTGATAAATTTAAAATTGGTATCTTATTGTGTTCAAAAGGGGGAGAAAGTAGCTTTTCAAAATTGATATATCAAAACCCTCTTGAACACTAAGAGGAGAATTTTATTTAGGGGGAGTTTTATTTAGTCAAAGGAAAAACATTTGAAACAGGGGGGAGAAAATTTCAAATCTAGTGAATGCTTCTCAGAATTCTTACTCATTTACCTTTGACTACTTGCAAAAGACTTTGAGAAGGATTTCCAAAAACATTTGCAAAGACAAAACATATGGTGCAAGCGTGGTCCAAAATGTCAAAAATTGAAGAAACAATCCATGCATATCTTATAAGTATTTATATTGGCTCAATTCCAAGCAACCTTTGCACTTACATTATGCAAACTAGTTCAATTATGCACTTCTATATTTGCTTTGGTTTGTGTTGGCATCAATCACCAAAAAGGGGGAGATTGAAAGGAAATTAGGCTTACACCTATTTCCTAAATGATTTTGGTGGTTGAATTACCCAACACAAATAATTGGACTAACTAGTTTGTTCTAGTGTATAAGTTATACAGGTGCCAAAGGTTCACACTTAGCCAATAAAAAGACCAAGTATTGGGTTCAACAAAAGAGCAATGGGATATCCGAAGTGTGCCCTGGTCTGGAGCACCGGACAGTGTCCGGTGCACCAGGGGACTTCACGCTGAACTCCTCACCTTCGGGAAAATCCAGAGGCGCTCCGCTATAATTCACCGGACTGTCCGGTGTACATCGGACAGTGTCCGGTGCCCCAGGGAAGAGCGACTCTTGAACTCGCCAGCTTCGGGAATTTGCTCCGCTATAATTCACCGGACATGTCCGGTGTACACCGGACTGTCCGGTGAACCAGCAGAGCAACGACTACTTCGCGCCAACGGTCACCTGCAGGCGCATTTAATGCGCGCCAGAAGCGCGCAGAAGTCAGGCACGCGCTAGACGGTGCACCGGACAATCTACAGTACTTGTCCGGTGTACACCGGACAGCCAGGCGGGCCCAGAAGTCAGAAGCTCCAACGGTCGAATCCCAACGGCCTGGTGACGTGGCTGGCGCACCGGACATGTCCGGTGTGCACCGGACTGTCCGGTGCACCATACGACAGTCAGCCACCACCAAACGACTAGTTTGGTGGTTGGGGCTATAAATACCCCCAACCACCCCACATTCAAGTCATCCAAGTTTTCCCACTTCAACTACTTACAAGAGCTCTAGCATTCAATTCTAGACACACCCAAGTGATCAAATCCTCTCCAAACTCCACACAACGCCCTAGTGATTAGTGAGAGAGATTTGCTTGTGTTCTTTCGAGCTCTTGCGCTTGGATTGCTTTCTTCTTTCTTTGATTCTTCATTGCGATCAAACTCACTTGTAATTGAGGCAAGAGACACCAATCTTGTGGTGGTCCTTGTGGGAACTTTGTGTTCCAAGTGATTGAGAAGAAAAGCTCACTCGGTCCGAGGGACCGTTTGAGAGAGGGAAAGGGTTGAAAGAGACCCGGTCTTTGTGACCACCTCAACGGGGAGTAGGTTTGCGAGAACCGAACCTCGGTAAAACAAATCCTCGTGTCTCACTCCTTATTTGCTTGCAATTTATTTTTGCACCCTCTCTCGCAGACTCAATTTTATTTCTAACGCTAACCCGGCTTGTAGTTGTGATTATTTTTGAGAATTTCAGTTTCGCCCTATTCACCCCCCTCTAGGCGACTTTCACTTTCGGTGCAGGAGCGGCTGCGGTCCTAGTGGCACCTTCAAAAGTCAAAACATGTTATGCATCCAAGCTTGATTTCAGTTGCACAAATAATATTGCTGAATACGAAGCACTTCTGTTGGGGCTTCGGAAGTTAAGGGCAATGGGAATAAGAAGGGCCATCCTAAAAACTGATTCTCAAGTTATTTCTGGCCATGTAGACAAAAGTAGCAAGGCAAGAGATCCAAAGCTTGAAAGGTATCTGGATACAGTTCGAAGGTTGGAGGCTTCTTTCGAAGGTTTTTCTGTTAAGAATATCCCAAGAGGTGAAAATGAGCACGCAGATTTGCTAGCCAAATCGGCGGCCCAGGGGCTCCCTCTACCTTCGAAAGTATTTTTTGAAACAATAAAGGCACCTTTGGTTGAACTCATGGAGAGAGTAGTGCTTACTATTTCTCCGGTACATAGTGAAGATTGGAGGACTGAAATTATATCTTTCCTTCAAGGCAATTGTCTTTCAGATGACGAAGCTTATAATAAGACAATGGAGGCAAGAACAAGACCATATGTGATAATAGAAGGGGAGTTATACAAGCATGGAGTCTGCTCTCCACTTCTCAAGTGTTTATCCAGAACCGAAGGTATAGAGCCGATGAAGGAAATACATGCAGGTTTGTGTGGATCTCACATTGGGTCTAGGCATTTGCTGGGGAAGGTCTTCAGACAAGGATTTTATTGGCCGAAGGCAGCTTCAAATGTAGCAGATCTGGTTCAAAAGTGCGAAAATTGTCAAAAATGTGCAAGAGACCAGAAACAACCTTCGTCGCTAACCCAGTTAATACAGCCAACCTGGCCATTGCAAAGATGGGGCCTAGATTTGTTAGGTCCACTTCCATCAGCACAAGGCAATTTAAGATATGTTGTGGTGGCTATAGAATATTTTTCCAAGTGGATTGGCGAAGCCTTTGGCCACAATAACTGCGGCCACAGTCCAAAAAAATTTCTGGCAAAACATTGTTTGTCGCTTCGGCGTGCCGAAGGCTATAACTGTGGACAACGAAACATAGTTTGATGCCGAAGCTTTCAAGGAATTCTGTGATCAAATTGGCACGAAGATTCATTTTGCGTCAGTCAGACATCCAGAATCAAATGGACTAGTCAAAAGAGCAAATGGTATTATAATGATGGGAATGATGAAGCTAATCTTCAATCATCCCAGAGGAAAGTGTCCAGATGAGTTGATTAAAGTGGTGTGGAGCCACAATACGACTGTATCAAGATCAACAGGTTTTACGCCATTCAAGTTATTATTTGGTGACGAAGCTATAACCCCAGAAGAAGCTAAAGCGGGGTCAATAAGAACAGCAGCTTCGGGAGAAGACGAAGCTGATTATCACGTGGCAAAATACACTATAGAAGGGACCAGACTTCAGACTGTGGAAAATATCAATAAATATCAAGCCGAAACAATAAAATGGCGCGACAGGAAAGTCTGGCTGAAAAATATCAAGCCAGGGCATTTGGTGCTTCGGAGAGTGGCTAATCCGGATACAGTAGGCAAACTACAACTGAAGTGGGAAGGACCTTTTCTGGTGGTATCTTCATCAAGGCCCGGTTCTTACAGGTTGAAGGATATGGACGACAACGATATTCCTAGATCTTGGAATGCGGATGAGCTTCGACGATATTATGTGTAATCTGATGTAATCTTTTTCATTTTTTCCTATGGCACACCTTTTCTTTCCAAAGGGGGAGAAAGGTTTTTAAT
This sequence comes from Zea mays, assembly GCF_902167145.1. NCBI lineage: Eukaryota > Viridiplantae > Streptophyta > Magnoliopsida > Poales > Poaceae > Zea > Zea mays. Next base: position 148,110,869 of record NC_050098.1, read on the forward strand.
GGGGCCATAGTTTGTAATTTTTCTTTTCTTATTCAGCTCCATGAGAGCAAAATCCCCCAAAAGAATGTAAAATGTAACATCTTAGCGGGCACCATCGAGTGCAGAGAAAAAACCAGGGAGAAGCTCAAAAGTCATCCCTAAGGGGATGCAGAGCACGATGAAGCTACAAAAAGTCGTTCCTAAGGGAGCGCAGCGTAAGTTTTCTGCTCGAAAGTCGTTCCTAAGGGAATACAGAGCCAAATACCGCCGAAATATAAGGCGAAGAAGTTCAAAAGTCGTTTCTAAGGGAATGCAGAACTTACACCGAAAAGTCAACGGTGATACCGCCGAAATAGAAGGCGAAGAAGTTCAAAAGGCGTTCCTAAGGGGATGTAGAACTTACACCGAAAAATAAGCGGTGCAGCCGAAAATAAACGGCAAAGAGATTTCAGCTATTCCTAAGGGAATGAAGAGTTTTGATGTGGCTTCATAAGCGTGTGTCTGGACATTCATTTGCACAATACATCACATCATTCATTGCATTCATATACATTCATTTAGACATTCGTAGGATCATCATCATAGCACAAAAGTATAGACAATTGCTTCGGCTCTAATTGGCAAGGCTTCGGAAAAAGAAAAAAGAAGCAGATTTATGCTTCGTTGTGTACGAAAAGAAGGGAATGTGTTTTTCGTCTTCGGCTCAAAAATGCAAGTTTCGTCCACATCAAAGCAGTTCATACATGGACAGAAAGGTAAAAATATATTACAAGGTATGGACAAATTTACAGAGTAGCGTCTAGTTTCTAAATTACAATATTTTTTACAAGGATAATTCAAGAAATTCTCAAAAAAGTTTTTTTCATAGTAATGTCTTCAGCTTCGTCACTTCATCACCATCCGCCAAAAGCTTCAGTTCATTGCTCTTCGGCTTCGTCGTCCTGTACATAACAAAGCTTTATAAGGTAAACTTGATTTTCAAGGAAAAGGTAAGCACCAGGTATGAGTTTATTACTGGCTTGAGGTGACTTCGAGCTTCATCACCAGCTAAGCTTCGTCCACCCTTCGCCCAGATTTGTGTTATAAATCTATTTCCTATGCTTTGGGCCAGGCTAGGGATATCATTTAAGTCTGCTGGTGATAAACTGAAGTTAGGTCTATTAACGATTTTTTCATGCGCGCAACCAGTTTTCATGAAGGCAACAGTTGTGCCCCGAGAAGCTAGCAGGGCACAGAAATCGCCGTGCCCAGCCATAACTTCGTCAAGAGCATCAACTTCGCCCTTAATGTGTTCGAAAGTCCCTGGCAGGTCTTCAACTGAAGGTTTAAACTTCTCAGAACTGGCCCCAACTGAGTTGAAGACCTGCTTCAGCCGCTGCACGCATCGGTTGTCGAAGTCTAGACATTTATCTTGAAGCTCTTTCAATGATTTCTGCAAATTTGAACTTTTTTCAACTTCAGCCTCAAGCTTCACATCCAATTTCTACTTTTCTTGTTCGAAGTTTTCTGTCTTTGCGAGGAGTTCATTATTCAATCTGACAATTTTAGCTTGGGCTTCTGCCAGTAAGCCTTCCATCGATTGAAGATCAAAATCCTTCTTCTCAAGAGCAGCTTCGTGATCTTTTATTTTGCTCTCTAAGCCTTCAATTATAACCTCATGATTTTTATCTTCAAGGTCCTGTTGCATTCTTAAGGCTTTACTCAATAGCATGCTCTGCACAAAAACAACCTTCGTCAAAAAACACCTTCATCGTTAAAACAATGAAAAGCCGAAGTAAAGTTTTTACCTTGAAATTAGAATAGAATAAACTACCGACGATATGCTGTCATCGATAGCGGCTGATGTCGGCCTCAAGCTTTGGGAAACCAATACTCTTCGACAGAGTACTGATAACCTTCGCTCCAGTATGGTCTCTGAGGCATCCTAAGCTTTCGTCGTCAACACCGCCGAAGAGCAATGCTCCTGGTTGATAGCCGCACGATATTGCATAATCCCTTAGCTCTTCCTTCTCATCCTTAGACAGCTTTTGACCAATTATGTTTTGAAAATTACAATCCTTTTCCTCCAAAGTATCTTTGGCAATCTACTTCTCTTTCCCGGGCACTGAGGCCAGGGTCTCTTCGGCAACTGTAGCAGCTTCTTCCGCGGCCATGTTCAAAAGCATCTTGTCAATATCAGAAAAAGTGCCCTCTAGATTTGTATCTTCGGTTGATTCAGCTTCGGCAGTTGCAGCTTCGGCGAGGGCAGCTTCGGTAGCTGCAGCGTCTTAGGCAGCTGGTGTTTTTGACATTGAGGTCGGCGGTGGTGTTTCTTCAATGGCTTCAATAATAGTAATAATTCTCCGCCTTTTTGGGCCAGCAGACTTCTTCGCTGCCTAGGGCTCCCCCTTCCTCTGTAAAAGCTTCGTCAGATGTGGCCCCAGTGGACTTAGCGTGATAGGCAAGGATTCAGTCATTACCTTTAGAATTTCTTCCACGTCGGCAATTGAAGGTGTTGAAAGAGTCTCTTCTTCTATTTCAGTTGTTTTTTGCTTTGGAGCCACAACTTTCCTCTTCTTCGGAGCAGCTACCTTCGGCTCAAGGGCTCGATTTTTTCCTCTTCAGAATTTCTTCATCTTCTTTTACCATTCTGGCAGCTTGTCTGCTCAGAACACTAACAATCCTTTTCCTTTTTTGTCCTTCAGCACCCTTGTTCAATCGCTCGTAATCAGGATATTCGAAGTTCAGGGCATCCATCACCCGATTCAACCTTTGCTTCGGTCGGGTGCCGAAGGCTGCAGTCATCAACTGATCTTCTTTTTTAGTGTAATTCCCCAAAATTTCATTGCACATGGTCTCTATCATTTCTAACCATTCTTGACACGGCCCTTTGAATTGTTTCTTAAATTTAAATTTATAAGGTAGCCGCACAAGTTCATTTTTCTCCTTTGTCCCCTTTAGCTTCGGCATGTTCCATTCACTTAGTGTCGGGAACACCTTATAGGCCAAATATTCTTGGACCAGATCCTTGGTCCCGATCTGCTCGGCTACCACCCTTAATTCTGATACAGCTTATCGGCATGGTGACCCTGGCACCATGCGGCACAGCGGTCTGGTAAACCCGTAGCTCAAACTCAGCGGGCTCAGTACCAATGTCTTTAGCTTCTCCCTCTTCTTCTCATCGGCTTTAACATAAAACCACTCATTTTTCCAACAAGTTGGCCATTTGGTGCGATAGCTAACCACCGGGGTCTTCATATCTTTGCGGTAGGCGAAGTTGTAGCAACCAAAATTCTCATGGAGACCATCTTCTCTGGCCTTCGTCTGATAGTGAAGTTCGTGCACTCAGCACAAGGCTTCGGCATTCGGGTCTATTCCCTGGCTTTGGAGAGCCTAGATAAAGACGCTGAGCCTAACGATAGCGTTAGGAGTCAGCTGATGAAGATAGATCTTGAAGTTCTCCAAAACTTCTCCAATCATTTCGTTCAAAGGAAACCTCAATCCTGCTCTAAAGAAGCTCCTGAAAACTACCACCTCATCTTTTTCCGGTGTCGGAGTGGTTTCTTCTCCGCCAAAACGAATCAGCTTCTCCAAAGTAGCCTAGCTATATCATCATAGACATATCGGCCTCAGAAACGGTGGATTTTCCAAAGTCCAAGTGACTGGGTTTGGATGGCATGAGAGTGCTGTAATCTTCTTCTTCTTCATCAACATCATCTTCCTCGATGTCAGCCTGTTCAGCTTCGGCAGCAGGTGCACTTTCGTCAATAACCCCCTCTGTCACAACTATTCCCGATTGTTTCATCACTTCAGATATCGGGGCAGTCTCTGTGGCTTCGGTCTCTTCTCCGTCACGGGTCACCCTAGCAGTTGAACGAACTCTGGCCATCGGGTGTTGAATTCCTTGCAGTCTTACGAATGTTGATGGCTTTTATGATTGTGACGAAGCTCTCTCTTATGACGAAGCTAAACAAAAACGTTGCTTTGCTTAAGAATGCAATGAGAAAGCTTCGGCTATGGTTAAAATTTTCAGCAGCACAACAGTGCAATGGCAATGAATGATGTGGTAACTTCACACCTACCCGTCTGTTTATATAGTGCTGCAGGTGTGAAGGTGAATCGTCAAGTTGCCCGTACCCGCTCAACAGTCACCCGTACTCACTGAACGGTGGACCACGGTGCGTACGAGATGAATCGGCAGATCGCGCATACCCGCTACATGGTGGGACCACCCCGCGCTTGGATTATTTTAATCGTTTCTCGGCAACGAGCTCAGGGAAGGTGTTTTTCGGACCTTCGACATTCCGAAGCCTAGGACAATTTTTCACGGATCAAGCTCGTTAAGAAAAACGATCTAGTACCGCGAAGGGGCTACTGTTGGGGGTCTGCTTCGTAGCCGAAGGTCCTGTAAGAAGAAACACCTTCGGAAGATCAGCATACAAATAATGCCGAAGCTATCTTACAGGGAACTTCGGCATAATGTCGTGCCTAAGACGAAGGGTTACACCAACTTAAAGATGAAAAGACAGATTGACCCATGATAGTTTGTGCCATGAATGTAATCAATTGTAAAGGGTATAAATGTAATTTCACACAGGCTGCGCCCTGTGCCTATAAATAGATGAATAGTACCCCCGTACTGTTCACGCTAAGTTTTACTCACTCGTGCATTACGCTTGTACTATCTCCTTCTGTCAAGCCGAAGGTACAAATGTGATTCTGTATTATTTCTATTTATTCATGATATATAATAAAAGATGAGTTAATAATGTTACATAATCATTCATGTTGTTTTCTATGTTTTACATGACTCTTCTTTCATTAATATACACTGCAATCGTGAATGTATGTCATTCATGACCTTCGTCCGAAGGCCATTATGTCCCGAGGGGAATAATGCTTCGAAGGACGAAGGCTTTAACCTTTAACATTTTGTGTTGTCTTATTCTTAATTCATAGCATTTGAGAACAAGTCCCCAACATATATCTTCAACCGTCATTTCACCTTGTGGTTTAAAAATTAATCATCTATTACCTGTTATGAAAAATAACGAATCATTTCTCTATAATTTAGTCCTGTGAAAGAAAGAGTTGTGTTCCTTCTCCAGCATAGTCGTGGCTCCAACTTTAGTACAGATTTAGGGATAAAAAAATTAAAGGAAATCTAAAAAAAGAATTCTCTTGCTATTAAAATAACAAGTGTATTCTCCCCATAGACCCCCTTCAATGTTTTAGTCACTAAAGCAGCCCAACGTGCGTTTCGATGAGCAGTTCTTGCAAGAGCAAGAAGATGAAGGTCTGAGTCTGACAAATGGAGTTTTTTAAGTGAGAGGAAAATTAAGTGAATGACATATGTGGTCCTTTTGCAAGTGATGAAGTGAGTTAGACTAAACATAGTTTTTTCAAAAGCTACAATTGTTAAATAAAAGAGTTTTCATCTTTCTCACTCTATATACCTCACAACAGTTTTTCTATGGCTCACAACTACTTTTTCAAAAACCACAGCTCAATCAAACACAATAAAGATCTATTTGGTATAGATAAGCCTCATCATTGAATCGGTTCTTTTAGCTCCAGTTCTATATAGACTATTTTAGTAAACATTTAATAGAATAACTTATCGAGGTAGACAGCATGAAGAAAGCTGGAATAAACTATTTTTTTACTTCGCCAAATTTCACCTAAAGTTACGTACGTGTGAGGGGAGCTCGAAAAACAACTTTTAGGGAAAAAACTGTTTTATGCAGATCCTTTTGATGGGAGAAGCTGAAAACAATATTGTGAAGCTTTACTAAACACATTTGTCGGCGTTTCGAGACCGGGGGTCCCTGGGCCGACGAGTGAATGTCGCCGCGTGCCCCAGCCCAGATGGGTCGGCGCGAGGCCGAGCGCGAAGGGGGGAAGGAAAGGTAGCCGGAGACGGGCGTGAGAGAGGTGGAAATCCCGCGGCCTTCGTGTTCGTCCCGCGCCCAGGTCAGGTGCGCTTGCAGTAGGGGGTTACAAGCGTCCACGCGGGTGAGGGAGCGAGCGGCCTCACGCGCGCGCCTGTCTCGTCCTCGTCCCCGCGCGGCCAACCCTCTGTAAGAGGGCCCTGGTCCTTCCTTTTATAGGCGTAAGGAGAGGATCCAGGTGTACAATGGGGGGTGTAGCAGAGTGCTACATGTCTAGCGGAGGAAAGCTAGCGCCCTAAGTACACGCCATCGTGGCGCCCGGTTCGTGTGGTGTCGTGGCCGTCGGAGGAGCGCTGGAGCCTAGAGGAAGGACAGCTGTCGAGTCCTTGCTGACGTCCTCTTGCTTCCGTAAGGGGGCTGAGAGCCGCCGTCGTCACAGAGTGTGCGGGGCGCCATCATGGCCTATCTGGCGGAGCGAGCCAGATGGGACGCCGGTCTTGTTCCCCGTGGCCTGAGTCAGCTTGGGGTAGGGTGATGATGGCGCCTCCTGTTGACGTGACCGGCCCGCGCCCTAGGTTGGGCGATGTGGAGGCTCCTCCGAGGTCGAGGTCGAGTCTATCTTCCGTGGCCGTGGTCGAGTCCGAGCCCCTGGGTCGGGCGAGGCGGAGACCGTCGGCTGAGGCTAGGGCTGAGTCCGAGCCCTGGGGTCGGGCGAAGCGGAGTTCGTCGTCTTCTGGGGCTGAGCCCAAGTCCGAGCCCTGGGTCGGGCGGAGCAGAGTTCGCCGTCTTCCGGGGCTTAGCCCGAGTCCGAGCCCTGGGCCGGGCGGAGCGGAGTTCGCCGTCTTCTGGGGCTGAGCCCAAGTCCGAGCCCTGGGTCGGGCGGAGCGGAGTTCGCCGTCTTCCGGGGCTTAGCCCGAGTCCGAGCCCTGGGTCGGGCGGAGCGGAGTTCACCGTCTTCCGGGGCTTAGCCCAAGTCTGAGCCCTGGGTCGGGCAGAGCGGAGCTTCCTATGGTGCCTGAGGTCGGGCCTGACTGCCTGTCAGCCTCACTCTGTCAAGTGGCACTGCAGTCGGTGCGACGCAGGCGGCGCTGTCCTTCTGTCAGGTCGGTCAGTGGAGCGGCGAAGTGACTGCGGTCACTTCGGCTCTGTCGACTGAAGGGCGCGCGTCAGGATAAAGGTGTCAGGCCACCTTTGCATTAAATGCTCCTGCGATTTGGTCGGTCAGCGCGGCGATTTGGTCAGGGTTGCTTCTTGGCGAAGACAGGGCCTCGGGCGAGCCGGAAATATGTTCGTTGCTGGAGGGGGGCCTCGGGCGAGACGGAGATCCTCCGGGGTCGGCTGCCCTTGTCCGAGGCTAGGCTCGGGCGAGGCGTGATCGAGTCCCTCGAATGGACCGATCCCTGACTTAATCGCACCCATCAGGCCTTTGCAGCTTTATGCTGATGGGGGTTACCAGCTGAGAATTAGGAGACTTGAGGGTACCCCTAATTATGGTCCCCGACAGTAGCCCCCGAGCCTCGAAGGGAGTGTTAGCACTCGCTTGGAGGCTTTCGTCGCACTTTTTTGCAAGGGGACCAGCTTTTCTCGGTTGCGTTTTGTTCCGGTGGGTGCGCGCGAGCGCACCCGCCGGGTGTAGCCCCCGAGGCCTCGGAGGAGTGGTTTGACTCCTCCGAGGTCTTAATGCCTCGCGCAATGCTTTGGCTGGTCTGGTCGTTCCCTCATGCGAACTGGCCGTAGCCCGGGTGCACGGTCGGGTCCCAAGTTCTCGGGCTGGTATGTTGACGCTGTCAACGGTTTGGCCGGAGCCGGGTTTGCGAGAGAAGCCCCCGAGCCTCTGCACAGGGCAAGAGGACGGTCAGGGATAGACTCGACTTTTTTACATACGCCCCTGCGTCGCCTTTCCGCAAGGAGGAGGGGGGAAAGCGCCATGTTGCCCTCGAAGGGTGCCGAACATGGTGTCTCCGGTGAGCTGCTGGCGGGTAATCCGAGCGGACGTCCGTGCCCCATTTGCTAGGGGTCGGCTAGAGGCCCAGAGGCGCGCCCAAAAGTACCTGCGGGTGATCTGCCGGACCCGGTCCCCTGTCGACGGGGTCCGAGGGCTCGATGCCTCCCTATGATGGGATTCCGTTACAAGATCGTTCCCGCTGGTCTCGGAAATGTCCTAGGGTACCTCAGGAGCGCAACTCGAGCCTTGGTTATGTATCGAACGTAACCATGGTCATCCCTCGCTCTGTGTCTGAGGCGGCTGTGAACCCTTCGAGGGCCAGCCTTCGAACCCCTGATCAGTAGTGGGCGCGGAGCCCGAGTAGCCTGAGGCGGTCGTTGAACCCTTCTGAGGGGCCGGCCTTCGAACCTCTGACCAGTAGTGGGTGTGGAGCCCACGCGCTCTAAGGCGGCTGTTGAACCCTTCCAAGGGACCAGCCTTCGAACCTCTGATCAGTAGGGAGGCTCGGAGCCTGGTTCCTTCACGGAGAAGGATCCCTTTCGGGGTATCCCCCTTTCCCGGTCCCTGTTGTAAGAGAGAGAAAGAGGAAATAGGAAAAGGATACGAAATCGAATGACATGGCGTACCTCTTTTGACGCGGTCATTATGGCGAAGGTGAAGCGCCGCTCGCTTCCACTGCCAGAGGCGCCGCCTTTCCTGCCGCGGAGTTAATATGACGGGGTGCGCGGTTCGCGGGGCGGCCGTTGCGCGTGTGCGAGCCGTTCGAGGAACGGAACACGGGCGCGTCGTCTTCACGCCGTGAGAGAGGGTTCTCTCGCTGCCCTCGGATCGGACGTAAGCCTGGCTGACGACGCGACCGCTGCTCCTGCCCGCCTGCCACCGCCATCACTGCCGGCCCATTTTTGGCCGCATTGACCGTCGCGCCAGGCTGGCGCTGCTGGGTCGTGCGTAGGGTTGCCTCGAGTCGCGGTACTGGTTCCGCAGTCGAGGAGGCGTGGCAGTGGCGCAGGTGGCGGTGCAGTTGCTTGCACGTAGCGACCGGCGCGCTGGTTGCATGACGCGTGGGCGTGGGCTTCCATGCTGGGCGCGTTGGAAGTCGGAGAGGTGCGCCCACTTGGCGCGGTTGCATGCCGCCTGCATGGCTGCCCGCCCTTTCGCCCGTTGGTCTGGGCGAAAGTGGGGAATTGCTTGTAACCGCTGGGCGGTTGCATGCACCGCGCGCGGCGGTTTGGCTTCTTCCGCCCTGGGCCGGCTTGCATGACGCGTGGGGCCCAGCCCCCGCACCGTAGGGGGAGAACCTTGGAGCGTGCTGGAGAAGACTCAGCCCGTGACGGCTGGGGACGCAAGTAGGGAGAGTTGCCTTTAAAAGGAGGGTGACCCCCTTGAAAGGCGACCATGTCTTCGCGCTCCCTTATGCATCGTGTCTTTCCACCTCCCAAGCCCCCGGATGGGGGACGCCCGCAGTCCTTCCGCCTTGTCGTTGGAGGAACACAACTCCGTGGGAGTTGGTACCTTTCAGCCATCGTTCGGCTTCAAGGATTTTCATCATGCAGCCCGGTTGCACCCCTCCGCCGGCGGTCACCCAAGATGGTGACCTCCAGTTCGATGGCGGGGGAAAGCAAGCCAGGCTGCGGCCTCTGCCCCTCCCTCAGCCTCAAGGATTTTCATCACCAGTGCTGGGGAGGGGAGAGTGTCGAGTTGGGGTCGGCCCCTGCGTGGGTGGTGGCCTGCTCCTTCCCTCAGTGATCGGGGGGAAGGGCGGTTGCTGTCCGTGGCGCTGGCAGCTGCCTCGTGCCTGGCTCTCAGACCCGAGTGGCTTCGGAGCCGGCTTCCGCCACGGCAGCTGGAAGAGGTTCTTTCGCCGACGAGATAGCCGGGGCCGCCTACGGACCGACCTCCAACTCTACGACCTTCTGCCCGTCCTTGCCTCACGAGTTTGGGCATGGGCGGGGGCCTCCTGGCAGCAGCATCCGCCCTGAGGTCATCGTTGCCGCTGTTCGGCCCCCCGGAGCAGAAGTCGTCGTCGTCGCCGCTGCTGGAGCGGGTGACGGCGTGCCGTTCGTCGGTCTTCTGTTGCTCCGCAGGCCCCCCCATCGAGTGGGGTTATTCGTACCTGCGGAGGTGGAACCGGAGTTCCGTTTGTAATGGCACTTTGAATGCCAGTGTTTTTGTTCATTGTGGCTGCCGAGGCCTGAACATGTATGTATTTTTGGCATGGAGCCATCTTTTTTCCTCATTTTCGAGCACTAAGACTCGCCTGTTGGTTGTCTGAACCGCTTTACCAAGCGTGAGTCGCCCCGTGCAAAGGTGACGAGTGAGGTATCCGTATCCTGGAGGCGTAGGAGTCCCTCGGCTCGGTCGGCCTTGCTGCCCGAGGCTTCTCTTGCTTAGTTAAAGGAACCCCTCGGCCGCTCTTCGATGAGCCGAGGCCAGGGGTAGCGGTGTCAGCGCGAACAGAGGCAGAGTTGGCTCGAAAAGAAGACCTAGTCGGCCGGAGCCTGGTCGGGTCGTCCGTTATCGGGACTGACGCCGGAGTTGATCTGCTGAGGCCTCGGGCCAGGCTGATGTCTTTGGGGGACGGCTGGCCGAGGCCTCGGGGTGATCAGCCGAGCCGCCTGCTCGAGCCGGATTCTTGGAGGAGACCCGGGCGGCGATGGCCCGGGCGTGATGATGAAGTCATCCTTCAGAGTGGAGACCCTCGGACCGTGTCGCCGTCCGAGGCTAGGTCGGACTTCGCCGAAGGTGTAGCCGACGCCGAGGGTGCTGCTGCTCCCTTCAACCGTCAAGATCCGAGCCTGCGGGATCGGATTATCTTGTAGTGTGTGTTTTCTGCGGCCGCCGAGGCCCAAACACACCCTCACCGTGTTGTAAAGCTGCGTCTCTTTTCCTCTTGTTTCGAGTATCTGGACTTTTTTGTCGGTAACAGAATTGTCTGTGCGAGCGAGAGTTGCTTCTCACGGAAGGTGATGAGTGAGGTATCCTTATCCCGGAGGCGTAGGAATCCCTCAGCTCGGTCGGCCTTGCCGCTTACGCGCACTCTTACCCGTCCATAGGGTTCTATCACCGACGCAGTCAAGAAGGCTCGAAGAATCGCTTCGGCAGAAGAGCTTTCGAACGTGAAGACTTGTTCGGTCTGCGGAATCACTTATCCGGACGTGAGTTACTTATCGCAGAAGGTGATGAGTGAGGTATCCGTATCCCGGAGGCGTAGGAGTCCCTCGGCTCGGTCAGCCTTGGCTGCTTACGTGTACTCCGTCGTTTTCAGGATCCACTTTCGAAGTAGTCGAAAAGCACGAAAGACATTCTGGCAGAAAGGATCTTTTTTCGAGGAAAAAATTCGACGCAGAGGGGGCTCCCCCTTTTTAGCCCCCGAGGGAGGGTCGGGCTTTGCCGAGGCGAGGCCGACCCTTCCTTGATGACTAAACTTTGCGTGGGAGCGAGGTATATGAACAACTTGAAAACATCTTAAGGGTAGAAGCGACGTAGCTGTTGGATGTTCCAAGCGTTGCTGTAGACCTCGCGTTGACTGTTGGCCAGCTTGTACGTTCCGGGCTTCAGAACTTTGGCGATGACGAACGGCCCTTCCCAGGGAGGCGTGAGCTTGTGCCGCCCTCGGGCGTCTTGTCGCAGTCGAAGCACCAGGTCGCCCACCTGGAGGTCTCGGGACCGGACCCCTCGGGCGTGGTAGCGTCGCAGGGACTGCTGGTACCGCGCCGAGTGTAGCAAGGCTTTATCCCGAGCCTCTTCCAGCTGGTCCAGCGAGTCTTCTCGACTAGCTTGGTTGCTTTGGTCGGCGTAGGCCTTCGTCCTCGGGGAACCGTATTCTAAGTCTGTGGGCAAGATGGCCTCGGCCCCATAGACTAGAAAGAACGGCGTGAAGCCCGTGGCTCGGCTCGGCGTTGTCCTTAGGCTCCAGACTACCGAGGGTAGTTCCTTCATCCATCGCTTGCCGAACTTGTTGAGGTCGTTGTAGATCCGAGGCTTGAGTCCTTGTAGAATCATGTCGTTGGCACGCTCTACTTGCCCATTCGTCATGGGGTGAGCCACGGCGGCCCAGTCCACCCGGATGTGGTGATCCTCGCAGAAGTCCAGGAACTTTCTGCCGGTGAACTGGGTGCCGTTGTCGGTGATGATGGAGTTCGGGACCCCGAAACGGTGGATGATGTTGGTGAAGAACGCCACCGCCTGCTCGGACCTGATGCTGTTTAGGGGTCGGACCTCGATCCACTTGGAGAATTTGTCGATGGCGACCAACAGGTGCGTGTAGCCCCCGGGTGCCCTCTGCAAGGGGCCGACGAGGTCCAGACCCCACACGGCAAAAGGCCAAGTGATGGGTATGGTCTGCAGAGCCTGAGCGGGCAGGTGGGTCTGCTTTGCGTAGAACTGACACCCTTCGCAGGTGCGGACAATTCTAGTGGCGTCGGCCACCGCCGTCGGCCAGTAGAAACCTTGTCGGAAGGCGTTTCCAACAAGGGCTCGAGGTGCTGCGTGATGGCCGCAAGCCCCCGAGTGTATCTCTTGTAGGAGTTCCTGACCTTCGGCGATGGAAATGCATCGCTGGAGGATGCCCGAGGGGCTGCGGTGGTAGAGCTCCTTCCCATCTCCCAGCAAGACGAACGACTTGGCGCGTCGCGCCAACCGCCGAGCCTCGGCTCGGTCGAGGGGTAGCTCTCCTCGGTGGAGATATTTCAGGTACGGGGTCTGCCAGTTTTGATTAGGCGTGACCCCGCTTCGCTCCTCCTCGACGCGCAGTGCCTCACCCTCAGGTGCTGAGGGTGCCTCGGGCCGAGCTGAGGGTGCCTCGGGCCGTGCCGAGGATGCCTCGGACTGAGTCGAGGGTACCTCGGGCTGGGCCGAGGGTGCCTCGGGCTCGGGCGCGTCGTCGATCTTGATGGAGGGTTGATGTAGGTCTCGGGAGAAGACGTCCGGGGGAACCGTTGTTCGCCCCGAGGCTATTTTAGCCAGCTCATCAGCAGTCTCGTTGTAGCGCCGGGCGATGTGGTTGAGCTCGAGCCCGTAGAACTTGTCTTCCAGGCGCCGAACCTCATCGCAGTAGGCCTCCATCTTTGGGTCGCGACAGTGGGAGTTCTTCATGACTTGGTCGATGACAAGCTGCGAGTCACTGCGAGCGTCGAGGCGTCGGACCCTAGCTCGATGGCGATCCGCAACCCGTTGACCAGAGCCTCGTACTCAGCCACATTGTTGGACGCCGGGAAATGGAGGCGTAGCACGTAGCGTAGGTGCTTCCCGAGGGGTGAGATGAAGAGTAGGTCTGCGCCGGCTCCTGTCTTCATCAGCGACCCATCGAAGAACATGGTCCAGAGCTCCGGTTGGATCAGAGTTGTTGGGAGCTGGGTGTCGACCCATTCAGCCACGAAGTCCGCCAAGACCTGGGACTTGATGGCCTTCCGAGGGGCGAACGAGATTGTTTCGCCCATGATTTCCACCGCCCACTTTGCGATCCTACCCGAGGCCTCTCGGCACTGGATGATCTCCCCCAGGGGAAGGATGACACCACAGTTACCGGATGAGACTCGAAGTAGTGTCGCAGCTTCCGCCGCGTCAGGATCACCGCGTATAGCAGCTTCTGAACTTGTGGGTAGCGGATCTTGGTTTCGGACAGTACCTCGCTGATGAAGTAGACTGGCCTCTGAACGGGCAATGCATGCCCCTCTTCTTGCCTCTCTACCACAATCGCGGCGCTAACCACCTGAGTGGTCGCGGCGACGTAGATCAAGAGGGCTTCTCCGGCAGCTGGGGGCACCAAGATAGGCGCATTCGTGAGGAGCGCCTTCAGGTTCCCGAGGGCTTCCTCGGCCTCAGGGGTCCAAGTGAAGCACTCAGCCTTCCTTAAGAGGCGGTACAGAGGCAGACCTCTTTCGCCGAGGCGTGAGATGAAGCGGCTCAGAGCCGCGAGACATCCCATGACCCTCTGTACGCCCTTCAAGTCCTTGATGGGTCCCATGCTGGTGATGGCTGCGATCTTCTCCGGGTTGGCTTCGATGCCCCGCTCGGAGACGATGAACCCCAAGAGCATGCCTCGGGGTACCCCGAAGATACACTTTTCGGGATTGAGCTTCACGCCTTTCGCCTTGAGACATCGGAATGTCACTTCAAGGTCGGAAAGGAGGTCGGAGGCTCTCCTCGTCTTGACTACGATGTCATCGACGTAGGCCTCGACCGTCCGGCCAATGTGTTCACCGAACACATGGTTCATGCACCGCTGGTACGTCGCACCCGCATTCCTCAAGTCGAATGGCATGGTGACATAGCAGTACATGCCGAAGGGTGTGATGAAAGAAGTCGCGAGCTGGTCGGACTCTTTCATCCTGATTTGGTGATACCCTGAGTAGGCATCGAGGAAAGACAGGATTTCACACCCAGCAGTGGAATCCACGATTTGATCGATGCGAGGCAGAGGGTAGGGAACCTTCGGACATGCTTTGTTTAGACTAGTGTAGTCTACACACATCCGCCATTTCCCTCCTTTCTTTCTCACAAGCACAGGGTTGGCAAGCCATTCGGGATGGAATACCTCTTTGATGAACCCTGCCGCCATTAGCTTGTGGATCTCCTCGCCTATGGCCCTGCGCTTTTCTTCGTCGAATCGGCGCAGAGGCTGCTTGACGGGTCGGGCTCGGGCTCGGATATCCAGCGAGTGCTCGGCGACATCCCTCGGTATGCCGGGCATGTCCGAGGGACTCCACGCGAAGACGTCGGCGTTCGCGCGGAGAAAGTCGACGAGCACTGTTTCCTATTTGGGATCGAGCTCGGAGCCGATCCGGACTTGCTTGGAGGCGTCGCTGCTGGGGTCGAGGGGGACGGACTTAACCGTCTCCGCTGGCTCGAAGTTGCCGGCATGACGCTTCACGTCTGGCACCTCCTTAGAGAGGCTCTCCAGGTCGGCGATGAGGGCCTCGGACTCGGGGAGGGCCTCGGCGTACTCCACGCACTCCACGTCGCATTTGAACGCGTGTTTGTACGTGGGGCCGACGGTGGTGACCCCGTTGGGGCCCGGCATCTTGAGCTTGAGGTAGGTGTAGTTGGGGACGACCATGAACTTCGCGTAGCATGGCCTTCCCAGTACCGCGTGGTAGGTTCCTCGGAACCCGACCACCTCGAACGTCAGGGTCTCCCTTCGGAAGTTGGAGGGTGTTCCGAAGCAGACGGGAAGGTCGAGTTGTCCGAGGGGCTGGACGCGCTTCCTGGGGATGATCCCATGGAAAGGCGCAGCGCCTGCCCGGACCGAGGACAGATCGACACGCAGGAGCCCGAGGGTCTCGGCATAGATGATGTTGAGGCTGCTGCCTCTGTCCATGAGGACCTTGGTGAGCCTGACGTCACCGACGACGGGGTCGACGACGAGAGGGTATTTCCCCGGGCTCGGCACGTGGTCGGGGTGGTCGGCTTGGTCGAAGGTGATGGGCTTGTCGGACCAGTCTAGGTAGACTGGCGCCGCCACCTTCACCGAACAGACCTCCCGACGCTCTTGCTTGCGGTGCCGAGCCAAGGCGTTCGCCGCTTGCCCACCGTAGATCATGAAGCAGTCGCGGACCTCGGGGAACTCTCCTGCCTGGTGATCTTCCTTCTTGTCGTCGTCGCGAGCCCTGCCACCCTCCGCGGGTGGCCCGGCCTTGTGGAAGTGGCGCCGAAGCATGGTGCACTCCTCGAGGGTGTGCTTGACGGGCCCCTAGTGATAGGGGCACGGCTCCTTGAGCATCTTGTCGAAGAGGTTGGCACCTCCGGGGGGTTTCCGAGGGTTCTTGTACTCGGCGGCGGCGACAAGGTCTGCGTCGGCGGCGTCGCGTTTCGCTTGCGACTTCTTCTTGCCCTTCTTCTTGGCGCCGCGCTGAGTTGACGCCTTGGGGGCATCTTCCGGTGGGCGGCCCTGGGGCTGCTTGTCCTTCCGGAAGATAGCCTCGACCGCCTCCTGGCCAGAGGCGAACTTGGTGGCAATGTCCATCAGCTCGCTCGCCCTAGTGGGGGTCTTGCGACCCAGCTTGCTCACCAGGTCGCGGCAGGTGGTGTCAGCGAGGAACGCGCCGATGACATCCGAGTCGGTGATGTTGGGCAGCTCGGTGCGCTGCTTCGAGAATCGCCGCATGTAGTCCCAGAGAGACTCTCCCAGCTGCTGTCGGCAGCTTCGGAGGTCCTAGGAATTCCCAGGGCGCACGTACGTGCCCTGAAAATTGCCGACGAAGGCTTGGACCAGCTCGTCCCAGTTGGAGATCTGCCCCGGAGGCAGGTGCTCCAACCAGGCGTGAGCGGTGTCGGAGAGGAACAGGGGGAGGTTGCGGATGATGAGGTTGTCATCGTCCGTTCCACCCAGTTGGCAGGCCAGCCGGTAGTCCGCGAGCCACAGCTCCGGTCTTGTCTCCCCCGAGTACTTTGTGATAGTAGTCGGGGGTCGGAACCGGGTCGGGAACGGCGCCCGTCGTATGGCCCGGCTGAAAGCCTGCGGACCGGGTGGTTCGGGCGAGGGACTCCGATCCTCCCCGCTGTCGTAGCGTCCTCTGCGCCTAGGGTGGTAGCCTCGGCGCACCCTCTCGTCGAGGTGGGCCCGACGGACCACGGCGCCTTCCAGGAGATTCTTGAGCTCTCCCTGGATTCGCCGCCCCTCGGTGGTTGATGGCTCTGGCATCGCACGGAGAAGCATTGCTGCTGCAGCCAGGTTCTGGCCGACCCCACTGGATGCGGGTGGCGGCCTGACCCTGACATCGTCGGCGATGCGGTGCTGGAAACCCTGGGGTAGATGACGCATTTCTCCGACCGGGGGTTGGCCCGCCCATTCCTGCCCGACGTCCCGGCGGATCGGCTCAAGCGCTCCTGCTCCCTCGTCGAGCCTGGCCTGCACCCCGCGGATTTGCTCGAGCTGTGGGTCATGGCCCCCCGCCTGAACGGGGACCACAGCTAGCTCCCGTGGGATGTCAACGCGAGGCACCGGCCTAGGGAGATCACCGTCCTCCGGCATGCCGAGATGGTTGCCTTTGGAGGGACCCCCTAGATCGACGTGGAAACATTCGCGGCTTGGGCCGCAGTCCTCGTCGCCGAGGCTGCGGCTACCGTCGGAACAGTCGGAAAGGCAGTAGTCTCATGCGGTCATGAAGTCCCGCATGGCACTGGGGTCGCCAAGTCCAGAGAAATCCCAACAGAGGTCGGGCTCGTCATCTTCCTCGGACCCCGAGGGCCCGTAGGTCGAGACGTCCGTCAGCCGGTCCCAGGGTGACCGCACACGAAACCCCAGAGGGTTTGGACTTGCCTCTGCGAGAGCGTCCGCCAAAGCGAAGCCGCTTGGCGGGTCGAGGCTGAATCCGAAAGGCGTGAGATGGGAATCGGTCGGTACCTCTTGGTCGACGGGCGGTGATGAAGTCACGTCGGGGACTGACTGCACCGTCGTCTCAGGTACGAGGGTGACGTCCAGCAAGCCTTTCGCGAGCGTGCTGGCGTCGTCCGTTTGCTCGGAATTGGCGTGTCGCGGGGAGACGGCGCTCGTCTTCGTCTCAAACGCGAGGTCGATGCCCGACGCGCCCCCCGTTGGGGCGCTGGCGCCGTCGACTCGCTCGACAGCCGACAAGGCGCTGCCTCCTGCTTCGCCTTGGTTGCCCCGCCTCCTCCTCCGTCGGCGGGGGAGAGGACGGGGTGAGCTCGAATGTTGTTCTTCCACCACGCGGGGACGACGTCATCGATCCCGCCGCCGGCGGGCGGGCTGTCGGCCGCCATTGTCGCTGTCGCACGGCGGTGGAAGGAGTATCATTTCGTAGTTGTCGTCGAGGGACATGAACTCAAGACTCCCGAAACGGAGCACCGTCCCGGGCCGGAGAGGTTGCTGGAGACTGCCCATCTGGAGCTTGACGGGAAGCTGTTCGTCAACACGCAGCAGGCCCCTACATGGCACGCCAACTGTCGGCGTTTCGAGACCGGGGGGTCCCTGGGCCGACGAGTGAATGTCGCCGCGTGCCCCAGCCCAGATGGGTCGGCGTGAGGCCGAGCGCGAAGGGGGGAAGGAAAGGTAGCCGGAGACGGGCGTGAGAGAGGTGGAAATCTCGCGGCCTTCGTGTTCGTCCCGCGCCCAGGTCGGGTGCGCTTGCAGTAGGGGGTTACAAGCGTCCACGCGGGTGAGGGAGCGAGCGGCCTCACGCGCGTGCCTGTCTCGTCCTCAACCCCGCGCGGCCAACCCTCTGTAAGAGGGCCCTGGTCCTTCCTTTTATAGGCGTAAGGAGAGGATCCAGGTGTACAATGGGGGGTGTAGCAGAGTGCTACGTGTCTAGCGGAGGAAAGCTAGCGCCCTAAGTACACGCCATCGTGGCGGCCGGAGAGGTTTTGGCGCCCGGTTCGTGTGGTGTCGTGGCCGTCGGAGGAGCGCTGGAGCCTGGAGGAAGGACAGCTGTCGGAGCTGTCGAGTCCTTGCTGACGTCCTCTTGCTTCCATAAGGGGGCTGAGAGCCGCCGTCGTCACAGAGTGTGCGGGGCGCCATTATGGCCTATCTGGCGGAGCGAGCCAGATGGGACGCCGGTCTTGTTCCCCGTGGCCTGAGTCAGCTTGGGGTAGGGTGATGATGGCGCCATCTGTTGACGTGGCCGGCCCGCGCCCTAGGTTGGGCGATGTGGAGGCTCCTCCGAGGTCGAGGTCGAGTCTGTCTTCCGTGGCCGTGGTCGAGTCCGAGCCCTTGGGTCGGGCGAGGCGGAGACCGTCGGCTGAGGCCAGGGCTGAGTCCGAGCCCTGGGGTCGGGCGAAGCGGAGTTCGTCGTCTTCTGGGGCTGAGCCCAAGTCCGAGCCCTGGGTCGGGCGGAGCGGAGTTCGCCGTCTTCCGGGGCTTAGCCCGAGTCCGAGCCCTGGGTCGGGCGGAGCGGAGTTCGTTGTCTTCTGGGGCTGAGCCCAAGTCCGAGCCCTGGGTTGCGCGGAGCGGAGTTCGCCGTCTTCCGGGGCTTAGCCCGAGTCCGAGCCCTAGGTCGGGCGGAGCGGAGTTCGCCGTCTTCCGGGGCTTAGCCCAAGTCCGAGCCCTGGGTCGGGCGGAGCGGAGCTTCCTATGGTGCCTGAGGTCGGGCCTGACTGCCTGTCAGCCTCACTCTGTCAAGTGGCACTGCAGTCGGTGCGGCGCAGGCGGCGCTGTCCTTCTGTCAGGTCGGTCAGTGGAGCGGCGAAGTGACTGCGGTCACTTCGGCTCTGTCGACTGAAGGGCACGCGTCAGGATAAAGGTGTCAGGCCACCTTTTCATTAAATGCTCCTGCGATTTGGTCGGTCGGCACGGCGATTTGGTCAAGGTTGCTTCTTGGCGAAGACAGGGCCTCGGGCGAGCCGGAAATATGTTCGTCGCTAGAGGGGGGCCTCGGGCGAGACGGAGATCCTCCGGGGTCGGCTGCCCTTGTCCGAGGCTAGGCTCGGGCGAGGCGTGATCGAGTCCCTCGAATGGACCGATCCCTGACTTAATCGCACCCATCAGGCCTTTGCAGCTTTATGCTGATGGGGGTTACCAGCTGAGAATTAGGAGACTTGAGGGTACCCCTAATTGTGGTCCCCGACAACATTCTATATATCAAACCTAATCTCACCCATCTCAAATAGTTATGTAAATTTAGCTTCCTAAATTATAGACTTAGTAAGTTGGTAAAACACATTAAAAAAGTAAAAGCAATGTTTATATCCCAACAGTTCTTTGTTTATTGGTTGCTATTTTTTTAAAGTTATTCACGTCAACACAAAAATAAGATTGAATGTGAAAAGGCAAACTGCCATGTTGTACGACAACATCGACGAGTTGAACAAGAAGTGAGAGTGGGGGCTAGAGAAATAGGGGCGCCTTATCTCCAAGCAACATCTTGGGAGGTTGGAGCTATCGATGAAAGATCAAACAACCGCGGCGACAGACAAACACCATTCACGGATGTCCTTGTGGCGACGATGTCGGGGCACCACATTAGGTACTGTCGGAGAGAAAATCCTCCGGCCGGGTGGCGGAACGCACCCGCCCTAATCCTAAGATGAGGAGGGGGCCTAAGCGTTTTCCCTGTTATGTGGATTTGGGATGAACACACGAGGACACGAGGATTTAGAGTGGTTCAGGCTGCCGGAGCGTAATACCCTACCTCCACTATGTGTATGTTGTATTGAGAGTGTGTGAACTTGAGAGAGCTTGTCCTCGTAACGCTATGTGCTTTCCCTTTTATAGTCTAAGGGAAGGCACATACAAGAATACTGAGCCCTGACATGCGGGCCCAGGAGCATAACGGAAGGAATACATTATGTGAGCAATTAATGCTAGTAACGCCTGAGCAATCACCGGGAGTCTTGATGACCACAGTCCATGCAGCATTGATAGCCAAAACGTACGAGTAATGGAGAATAATAGCACGACCCGCGTATCGTGGACTGTGCACGCCACCTATCAGTGGAATGGACAGGCGCACGTGTTATCCGTAATGAATGTGGAGGCGCACATAGCCCAGAGGCGTCATGCTAGGTTCCGCCCGCTGGCTTAAGCCGCGCGCAGTATGCCACATGGCTGCAACGGGTCTCCGCTTGAGCGGGGAGCGGGAGTGTATGCGGATAGGTCCGGAACCCACCAGACTAGGTCTGAACACGTGTCGGCACTGGACCCCCGTCTGGGTCTTGTTCAAGGCCCGAGTATGTTCTGTCCTGAGACCTTGGGACCCCATGGTGGGTGGCCCGAACCCCATACGGGGGGGTCCAGAACCCATTCCAGGGGTCTGGCTTGCACACGTGGAGGTCCTGGACCAACTTTGGAGGCCCGGACTGTATATCCAGGGGTCCGGCACCCTCCCATGGGGTCCTGGTTCACTGTTGATATCTTGGAGTATATCACCTTCTCTAGACACGTGGCGGCTCCGAACCCGCCCATGTGGTGGGGTCAGGCGCTGTTATGGACCCATAGTTGTCACCCGAGGCCGGGGCGAGTCATGGCTTGGTCCCACACACAACATCTTTCCCACGCGACTAAGAAATAGCCGCGTGGGTACTGCGTCTTTATACAGTAGTAAGGGGTACCCTAGTTTCACGGTACCGACAGTGGCCCCCGTGCCCACCTCAGGGGAGGATGCGACCCTGCAGGTGGGGCTAAAACTTGTACTTTTCTTCGACATGGCGTGATTGATGATTGGCGCGCCGTTTCAGCGCGTCTGCTGACGCACCCACCGTCAATCTACCTTAGGTCACGCCAACTACCATATATGTCCTCGCAGCTGACTGACCCGCGGCCCCCACACTTGGTGGTTTCGTTGGGTCACGCGCGAGGCACCTTGATACCGCTGCATTGGTTTAAAAATTACCTTCTGTCTCCTGCCGCGGCCCCGAGGAGGCGCACTACCGGCGCGTGCGGCGGTTCGCTCTTTCCGCACCCGGGATCCGGCACCCAAGGAGTATGACCAGTGGGCCTGGGCCCCCGTGTCATAGACTGGACTGTTGTCTCTTGCGGCGGAAATGAAGAGGCGCGCTACCGCGTGCGGTGGTTCGCTCTTACAAGCGTGTGCGGTGGTTCATTCCTTCTGCACCCAAAATCCGACTCGCAAAGTGTATGATCTGTGGACCCGGGCCCCCGTGTCATAGACTGGGATGCTTGTATCTAGGTGCCCGTCGCGCGTGATCTCCTGTGGCGATTGAGGGGCGCGCGGAAGGGTTTCCTTTAGCGAGGACTCTGGTTTCCTTGAAAAAGGGTTCACCCCCGAGTGCAGCAGTTACCCTTTCGCATTCTCTCCCAATCGCTTGTGCCCCTTTGCCTTCGTGCTTCTTCGTTCCACGCCCGCGCCGCCGGCTGTGCTCTTTTGCCTTCGCGCTCCTCAGTTCCACGCCCGCGCCGCCGTGTACGCCATGGCTTCACTCGGTCACCCCGACCGCTTCCAGTCTGAGGCGGCGCTCAACCTGGTGCGCGGCCTGCTCGGGTGGAGTGCGCCAGGGCTCGCCGGAAGGATTCGCACCGGTGCAGCTCCCCTCGGCGACCTTGCCATCAGGGAGTTCGTGCTATTCGTCTCCTACATCTCCTGCGAGTTAGCGTTGCCGATCTCGCCTTTCTTCCTGCTGCTATTGGAGGAGTTCGGGCTCCAGCCTCAGCACCTTACGCCCCACTCCATCCTCCAAGCGGCCATCTTCATCCACCTCTGTGAGATGTTCGTAGGTGTGGCCCCCTGTACTTCCTTCTTCCGCCACTTCTTCGTGCTGGTCAAGTCTAGGAAGGCTAGGGACCATCTTGGTGCATACTACTTTTAGACAAGGCCGGATTCGGCCGTAGCCTACATCTCCACCTTCGGCGGTGCAAGGTGGGAAAACTGGCGCGGCGACTGGGTGATCGCTAGCGCCGAGGCCAACGACCGCCTCGTCTTGCCGAGCAATGGGCCATCCCTCGACCGTAAGCATTGGAGGACTAAGCCATCGTGTCTCCAAAGCTCCTACCCGTACTAGACAGGATCAAGACCTTGGCAACCGGTGGTCTGACCTCCATGCATGTGGTCGGCGACATCCTGAAGCGCCGGGTCATGCCGCTGCAGAGGAGGTCGCGCCTGTGCTGGTGGTTCACTAGCCCGAATGATATCGGCAGGATCCAGCGTGGGCCGGATACCGATCTGTCCTCGGAGGAGCTGGAACTCCTAGTGAAGGGGATTACTGGTGAGTCCTTTGTCCCTGAATCCTTGATACTCCCCCAGGACATTTCGGTGCTTTGTGATGATCCAGGGCTGCGAACGACGGTCCTGGCCACGCTACCAACCCTCGACGAGAGCGGCGTGGCGGTTCATCAGACTAGCGGTCCGGACCCCCTCCATGGGATCCAGATCCCTGGTGTACCAGCTCGGGGTCTCCAGACCGCCGGTCCGGCCCCTTGTGTTGGCCCTGCCGCGGCCCTCAGCCCCTTGGACAAGGGCAAAGGGGCTGCAAGCAGCGCCTCCGGCCCAGGTAGCTCTAGGGAGTCGGAGGAGGAGAGGCGACAGAGGCTGCGTCGCGTCGATGGGTTGCTTGCCTCGGACCCCCCAGAAGCGCCAAAGAACTGCTGGTGGGGCCAAGGAATCCGGCTCCCAAGCTCAGGGCGCGTAGAGGCGTGCCAATCCTCCGATGCCACTGCCATCGCCACCCTCTAAGGGTGATCACCCCCCAGGGGCACCAGCAACAGTAGCAACAACAACAACAACAAACGTCGTCATCGCAGCAACAGCAGCAGGAGCGGCGGTCATCCCACTTCCAGGGTCGCTGGAAAGTCCAGGGCCCCAAGTAAGTGTAGCCCCTTTTTTCCACGACTCTAGTTATCATGCCGACGGGTCTTAACCCATCCTTTGTGTCACACCCGGTTTTAAGGAACAAAGCCGGGTGCATCTCATACATGTGCCAAGAAGACAACATATATAATAACAGAGTGTATAGAGATAAATGTCATGATACATCAGAGTACTTATTACATAGCGGAAGACTTATTACAAAGTAAGAGAATTAATATAAACGAACTAAGGATCGTTGGCGCCAATGTCGACTGAGAAACGCCACCTAGATCAGATCATACTCCTCGCCTTGTGGCTCCTCCTGAACCACCTGTTCTTCTCCTGTGGGGGGGTGTGAGACAGCAAGAGTGAGCTCACATACGTTCATCGCTCAACAAGTTGTGGGGAATAATGTGGCATGAACTCACCAAAGGTGGGAGTTCATGAAGTGTAAGGCTAATCAATGAAATAGAGGCTGAAGCTGAGCATTGCTTTTATAAGTTGGTCAAAATTTTATTAGCAATTACTAAGTGTAAGTAAATACCAAACCTTAATAATAATAAAGAAAAGTAATAGTAAAATAATCCCAAATGCGATGCAAATGTCAAATTAAATTTAAGTTCCATAATTAATCATGTGAGGGTCCGAGCCGCTCATGACCGTGAGCACGGCTAGTATACCAGTTTTACACTCTGCAGAGGTTGCACATCTTTACCCACAAGTCATGTTACCCATCTGCCGAGAGATGGCCAATCCCATACACCTCTACCGAGGAGGCGAGGCAGGGTAACACTACGAGGCCTTTACAAAGTTCCACTAGCATCAGAAAACCCGCTACAGTTTATAGGAAGCTCCAATGCAGGGTTCTTGCCTGACCGCCATCGCAGCAAAATCAACCAAGGACCTCCCTACACTGACCACTCCCCTACTGCCCTTGCCCCTTTCGGGTAAGGAAGACCTCCACTAGCTTTCCTAGTTAATCAGCCAAGGGCGTCCCATTATACCCTTGTGGTAGCACTGTTTTCCCGGGTGGTCGCTCCATGTTCCCATTAACATAATGATCTTAACATGAACAGTAATAATAAAAGAGAATAAAAGAGTAATTATGAATAAAGTATCTTCATACCCAAATCCACATAAAGCAATAGCAGGTACTACCCAAAGAAATATTTCAGTGGTAAACAAGGTATAAAGATAGCCAAAACTAGGGTAACCTATTGGGTCCCATCAAAATTATCCTATGCAGATCATTATAATTAATAAGAACATGGCTGGGAAAAAGTAAGTGATCAAGGGCACAACTTGCCTTCAATGAGCTCCTGCTCAGCTACTTCTACTTGCTGAACCTCAGAATCCAAAGTGGCTTGCTCGTCTACTCGCATCAACACAATACATACATAGTATAGCATAAATTAACATCACATCAAACAGATAAATAAAATATACAATAAAAATCTACACATTAGAATGAGATCATAGGAACTGGAATCATTAAATTTGGAGTTATAGATTTCAAGTTATGAATCTCCTAAGGTTTAATGTGCTTGAAATAGGATTAAATGATAAATTAATTTTTTTACGGTTTTAATGTCAAAACAGAGACACTAAATGGTAGATAATATTATTACAAAATTTTAGAAATTGGAATGGCCCAATTTGGATCAAAAATGGAATTTCTATGAATTTTACAAGTTTCTAGAATTGTTTTTGTATTAAAAACTAAATTCTATAATCATTTTCTCGGTTTTTAATATCCCCTGGACTAGGCCTCGAATTCCAGAAAACTCAGGGGTCTCTACGCAAGAGGTACGAGACCCAGTGCACAGTCAGATAGGATGGCGGGTTGATTTGTTATTTTTCCAGGGGCTCTGACAAAAAGTACCCACGAAGGGGTATCAACGGTTTCTGACCGCCCGATCGCAAGTGAACGGCCCCGATTAGATCCACACGTGGCTGAAACGATACATACTCTACACCGTCGGATCTGAGTTCAACGATCGCGATATAATTATGCTAGATCTAACCTCGTCCATTAGATCTAGATCGACGGTCTGATTTTAACGTGGTGAAGGGGTATCCCTGAATCTAATCTCAGCCGCCCACGCGATGATCAACGGACGCGACCATATCTTCACCCTTCGACCAACCGAGACGGCGGCGCCGAACACGCGCGGCGGCGCTCGCCGGTGAGCCACCCCACTACGGCGCACAGGTGTACGATCCCCAAATTAATCGGGTGCTACACGATGCAGGAGCATGGGCGAAGCAATGGGGAAGGTTATTACCGGCGATCGAAGCCCCGACGATGCTGGCCACACGACGATGCGGATTTGCGGCCACGAACGGGCAACGACGAGAAATCGCCGCTGTTCTGGTGACCCCCGACCCTCCTGGTTGACACCAACGTGAGCGCACCCTTGCGGCGAAGCTCCAGTGCCCAACACCAGCGCCAACTCCCGCCCAGACCGAAGATGGGGGAGCAGCGCCCTTCTCCCGGCGCGAGGCACAAATGGCGCCGCGACTTAGCTAACGGCTATGGAGATGACGGTGCGGGGCGCTAGTCTACGATTGCGAGGTCCGCGGAGCTGCGGCATGGAAGGAGGCAAGGGCGCCCGGGGTTTTATCGCTGTGGTCAAACGGTTCGCCGCCGAGAAGCCCGGCGGCAGCTGCGCCAGCCGTTCGCGAGTGATGGAGACGATCTGGGCACCGCGGAGTATGACACCTGGGACCCACGCGTAAGCGACGGGCAGTGAGGAGCACGTGCGGTGAGCTCATGAGTTAGCGTAGGGGTGTGGTGAGGCCGCCCGGTGGGTCCGTCCTTATCAGCCCGAGCGCGCACGGAAATCCGGCCGGATGGGCCGCGCGGGTAGGAGTTTGCTAGGTGGGCCAAAATCGGTTTCCTAGGCCCGTCCGAGTTAGTAATTCCTTTCCTTTATTCTGTATAGCATTTTCCTTTCTTTATTTCCAAAGTCAATTTGAATTCGAATTTAGTTTCAAACCTTGTGCAAATTTGTTATCAAATCATATTATGAAATGAAAAATACAAATTTTAGAAATATATTAATATTATTTATATTTTTATATCATTTCTCTTCTTATTTTCAAACCCAAATTTTCAATTTAGGGTTTAATCTAGTTTCTAGTCATTTTTATATTATTATTATTTTTATTTAATGCACAAACATAAAACTCCAACAAGATGTACTTTATTTCATTTTAGCATCATTTGTTTGGATTAAATCTTCTTAATCACATGTATGCTCTTTTTATGATGCAAATGAGGCACATCAAATAAGGGAATCACTATATATTCTTTGTATACAATTTTGAGTGTTACAAATCCTACCCCCCTAAAAATAATCTCGTCCTCGAGATTTAAGAAGATCTAGGGAAAAGGTGGGGAAAATCTATGTGAAGCTCTTCTTCTCTTTCCCACGTTGCTTCATCTTCACTGTGGTGACTCCATTGAACTTTGCACATCTTTATAACCTTATTCCTCGTGACTCGAGTCAAAGTATCCAAAATCTTGATGGGGCACTCAGCATAAGTCAGGTCATCTTGAACACTAAGGTCCTCCATTGGCAACTGCTCTTCAGGTACCCTGAGACACTTCTTCAGTTGTGACACATGAAAGACATCATGTACATCCGATAGATTATCAGGTAACTCCAATTGATATGCAACCTCTCCCACTCGTTTTAAGATTAAGAAGGGTCCAATAAAGCGAGGGGACAACTTTCATTTGACTTTGAATCTTCTCATACCCCTGAGTGGTGACACCTTCAAATAGACATAATCACCCTCCTTAAACTCAAGCAGTCTTCTCCGGGTATCAGCATAGCTCTTCTGTCTTGACTGTGCAGTTCTCAAATTCTCCCTTATTTGCTGAACTTGTTCCTCTGCTTCTTGTATAATCTCAGGTCCAAACAACTTCCTTTCACCAGTTTGATCCCAATACAATGGAGTCCTGCACTTTCTGCCATACAAAGCTTCAAACGGTGACATCTTCAAACTGGCCTGATAGCTATTATTATAAGAGAACTCAGCATATGGTAGACTCTTATCCCAACTACCACCATGCTGAAGGGCACAAGCTCTCAACATATCTTCCAATACTTGGTTAGTCCTTTCAGTCTGTCCATCAGTCTGTGGATGGTAAGCCGAACTAAAATTCAATCTTGTATCCAATGACTCGTGCAACTTCTTCCAATATCGAGAGGTAAACTGTGATCCCCGGTCTGACACAATCTTCTTTGGCACACCATGTAGGCATACAATCCGTGCCATGTACAACTCTGCTAACTTGGCTCCTGAATACGTGGTCTTCACTGGAATAAAGTGGGCTACTTTGGTTAGCCTGTCCACAATCACTCATATAGAATCATAACCAGCAGACGTGCGAGGTAATCCAACAATGAAGTCCATGCCAATCTCTTCCCATTTCCACTCAGGTATCTTCAGTGGGTGCAATAGTCCGGCTGGCCTCTGGTGTTCAGCTTTAACTCTTTGGCATACATCGCACATAGCCACATGTGCAGCCACATCTCTCTTTAGTCCATACCACCAATACTTTTGCTTCAAATCCTGATACATCTTAGTACTTCCAGGATGGATAGAATAAATTGAGTCATGTGCTTCCTTCAATATAGTTTCTCGAAGACTATCAATGTCGGGAACACAAATCTGATTCTTGAACCATATCGTGCCTTGCTCATCCTCCGTGAATTCCGGGCCTCTACCCACTATTATCAGATCCTTGATCTCCTGAATCTTAGCATCACCAACCTGACCTTTACGAATTTCTTGCTCCAAGGTAGGTTCCAGGTAAGAGATCAATAACAAACTCAACTTCTCTATCAGGTGGCATCCCTGGTAACTCTTCTAGGAAGACATCCGAAAAATCTCTAACCACACGAATGTTGACACCAACAAACTTCCCATCTACTAAGAATAATGCTAGTCTGGTGGCGGTAGTTACTGCAATTCCAACTTCAAATCTTTCTCCTTTGGAACTGGTCAGTTCTATGGTTCCCTTAGCACAATGTATAAACTGTCTTTGCCTTTCTTAACCATGACATACCAAGGATCACATCTATAGTGTTCTCTTCTAACACTATAGGGTAGCCCATCTGGGTTAGAAACATAGGGGACGAAAGAAAGGATTGTAGACAAGGCAGTGATTACGAAGCATGTTACTTTGGGGGATTTATTAGCTAAGTGTGTCACCTGCTAAAGCTAATTCATTACCTTATATTGGTACATGCTAAGATGCCCTTCTATACTATTGCAATCAATCAAAGAAGCAAATCAGGCATTGATCATCAGCACAATCAACCAACATTTTTAATAGATAAAATAATTTTAATTTTTGTTTTAGGTCTCCTATATCTTAAAAAGGTCATAAATGTAGGATCCCAAGGTGTGAAATTCATCTTGTCTCAGAGTAGAAAAGGTAAGAATCATCAGAATAGAACAGTAGAAGGTGAGACAGGATTAAGATAAGTATAGAAAGAATCAGAGTAAGGTAAGTATAGAATGAATCAGAAGAAGGTAAGTAGGTAAGGGTTGTCCATTTCTATCTAGGTTTCGTCCTACAGTCAACATTTGCTTTGATACCACTTCTGTCACACCCGGTTTTAAGGAACAAAGCCGGGTGCATCTCATACATGCGCCAAGAAGACAACATATATAATAACAGAGTGTATAGAGATAAATGTCATGATACATCAGAGTACTTATTACATAGCGGAAGACTTATTACAAAGTAAGAGAATTAATATAAACGAACTAAGGATCGTTGGCGCCAATGTCGACTGAGAAACGCCACCTAGATCAGATCATACTCCTCGCCTTGTGGCTCCTCCTGAACCACCTGTTCTTCTCCTGTGGGGGGGGTGTGAGACAGCAAGAGTGAGCTCACATACGTTCATCGCTCAACAAGTTGTGGGTAATAATGTGGCATGAACTCACCAAAGGTGGGAGTTCATGAAGTGTAAGGCTAATCAATGAAATAGAGGCTGAAGCTGAGCATTGCTTTTATAAGTTGGTCAAAATTTTATTAGCAATTACTAAGTGTAAGTAAATACCAAACCTTAATAATAATAAAGAAAAGTAATAGTAAAATAATCCCAAATGCGATGCAAATGTCAAATTAAATTTAAGTTCCATAATTAATCATGTGAGGGTCCGAGCCGCTCATGACCGTGAGCACGGCTAGTATACCAGTTTTACACTCTACAGAGGTTGCACATCTTTACCCACAAGTCATGTTACCCATCTGCCGAGAGATGGCCAATCCCATACACCTCTACCGAGGAGGCGAGGCAGGGTAACACTACGAGGCCTTTACAAAGTTCCACTAGCTTCAGAAAACCCGCTACAGTTTATAGGAAGCTCCAATGCAGGGTTCTTGCCTGACCGCCATCGCAGCAAAATCAACCAAGGACCTCCCTACACTGACCACTCCCCTACTGCCCTTGCCCCTTTCGGGTAAGGAAGACCTCCACTAGCTTTCCTAGTTAATCAGCCAAGGGCGTCCCATTATACCCTTGTGGTAGCACTGTTTTCCCGGGTGGTCGCTCCATGTTCCCATTAACATAATGATCTTAACATGAACAGTAATAATAAAAGAGAATAAAAGAGTAATTATGAATAAAGTATCTTCATACCCAAATCCACATAAAGCAATAGCAGGTACTACCCAAAGAAATATTTCAGTGGTAAACAAGGTATAAAGATAGCCAAAACTAGGGTAACCTATTGGGTCCCATCAAAATTATCCTATGCAGATCATTATAATTAATAAGAACATGGCTGGGAAAAAGTAAGTGATCAAGGGCACAACTTGCCTTCAATGAGCTCCTGCTCAGCTACTTCTACTTGCTGAACCTCAGAATCCACAGTGGCTTGCTCGTCTACTCGCATCAACACAATACATACATAGTATAGCATAAATTAACATCACATCAAACAGATAAATAAAATATACAATAAAAATCTACACATTAGAATGAGATCATAGGAACTGGAATCATTAAATTTGGAGTTATAGATTTCAAGTTATGAATCTCCTAAGGTTTAATGTGCTTGAAATAGGATTAAATGATAAATTAATTTTTTTACGGTTTTAATGTCAAAACAGAGACACTAAATGGTAGATAATATTATTACAAAATTTTAGAAATTGGAATGGCTCAATTTGGATCAAAAATGGAATTTCTATGAATTTTACAAGTTTCTAGAATTGTTTTTGTATTAAAAACTAAATTCTATAATCATTTTCTCGGTTTTTAATATCCCCTGGACTAGGCCTCGAATTCCAGAAAACTCAGGGGTCTCTACGCAAGAGGTACGAGACCCAGTGCACAGTCAGATAGGATGGCGGGTTGATTTGTTATTTTTCCAGGGGCTCTGACAAAAAGTACCCGTGAAGGGGTATCAACGGTTTCTGACCGCCCGATCGCAAGTGAACGGCCCCGATTAGATCCACACGTGGCTGAAACGATACATACTCTACACCGTCGGATCTGAGTTCAACGATCGCGATATAATTATGCTAGATCTAACCACGTCCATTAGATCTAGATCGACAGTCTGATTTTAACGTGGTGAAGGGGTATCCCTGAATCTAATCTCAGCCGCCCACGCGATGATCAACGGGCGCGACCATATCTTCACCCTTCGACCAACCGAGACGGCGGCGCCGAACACGCGCGGCGGCGCTCGCCGGTGAGCCACCCCACTACGGCGCACAGGTGTACGATCCCCAAATTAATCGGGTGCTACACGATGCAGGAGCATGGGCGAAGCAATGGGGAAGGTTATTACCGGCGATCGAAGCCCCGACGATGCTGGCCACGCGACGATGCGGATTTGCGGCCACGAACGGGCAACGACGAGAAATCGCCGCTGTTCTGGTGACCCCCGACCCTCCTGGTTGACACCAACGCGAGCGCACCCTTGCGGCGAAGCTCCAGTGCCCAACACCAGCGCCAACTCCCGCCCAGACCGAAGATGGGGGAGCAGCGCCCTTCTCCCGGCGCGAGGCACAAATGGCGCCGCGACTTAGCTAACGGCTATGGAGATGACGGTGCGGGGCGCTAGTCTACGATTGCGAGGTCCGCGGAGCTGCGGCATGGAAGGAGGCAAGGGCGCCCGGGGTTTTATCGCTGTGGTCAAACGGTTCGCCGCCGAGAAGCCCGGCGGCAGCTGCGCCAGCCGTTCGCGAGTGATGGAGACGATCTGGGCGCCGCGGAGTATGACACCTGGGACCCACGCGTAAGCGACGGGCAGTGAGGAGCACGCGCGGTGAGCTCATGAGTTAGCGTAGGGGTGTGGTGAGGCCGCCCGGTGGGTCCGTCCTTATCAGCCCGAGCGCGCACGGAAATCCGGCCGGATGGGCCGCGCGGGTAGGAGTTTGCTAGGTGGGCCGAAATCGGTTTCCTAGGCCCGTCCGAGTTAGTAATTCCTTTCCTTTATTCTGTATAGCATTTTCCTTTCTTTATTTCCAAAGTCAATTTGAATTCGAATTTAGTTTCAAACCTTGTGCAAATTTGTTATCAAATCATATTATGAAATGAAAAATACAAATTTTAGAAATATACTAATATTATTTATATTTTTATATCATTTCTCTTCTTATTTTCAAACCCAAATTTTCAATTTAGGGTTTAATCTAGTTTCTAGTCATTTTTATATTATTATTATTTTTATTTAATGCACAAACATAAAACTCCAACAAGATGTACTTTATTTCATTTTAGCATCATTTGTTTGGATTAAATCTTCTTAATCACATGTATGCTTTTTTTATGATGCAAATGAGGCACATCAAATAAGGGAATCACTATATATTCTTTGTATACAATTTTGAGTGTTACACTTTGTTTGTCAGGGCTTCCTCCCCCTCTACTCCCAAGGCGCGCCTCCTCCGCCAGATACCAGGTCCGCCGGCGGTTCTAGCTCTCAACAGCAGGAATCTGCTGAGAGTGGTGTCGACGGAGCGCACCCAACTGCCGCCGGGACTGCGCCACCGACCTCCCACGTCCCAACTGGGGGTCCGGCTACGGAGGCGCCAGCGTAAGGCGGCGCCGCGGTGGCGGAGGAGGTCCCAGCTGGGGGACCTGCGCCCGCTCCCGACATCGGGGGTGACCTAGGAGGCGCGTCCAGCGCCGTCCCTCCGCCTGCCCCGGAGGAGCTGGAGGTGATCTTTGGGCGGCGGCTCCGGTCAGGTGCCGAGCCAGACGTGGCGCCAATCCCTCTTCCCCGAGTGCTGTCTCGCGCCCACCAAGTCCTCAATGAAACCGAGGCAGCCATCCGGCGGGAATGGGAGGCACTGGAATCCAAGCACCAGCGCCTCAGTGACTGGCGCACCCAGCAGGAGGAGCGCACTAAGGCAGCGTCCCGCTAGTTCGCCTCTGAGCGGTCCGAACTCGCGCGGGACCACAAAGAGTACAAAAGGGACCTCCAGAAGGTGTTCGCTAGGGAGCTGGAGGCGTCCCGACAGGAGAAGAAGCTGGCCAAGAGGGAGGAGGCCTTGAGCCAGAGGCAGGCCCTCACAACAAAGCTCAGGGCCAAGTTGAATGCCCTGGACCATACCCTAGAGGCTCAGCGGGTCCAACAAGTGGAAACCATAGAAAGGATGAAAAAATGGCACCAAGAGCTGGAGGACAAGGCCAGTGACATAGCCCTCGCCAAGGAGAATCTCAAGAAGAAGGATACGTCCCTGGACAGGAGGGAGACGGACCTCGCCGGGCGGGAGAATGATCTCGCCTTTAGGGAGGAAATTCTTGAAAGGCGGGGCATGTTGCTGGCCGAGCACGAGCTGGAGGTGGAGGAGAAGCAGCGGAAGCTGGAGGAGCGGATCCGCCGGTTCGAAGCGGCGCAGGCGGCGCCGGGTCCCCAGGTGGCGGAGGCCACCAAGAAGGCCCTGGAAGATCTCCAGGCAGAACACTGCGCTGGGGTCCAGCGGATAGCTGAGTGGGCCGGCGAGGCGAGCACGACGCTGGTGCCACTGGGGATAAGTCCCATCCTAGTGTCGGAGCAACCAGCGTCGATCTCCGATGCCATCCTGGTGCTGGACTCTGCCGCCGAACGCCTTCGTCGCCTAGACCAGATCCTCGGTGCTCGTCTGGAGGTAGAGGGCAGCAGGCTCTGCCGGGCGGTGGTGGATTATGTGTTGACATGCTTCCGGAGCCACGACCCAGCCATGTCCTTAGCACCGGTGCTCAATGGTCCGGTGGCCGCCATAGAAGACGCCACCCATGAGAGCGTCCAAGACGCTGTGGAGACAGTGGCCGCACGCTTCCATCGCGACCCTGCCGATGTCGAGTAGCTCGTACCTGCAGAGATAAGGCTAGGGTTCCGCTTGAAGGCGGATGTAATAATCTTTTGGACACATAACATACTTTTGAGAACCGTTAATTTAACAGCACTTATCTGTACGCCATTTGTCCTCGCTGTGTGTAGCGCTACCAACTTCTCCTTGGTACTTGGCCCCCCTAGGATGTAGGCTCGACATGTCGAGGCTGGATACCAGCATACCAAAGAAAGAATTGGTGACCCGGCCCCCAGGATGTAGTCTGGACTGGGACCTGGACCTGTACACAACTTTGGCTAGGAAGCTTTAGTAGCGCACCCATAGGACCCACCAACTGGTATCTTTTATCCTTTGATTCATGCAACAGGACCTGTAGGATTTAGCTTGAGAAGCCAAGTTGTATGCCCGGACCCCCTGGATCACAGCTCCAAATGCTAGGACACCCATCGCAGAGTGGTGGAGTGTGCAGGCTTAGGGTACGGAACCAGGCTAAGCGGCTACACAGCTCCGGACCACCCCAGGAGATGAGTGTCCATTCTCTAGAACCGGACCTCAGGTTGCCGGACCCACAGGACTATAGTTCCAAATACTAGGATACCCGTCACAGAGTGGTGGAGCATGCAGGCTTAGGGTACGGAACCAAGCTAAGCGGATACACAGCTCCGGACCACCCCAGGGAACGAGCGCCCATTCTCTAGAACTGGCCCCCAGGCTGCTGGACCCCCTGCCTTTGTAGAGGGGTCCTAAACTGCAAGTCTGGCTACTCAATTCGGATGTCATCATACCAGCAAAATTGAAGTATGGGTGGGTTAGATAAAAAATAATGGTCGTAAATTGAAGTAGAACGAACCATCATAAAAACAAATCTGGGGGTGAATCTTTTCCTTATAACTTGATATACATGAGTGTAGGCCAACAGACCGGGTTTATGAGGGCGGACCTCACCGGATTGACGTACATATATGTGTAACCTAGTTACAAAGGAAGAAAACTTAATTCCCCAGTGTTGCTTTTATGGGTAAAACTTACGGAGATGCTCTATGTTCCAGGGATTGGGAAGAGGCACTCCTTCAGTCGTGGCAAGGCAGACACACCTGAGTCGACATATTTCCATCACCTTGAAGGGTCCCTCCTAGCCAAGGGAGAGCTTGTGGAGCCCTTCTCGGTTCAGTACTCACCTTAGGACTAGGTCCCCGACCCTGAGCTCCCTACTATGCACAAACCGTTGGTGGTAGCGCCTGAGCGCTTGGTTGTACCGTGCATTTCGGATCACCGCTCGCCATCTGCGTTCGTCGATGAAGTCCACGTCCTCACGCCGTAGCTGTTCCTGCATAGACTCATCAAAAGCCTGGACCCGTGGGGAGCCCATAATGATTTCCGGGGGAAGGCAAGCTTCGGCCCTGTAGACCAGGAAGAACGGGTCTCCCCGGTAGCTCGGCTGGGTGTGGTCCGATTCCCCCAAAGTACGGACGGAAACTCGTTGATCCAATTCGCACCATGCTTTTTCAAGCAGTCATAGGTGTGTGTCTTGAGTCCCCTGAGGATCTCTGTGTTTGCCCTCTCCGCCTGGCCGTTGCTCCTGGGATGAGCCACAGACGCAAAGAAGAGCTGGGTGCCGATGCCCTCGCAATACTCCTAGAAGAGCCGACTTGTAAACTGGGTCCCGCTATCCGTAATGATACGGCTTGGGACCCCAAATCTACAGACGATCGACTTGAGGAAAGCAACAGCAGCACCCTGGGTGATATTGACTACAGGGGTGGCCTCTGGCCACTTTGTGAACTTGTCGATGGCGACGAAGAGAAAACGGTACCCGCCGATGGCCCTGGGGAATGGTCCCAGGATATCCACCCCCCATACGGCGAATGGCCAGGAGGGTGGAATCATCTGCAGAGCTTGAGCTAGTGTGTGTATCTGCTTTGCATAGAACTGACTCGCCTTGTAGGACTTTACCATCTCAGCCCCTACCTGACGTGCCAAGTGTCAGAGAGAAAATCCTCCGGCCGGGTGGCGGAACGCACCCGCCCTAATCCTAAGATGAGGAGGGGGGCTAAGCGTTTTGCCTGTTATGTGGATTTGGGATGAACACACGAGGACACGAGGGTTTAGAGTGGTTTAGGCCACCGGAGCGTAATACCCTACCTCCACTGTGTGTATGTTGTATTGAGAGTGTGTAAAACCTGTGAGCTTGAGAGTCTATGTGAACTTGAGAGAGCTTGTCCTCGTAACGCTGTGTGTCTTCCCTTTTATAGTCTAAGGGAAGGCACATACAAGAATATTGAGCCCCGACATGCGGGCCCAGGAGCATAACAGAAGGAATACATTATGTGAGTAATTAATGCTATAACGCCTGAGCAATCACCGGGAGTCTTGATGACTGCAGTCCATGCAGCTTTGATAGCCGAAACGTACGAGTAATGGAGAATAATAGCACGGCCCGCATATCGTGGACTGTGCACACCACTTATCAGTGGAATGGACAGGCGCACGTGTTATCCGTAATGATGTGGAGGCGTGCGTAGCCCAGAGGCGTCATGCTAGGTTCCGCCTGCTGGCTTAAGCCGCGCAGTATACCACGTGGCTGCAACGGGTCTCCGCCTGAGCGGGGAGCAGGAATGTATGCGGACAGGTCCGGAACCCACCAGACTAGGTCCGGACACGTGTCGGCACTGGACCCCCGCCTGGGTCTTGTTCAAGGCCCGAGTATGTTCTGTCCTGAGACCTTGGGACCCCATTGTGGGCGGCCCGATCCCCATACGGGGGGGTCCGAATCCCATTCCAGGGGTCCGGCTTGCACACATGGAGGTCCTGGACCAACTTTGGAGGTTCGGACTATATATCCAAGGGTCCGACACCCTCCCATGGGGGGTCCGGGTTCACTGTTGATATCTTGGAGTATATCACCTCCTCTGGACACGTGGTGACTCCGGACCCACCCATGTGGTGGGGTCAGGCGCTGTTGTGGACCCAGAGTTGTCACCCGAGGCCGGGGCGAGTCATGGCTTGGTCCCACACACCGCATCTTTCCCACGCGACTAAGAGATAGCCGCGTGGGTACTGCGTTTTTATACAGTAGTAAGGGGTACCCTAGTTTTAGGGTACCGACAGGTACTCTAGCGGCACCTCAACACATGAGGTTGTGTAACACCCAAAATCCTATTTTGGGGATTTATAAAAGTTTCTTCAAAAGGTTAAGAATTAAAATGTCTCTTAATATAAGATTCCTCGCTTGTAAAGTTACTATCACATAACATAAAATAGTTGGCAATACTAAAATGTCGTTAGTCAAGCATAGAACCTAAAAACCTTTTCAGAACTAGAATTTAAAATGAAAAGAGGAAGAGAAAACATAATAATAGAAAAGCCCTTCAGTCTATTTAAAAGAAGAGTAGTCCTCTCATGAACTGTATAACTGGAAATACTTTAAAATATTTAAATTAAAGTACACCTT
Organism: Zea mays; assembly: GCF_902167145.1. Lineage (NCBI taxonomy): Eukaryota > Viridiplantae > Streptophyta > Magnoliopsida > Poales > Poaceae > Zea > Zea mays. The sequence goes on from NC_050098.1 coordinate 148,147,626, forward strand.
GATGAAGGATAGGTGTTAAGTTCCTCTAAAGTAAATAGTTAATGGATATTCATTTTGAACTAACTTACAATTGTAACACACATTCAAAATACTATTTTCCATAAAGAATAGTATAAGATTTATATTTACAACTTTTGCCTAATAAATTAATAAATATATTAAAATACTTGCATCAATGTGTCATTTTTGCTTGAGCATTTTTCTTAATTTAGAAGCATATACTTGAATTCAAATAGAAGTTAAAAATTGAGAAATAAAAGTAGGAAACAGGAAAAAAAAGAAAAGGTCAAAACCCTCGGCCCATCTCTCTACTCGAGCCCTCGTTCTTCGGTCGATTGGGCCAACTCAGCCGGCCCACTCTAAGCCGACCGCGCACCTCCCCACATTTTGCTGACGAGAGGGACCCGCTCTCCAGTCCCTCAGCTCATGCTCACTCGGGTGACTGCTTTCACCGCCATGTGGGGCCCCTTCGTCAGGCCGCCCTTCAAGCTTGAGCACGAATCGGTCGAGGCGAACCGAAGCCAACCAAACCATCCGAGATTCACGGGTTGTCCATTGCGCCTGGTTGGGCATATCTGGACCCCTCGGAGTATATATGGGACAGCACCTGAAAGTTGCCTAGAGGGGGGTGAATAGGCGAAACCTGAAAATTATAAACTTTGAACACACACTATACACGGGATTAGTGTTAGAAATAATTCAGAGTGCGAAATATAGTTTCTCTTGCAATGAGTTGCTTAATCAATACGGATAACTTTGGGAGCAAACTCAAAACGATGTGAGAAAAAGAACTTTAGAGAGAGAGAGGAGAGGGGAGAAACAAATCGAATGGTGAAGATTAATACAAGTGGACACGTCGATTTGTTTCTCGAGGTTTGGTTCTAAAGAACCTACTCCCCGTTGAGGAGGCCACAAAGGTCGGGTCTATTTCAACTAGAGATGTCAATGGGGAATTCCCCACCGGGTTATAGCACCCCAGACCCATCCCCATCATGTTTGACCCATCCCATACCCATCATGGGTGCAAAAATCATCCCATACCCATCCCCATTCGAGTTTCGGGTCCCCAATGGGTCCCCATCCCCAATTAAGGGATAACTAGGTTCTAGCAGCTAGCAGACAAGCCATTAGAGTGGCACGCGCCCTTAAGCAGAAAATTTGTATCACAGAAATCACAAACAAGATCCATTAAAGCAACCTTAGTACATTACAAATTGTGTGATAATAATGACATATTTAATATTTCAAGCAAAAGTAGATAACATAGCAACAAACAAGTGTGCACGTGCATCTCTCAACTCCATGAAGTAATGTAGCCTTGCAACATGTTGCAGTTTACAGCAAGCTATCAACTTGATTCTTGACATCTCCCAATCTCCCTTATGGCCATGTGCCCATTATCACAATATTAATCCCTGTTTGAATCATTCACTATTTGATTCAGTTTTCCAAAATGTGCAACCTTAAATGTAACATATGAATAAGAAATCACCTCAACTCCTTCTTGTATCTCTTGAAGGCAATCCCAAAAGCTTTCTTTGCTAACATCAGCACCATCTACAGAAAATTAAAAGCAATTAAAATGGACAATGAAACTATATTGCACATTCAATAGTAATGAAACAACTTGTACAAAACAATAATGAAACAACTTCTACAAATATATACCTTTATAATTGTTTCTTATCCAATCTTGTGAGCACATTAAACCCTCTAAAATTTTAGGGGTCAATCTGATGCGATGCTCACTAAGAATTCTCCCACTAGTGCTAAACGCAGATTCAGATGCAATTGTGCTAACTGGAATAACAAATATATCACGGGCAATCTTTCTCAATGTAGGATAGCGTGTCCCTGCCACCTTCCACCAATCTAATATCTGAAAGTTCTCTGATGAAAAATTAACCAAATCATCCTCTAAGTATCTATCAAGCTCATTTTTAACTCTTGTCATTGTTGGTCTACGAATTGCAACACGTGCACTTATTGCAGAGAGCAAACTAGTGTCGAGGGAAGGCACTGATTGTTCTATGGTATTCACATCCTCATCCATTTCATAGTCCTTCATCAAATCACATAAAGACTCTTTCACATCTTGAACTTTTTCCACACACTGATCACTGTTTTGACCTAACAAGGTCTCAAAGAATCCAAGGAGATAATCCACCTTAAAGCGAGGGTTAAGAATAGTTGCTATTCCCATTGGTCCCTGAATATCCTTCCAATATTTCTCAAACTTCTCAATCGTCTTTTTAGACATTTGTTGTATGATAGGACTTCCACATTCAGACCACTGTGCAATTTTTACTTTAGCCTCACAAATTTTTAGGAGATAAATATTTGCAGTCACATAATCAGTCCCAGAAAAAACCTTGGTAATTTCATCAAACATCTTCAGCCTATCAACTACTAACTTAGAAAAAGACCATTCTTCCTTACTAGGTGCACAATCATAAAGTTTCTCAACCCGTGTTGCACGGCTAAAAACAGCCTCGTATGGTATTGCAATAGTTAGCATCTTGTATGTAGAGTTCCACCTGGTTTTGCAATCAAGGCCTAACTTGTGTACTATAGGTACTTTAACAAACTTGGCCATATCTTCAAATTTCTCTACTCTCTTAGGTGTGGCTGTCCAAAATGCTACACTTTCACGAATCTTTTTTATCGCGGGCTGTACCACATCTAAACCATCCTTCACTATCAAGTTAAATATGTGGCAACCACAACGCATATGCAAAAGTGCTCCCTCTAGCATAAGTTTAGATGGACCAATCTTCCTAATGAGTTCAGGGATTACCGAGTTATTGGTGGTGCAATTGTCAAGAGTCAGGGTAGAGATATTCTCATCAACATTCCATTCAACCAAAGCATCATATAGGTCCTCACAAATAACTTTAGTTGAGTGTGGTGCAGGCACATATATGAACCTACATACATGAACTATTATGTTCAGATTTCTAAAATAAAAAAAAATCAGCACAAGGTGTTTCAAGAATTACCTCATGATAATGTTTCTCAAATTCCAAGAGTCATCAATGAAATGGCCTATGACAGACATGTATCCTCTTTTTTGGTTGTCAGACGTCCACATATCTATCGTAATAGCAACTCTTGACTTGCTTGCAGCCATGTAGTCTAAGGCTCTTTTCTTTTATTGCACATATGCATCCATAATGTCCTTTCTACAATTTCATCACCAATGCAAATGTCAAACAATAGTTTTAATAATACAACAAAGTAATGCAATTATTACCTAATAGTGTTCCTGGTAACCATCTTAAATAATGGCTGAAGCGCACTCACAAACCGACGAAAGCCAATGTGCTCAACAATGCATAAAGGATACTCATGCAGAGTAATCATGGCAGCAAGCTCCTTTCTAGCAACTTCAGGATTAAAAGTGTAGCTCTCCACGGACACTTTCCCTCCATCTTGAGAACTAAATCTTAAGGATGATTGTGCTAAAGTCTTGTTCTGTCCTGTGGCCAGCTTTATCTTCCGCAATACACATATTTTCAAATGATCATGAAGATGCTTTGTTCCATGAGTATTTTTACCGGCAAGCTTCTTGTGACAATAATTGCATTGGGCCTTCACTTCGCCTGAACTTAACTTGACTCTCTTGAATTCATTCCAAACAGCAGATGTGAGCTTCATCTTCGACCCTACATCCATTTCTTCAATCTCATCACCATCATCATCAATTTGGATTGGTTGTGAATCATTCACTGATTTTGGTCCCATTTCATTATCAGATTCAGGTTGCTTGCTACCCCTAGACCTAGCCCCTGCGACAGAACTACAAGTGACAAACAAAAATTAATCTTCATAGACAAACATCATTAAAATATGAAATAACTAAAATAATAATGTAGTACTATATTACATACACAGACTGAAATACAAAATCTGCTTAGTAGTTAGTACAAACATTGATGCATATAGTTACATACACAATTACACATACTGACATACACAATCTTGAAAGTCGCCTAGAGGGGGGGTGAATAGGGCGAATCTGAAATTTACAAACTTTAAGCACAACTACAAGCCGGGGTTAGCGTTAGAAATATAAACGAGTCCGAAAGAGAGGGCGAAAACAAATCACAAGCAAATAAGGCGGATGACATGGTGATTTGTTTCACCGAGGTTTGGTTCTTGCAAACCTACTCCCCGTTGAGGTGGTCACAAAGACCGGGTCTCTTTCAACCCTTTCCCTCTCTCAAACGGTCACTTAGACCGAGTGAGCTTCTCTTCTCAATCAAACGGGACATTAAGTCCCCACAAGGAACACCACACAATTGGTGTCTCTTGCCTTGGTTACAATTGAGTTGAACACAAGAAAGAATGAGGAAGAAAACCAATCCAAGCGCAAGAGCTCAAATGAACACAAGTATCTCTCTCTCACTAGTCACTATTTGATTGGAATTGTCTTTGGACTTGGGAGAGGATTTGATCTCTTTGGTTGTGTATTGTATTGAATGCTATAGCTCTTGTATGAGGTGTGAAGGCTGAAAACTCGGATACCATGAATGGTGGGTGGTTGCGGGTATTTATAGCCCCAACCACCAAATGAGCCGTTGGTGGAGGCTGCTGTTGCATGGCGCACCGGACACTGTCCGGTGCGCCAACCACGTCACCCGACCGTTAGGGTTCGACCATTGGAGCTTCTGTCTTCTGGGTCACCGGACAGTCCGGTGGTGCACCGGACAGGTCCTATAGACTGTCCGGTGCGCCTTCTGGCTCTGCTCTGACTTCTACGCGCACTGTAGCGCATTAACTGCTCTCTGTAGACGACCGTTGGCGCGAAGTAGCCGTTGCTCCGCTGGCACACCGGACAGTCTGGTGAATTATAGCGGAGTGGCTCCCAGAATTCCCGAAGGTGGCAAGTTTGGAGTCGAGTTCCCTGGTGCACTGGACAGTCCGGTGCGCCAGACCAGGGCACACTTTGGTAGTCTTTTGCTCTTTTTATTTGAACTCTTTCTTGGTCTTTTTATTGGTTTGTTGTGAACCTTTGGCACCTGTAAAACTTATAATCTAGAGCAAACTAGTTAGTTCAATTATTTGTGTTGGGCAATTCAACCACCAAAATGAATTAGGAAAAGGTGTGAGCCTATTTTCCTTTCAATCTCCCCCTTTTTGGTGATTGATGCCAACACAAACCAAAGCAAATATGAAAGTGCAGAATTGAACTAGTTTGCATAATGTAAGTGCAAAGGTTGCTTGAAATGAAACCAATAATTATTTCTACTAGATATGCATGGATGGCTTTCTTCTTATTTAAAATTTTGGACCACGCTTGCACCACATGTTTTTTTTTGCGAACTCTTTTGGAAATTCTTTTCAAAGTCCTTTTGCAAATAGTCAAAGGAAAATGAATAAGATTTTGAGAAGCATTTACAAGATTTGAAATTTTCTCCCCCTGTTTCAAATGCTTTTCCTTTGACTAAACAAAACTCCTCCTTAATGAAATCCTCCTCTTAGTGTTCAAGAGGGTTTTAGATACTAGTTTTGAAGAGGGTATACCAATTCGAAATTGTATCAATAAGTAAGATACTAATTGAAAAACATACCATTAAAAAATCTTTTCTTAATCCAAATTTGAAAGACTACATTTTTGAAATTGGTGGTGGTGCGGTCCTTTTGCTTTGGGCTAATACTTTCTCCCCCTTTGGCATGAATCGCCAAAAACGGATACTTGTGAGTGAAATAAAAGCCTTTTTAATTCCCCCTATGGTAAATAATGTATGAGTGAAGATTATACCACAGTTGGAGAGCGGTGTGGAGCGATGGCGAAAGATGAATGATCGATGGAGTGGAGTGGAAGCCTTGTCTTTGTCGAAGACTCCATTTCTCTTTCAATCTATGACTTAGCTTGAAATACACTTGAAAACCACATTAGTCATAGCAAAGAAAGAGATATGATCAAAGGTATATAAATGAGCTATGTGTGCAAAATATCAATCAAAATTCCTAGAATCAAGAATATTTAGCTCATGCCTAAGTTTGGTAAATGTTTGCTCATCTAATGGCTTGGTAAAGATATTGGCTAATTGTTCTTTGGTGTTAACATATGCAATCTCGATATCCCCCTTTTGTTGGTGATCCCTTAAAAAATGATACCGAATGACTATGTGTTTAGTGCGGCTATGCTCAACGGGATTATCCGCCATGCGGATTGCACTCTCATTATCACATAGAAGAGGAACTTCGGTTAATTTGTAACCATAGTCCCTGAGGGTTTGCCTCATCCAAAGCAATTGCGCGCAACAATGGCCTGCGGCAATGTACTCGGCTTCGGCGGTAGAAAGAGCGACAAAATTTTTCTTTTTTGAATCCCAAGACACTAGAGATCTTCCCAAGAACTGGCAAGTCCCTGATGTGCTCTTTCGATTAATTTAACACCCTGCCCAATCAACATCTGAATAACCAATTAAATCAAATGTGTATCCCCTGGGGTACCAAAGGCCAAACTTAGGAGTATAAACTAAATATCTCAAGATTCGTTTCATGGCCCTAAGGTGAACTTCCTTAGGATCGGCTTGGAATCTTGCACACATGCATACGGAAAGCATAATATCCGGTCGAGATGCACATAAGTAGAGTAAAGAACCTATCATCGACCGGTATAGCTTTTGATCTACGGATTTACCTCCCATGTCGAGGTCGAGATGCCCATTAGTTCCCATGGGTGTCTTGATGGGCTTGGCATCCTTCATCCCAAACTTGGTGAGTATGTCTTGAATGTATTTCGTTTGGCTAATGAAGGTGCCCTCTTGGAGTTGCTTTACTTGAAATCCTAAGAAATACTTCAATTCCCCCATCATAGACATCTCGAATTTTTGAGTCATGATCCTACTAAACTCTTCACATGTAGATTCGTTAGTAGACCCAAATATGATATCATCAACATAAATTTGGCATACAAACAAATCATTTGCAAGTGTTTTAGTAAAGAGAGTAGGATCGGCTTTTCCGACTTTGAAGCCATTAGTGATAAGAAAATCTCTTAGGCATTCATACCATGCTCTTGGGGCTTGCTTGAGCCCATAAAGCGCCTTAGAGAGTTTATATACATGGTTAGGATACTCACTATCTTCAAAGCCGGGAGGTTGCTCAACATAGACCTCTTCCTTGATTGGTCCATTGAGGAAGGCACTTTTCACGTCCATTTGGTAAAGCTTAAAGCCATGGTAAGTAGCATAGGCAAGTAAAATGCGAATTGACTCAAGCCTAGCTACGGGTGCATAGGTTTCACCGAAATCCAAACCTTCGACTTGTGAATATCCCTTGGCCACAAGTCGAGCTTTGTTCCTTGTCACCACACCATGCTCATCTTGTTTGTTGCGGAAGACCCACTTGGTTCCTACAACATTTTGGTTAGGACGTAGAACTAAATGTCATACCTCATTCCTTGTGAAGTTGTTGAGCTCCTCTTGCATTGCTAGCACCCAATCCGAATCTTGAAGTGCTTCCTCTACCCTGTGTGGCTCAATAGAGGAAACAAAAGAGTAATGTTCACAAAAAAGAGCAACACGAGATCGAGTGGTTACCCCCTTATGAATGTTGCCGAGGATGGTGTTCACGGGGTGATCTCGTTGGATAGCTTGGTGGACTCTTGGGTGAGGCGGTCTTGGATCTTGTTCATGCTCCTTGTCTTGATCATTTGCATCTCCCCCTTGATCATTGTCGTCTTCTTGAGGTGGCTCATCTTCTTGATCTTCTCCTTCATTATCTTGAGCCTCATCCTCGTCTTGAGTTGGTGGAGATGCTTGCATGGAGGAAGATGGTTGATCTTGTGCTTGTGGAGGCTCTTTGGATTCCTTAGGAAACACATCCCCAATGGACATGTTCCTTAACGCGATGCACGGAGCCTCTTCATCATCTAATTCATCAAGATCGACTTGCTCTACTTGAGAGCCGTTAGTCTCATCAAACACAATGTCACAAGAAACTTCAACTAGTCCAGAGGAGTTGTTAAAGACTCTGTATGCCCTTGTGTTTGAATCATAACCTAGTAAAAAGCCTTCTACAGCCTTAGGAGCAAATTTAGATTTTCTACCTCTTTTAACAAGAATAAAGCATTTGCTACCAAAGACTCTAAAATATGAAACATTGGGCTTTTTACCGGTTAGGAGTTCATAAGATGTCTTCTTGAGGATTCGGTGAAGATATAACCGGTTGATGGCGTAGCAAGTGGTGTTGACCGCCTCGGCCCAAAACCGATCTGAAGTCTTGTACTCATCAAGCATGGTTCTTGCCATGTCCAATAGAGTTCTATTCTTCCTCTACACTACACCATTTTGTTGTGGTGTGTAGGGAGAAGAGAACTCATGCTTGATGCCCTCCTCCTCAAGGAAGCCTTCTATTTGAGAGTTCTTGAACTCCGTCCCGTTGTCGCTTCTAATCTTTTTGATCCTTAAGCCGAACTCATTTTGTCGGCGTTTCGAACCCGGGGGATCCCTGGACCGACGAGTAAATTGTCGCCGCGTGCCCAGCCTAAATGGGTCGGCGCGAGACGGAGCGCGAAGGGGGGAAGAAGCCGGAGGGAGACAAGCGTAAAAGGGGAAACCCGTGGCCTTCGTGTTTGTCCCGCGCCCAGGTCGGGTGCGCTTGCAGTAGGGGGTTACAAGCGTCCACGCGGGAGGGAGCGAGCAGCTTACGCGAGCGCCGCCCCGTCCTTCCCCGTGCGGCCAACCCTCTGTAAGAGGGCCCTGGACCTTCCTTTTATAGGCGTAAGGAGAGGATCCAGGTGTACAATGGGAGGTGTAGCAGTGTGCTAACGTGTCTAGCGGAGAAGAGCTAGTGCCCTAAGTACATGCCGTCGTGGCAGCCGGAGAGGTTTTGGCACCCTGTTCGTGTGATGTCGTGGCCGCCGGAGGAGCGCTGGGGCCTGGCGGAAGGACAACTGTTGGGGCTGTCGAGTCCTTGCTGACGTCTCCTTGCTTCTGTAAGGGGGCTGAGAGCCACCGTCGTCATGGAGCATGCGGGGCGCCATCATTACCTGTTTACCGGGGCGAGCCAGATAGGATGTCGGTCTTGTTCCTCGTAGCCAGAGCTAGCTAGGGGTCGGGTAATGATGGCCCCTCCTGTGACGTGGTCGGTCCGAGCCCTGGGTTAGGCGAGGCGGAGGCTCCTCCGAGGTTGAGGTCGAGTCTGTCTTCCGAGGCCGAGGTCGAGTCCGAGCCCCTGGGTCGGGCGAGGCGGAGACCGTCGGCTGAGGCCAGGGCTGAGTCCGAGACCTGGGGTCGGGCGAGGCGGAGTTCGTCGTCTTCCGGGGCTGAGCCCGAGTCCGAGCCCTGGGGTCGGGCGAGGCGGAGTTCGTCGTCTTCCGGGGCTGAGCCCGAGTCCGAGCCCTGGGTCGGGCAAGGCGGAGTTCGTCGTCTTCCGGGGTTGAGCTCGAGTCCGAGCCCTGGGTCGGGCGAGGCAGAGTTCGTCATCTTACGAGGCTGAGCCCGAGTCCGAGCCCTGGGTCGGGCGAGGCGGAGTTCGTCGTCTTCCGGGGCTGAGCCCGAGTCCGAGCCCTGGGGTCGGGCAAGGCGGAGTTCGTCGTCTTCCGGGGCTGAGCCCGAGTCCGAGCCCTGGGTCGGGCGAGGCGGAGCTTCCTATGGCACCTGAGACCGGACTTGGCTGCTGTCAGCCTCACTCTATCGAGTGGCACAGCAGTCGGAGCGGCGCGGGCGGTGCTGTCCTCTTGTTAGGCTGGTCAGTGGAGCGGCGAAGTGACGGTGGTCACTTCGGCTCGGTCGACTGAAAGGCGCACGTCAGGATAAGGTGTCAGGCCACCTTTGCATTAAATGCTCCTGCGATACGGTCGGTCGTTGTGGTGATTTGGCCAAGGTTGCTTCTTGGCGAAGACTGGGCCTCGGGCAAGCCGAAGGTGTGTCCGTTGCTTGAGGGGGCCCTCGGGCGAGACGTGAATCCTCCGGGGTCGGCTGCCCTTGCCCGAGGCTGGGCTCGGGTGAGGCGAGATCGTGTCCCTTGAGTGGACCGAGCCTTGACTTAATCGCGCCCATCAGGCCTTTGCAGCTTTGTGCTGATGGGGGTTACTAGCTGAGATTAGGAGTCTTGGGGGTACCCCTAATTATGGTCCCCGACAGTGGCCCTCGAGCCTCGAAGGGAGTGTTAATACTCGCTTGGAGGCTTTTGTCGCACTTTTTTGCAAGGGGACCGGCCTTTCTCGGTTGCATTTTGTTCCGGTGGGTGCGCGCGAGCGCACCCGCCGGGTGTAGCCCCCGAGGCCTCGGAGGAGTGGTTTGACTCCTTCGAGGTCTTAATGCGTTTCGCGATGCTTCGGCCGGTCTGGTTGTTCCCTCATGCGAGCTGGCCGTAGCCCGGGTGCACGGTCGAGTCCCAAGTTCTCGGGCCGGTATGTTGACGCTGTCAACGGTTTGGCCGGAGCCGCGTTTGCGAGAGCAGCCCCCGAGCCTCCGCACAGAGCAAGAGGACGGTCAAGGACAGACTCGACTTTTTTACATACGCCCCTGCGTCACCTTTCCGCAAGGATGAGGGGGGAAAGCACCATGTTGCCCTTGGAGGGCGCCGAACATGGTGTCTCCAGTGAGCTGCTGACGGGTAATCCGAGTGGACGCCCGTGCCCCATTTGTTAGGGGTTGGCTAGAGGCCCGGAGGCGCGCTCCAAAAGTACATGCGGGTGATCTGCCGGACCCGGTCCCCTTTTGACGGGGTCCGAGGGCTCGATGCCTCCCTCTGATGGGATTCCGTTACAAGATCGTTCCCGCTGGTCTCGGAAATGTCCTAGGGTACCTCGGGAGCATAGCCCGAGCCTTGGTTATGTATCGAACGTACCCAGGGTCATCCTCGCTCTGCGTCTGAGGCGGCTGTGAACCCTTCGAGGGCCAGCCTACGAACCCCTGATCAGTAGTGGGCGCGGAGCCCAAGTGGCCTGAGGCGGCCGTTGAACCCTTCCGAGGGGCCGACCTTCGAACCTCTGACCAGTAGTGGGCGCGGAGCCCGAGCGCTCTGAGGCGGCTGTTGAACCCTTCCGAGGGGCCAGCCTTCGAACCTCTGATCAGTAGGGGGGCTCGGGGCCTGTTTCCTTCGCGGAGAAGGATCCCTTTCGGGGTATCCCCTTTCCCGGTCCCTGTTGTAAGAGAGAGAAAGAGGAAGAGGAAAAGGATACAAAATCGAATGACGTGGCGCACCTTTTTTGACGCGGTCATTATGGCGGAGGTGAAGCGTCGCCTGCTTCGCCCGCCAAAGGTGCCGCATGTCCCGCCGCAGAGTTAATGCGACGGGACGAGTGGTTCGTGGGGCAGCCGTTGCGCGTGCGAGCCGTTCGAGGAACGGGCGTTTCGCTTTGAGTTTTGAATCCTACGGCGGGTTCGGGCGACGTGTTGAACGGGTCTTGCCTGAGTCTTTATATATTCGGGAGAGGGACCGGTGATGGTTCTTTGCTCTGCTACTTGCCTCCTTCTTAGGTTTTCGCAACCCGAGGGAATAGCCAGAGAAAAGGAAACCGCCCACCCAGTCCTTTCCGCCGCCACCTCCTCTGCTTGGTGATGGCCGACCGAGTGACCATTGTCCCGCCGCGCGACCCGTGGCCTTTCTCCACCGTCACGGCGGATGACCTGGAGGCCCTCGTCGCTGAGGGTTTACTTCGCCCTCTCTCCGATGAGAGGCAGCCGGAGTGGATGCCCCCCCCCCGAGCGGAGCCACCCCGTCTCCGCCGACGGGGTATGTCGTGAGCTTCGTCTCCTTTCACGAACGAGGGTTCGGAGTGCCGGCAAGCCGTTTTATGCGGGCGATTCTGCATGTCTACGGGGTGGAGCTGCACAACCTCATCCCTAACTCCATCTCGCAAGCCGCCATCTTCGCAGCGGTTTGCGAAGGGTACTTGGGGATTGACCCTCACTGGGACCTGTGGACTCATTTCTTCTCCGCGGAGCTTTTCGCTTCGCCGACGGGGGAGAGAAGGGTCCGCGCGGCAGTGCGGGACGGTGGCTGCATCCTCCAGCTGAGGCAGGCGCGGGCGCCGTAGTATATTCCCGCCATCCTTGCGTCCTCGAACAAAGGGTGGCAGCGCCGGTGGTTTTATCTCCGAAATGACGACGGGAGGCTCCCGTCGTTTTCTCAGCGAGTGGTGACCGTCGCCGGCGACGCCTGGCGCTACGGGACCCCGCATGACAGACAGAAGAATCTCCAGCCCCTTCTGAAGGCCCTGGAGGTGTTGCGGAAAGGAGGGCTCACCGTTGCGGGAGTGATTGCCGCCATTCATCGTCGGAGGGTGCTTCCCTTGACGGAGCGGCGGTTGCCGCTTTGGGAGATGACGCCGGAGGCTGACTTGGAGGGTTCGCGGATGTCCTCGGATACCCTTTCCGTCGGCGACCTCCATGGGCGGGTAGCCGCCGCGTTGGGAAAACCGGACGCCGGCGCCCTTTCCCAGCCCTTGATGCGTCCCGACCGCGGGTGTGTGTCCCTGGTGAGTGTCCGCTCCTTCTTTCTCCTTACGTCGGATTGCCCTTGGTTCTCACAGCCGAGACTTTCCGTCTGTCCCCAGGAGGTAGGGTGGCACAAGCCTTCCCGGCCCCCGGTCCCGGAGGACGCGGTGGACCGAGCCGCGCAGAGGGTTGCCGCGGAGAAGAGGAAGGAGAAAAAGGACGCGAAGAAGGCTCGGGCCCATGAGCGGATGCGGGCTCGGGACGCCTTGGAAAGGCTCCGTCGTCGGCAGGAGAGGGATGGGCTCCCGAGGGAGCCGTCGCCGGAAAGGCCTGACGACGACGACGATGAAGACGATGACGAGGACGACGATATGGCTGCTCGCCTTGGCATTAGCCCGGATCTGAGGCTCGGCCAGGAGTTGTCAAGCCAGCCCCCGAGCGGGCTGGCGCCGTCGGTTTCCGGGGCCGGGACGTCGGGGTCCCGGTCCGAAGAGCGGGGGCAGACCGAGGGGATACTTGACCCTTCGGCTGGGGAAGTTGAGGTGACCCCGGGGAGTCAGGCCAAGCTGCCTATTCCCCAAGAACCGTCGCCCGTGCTGGTTGCGCAGGAGGGTGATCCTCAGGTCGTCGCGGCTGCGCCTGGGCAGTCCGTCTCTCGGGCGTCTGGGGCGCCCAAGGCGAGGATGGTACCGAGGCTGGCAGCAAGGCAGACCTCGACGGTACCTTCGGGGGTCGAGGTTCGAGAGACCTCCCCACAGGCACAGTTGATCATGGCCCAGAGTGGGTAAGTACCTTAGGATGTCTTCATCCTGGCTCCCCCTTTGTATGTCCCGACCCTGACTTCCCTTTTTTCCTTTAGCAAGCGGAGTCACGGTCCGACCGATCTGGCTCCCCGGAAGGTCCTCAAGACGGCATCGGCGTCCGCAGCTGGTGCCGCGGAGCGAGCTCCCGAGACTGGCTCTTCTATCGAGGCGGCCATCGCGCTGGGGGATGCTGCTGGCGTGGCCGTGGCCTTGGGCCCACCAGACATGCTGCCGGCGTTGGCGCCGGCCGCTGCCGAGGTCGTTGTCGTCCTGGCCGTGGAGCGACCCGTCGCCGCCGACGCTGAGATGGCCGAGGCGTCGCTACTTGGTGCCTCGGAGGAGGGGGGCGCGGGACCACGACCCGTCCCATCGAGCGGCAGCCTTGTAGCCGCGCGGCGCAGCTCCGAGGGGCGGCGCCAGTTGCTTCGGTTCCGGACCCGTGAGGCCTCGGATCCCTTCTTCGTTCTTGACGATGAGCGGGAGGAGCAGTCTTAGGACGAGCTCTGTGAGTGTGCCGAGGCAACGGTGGGGTCGCTCCGGTCATCCTTGGAGGTCTTTTGCAGGGACGTTCCCAAGATCCTCCAGGTAATTATTTCAGGCATACCTTTCTCGTGATCAAGGCGTTCTTTGTGACGCCCCGCTTCCTTTCCTCAGGATCTGACGGATCTGAGCGCCGCCAAGTCATCGTTCATCCGCCGCGAGGTCGATGTCTGGGGTTCGCTGCGGTCCCTGAGGACCACGCTTGCCAGAGCTACCGCGCGCCTCTCCCAGCAGAGCGCCGAGGTGGCGGACCTTCGGCTGCTCTGTGCCGACCTGGGAGCAGAGGCAGCAGCGGCACGCACAGAGGTGCAACGGCGGCAGTCGGAGCTTGACCAGGTCACTGGCGAGCGGGACCAATCTCGGGGCCGGGCCGCCGAGGCTGAAAGCCGGGCCGGAGCCCTTGCAGCAGACCTGGTCGTGGCCCAAGCCGCATCTTCGGAGCAGCGTGCCCGAGCCGGAGGTATGTCTTGGCTGTTTTACGTTTTTGCTTCAGCTCGGTTCCTCAACTTGCGTTTGAGGTCTTGCGCTTTGGCTGTTCGCAGAGCTCGAGTCTGCCCTTGATAAGTCCATCAAGGCGCTTGCTCAAGCGGCCGAGCAGAGGGAGGCAGACCACTCGGCCATGTCTGATGCCATCTCGGCTTTCTGCCGAGTCATCGGCTTCGACGACGTCCCCTCGGGAAGCTCCCCTCAAAGTTGCCTGTAGGCCTTGGGTGACCACGCGCGTGGCAGGCTTCGCGAGGCGCTACATCATGGCGTCAGGCGGGCCTTCGCCGTGCTTGCTTCCCACTATGTCGTGGATCTGGAGCGGGTCAGCGAGGGGTATTGCCTCCCCGACGAAGATGAAGCCGCCCTGGCCGAAGTCCAGAGGCTCGACACAGCCGTCGCGGGCCCGAGCGCGGTGCTGGCAACCACCTTCGAGGCAGAGATCCTCCCGCTTGCGCCGTCGTCCGAGGCCGGGGCGGACCTTGCCGAGGGTGGGAACGAAGCCGAGGGCGCGGCTCTTTCTCCGGGCGACGCCTGACTCTGCCGGAGCAGTCTTCTTTGAATGCACATGTGTCTTTTGTGGCCACTGAGGCCCGAACACTTTATTATCATAGTATAAGGTGGTGTTCCTTTTCCTCCCGTTTTGCGTGTCTGGCCCCGTTTGTCGGTAGCAGGGTGGCTTGCCCAAGTAAGAGTCATTTTTCGTGGTAGGTGACGAGTGAGGTATCCGTATCCCAGAGGCGTAGGAGTCCATCGGCTCGGTCGGCCTTGCCACTTACATGCGCCCTCATTTGCTTCTTGGGGTCCTGCTACTGATATAGCCGGGGAACGTAGAAGCCTTTTCGATGGAAGACTTTTTTCAAGGAAAATTTTGACGCAGACAGAGGGGGTTCCCCCCTTTTAGCCCCCGAGGGAGGGTCGGGCTTTGTCGAGGCAAGGCTGACCCTTCCTTGATGACTAAACTTTGTGCGTGAGCGAGGTGTATGAACGACTTGAAAGCATCTTAAGGGTAGAAGCGACGTAGCTGTCGGATGTTCCAAGCGTTGCTGTAGACCTCGCCTTGACTGTTGTCCAGCTTGTACGTCCCGGGCTTCAGAACTTTGGCGATGACGAACGGCCCTTCCCAGGGAGGCGTGAGCTTGTGCCACCCTCGGGCGTCTTGTCGCAGCCGAAGCACCAGGTCGCCCACCTGGAGGTCTCGGGACCGAACCCCTCGAGCGTGGTAGCATCGCAGGGACTGCTGGTACCGCGCCGAGTGTAGTAAGGCCATGTCCCGAGCCTCTTCCAGCTGGTCCTGTGAGTCTTCTCGATTAGCTCGATTGCTTTGGTTGGCGTAGGCCCTCGTCCTCGCGGAACCGTATTCTAAGTCTGTGGGCAAGATGGCCTCGGCCCCATAGACTAGAAAAAACGGTGTGAAGCCCGTGGCTCGGCTCGACGTTGTCCTCAGACTCCAGACCACCGAGGGGAGTTCCTTCATCCATCGCTTGCCGAACTTGTTGAGGTCGTTGTAGATCCGCGGCTTGAGTCCCTGTAGAATCATGCCGTTGGCACGCTCTACTTGCCCATTCGTCATGGGGTGAGCCACGGCGGCCCAGTCCACCCGGATGTGGTGATCCTTGCAGAAGTCCAAGAACTTTCTGCCGGTGAACTGGGTGCCGTTGTCGGTGATGATGGAGTTCGGGACCCCAAAGCGATGGATGATGTTGATGAAGAACGCCACCGCCTGTTCGGACCTGATGCTGTTTAGGGGTCTGACCTCGATCCACTTGGAGAATTTGTCGATGGCGACCAGCAGGTGCGTGTAGCCCCCGGGCGCCTTCTGCAAGGGGCCGACGAGGTCCAGACCCCACACAGCAAACGGCCAGGTGATGGGTATGGTCTGCAGAGCCTGAGCGGGCAAGTGTGTCTGCCTCGCATAGACCTGACACCCTTCGCAGGTGCGGACAATTCTGGTGGCGTCGGCCACCGCTGTCGGCCAGTAGAAACCTTGTCGGAAAGCGTTTCCAATAAGGGCTCGAGGCGCTGCGTGATGACCGCAAGCCACCGAGTGTATCTCTTGCAAGAGCTCCTGGCCTTCAGCGATGGATATGCACCGTTGGAGGATGCCTGAGGGGCTGCGGTGGTAGAGCTCCTTCCCGTCCCCCAGCAAGATGAACGACTTGGCGCGCCGCGCCAACCTCCGAGCTTCGGCTCGGTCGAGGGGTAGCTCTCCTCGGTGGAGATATTGCAGGTACGGGGTCTGCCAGTTTCGATTAGGCGTGACCCCGCTCCGCTCCTCCTCGACGCGCAGAGCCTCACCCTCGAGGGCCGAGGGTGCCTCGGGCTGGGCCGAGGGTGCCTCAGGCTGGGCCGAGGGTGCCTCGGGCTCGGGCGCGTCGTCGGTCTTGACAGAGGGTTGATGCAGGTATCGGGAGAAGACGTTCGGGGGAACCGTTGTTCGCCCCGAAGCTATCTTAGCTAGCTCATCCGCAGTCTCGTTGTAGCGTCGGGCGATGTGGTTGAGCTCGAGCCCGTAGAACTTGTCTTCCAAGTGCCGAACCTCATCGCAGTAGGCTTCCATCTTCGGGTCGTGGCAGTGGGAGTTCTTCATGACTTGGTCGATGATGAGCTGCGAGTCACCGCGAGCGTCGAGGCGTCGGACCCCCAGCTCAATGGCGACGCGCAACCCGTTGACCAGAGCCTCGTACTCGGCCACATTGTTGGACGCCGGGAAGTGGAGGCGTAGCACGTAGCGTAGGTGCTTCCCGAGGGGCGAGATGAAGAGCAGGCCCGCGCCTGCCCCTGTCTTCATCAGCGACCCGTCAAAAAACATGGTCCAGAGTTCCGGTTGGATCGGAACTGTTGGGAGTTGGGTATCGACCCATTCAGCCACAAAGTCCGCCAAGACTTGGGACTTGATGGCCTTCCGAGGGGCGAACGAGATTGTCTCGCCCATGATTTTCACCGCCCACTTTGCAATCCTACCCGAGGCCTCTCGGCACTGGATGATCTCCCCCAGGGGGAAGGATGACACCACAGTCACCGGATGAGACTCGAAGTAGTGTCGCAACTTCCGTCGCGTCAGGATCACCGCGTACAGCAGCTTCTGAATTTGTGGGTAGTGGATCTTGGTTTCAGACAGTACCTCACTGATGAAGTAGACTGGCCTCTGGACGGGCAATGCATGCCCCTCTTCTCGTCTCTCAACCACGATCGCGGCGCTAACCACCTGAGTGGTAGTGGCGACGTAGATCAAGAGGGCTTCTCCGGCGGCGGGAGGCACCAAGATGGGCGCGTTCGTGAGGAGCGCCTTCAGGTTCCCGAGGGCTTCCTCGGCCTCGGGGGTCCAGGTGAAGCACTCGGCCTTCCTTAAGAGGCGGTACAGAGGCAGGCCTCTTTCGCCGAGGTGCGAGATGAAACGGCTCAGAGCCGCAAGGCATCCCGTGACCCTTTGTACGCCTTTTAAGTCCTTGATGGGCCCCATGTTGGTGATGGCCGTGATTTTCTCCGGGTTGGCCTCGATGCCCCGCTCGGAGACGATGAACCCCAAGAGCATGCCTCGGGGGACCCCGAAGACACACTTCTCAGGATTGAGCTTTACGCCTTTTGCCTTGAGACACCGGAATGTCGTTTCAAGGTCGGAAAGGAGGTCGGAGGCTTTCCTTGTCTTGACTACGATGTCATCGACGTAGGCCTCGACCGTTCGACCAATGTGTTCGCCGAACACGTGGTTCATGCACCGTTGGTACGTTGCACCCGCATTCCTCAAACCAAACGGCATGGTAACATAGCAGTACATGCCGAAGGGTGTGATGAAAGAAGTCGCGAGTTGGTCGGACTCTTTCATCCTGATCTGGTGATACCCTGAGTAGGCATCGAGGAAAGACAAGGTTTCGCACCCAGCAGTGGAATCCACGATTTGATCGATGCGAGGCAGAGGGTAGGGAACCTTCGGACATGCTTTGTTTAGACCAGTGTAGTCTACACACATCCGCCATTTCCCTCCTTTCTTTCTCACAAGCACAGGGTTGGCAAGTCATTCGGGATGGAATACCTCTTTGATGAACCCTGCCGCCATTAGCTTGTGGATCTCCTCGCCTATGGCTCTGCGCTTTTCCTCGTCGAATCGGTGCAGAGGCTGCCTCACGGGTCAGGCCCCAGCTCGGATATCCAGCGAGTGCTCGGCGACATCCCTCGGTATGCCGGGCATGTCCGAGGGACTCCACACGAAAACGTCGACGTTTGCGCGGAGAAAGTCGACGAGCACTGCTTCCTATTTGGGATTGAGCTCAGAGCCGATCCGGATCTGCTTGGAGGCATCGTTGCTGGGGTCGAGAGGGACGGATTTAACCGTCTCCGCTGGCCCAAAGTTGCTGGTGTGGCGCTTCACGTCTGGCGCCTCCTTGGAGAGGCTCTCCAGGTCGGCGATGAGGGCCTCGGATTCGGCGAGGGCCTCGGCGTACTCCACGCACTCCACGTCGCATTCGTACGCGTGTCGGTACGTGGGGCCGACGGTGACGACCCCGTTGGGGCCTGACATCTTGAGCTTGAGGTAGGTGTAGTTGGGGACGGCCATGAACTTGGCGTTGCATGGCCTCCCCAGCACTGCGTGGTAGGTTCCTCGAAACCCGACCACCTCGAACGTGAGGGTCTCCCTTCGGAAGTTGGAGGGCGTCCCAAAGCAGACTGGTAGATCGAGTTGTTCGAGGGGCTAGACGCGTTTCCTGGGGATGATCCCGTGAAAAGGCGCAGCGCCTGCCCAGACCGAGGACAAATCGATCCGCAGGAGCCCGAGGGTCTCGGCGTAGATGATGTTGAGGCTGCTGCCTCCGTCCATGAGGACCTTGGTGAGCCTGACGTTGCCGATGACGGGGTCTACAACGAGCGAGTATTTCCCCGGGCTCGGCACGTGGTCGGGATGGTCGCCCTGGTCGAAGGTGATGGGCTTGTCGGACCAGTCTAGGTAGACTGGCGCCGCCACCTTTACTGAGCAGACCTCCCGACGCTCTTGCTTGCGGTGCCGAGCCGAGGCGTTTGCCACTTGCCCACCGTAGATCATGAAGCAGTCGTGGACCTCGGGGAATTCTCCTGCCTTGTGATCCTCCTTCTTATCGTCGTCGCGGGCCCTGCCACACTCCGCAGGTGGCCTGGCCTTGTGAAAGTGGCGCCGAAGCATGGCGCACTCCTCAAGGGTGTGCTTGACGGCCCCCTGATGATAGGGGCACGACTCCTTGAGCATCTTGTCGAAGAGATTGGCGCCCCCGGGAGGTTTCCGAGGGTTCTTGTACTCAGCAGCGGCGACAAGGTCCGCATCGGCGGCGTCACGTTTCGCTTGCGACTTCTTATTGCCTTTTTCTTGGTGCCGCACTGAGTTGACGCCTCGGGGACATCTTCCGGTGGGCGGCCCTGGGGCTGCTTGTCCTTTTCGGAAGATGGCCTCAACCGCCTCCTGGCCAGAGGCGAACTTGGTGGCGATGTCCATCAGCTCGCTCGCCCTGGTGGGGGTCTTGCGACCCAGCTTACTCACCAGATCGCGGCAGGTGGTGCCGGCGAGGAACGCGCCGATGACATCCAAGTCGGTGACGTTGGGCAGCTCGGTGCGCTGCTTCGAGAATCGCCAGATGTAGTCCCGGAGAGACTCTCCCGGATATTGGCGACAGCTTCGGAGATCCCAGGAGTTCCCAGGGCGCACGTACGTGCCCTGGATGTTGCCGGCGAAGGCTTGGACCAGGTCGTCCTAGTTGGAGATCTGCCCCAGAGGCAGGTGCTCCAGCCAGGCTCGAGCGGTATCGGAGAGGAACAGGGGGAGGTTGTGGATGATGAGGTTGTCATCGTCCGTTCCACCCAGGTGGCAGGCCAGCCGGTAATCCGCGAGCCACAGTTCCGGCCTTGTCTCCCCCGAGTACTTTGTGATAGTAGTCGGGGTTCGGAACCGGGTCGGGAACGACGCTCATCGTATGGCCCGGCTGAAAGCCTGCGGACCGGGTGGTTTGGGCGAGGGACTCCGATCCTCCCCGCTGTCGTAGCGTCCCCCACGCCTAGGGTGGTAGCCTCGACGCACCCTCTCGTCGAGGTAGGTTCGACGGTTGCGGTGAGGGTGTTCGTTGCCGAGGCGACCCGGGGCCGCAGGTGCTGTGTTGCGCGTGCGCCCGGTATGGACCGAGGCTTCCCGCATGAATCGGGAAGTCGCGGCGCGATGCTCCGAGGGGTAGCCCTGCCTGCGGGAGGCAGAGCTTTCGGCCCGTCGGACCGCGGCATCCTCCAGGAGATTCTTGAGCTCTCCCTGGATACGCCGTTCTTCGGTGGTTGATGGCTCCGGCATTGCGCGGAGAAGTATTGCCGCTGCAGCCAGGTTCTGGCCGACCCCACTGGAAGTCAGTGGCGGCCTTGCCCTGATGTCATCGGCGATGCGGTGCTGGATGCCCTGGGGTAGATGACGCGCTTCTCCAGTCGAAGGTTGGCCCGCCCATTCCTGCCCGATGTCCCGGCGGAACAGCTCAAGTGTTCCTGCTCCCTCGTCGAGCCTGGCCTGCATCTCGCGGATTTGCTCGAGCTGTGGGTCATGACCCCCCGCTGGGACGGGGACCACAGCTAGCTCCCGAAGGATGTCAACGCGAGGCGCAGACATAGGGGGATCACCGTTCTCCGGTATACCAAGATGGTTGCCTTCGCCGGGACCCCCTAGATCGACGTGGAAACATTCACGACTTGGGCCGCGGTCCTCGTCGCCGAGGCTGCGGCTACCGTCGGAACAGTCGGAAAAGCAGTAGTCGCATGCGGTCATGAAGTCCCGCATGGCACTGGGGTTGCCAAGTTCGGAGAAATCCCAACAAAAGTCGGGCTCGTCATCTTCCTCGGAACCCGAGGGCCCGTAGGTCGAGACGGCTGTCAGCCGGTCCCAGGGTGACCGCATACGATACCCCGGAGGGTTTGGACTCGCCTCTATGAGAGCGTCTACCGAAGCGAAGTCACTTGGTGGGTCGAGGCTGAATCCGAAAGGCACGAGATGGGAATCGATCAGTACCTCTTGGTCGACGGGCGGTGACAAAGTCACGTCAGGGGTAGACTGCACCGTCGTCTCAGGTACGAGGGTGACGTCCAGCAAGTCTTTCGCGAGCGTGCCGGCGTCGTCCGTCCGCTTGGAGTTGGCGTGTTGCGGGGAAACGACGCTCGTCTTCGTCTCAGACGCGAGGTCGATGCCCGACGTGTCCCCCGTTGGGGTGCCGGCGCCGTCGACTCGCTCGACAGCCGACGAGGTGCCGCCTCCTGCTTGGCCTTGGTTGCCCCGCCTCCTCCTCCGTCGGCGGGGGAGGCGACGGGACAAGCCCGAATGTTGTTCTTCCGCCATGTGGGGAAGACATCGTCAATTCCGCAGCCGGCGGCCGGGTTGTCGGTCGCCATTATCACCGTCGCGCGGCGGGGGAAGGAGTATCATGTCGTAGCTGCCGTCGAGGGACATGAACTCAAGACTCCCGAAACAGAGCACCGTCCCAGGCTGGAAAGGTTGCTGGAGACTGCCCATCTGGTGATTGACGGGAAGCTGTTCGTCAACATGCAGCAGGCCCCTACCTGGCGTGCCAACTGTCGGTGTTTCGAACCCGGGGGGTCCCTGGACCGACGAGTAAATTGTCGTCGCGTGCCCCAGCCCAGATGGGTCGGCGCGAGACGGAGCGCGAAGGGGGGAAGAAGCCGGAGGGAGACAGGTGTAAAAGGGGAAACCCGCGGCCTTCGTGTTTGTCCCGCGCCCAGGTCGGGTGCGCTTGCAGTAGGGGGTTACAAGCGTCCACGCGGGAGGGAGGGAGCGGCTTACGCGAGCGCCGTCCCGTCCTTCCCCGCGCGGCCAACCCTCTGTAAGAGGGCCCTGGACCTTCCTTTTATAGGCGTAAGGAGAGGATCCAGGTGTACAATGGGAGGTGTAGCAGTGTGCTAACGTGTCTAGCGGAGAAGAGCTAGTGCCCTAAGTACATGCCGTCGTGGCAGCCAGAGAGGTTTTGGCACCCTGTTCGTGTGATGTCGTGGCCGC
Organism: Zea mays; assembly: GCF_902167145.1. NCBI lineage: Eukaryota > Viridiplantae > Streptophyta > Magnoliopsida > Poales > Poaceae > Zea > Zea mays. The sequence goes on from NC_050098.1 coordinate 148,169,855, forward strand.
CGGAGGAGCGCTGGGGCCTGGCGGAAGGACAGCTGTTGGGGCTGTCGAGTCCTTGCTGACGTCTCCTTGCTTCCGTAAGGGGGCTGAGAGCCGCCGTCGTCATGGAGCATGCGGGGTGCCATCATTACCTATTTACCGGGGCGAGCCAGATGGGACGCCAGTCTTGTTCCTCGTAGCCAGAGCTAGCTAGGGGTAGGGTAATGATGGCCCCTCCTGTGACGTGGTCGGTCCGAGCCCTGGGTTAGGCGAGGCGGAGGCTCCTTCGAGGTCGAGGTCGAGTCTGTCTTCCGAGGCCGAGGTCGAGTCCGAGCCCCTGGGTCGGGCGAGGCGGAGACCGTCGGCTGAGGCCAGGGCTGAGTCCGAGACCTGGGGTCGGGCGAGGCGGAGTTTGTCGTCTTCCGGGGCTGAGCCCGAGTCCGAGCCTTGGGTCGGGCGAGGCGGAGTTCGTCGTCTTCCGGGGCTGAGCCCGAGTCTAAGCCCTGGGTCGGGCGAGGCGGAGTTTGTCGTCTTTCGGGGCTAAGCCCGAGCCCTGGGTCGGGCGAGGCGGAGTTCGTCGTCTTCCGGGGCTGAGCCCGAGTCCGAGCCCTGGGGTCGGGCGAGGCGGAGTTCGTCGTCTTCCGGGGCTGAGCCCGAGTCCGAGCCCTGGGTCGGGCGAGGCGGAGCTTCCTATGGCGCCTGAGACTGGACTTGGCTGCTGTCAGCCTCACTCTGTCGAGTGGCACAGCAGTCGGAGCGGCGCGGGCGGTGCTGTCCTCTTGTCAGGCTGGTCAGTGGAGCGGCGAAGTGACGGCGGTCACTTCGGCTCAGTCGACTGAAAGGCGCGCGTCAGGATAAGGTGTCAGGCCACCTTTGCATTAAACGCTCCTGCGATACGGTCGGTCGTTGTGGCGATTTGGCCAAGGTTGCTTCTTGGCGAAGACTGGGCCTCGGGCGAGCCGAAGGTGTGTCCGTTGCTTGAGGGGGCCCTCGGGCGAGACGTGAATCCTCCGGGGTCGGCTGCCCTTGCCCGAGGCTGGGCTCGGGCGAGGCGAGATCGTGTCCCTTGAGTGGACCGAGCCTTGACTTAATCGCGCCCATCAGGCCTTTGCAGCTTTGTGCTGATGGGGGTTACCAGCTGAGATTAGGAGTCTTGGGGGTACCCCTAATTATGGTCCCCGACACATTTTGAGCTCGTCTCAAGAATCCCTTTAAAGTCTCTTGGGTTTGAGATTTATCCTGCAAAAAGAACACCCAAGTGAAGCGAGAATAATCATCCACAATTACAAGACAATACTTACTCCCGCTGATGCTTATGTAAGCAATCGGGCTGAATAGGTCCATGTGGAGTAGCTCGAGCGGCCTGTCGGTCGTCATGATGTTCTTGTGTGGATGATGAACACCAACTTGCTTCCCTGCTTGACATGCACTACAAACCCTGTCTTTCTCAAAATGAACATTGGTTAGTCCCAAAATGTGCTCTCCCTTTAGAAGCTTGTGAAGATTCTTCATCCCAACTTGGGCTAGTCGGCGGTGCCAGAGCCAACCCATGTTAGTCTTAGCAATTAAGCAAGTGTCGAGTTCAGCTCTATCAAAATCTACTAAGTATAGCTGACCCTCTAACACTCCCTTAAATGCTACTGAATCATCACTTCTTCTAAAGACAGTAACACCTAAATCTGTAAAAAACAGTTGTAGCCCATTTTACACAATTGAGAAACGGAAAGCAAATTGTAATCTAAAGAATCTACAAGAAAAACATTGGAAATAGAGTGATCAGGAGATATAGCAATTTTACCCAATCCTTTGATCAAACCTTGATTTCCATCCCCGAATGTGATAGCTCGTTGGGGATCTTGGTTTTTCTCATAGGAGGAGAACATCTTCTTCTCCCCTGTCATGTGGTTTGTGCACCCGCTATCGATGATCCAACTTGAGCCCCCGGATGCATAAACCTACAAAACAATTTTAGGCCTTGTTCTTAGGTACCCAAACGGTCTTGGGTCCTTTGACATTAGAAACAAGCACCTTGGGTACCCAAACACAAGTCTTTGACCCCTTGTGTTTGCCCCCAACATATTTGGCAACTATTTTGCCTGATTTGTTAGTTAGCACATAAGATGCATCAAAAGTCTTGAATGAAATGTTATGATCATTTGATGCAATAGGAGTTTTCTTATTAGGCAATTTAGCATGAGTAGATTGCCTAGAACTAGATGTCTCACTCTTATACATAAAAGCATGATTAGGGCCAGAGTGAGACTTCTTAGAGTGAATTCTCCTAATTTTGTGCTCGGGATAACCGGCAGGGTATAAAATGTAACCCTCGTTATCCTGAGGCATGGGAGCTTTGCCCTTAACAAAGTTAGACAATCTTTTAGGAGGGGCATTAAGCTTGACATTGTCTCCCTGTTGGAAGCCAATGTCATCCTTAATGCCAGGGCGTCTCCCACTATAAAGCATGCTACGAGCAAATTTAAATTTCTCATTTTCTAGTTCATGCTCGGCAATTTTAGCATCTAATTTTTCTATATGATCATTTTTTTTGTTTAATCATAGCAATGTGATCATGGATAGCATCAATGTTAACATCTCTACATCTAGTGTAAATAGTAACATGCTTAACGGTAGATGTAGAGGGTTTGCAAGATTTTAGTTCAACAATCTTAGCATGTAAAATGTCATTCTCATCTCTAAGATTGGAAATAGAAACATTGCAAACATCTAATTACTTAGCCTTAGCAATTAATTTTTCATTCTCATCTCTAAGGCTAGCAAGAGAGGCATTCAATTTTTCAATCTTAGCAATTGAACTAGCATTATCATTTCTAAGATTGTCAATTGAATCATCACAAACATTTTATTTTTCAACCTTAGCAATTAATTTGGCATTTTCATTTCTAAGGTTGGAAATAACATCATGGCAAGTGCTTAGCTCACTAGATAATGTTTCACATTTTTCTACCTCTAGAGCATAAGCATTTTTAACCTTAACATGTTTTTTGTTTTCTTTAATAAGGAAGTCCTCTTGGCTATCCAAGAGTTCATCCTTCTCATGAATAGCACTAATTAATTCATTTAATTTCTCCTTTTGTTGCATGTTAAGATTGGCAAAAAGAGTGAGCAAGTTATCCTCCTCATCACTAGAATTATCCTCATCACTAAAGGTTGCATACTTAGTGGAGGGTCTTGATTTTACCTTCTTCTTTTTGCCGTCCTTTGCCATGAGGCACTTGTGGCTGACGTTGGGGAAGAGGAGTCCTTTGTTGACGGCAATGTTGGTGGCGTCCTCGTCGGAGGAGGAGTCGGTGGAGCTCTCGTCGGAGTCCCACTCCCGGCAAACATGGGCATCGCTGCCCTTCTTCTTGTAATATCTCTTCTTCTCCTTCTTCTTCCCCCTCTTGTCGTTATCCCTGTCACTATCACTAGACAAAGGGCATTTAGCAATAAAATGACCGGGCTTACCACATTTGTAGCAAACCTTCTTGGAGCGGGACTTGTAGTCTTTTCCCCTCCTTTGCTTGAGGATTTGGCGGAAACTCTTGATGATGAGCGCCATCTCCTCATTGTAGAGCTTGGAGGCGTCGATGGGGACCCTACTAGGTGTAGAGTCTTCTTTCTTCTCTTCTGTTGCCTTGAAGGCGACGGGTTGCACCTCGGATATTGAGGTGGCGCCTTGCTCGATGATCTTCTTGGAGCCTTTGATCATCAATTCAAAGCACACAAATTTTCCTATAACTTCCTCGGGAGACATTAGCTTATATCTAGGATCACCACGAATTAATTGTACTTGAGTAGGGTTAAGAAATACAAGTGATCTTAGAATAATCTTGACCATTTCATGGTCATCCCACTTGAAGCTCCCGAGGTTGCGCACTTGGTTCACCAAGGTTTTTAGCCGGTTGTACATGGCTTGCGGGTCTTCTCCTTGGTTGAGCATAAAGCGACCAAGCTCCCCCTCGATCGTTTCCTGCTTGGTGATTTTGGTCACCTCATCTCCTTCGTGCGCGGTCTTGAGTACGTCCCAAATCTCTTTGGCGCTCTTCAACCCTTGCACCTTATTATACTCCTCTCGACTTATAGAGGTGAGGAGTATAGTAGTTGCTTGAGAGTTGAAGTGCTCGATTTGGGCCACCTCGTCCTCATCATAATCTTCATCTCCTACAGATGGTACCTGTACTCCAAACTCAACAACATCCCATATGCTTTTGTGGAGTGAGGTTAGGTGATATCTCATCATATCACTCCACCTAGAATAATCTTCACCGTCAAATGTCAGTGCTTTGCCTAATGGGACGGAAAGTAATGGAGTATGTTTAGGAATGCGAGGATAGCATAAGGGGATCTTACTATACTTCTTGCGCTCTTGGCGCTTAGAAGTGATGGACGCGGCGTCGGATCCCGATGTAGAGGGCGATGAAGAGTCGGTCTTGTAGTACACCACTTTCTTCATTTTCTTCTTCTTCTCGCCATTTTTGTGTGTCCTTATGCGTGAAGGGGATCCCTCCTTCTTTTTGTTGCCGGACTCCCTTGATGGAGCCTTCCCGTGGCTTGTGGCGGGCTTCTTGCCGGTCACCATCTCCTTCTTGGCGTGATCTCCCGACATCACTTCGAGCGGTTAGGCTCTAATGAAGCATCGGGCTCTGATACCAATTGAAAGTCGCCTAGAGGGGGGTGAATAGGGCAAATCTGAAATTTACAAACTTTAAGCACAACTACAAGCCGAGGTTAGCGTTAGAAATATAAACGAGTCCGAAAGAGAGGGCGAAAAGAAATCACAAGCAAATAAGGCGGATGACACGGTGATTTGTTTTACCGAGGTTCGATTCTTGCAAACCTGCTCCCCGTTGAGGTGGTCACAAAGACCGGGTCTCTTTCAACCCTTTCCCTCTCTCAAACGGTCACTTAGATCGAGTGAGCTTCTCTTCTCAATCAAACGGGACACTAAGTCCCCACAAGGACCACCACACAATTGGTGTCTCTTGCCTTGGTTACAATTGAGTTGAACACAAGAAAGAATGAGGAAGAAAAGCAATCCAAGCGCAAGAGCTCAAATGAACACAAGTATCTCTCTCTCACTAGTCACTATTTGATTGGAATTGTCTTTGGACTTGGGAGAGGATTTGATCTCTTTGGTTGTGTCTTGTATTGAATGCTATAGCTCTTGTATGAGGTGTGAAGGCTGAAAACTCGGATACCATGAATGGTGGGTGGTTGGGGGTATTTATAGCCCCAACCACCAAATGAGCCGTTGGTGAAGGTTGCTGTCGCATGGCGCACCGGACAGTCCGGTGCGCCAGCCACGTCACCCGACCGTTAGGGTTCGACCATTGGAGCTTCTGTCTTCTGGGTCACCGGACAGTCCGGTGGTGCACCGGACATGTCCTGTAGACTGTCCGGTGCGCCTTCTGGCTCTGCTCTGACTTCTGCGCGCACTATAGCGCATTAACTGCTCTCTACAGACGACCGTTGGCGCGAAGTAGCCGTTGCTCTGCTGGCACACCAGACAGTCCGGTGAATTATAGTGGAGTGGCTCCCAGAATTCCCGAAGGTGGCAAGTTTGGAGTCGAGTTCCCTAGTGCACCGGACACTGTCCGGTGGTGCACCGGACATTGTCCGGTGGCATACCGGACAGTCTGGTGCGCCAGACCAGGGCACACTTCGGTAGTCTTTTGCTCTTTTTATTTGAACCCTTTCTTGGTCTTTTTATTGGTTTGTTGTGAACCTTTGGCACCTATAAAACTTATAATCTAGAGCAAACTAGTTAGTCCAATTATTTGTGTTGGGCAGTTCAACCACCAAAATCAATTAGGAAAAGGTGTAAGCCTATTTCCTTTCAAATCTGTCCAATACAGAACACATTAATATACAAACTAATTTCCTGTCTAAATTACAAAAATGGATAAAAAAATCAGAGTAAGAAAACAAAAGAGGGTTTGCAAGCTTTACAATCAAACCCTAGGGATTTTGATTGAACGACGCCACTGGTGGTAGATGATTCTGGAGTAGACGCTTTGTCTCTTGCTTTTGAAGGGTTGTCTATCTTCTTGTTCTTGGCAGCAACAACACCTGCAGTCGGAGTTGGCGTCTGGCGGTTGGCTGTTGATCGAGTTGGAGTTGGAGTTGGTGTTGGTCGCACTCACACCAGCCACCGATGATGGAGCAGTTAGATGTGGCACTTGCACTTCCTTGTCAGCGTTCCTTCGTGGGTTAGTAAATCAAAAACATCGGGCGTGGGTTAGTGAATAAAAAACGTAGCACAAACATCACACCAGCCACATCGACAAGCTCTCCTCAGTCATCCATGAACCAAGATCAATTCATCCATCCATCAGAAGATAAATAAGTACTTCGGGACCAATAGAAGAAATGGAGTCTGCTCACCTTCCTTGGTCACCATCCGAGTTTGTCGGCGTCTGAGAATCCATGGCTATCAGTTCGTCACCGTCCTGGCGGCTGGGCTCCTAGTAGTCGGCGCCTCAGTGGTGTCAGGCCTGAATCCGGTCAGGGGGAGGTGCGCCGGTGTCAGCTGCGGTGGCCAGTGTCAGCTCCGGTCAAGAACAGGCGTGTTGTGTGCAGGTGCGGCGCCCGCCGACGCAGGCACAGCCGCCCAGCAAACCGCGTCCGCGTAGGTTGTAGCCTGTAGGGTTTGTTTTTTTTGCTTGTGCTATCGCTACGTGCGGTGGTGCCTGGATGCCTGATGGGATGGTGTGAATGTGTGATGACGTGCTAGCCTACTGCCCTGCTGGGCTTGGTGTTGGAATGTTGGTGGACCGTGGACGACTAGCCCTCAAGCAGTCTGTCAAGTGTACAATACAAAAATGAAAAATGTACATGTATAAAATACCCATGGGTAATCGGGTTTGGATTATTGTTTCCCAAACCCATACCCCTTTACCCAATGGGTGAAGATTATGTCCCATATCCATACCCATGGGGACATTTTTTGTCCCATACCTGTACCCTAATAGGAGAATTCCCCACGAGTTAGCGGGTATCGCTCCCCATTGACATCTCTAATTTCAACCCTTTCCCTCTCTCAATCTGTCACTTAGACCGGCCGAGTGCTTTTTCTCAATCTCACGGGTCACTAAGACCCCGCAAGGATCACCACACAATTAGGTGTCTCTTGCAAACTTTACAAAACACTTAGAGAGTTTAGAGAGAGATGAAGAAAGCACAATTTAGAAAAACCAAGCAACAAGAGCAACAAATAAAACACGAATCACACTCTCTCAAGTCACTAATCACTTGTCTCAATTGTGGAACTTGGAGAGTGTAATACCTAAATTTGTAAATCATATGATAAGAGAATATTTCCTTTATGTATATGTGTATATTATATTTACTTATCATCGCATGTGAAAACCTCACTTAAACAAATAAACAATTAACAAAAGACACCTAAAACAACCTAGGCATCATGTTGGATTTATTTGTCTGTGCATTTAATACCAGCAATATTAATAAAAATGTATTATTACTTAAATTTGAAGTTGACCTAAGTTACACTTAGGAATTTGGAACATAACATAGAAAAGGAGAAGAAAGAGAGAATATAGAAAATTTATATATATATATATAATATGTACCCTCAAAGTCAGTATTTTAAATGACACAATATAAACCTAAGTATACAATGGCCACAAGAATGGAATTTAAATTTTAAATGAGTTTGAAATTGAAAATGAAGAAAAAAAGAAACTAGAAAATAAAAAGGAGAAAGATCAAAACCCTGTTTGGGCCGACAGCTATCCTATCTGGCCCATCTCCGGAAGACGCGCGCGCGGCCCAAACCACCAAACCGGCGCCGACAAGTGGGGCCCATCGGTCAGCCTCGCCCACTACTTGCTCGCGCGGCCGCTTCCTTCGCTCCATCGCTGACACGCGGGACCGCGCTGTCGGGTCTTCCCCTCCGCGGAACTCGCGTTCGGGCGTAACAGAACCCGCGCGGCTCGCTCGTTCGCACACCGACCGCCGGGAAATCCGTGAATCGTTGGCCAGCCACCCACCCTCGTGTCCGAAGCGTTGCGCGGCGCGGTGACTGGTTCCACTGACGTGTGGGCCGCGTCTGTCGGGTCGTCGTCCTCAACAACCGTACCAAGCTCCGCGGGCGCCACGACGATCTTCGCGGCTGTGGGCGTTGTGCCCGAGTCCGTCGCTCGCATGCTTATAAGGGATCGGGCAGAGTCTCCTCCTTCCCCACCTCTTCTCCGTTTGAACTCAGCCGCCAATTCGCCAACGCTTGTCGGGGGGAAACGAATCCGCCGCCGCGGGAGGAGCGTGGTGTCGTGGTCAGCTCGGTGTTTACCACCGCCCTCGGTGAGTTCTCCTTCCCATGTATCGCTAGAATCTCTAGCACGTCTAAGGTAGCTCGGAGTTGGCTTAGGTGCGTTAGTTCGCGTGGCCACTGCCGATTGCAATGGCGGCGCCGCGGCACGCTTGGGGCCGGGTCCTACGCTCGACATCAGCCGAAATTAGTTGTAGCATTGAGTTCTGGGAGTCGTCAATTGCGCGTGGGAAAAGTGAATCGGGGTTTGGCGCTCGGGAGCGGCCGATTGGCAGCCTCGCCGGCGTGCTCCGCCGAGCGTGCGGGGCGGCGCCGCCGTGCGGGTGTGCTCCGTTGGGGGGATCCATGCAGGCCGTTGGATGGTGTGTGGGCGGCCGCGATTAGATTAGGGCGGGAACGATTCAATCGGCTGATCGTGTCCGTCGGTGGCAGATCAACGGCCAGGGGAGTGTATGACTTTGTTTTCATCGTAGACGTAGGATCTTGATCTGATGGCCAGTAGTGCTTACCGGTTCATGTGCGACTGATTTAATCTGAGCCCTTGGTTTAGATCGGGCGGCCACCATTCAACGATACCCCTTCGACCAGAAGATTATGCATAAGAGACCCTGAAGTTTACTCTATTTAAACCGCCGTCCCGTGTACTATTGACTGTGTCTCGGGTTTCTTGCGCCGAGGCCCCTGCACTTTATAATAATAATGCGCGCAGTCCAGTGACATAGGAAATTGAATAAATTAATACAGAAAACGCTTTTCTAGTATAAAAATAATTCTAGATCTTGTTTAATTCCTAGAATATTCATACTAACTCCTTTTTAGTCCATTCCAGTTCCTATAATTTTGTAATATTATGGTTTATCATATAGTACCACTGTTTTCACATGAAAGTCACAGTAAAATTTATATTCTAATTAATCTTATATCAAATACATAAAACCTTAGAAAAATCATAACTCCTTCGTTTTAACTCCGATTTGATCCGTTCAAGTTGTGTTAGTCTCGTACAAGCGCGTAGATTATTATTACGCAATTTATTCTTATGTTTGGTGTGATGTTAATTTTGCCTACACATGTTTGTCTGTATTGCTACGTTTAGCGGGAGGTCACGAGAATCTGAAGATCATCTTGGTACCTGGAATCTCAAGTCCCAGGCAAGTTGTGCCCTTGTCCACTTTGTACCCAATAATGTTCTTTATAATCATTTACCATGCATAGGTTTAATTTTGATGGGACCCAATAGGTCACCCTAGTTTGTTTATCCTGAATACCTTGTTTACCCCTGAATCACTTGGGTAGTTCTGCTACTGCTTTATATGGTTTTGGGTTAATATTTCATTATATCTATGTTCCAATTATGTTGTTATTTTATTTATGTTCATGACAAGATCATTAAATGTTAATTGGAACATAGAGCTTAACTTGAGAAACACGTGCCACCACAAGGGTTTATGGACGCCCTTGGCTGACTAATTAGGAAAGCTAGTGGAGGACTACCTTACCCGAAAGGGGCAAGGGCAGTAGGGGAGTGGTTAGTGTAGGGAGGCCCTCGGGAGGATTTTGCTGCGATGGCGGTCCTGCAAGGGATTCCTGCATTGGAGCTTCCTATAAACTGTAGCGGGTTTTCTGAAGCTAGTGGAACTTTGTAAAGGCCTCGTAGTGTTACCCTGCCTCGCCTCCTCGGTAGAGGTGTATGGGAAGTCGCGATCCCTTGGCAGACGGGTAACATGACTTGTGGGTAAAGGGTACCACCTCTGCAGAGTGTAAAACTGGTATACTAGCCGATCTCACGGTCATGAGCAGCTCAGGACTCTCTGATGATTAATTTATGGAACTAAATTCAATTTGTCATATGCATTGCATCGCAGGTGATGTTGTTACTTCTGTTCTACTATTTAATTGGGTTGGTATTTACTTATACTTAGTAATTGCTAATAAAATTTTGACCAACTTTAAAAGCAATGCTCAGCTCTAACCATCCTCTTTGGTAAGCCTTACACTTCACGTGAGCTCCCACCTTTGGCGAGTTCATGCACATTATTCCCCACAACTTGTTGAGCGATGAACGTATGTGAGCTCACTCTTGCTGTCTCACACCCCCCACAGGTCAAGAACAGGTACTGCAGGATGAGGCGCATGGAGGATGCTGCGATGAGTTCGTGAGAGATCTAGGCCGTCGTCTCCCAGTCAACTTTGGGTTGCTGGACCGTTGTCTCCTTATAATGTAATTATTTATTTATTTTGTATAGAACTCCTGTTTTATAGTAAAGATGTGACATTCGATCCTGTGCCATGAATCATCATATGTGTGAGACTTGGTCCCAGCACACCTGGTGATTATGTTCGCGCCCGGGTTTTGGACCCCTAAAATCCGGGTGTGACAGAGAGATTGGAAGCTTTGAATGTGTCTTGAAATGGATTGCTAGCTCTTGTATTGAATGTGTATGAGTGGAGTGCTTGGATCTAGTGAATAGAAGTGGTTGGGGGTTGTATTTATAGCCTCCAACCACTTTCTAGCTGTTGCTCCTTTTCTGCCGACCGAGGACGGTCCGCGTCCCCTGTCTGGATGGTTCGCCCCTGCACATCAACAACTGAAATCGCAACGACCAGCAGTAACGACTATATTAACGGCTATAGTGCATTTAATGTGTTGTCAGATGTCAGATAAAGTAGTAGCGGACGGTCCACGAGGACGCTAAAAATGCAGACTTGAGAGAGTGACGGGAGTAGGCTTTTCGTGATAGACTTGTCGCCAAAGATGATTTCGGGAGTCCCAAACGAGGTTGGTAAATGTAAAGATGAAATTGGATTTTGTAGAGTGTTTGTAAATTTAGAGACTTCCTTTATATAACTGTTGGAGAAGAGTTTTTATTGAAAACTTCTTAAATTCATGTTTACATTGTTATTTACATAACTATCGTGGATACTCTTAGACTCTCTCTGACCATTACCCTGTACATCTTGGTTATTTAAGATTTATTTATTATTTTTTTGAAACCATGTAATATTTGTATGGCTATAATACATATTATTAGCATAAACAGGATTAGTATCGCAAACAAACAAACGTAACTAAAGTATAAAGAGAGCATATTAATCTTATATACAAGGAGATTTCTTATGCGTGTATATTCAGAGAGTATATAGGAGGGGCAGTTATCGGGCTCACTTGAAGACAGCCTTAAAACAGCTGTGAAATTCCACCGATTTTAAAAATAGGGTACAAAGTACTTCTAAAACTATGCTACATGAAAGCAACTGCTTAAAAAAACTACATTTTGTGTGTGTTTGGTTGGGTTTCTATTTTTTTTAGTAAACACATTTTTCACAGTCGGCGTGTCATTGAATTATTGAAACCGGCTGCAGATCTCAGGCTCAGCAAAGGTGGATGGGTCATCACCACCTTTGACCTGTTCTGTTCGTAAGCTAGTGCAACCCAACGCAGCACGCAGAGCTTATAGAAATGTATTTTCCTTTGTTAAGTTTTACATTTTAATGGCCTTATAATTTACATAGATTTTTTTATACTTCTTAACATATGGTACGATAAATTAGAACTCAAAATTTTAAATATTGGTTGAATAAATAATAGAGTATCTATAAAATTTTTAAGATTTTATGATTTTTGGTAGTTTGACTGTACGATAATTGTACGAAAAGTTTAAATGCGTATCAATTTTCATCGACAAAATATGATGCTCTACCACTACAAGTATATTTATATATGCTCATGTACGTCCAAATTCAGCTTGGACTTGATGCACGCATGATGGAACAATCTTGGACTAACAACACAAGCAAATCTCTAGTTTACTTGCAAGGACCAAATCTCATCACCATACGAGTCAATGAATGAATTCAATTCATCATTCCTCCTCCTCCTCCTCCAACAGCAGCTATGGTGGAGTCTAGTTAGCTACCTCGGCTGCCGACGCGTACCGGCACCGGCGCCGCCATGGCTCTACCCATCCGCCTGCTTTCGTGGCTCGCGCTCGCCACGCTTCTCTCCGTGCCAGGTGCTGCCGCGCAACCGGTCACCAACATCACCGCGGGGAACTCCCTGCAGGCGGCCGCCGGCGCCGCCTGGCCGTCCCCGTCGGGCCGCTTCGCGTTCGGCTTCTACGTCACGGACGGGGGCCTCGCCGTGGGCGTCTGGCTCGCCACCACCCCCAATGTCACCGTCACCTGGACGGCCAACCGCAACGTCACGCCATCCACGGGCGGCGCGCTCTGGGTTACCTACGACGGCCGCCTGGTCTGGACGGGCCCCGCCGATGGTCAGGACAGGCCCCTCGCGGTGCCGCCGCGGCCTGCCACCGCCGCCGCCATGCGCGACGACGGCAGCTTCGTGCTCTACGGCGCCGACGGCGCCATGGTCTGGTCCACCTTCGCCGCCGCGCCCACCGACACCCTGCTCCCGGGCCAAGACCTCGTTCCCGGCGCGCAGCTCTTCTCCAGCGTCTCGCCCACCAACAGCGCCACGGGGAGGTACCGCCTCACGAACCAGATCAACGACGGCAACCTCGTCCTGTATCCGGTCCAGACGGAGAACACCGCGAACGCCGCGTACTGGGCCACCGGCACGTTCCAGATCGGCTTCCCGCTCACCCTGCGCATCGACACCACCGGAGTGCTCTACGTCACCGGAAACGGCGGCAACTACACCAAGAACCTGACGCTTCCCTGGGCCGCGCCGTCGCCCGGTGAGGCGGACGTTTTCTACCGCGTCACGCTCGACCCTGACGGCGTCCTTCGCCTGTACCGCCACGCCGTCACGCGCGGCGGCGCGTGGACGACAGGCGTCCAGTGGGTAGGGCCGAACGACCGGTGCCACGTCAAGGGCGCGTGCGGCCTCAACAGCTACTGCGTCCTCAGCCGCGACGCGCAGCCCGACTGCCGGTGCCCGCCGGGGTTCGGCTTCATCGACGCCGCCGACGCCACGCTCGGGTGCACCGAGACCTCGAGCGCCGGCGGCTGCGCGGCGGCTGGTTCTAGTGCGGCGCCGGCCATGGCCGCGATGCAGAACATGTCGTGGGCGGACACGCCGTACGCCGTGCTGGGCGCGGGCACGAGCGCCGCCGACTGCCAGGCCGCGTGCGTGGCCGACTGCCTCTGCGCCGCCGTGCTGCTCGACAGCAGCGACGGCACCTGCACCAAGCAGCAGCTCCCGCTCCGGTACGGCCACGCGGGCGGCGGGTTCACTCTGTTCGTCAAGAACGCGGTGGGGGGCCCAGCGCTCGACGGCGGCAGGGACCGCCGCGTCGGGCGCTCGACCACCGTCGCTCTGGTCTGCATCGGGATCCTGACGTTCGTGTCTCTAGCCGCGCTCGTGGCGGCGGTGCGGCTGGTCCTGGCGAACCGGAGGACGACTGCGGAGCCGGACGCGGCGGAGGCGCTGGACGAGGAGGCGCCCCTGAGGTCGTACAGCTACCAGGAGCTGGATCACGCGACGTGGAGCTTCCGCGAGCCGCTGGGCCGCGGCGCGTTCGGCACGGTGTTCCGAGGCACGCTGCTTTACAGCGGCGGCGAGAAGGCGATCGCGGTGAAGCGGCTGGAGAAAATGGTGGAGGAGGGGGAGTTGGAGTTCCAGCGGGAGGTGCGCGCCATCGGGCGGACGAGCCACCGGAACCTGGTCCGGCTGCTGGGGTTCTGTCACGAGGGCGCCAACCGGCTGCTGGTGTACGAGTACATGAGCAACGGGTCGCTGGCGGAGCGTCTGTTCAAGAACAGCGGCGGCGGGGGCCCGCCGGGGTGGGACGAGCGGATGGGCATCGCGCTGGACGTCGCACGCGGGCTGCGCTACCTCCATGACGAGCTGGACAGCCGGGTGATCCACTGCGACGTGAAGCCGCAGAACATCCTGATGGACGCGTCGGGGACGGCCAAGATCGCCGACTTCGGGCTGGCCAAGCTGCTGCAGCCGGAGCAGACGCGGACGTTCACGGGGGTGCGCGGCACGCGCGGGTACCTGGCCCCCGAGTGGTACCGCGGCGCCGGGCCCGTGACGGTGAAGGCGGACGTGTACAGCTACGGCGTGGTGCTGCTGGAAATCGTGACGTGCCGGCGGAGCATGGAGCTGGAGGAGGCAGGCGAGGAGCGGACGCTCATGGAGTGCGCGCACGAGTGGTTGGTGCGCGGCGAGGTGTGGCGGGTGGTTGGCGGCGACGATGCCGTGGACGTCACGGAGGTGGAGCGGGCGGTTAAGGTGGCAGTGTGGTGCGCGCAGGCGGAGCCCCAGGCGAGGCCCGACATGAGGAGCGTCATCCTGATGCTCGAAGGGCTCGTGGAGGTGCCGTTCCCCCCGCCGCCGCCGGCATCCTTGTGATCCCCAGATACGGGTGGGGGATTGGAGGTGCGGCATCATCATTACACTTGTAAATGAAACAAGGTCGACACAGCAGTTTAAAAGGAAGACTAAATCATATAGGTCATTACACTTACAAATTGCAGGAATTACAAAACGATGAGTCGATCCTCGATCGATGTATGAGAAGAAATCAACGCGACAAACAGATAGTAGTAGTATAGTAGAAGAATAGAAAGGAAAAAAATTCGACGGGGTCGAGAAATTAGAGGAGGAAAATTGATCGAATCATATGTGGGTTGCTGACGGAGCAGCGATTATATCGAGCTGAAGCGATGAATGCGCTGGGCGATCAAGCCGGCGCGGCGCCGGCGGCACCGGCGCCCTGATCCGTGGAGCCGCACGCCTGGTTGCACATCTTGGTGCAGGCGGGGTCTTTCTTGCCGTTGGCGCAGCGCTCGTAGCAGTCGTCGTAGCAGCCGTACGCGGTGGCCACGGGCGCCGCCGCCGCCACCACCAGCAGGGCCACCAGGGCCAGCGCCACAATCCTCATGCTCTGCGCCATTATTGCTGGGCGGTGGTGATGTTCTTGCTACGGTTGGCGACGACGGATGGTGGTTTTTGCTATTGTGAGTGCTGCTGCTATGCTATCTTTGGGGAGCCTTGGCAATGTCGTCCCTGCATTGAGGTGGAGTGTGTGTATATATACAGCAAAGGAAAGGAAGGAGAGGAGGGGGTGGACATGAGTGTGGGGACGTGCGAGCTTCACGGGACATCAATGGCCGCATGTTCCAGCTCCAGGAGTCGGTGACGACGGCAAGCGCAAGCCAGACACGTGGCGTTGGCAGAAACGTATGAACCAGGGGAAGGGGAATGCCTCACATATGCAGATCTTGAACTTCTTCACCTTGCAAACATTGTCTAGAAGGCTTGCCGTATAAATCTTTTGGGCCAGCAATACAGTAGCTTATTGGGGGCGAAGACGAACATCCTACCCTTCGTTCGATGCCTTCGTCGCCTTGTCACTCCAACAAAGACTATATCCACAGAGCACGCCAGAGCAAGACGAAGGCGTCGAATGGGTGAAGAACGACGCGGTCTCCCTTCGAACTCTCCGTTGCAAGTCAAAGTCTACTAGTCTCACATTCTCACCGCGTACGGGTGGCCCATGCGAGTTTCAGCCCACTGTAACGGGCCCCGCGCGGATAAATGCATTACGGCCCGCGTTTGTAATAGCCTTTACTGTAATGATTGTCTGTAACCTCCCTCGTGCGAATATTCTGGAGACAAACCGGACACTTGAGGGCATAAACGTTTTTGACAAGGGACGAGTGGTCACTCGAGTGCCTATAAATACCCCCGTACAGTGCCATCACAGGGCCAAATATAATAGAGCTATTATTATCCCACGACAAGCTTTGCAAACACTATTTCCACTTTTCCATTGAATCAACTTAACCAGAAGAGCAACTTCCAACACAACTCTTGCAGAAGCAACAACCATACAAGGACAGAGCAAGAAACGCAAACAGGTGAAACGACACCAAACATTTCAGTCGTTTTCAGGAGTTCTAAATATACTGCTATCCACTGCTTAGCTAATGTCTGACGCCGTAGTGAGGACAGCAGCGCTGGTACAGTGGTACCCCATCTGTCAACTACACGGGCCATTTTTTTTATGTAGTCTGACTAACCAGTTTTTACGACGCTGGTAAAACATAAACGGAGTTTTATTTTAGTTTCTCAAACACACAGTTGCCTATCTTTGATAGGAGTCATTTCTCAGGTTTTTGCAGCTTCCTTTCTTTTGTGATTGTTCCCCATTTCTCAGGTTTGTGACCACTGCTTCATTGGGTCAACAACAACGTCAGTAGGTCGTTCTCCCAATTGGTATTTATCAAGTTGATTATTCAGTTTCAGTTCAGTCACTTAAATTCATGCTAGGCTCATAGCAAACCTACATGTGAAAAATTGCAGAGGAAAAAATATTAGAAGAAACGTCTCACTCCATCAGCTTTGCATTTAAGAAACGCGGATTGTACTAGTGGGTATATTGATTTGAACGTCTCCTCGGACGATTCAAGAGGCCCAGCAAGTTGACACGGTTGAAATTTACGCAAAATCTATGCACATTTTGGTCAATGTGCCCTAAACCACAACATTGAACTCTGCACCAAGCCTCAGTTTCTTCATGGTGCGCATAGGCTCTGACCACTTTAAACGCAGATGCAACTATGTATAGCTGTTTGATTGGGATCCACAAACTCATTAAACCATCTCCAGCAGCTTACCTATACTCATATCTATATTCAAACTACACTCTATAACAGTGGAATCTACAATATAAAACAATGCAAAACGGTGTATTAGTGACCATATAGATGCCATGTACAGTAGTTCACCCGTATGATCATCAAAAACATATTTTGCACTGTAAATTATATTGTTTGTAAAGTGTAGTTTGAATATAAATACGGATATGGATAAGCTGTTGGAGATGGTCTTACTAGTGGGATCCAAAAGGACCACACAAATTGGCGAGTATCAATCAACATACCAAATGCCTTGAATCGGAGTTTACAAGTACTATGTATGACTCTACGTATATCACAGCCACACTTACTGGGTTTTCGATTGTCATGTTAGGATTTGTTCGATTTGGTCTCAATCCATATGGATTGGGTAGAATTAAGTGAGTTTAAATCCCAAGCAAATCAAAATTCTTCTCAATTTTTTTAATTTCATCCAATTCATATGGTATAGAAATCTCTACTACTCTGTAAGGACAGTGTGGGCGTCCACCACACACCGTGCCCCCGCCCCGACACGCCCCCTCCCTAGGGTGTGTTTGGTTTGAGGTCAAAGTAGGATGAGTCGGGGGCGCCACCGTCCCCTCGATTTTTTGGGATCACACCGCCCCCAAAAATCACTCTGATGCTCACCTCGCCCCCACTTGACTCTCAACCAAACAATATAAAAAACATGTCTGCCTCATTCCATCCCTTTTTGTATATTCAACCAAACGCAACCTACCTCGTCTCCCCGCGCCCGCGTGGAACCAACCCAGTCGGCCAGCCCTCGCCCGCAAATCTCGCTCCCTCCACCACGCAGGACCCAGCCCCCATCCCCGCGCCCCTTCCAACCTCGGCGCTTCTTTCATTGACGGCACCCATGGCCCACCATGCCTCGCCACCCGTCTTCGGCGCCCTCGCCTCACCCTCTTTCTCCCCACGCCGCCGCTACTGGCTACCCCTGCCCACAACACCGCCATCTTCTTCCTCGCTCGTGCCCACCGCTGGTAGCACCGCCCCCTCCCTTATCCTCGCCATTGTGGCCGCGCGGAGCCGCGGAGATGGCCTGCTACCGCCGTATTTGTACACTTGACGCCACCACCGGCTCTGCACCTCTCCCTGCTTGGTTCCACGGCGTTGTGGAAGCTGACCTGGCCGGATGTCCTCGCCGCGCCACGGATGTCGCATCCTACTTCTTGCTCGGCGACCGTCGAGCGTCAACACCCACTCCCTCTAGGCGAGACAGAGTCTCGTGCCTCATCTAGTCGTGGTCGAGATCCGGAAGCGGGGTGTGGAGCACAGGAAGAGGTGCAGATTACTCGCCGCTTCGTTTCTCATTTGGCGTTCCCTGGCTGGCTGACGTAGTGATGTGCGTCTCTGGTGGTTGCAGTGGGGAGAGCAAAGGAGACGGGAGTGATGGAGGCCACCGACCATAGGAGATTACGACATGAGGGTGGATCGAAGATATGGCTTGATTTCAGGTGCACGTAATGAGTTCTCTTCTTTTGGCCTAGGGTATGAATGGGCATGAATGTTGAAGGTGGGATGAGTGGAACATTTGGTGCAAGCTCTGTTTTCATAGCAACTCCATTGGGAGGCAACTGGGTTCGTACTTCAATGCAAATTCGAACAGATTGGGCAGCCCTATTAGGTACCTTGGTCTTAACGTGTTCTGGGATCAATGTTGACTACCATGTCTAGGAATGCTTGGGATAATGGGAGTCTAAACTACCCGAGCAATCCTACAAATATGAGTGCTTTTTCTTCACCTAGAAATGGGGGCCAAGTCAGTCTTCCCAGTGACAATTGGGGAGGTCTTCCTTCTGCTCATGGGATGTACAACATTTCAAGCCTTGGGTCAGGGAACCTTGGTCGTGGAGCTGGAGATAATAACTTTTGGTTTGCCTTCTGGTAGCTATGGCAGGAACAACTCAACTGGTACAATTGGTGAGCCTTTTTTCTGCAGTAGGCAATACATATGAATTAAACAATCGAGATGCATATGGGTGCAACTCTATTTATGGTGCCAGAGGCTGGAAGTTTGCATCATCTGAGGTTGACATGCCTTCTTTTGGTCATGATATTGAAAATTTTGATCCGACAATCTAAGTAAACATGTCAGCAAATCACATGGGCAACTACCCTATTAACAACAATCAACCAAGCAGAGGTCAGTTTGATTTCAGCATTTTCCTCTGAAATTATTAATTACACATGCACTATCTCACTGTCCTTTATGTAAAAGGGAAGTATGCTTCATAAATGTGTTAATTACTTGAATGGATGGAGAAAGAAGTTAAGCATGTCTCCTCTTTGGTTTAGCAAAACATTGCATCTATTCAATCTGTATACAAGTTTCAGGGCACTACCTTTGTTGTGGGCTCCTCTAAATTCCATTTATAATTTAAGTAACTTGGAGTACTAGACCTGTAACATTTTTTCTTAGTCCATGTTAATTAAAGCTTGAGTTTTGGTATTTGTTCGTTGGTTGATAGATGTAATGTTCTCCCATGACAAAATAAAAAAGAACTCATGCAGTTTTGATGTCCTGTACTCCTATGGCATTTATAGAACTTGAAAATGTATAATCTATACATTTATAAAACACTTTGTAGACTTGTTCTTGTATGAACACTGGCGGAGCTACATTAGGACCATAGAGGGCTCTGCCCCAGTCGCCCCTTGTCGTGCGTCAAGTTCCAAGGATCTTCATGTGCAAGTGCATGCATATTTCCATGCAGTCTGCTCACATAGCTGCATGCATAGCTATTTTGTATGTTCCTGTTTATCATTAGACCTTAACTAACTAGATGTCAGCTGCATGCAAGCTTGCTACTCTGCTAGCTATCTAGCAGCTCATGATGCCATGCTTGACTGTAGAACTGAAATGTAATCAAACTACTTTAAGTAACTGGTATGTTGGCCTTTGCACTTAGTGTTGCATTGTGCACTTTAATTGTATAAGAAGCACTATGCGAGCTTCTTGCCCTTTATTTATTTGGTGATATTGGGATAGGATATTCGACTGGAAATGGACTTTCAGTGACATGATTATGAGAGTGCTCAGAACTAAATAATCTGGCTCCATTTCTGAGCAGGATGCTACCTATCAGTCATGGCCAGTTGACGCTCATGGAGGGGTGCTCCAGGACGAGCTGGTAGAAGCTTTTCTACATATATATGATTGCAGCTACATTAGAAATAATTGTAATGCAAATTATCTTTACCTATTGGCACTTGGGTATTTATTTCTACATAAACATTATCTGAATTTGCAATATTTCTACTCCAGAGAGCTGCCCCCATTGAAGGGGTGATCAAACTAGGTGTAGTTCCAAGATTTGTGCAGTTTCTCACAAGAGAGGATTTGTCCCAGCTGCAGGTATTTTGATACAGTATAATTCTTGTATCCTGTTGTTGCTAAATGAAAATGGATTTTCATCAGCTTTGTAAATCTTTTGTAGTTCGAAGCAGCATGGGCTCTCACAAATATTGCTTCTGGCACTTCAAGAAATACAAAGGTTGCTATTGATCATGTGATTGTTCCTACATTTGTGAAACTTCTTGCGTCTAGTAGTGATGAAAATGGATTTTCATCAGCTTTGTAAATCTTTTGTAGTTCGAAGCAGCATGGGCTCTCACAAATATTGCTTCTAGCACTTCAGAAAATACAAAGGTTGTTATTGATCATGTGATTGTTCCTACATTTGTGAAACTTTTTGCGTCTGGTAGTGACGATGTTCGTGAGTAGGTATTTATTTAGTATTGGCTTGTGTGCTTTTTATTTGCTATTTAAGAGTGTATGATGTGTGACCGTGATGCCCTTTCTCTATTTTAAAACAATACAAAAGGCTGTGTGGGCTTTGGGCAATGTTGCTGTTGAGGAATGCCACCTGGACGTTGTCTAACTTCTGCAGGGGAAAGCCACAACCATCATTCGATCAGGTTTTAGACAAGACTTTTTTAATTGCTTTTCTATAACAATGGTTACTAAATAAACATGTTATTCTTTGGCTGTTATAGACTAAGCCTGCTCTGCCGACACTTGCACGAATTATCCATTCCAACGATGAGAAAGTTCTCACTGATGCATGCTGGGCTCTGTCATATTTATCAGACGACACTAATGATAAGATCCAAGCTGTAATTGAAGCTGGTGTTTGCCCCTGGCTTGTGGAGCTCCTTATGTATGTGAAAATGCTATGTAGCAACTCCATGTTGATCACTTCGATAGCCATACATCATACACGGACCAATTCTGTAGAAACTATAATCCTGTGAGTGCATACAGACATCTCATAAAATTCTAATTCTCACAAAAAGGTACTCAAGGTGCCTATTATATGCTCT
The DNA here is from genome assembly GCF_902167145.1 of Zea mays. Taxonomy (NCBI): domain Eukaryota; kingdom Viridiplantae; phylum Streptophyta; class Magnoliopsida; order Poales; family Poaceae; genus Zea; species Zea mays. The sequence continues at coordinate 148,191,063 of NC_050098.1, forward strand.
GAACCTAGCTTTTCTACTTGTCGAAGTTGGAGATTCAATTATGCAAGTTTGGCAGTTTCTGGCTACAGCTATTCATTTATGCAAGTTTGCATTTCCATTCCCATTATGTAAACAGTCGTGATATTAGAACAATGTGTTACGACCAAACTGCCAACAATATTGGCTTAGAAACTTCAATACTATAAACAGCTATAGCTGGAAAACATGGAGAGCCGGAGTGTTCTTTGGCAACTTGGTGGTTTTAACTCCCTTTCATGCTGTCTGCAGGCCTGGACCATGGACTTAACCATTCTTTCTCGTGCATGATTTGTGCAGACAAAAGTCGTTCTTGATTTCTGGCCTTCTAAAAATATAGCACCTATAGCCAAGCGTGTGAATTCCTTGGAAAGATTGGCAAGCTGTGATGACTGGAGGGGACAAGATCATTGACAATGTGCACAAGTTAGTTGAAATTTCAAAGTTTTTTAATCTTTGTACAGTGTAGCCAGTGGATTAAGAAGTACTAGACACCTAATATTAATTAGGGAAAACTGCATAAACACGCTTGCAAATTTAGGGGTTTTCAAAACCCCACATGCAAGTATTTTGTGTCAAACACCCCGCTCCAAATTAAGATGTTGCTGGTCTATTGCACTTGGATGAAGCAGTAAAAGAGCTGAAGGAGAATAGAAAGAAGGTAGGCGCTGTTCTTACTTTGCCCACATCTTCAGTCTGAAGAACGAGAAGCAGGCAATGAAGCAAGAAGCCTATCTTCTGACGCAAACTGACAGCGTTGGTCATGTTGTGCCAGAGTAGCCTGAATATTTTTAGAAAAAATAGTTCAATAAAACTGCATTATGTATCTGTTGGAAATCCTCGTACCCTTTGTCATCCTTCACGTTTTGTAATATAGACGAATGTACTGCAAAAAGTACAGGTTGTGGAGCAGTTCAAATGCTATTGTCACTATTTAATTTAAATTAAATTATGGTGGATTTGAGGCCCCTGAATCGGTAGTTTTCATTCCGAAAAATAGCAGGGATATTTAGTAGTGGCTAACATCAACATATGGGCTCCGAACAATGTTTGTACGAGCAGTGTTTGTACGAGCTTGTCCGTCCAACCGCAACTCCGTCTAGGTTGGAGTATGTTATGCTAATGACGACGATGATGGTGACACCATCAGTACCAGCACGTGTGCCCCTGACAACAAATGGATCGCAATCACAAGGATCTTTGAAGAAAATGCCGGTGGGCCTCCCTACTTTGAATGGTTAATCCGGGCTTAAATAGTTTTATTATTAGAAGGGAATATTACACTTGACATAATATATGCTCCTTTTTTGATGTTGCCTTAGTATTTATTCTATTAGGTATATTCTAATAGAAGAACTGAAGACTGGTAAGACCGGAGATGCTCCTAAAGCTTGTCATGCTCTTGAAGATACTTGCTGTCCGGCAACTACAAGATCACAAACAACAATTAACAGCAGCCTGGCTGACAAGTCATTAGAATCCTAATTCAATATCACAAAAACATTGTCATAGAAATCATAGAGAATCACCTTGTTGGAAAGTTTTGAACTTTAGAGCAACTTCAATCTTGGTAGTTTAATTGGACCAAACCCTTCCATCAGACCAATCAATACTGCTGGAGCCCAAAAGGTTTGTTTCAGGCATCACATGCTTCATTGGCAAGTTTAAGTGAAACGGAACTTTAAAATCTAGCTACAGTTGGCTTATGTATTCTTGTTTGGGGGCACGTTTACCCTGCAGCTAGGGCAGAAGCATGTCAAATTGCTTAATGTTGATGATGACCATGTCAATGAGAAGATTCTACAAGGTGCCCCAGCAACCCAGTGAATTTCAATATACAATTCATGGTCACCAATGAAGTAGAGGTGATGTTAATTCTCAAGCTAATTTTCTTCTGTAGACTACTACTATTTATATTCTATTTCGACTATCTATGCATAGTTATATTATCATAGTGTGCTCTATGATGTTCTTTCTTTTAAAAGCGAGCTCCCATTTTTACTATTTGTATAAAAAATCTGATGCAGCAAATCAAACCAAGTTGAAGTTATGCAAGATTGTTTGTAGCTCATAATTTCTACTAGGATAACTGAAATTTAAATAGAAAAAATAATTCAATTCGTTGAGAACCAAAGGTAGTCTATAATACCTTTCGTTGGTTTTAATATTCATGTATGCACCGCCGACCTTTATATGTATTTTGTCAGTGTAAAAGTCTAATTTACTTTTACCCTTGATAGGTACCACTATTACGTGGATGACACAAGGTTAGCCACTTGCGACTTATATTGGTTATGGATGTTCTAAATTCACTCATTTGCTAGGCAACTCATTTGGGATTTTTGCAACCTTTTGCAATGGAGTGGTGCAGCACTGTATCTCTGTGGCCAAACACTAATGAGCTTTACCTCATCAACAAGATGTTGGAGCACCGCAAAATTATCCACGGAAAGGTCGGTGATCGTGGCCCGCATCGTGCTTCCATACCAGCGCCCGTGGTGGTTTCCATACATGCGTGCATGGGTGCTTTGTTTTTTTATGTTCTGCTAAATTTCACTATCGTCTCTCTATCTCACACGACCTCAGGCTAGTAGCTACACAGGGTGAACTTACACAAGCAGGTATAGGACACTGTGCTCCATGTTGGGGGCTGCCATTCGGTGCTATGGTGTCAGCAATGTATGAGAGTTTCCTTGGCTTATTGTGTGTGATCTTCCGCATTGAGAGGCTAGAATGGTTCTTTGTTTATTTTCTCCATTATTCGCCATGTTGATGTATCACTCATTGTTGCGTGTATGATTATCTATAGGGCGACCGGTGTGGCACCTATGGAGCCAATTCTCATGAGTGGGTCATCAATACGCAGGTCAGTAGGTGCAGGTGCACTATTATAGTAGCAAGCAATATCCGAAACCCAACTAGAAACATAGGATGATAATGTGTAATCGGTAGATGGTGAATAAAAGAAAAGACAATTAGCCTTATTACTACAAGTCCTACGGGTACAACTTTCTGGTTCCACCAAAGAAAAAGATGGCCCGAGCATTTTAACTTTTCATAGTGCGTTGGAATTTATTTGAAAGTAAAGTTGTACATAGTTTTTGACTTGGTCAATTGTTTGGTCCTTTTGGGCGATGTCTCTGGATAAGTCTATAAATTCTCTCAATGTGGATGCTAGGATTAAAATATTGAATGAATATATTTCAATATATTTCTATTTATTTACCACATCGCAACTTTCACAATGGTATCACCTTTTTTACTTGTGCTTATGCACTCGATTGCTTAATCGTTCGCCGCCTTACCGGTGCCTAGCAACAACGATAGCTCTTGACCCGTACGAGCCACAACAGGCCCCTCTCAAATAATTTATGTGCCGTTGCAACACACGGATATTGTATCAGTCATATATAGAAGTTTGTATGATACTGTCGGCGTTTCGACCCCGGGGGGTCCTTGGATCGACGAGTAAATTGTCGCTGCGTGTCCCAGCCCAGATGGGTCGGCGCGAGACGGAACACAAAGGGGGGTAAAACAGCGAGGGGAAACCGCGGCCTTCGTGTTGTCGTGCGCCCAGGGCGGATGCGCTTGCAGTAGAGGGTTACAAGCATTCGCGTGGGAGAGAGAGAGAGCCTTGTGCGTCGGCCCGTTCTCCCGCGCGGCCAACCTTTTTTCGTACGAGAGCCCTGGACCTTCCTTTTATAGACGTAAGGAGAGGGCCCAGGTGTACAATGGGGGGTGTAGCAATGTGCTAACGTGTATAGCAAAGGGGAGCCAGAGCCCTATGTACATGCCGTCGTGGCTGTCGGAGAGGTTTTGGCGCCCTGTTCATGTGATGTCGTGGCCGTCGGAGGAGCGCTTGAGCCCTGTGAAAGTACAGCTGTCGGGGCTGTCAGATCCTTGCTGACGTCTCCTTGCTTCTGTAAGGGGCTGAGAGCCGCCGTCGTCATGGAGCACGCGGGGTGCCATCATTACTTGTTTACCGGGGCGAGCCAGATGGGATGCCGGTCTTGTTCCCCGTAGCCTGAGCTAGCTAGGGGTAGGGTAATGATGGCCCCCCTGTGACGTGGTCGGTCCGAGCCCGAGGTCGGGCGAGGCGGAGGCTCCTCCGAGGTCGAGGCTGAGTCTGGGCCCGGGGGTCGGGCGAGGCGGAGACCATCGTCCGAGGTCGAGGTTGAGTCCGAGCCCCGGGGGTCGGGCGAGGCGCAGACCATCTTCTGGAGTCGAGGCTGAGTCCGAGCCCTGGGGTCGGCGCGAGGTGGAGTCCGTCTTCCGGAGTTGAGGCTGAGTCCGAGCCCGGGGGTCGGGCGAGGCGGAGTCCGTCTTCTGAGGTCGAGGCTGAGTCCGATCCCTGGGGTCGGGCGAGGCGGAGTCCGTCTTCCAAGGTCGAGGCTGAGTCCGAGCCCTGGGGTCGGGCGAGGCGGAGTCTGTCTTCCGAGGTCGAGGCTGAGCCTGAGGTCTGGGGTCGGGCGAGGCGGAGCTTCTTATGGCACCCGAGGCTGGACTTAGCTGCTGTCAGCCTCACTCTGTCGAGTGGCACAGCAGTCGGAGCAGCGTAGGCGGCGCTGTTTTCCTGTCAGGTCGGTCAGTGGAGCGGCGAAGTGACTATGGTCACTTCGGCCCTGTCGACTGAGGAGCGCGTGTCAGGATAAGGTGTCAGTCGATCCTTGCATTAAATGCTCCCGCGATACGGACGGTTGGCGTGGCGATCTGGCCAAGGTTGCTTCTCCGCGAAGTCTGGGCCTCGGGCGAGCCGAAGGTGCGTTCGTTGCTTGAGGGGACCCTCGGGCGAGACGTGAATCCTCCTGGGTCGGCTGCCTTTGCCCGAGGCTGGGCTCGGGCGAGCGAGATCATGTCCCTTGAGTGGACGGAGCCTTGACCTGAATCGCGCCCATCAGGCCTTTGTAGCTTTGTGCTGATGGGGTTTACCAGCTGAGATTAGGAGTCTTGGGGGTACCCCTAATTATGGTCCCCGACAGTAGCCCCCGAGCCTCGAAGGGAGTGTTGGTACTCGCTTGGAGGCTTGTGTCGCACTTTTTTGCAAGGGGATCGGCCTTTCTCGGTTGCGTTTCGTTCCGGTGGGTGCGCGCGAGCGCACCCGCCGGGTGTAGCCCCCGAGGCCTCGGAGGAGTGGTTTGACTCCTCCGAGGTCTTAGCGCATTTCGTGATGCCTCGGCCGGTCTGGTTGTTCCCTCATGCGAACTGGCCGTAGCTCGGGTGCATAGTCAGGTTCCAAGTTCTCGGGCTGGTATGTTGACGCTGTCAACGGTTTGGCCGGAGCCGGGTTTGCGAGAGCAGCCCCCGAGCCTCCGCGCAGAGCGAGAGGACGATCAAGGACTGACTCGGCTTTTTTCATACGCCCCTGCGTCGCCTTTCCGCAAGGAGGAGGGGGGGAAAGCGCCATGTTGCCCTCGGAGGGTGCCGAACATGGTGTCTCCAGTGAGTTGCTAACGGGTGATCCGAGTGGACGCCCGTGCCCCATTCGATAAGGATCGGCTAGTGGCCCAGAGGCACGCTCCAAAAGTACCTGCAGGTGATTTGCCGGACCCGATCCCGTTTGATAGGGTCCGAGGGCTCGATGCCTCCCTCTGATGGGATTCCGTTACAGAATCGCTCCTGCTGGTCTCGGAAATGTCCTAGGGTACCTCGGGAGCGTAGCCCGAGCCTCGGCCATGTATCAGACGTACCCAGAGTCATCCCTCGCTCTGCGTGCTCTGAGGCGGCTGTCGAACCCTTCGGGGGCCAGCCTACGAACCCCTGATCAGTAGTGGGCGCGGAGCCCGAGTGGCCTGAGGCGGCTGTCGAACCCTTCCGAGGGGCCAGCCTTCGAACCTTTGACCAGTAATGGGCGCGGAGCCCGAGGGGCCTGAGGCGGCTGTCGAACCCTTCCGAGGAGCCAGCCTTCGAACCTCTGACAAGTAGTGGGCGCGGAGCCCGAGTGCTCTGAGGCAGCTGTTGAACCCTTCCGAGGGGCCAGCCTTCGAACCTCTGATCAGTAGGAGGGCCCGCTTCCTTCACGGAGAAGGATCCCTTTCGGAGTATCCCCTTTCCCAGTCCCTGTAGCAAGAGAGAGAAAGAGGAAGAGGAAAAGGATACGAAATCGAACGACGTGGTGCACCTTTTTTGACGCGGTCATTATGGCGGAGGTGAAGCGTCGCCTGCTTCGCCTGCCAAAGGTGCCGCCTGTCCTGTCGCAGAGTTAATGCGATGGGACGAGTGGTTCGCGGGGCAGCCGTTGTGCGTGCGTGAGCCGTTCGAGGAACGGAATACGGACGCGTTGTCTTCACGCCGTGGGAGAGGGCTCTCTCGCTGTCCCAGGAGGGGACGTGAGCCTGCAGACGACTTGACCGCTGCTTCCGCCCGCCTGCCGCCGCCATTACTGCCGGCCCACTTTTGGCCATATCGACCGTCGCGCCTTCTCCTGCGGCTGACTGACCCATGATGGATGTGCTCGGTTGGCACTGTTGGGCCATGCGCAGGGTTGCCTCGAGTCGCGGCACCGGTTCAGCAGTTAAGAAGGCGTGGTACTGGCGCAAGTGGCGGTGCAGTTTCCCGCACGTAGTAACCGGTGCGCCGGTTTCATGACGTGTGGGCCTGGGCCCCCATGCTGGACGCGTCGAAGTCGAAGGGGTGCGCCCCCTTGGTGCGGTTGCATGCCGCCTGCATGGCGGTCCGCCCTTTCACTCGCTGGTCTGGGCGAAAGTGGAGGAGTGCTTGTAACCGCTGGGCAGTTGTGTGCTCCGCGTGCGGCGGTTTGGCTCCTTCGGTCCTGGGCCAGCTTGCATGACGCGTGGGACCCAGCCCCCATGTCGTAGGGGGAGGACTTTGGAGCGTGTTGGTGAAGACTCAGTCCGCGACGGCTGAGGACGCAAGTGGGGAGAGTCGCCTTTAAAAGGAGGGCGACCCCCTTGGATGGCAACCATGTCTTCGCACTCTCCTCATGCATCGCGCCCTTCCACCTTCCGAGCCCCCGGATGGGGAGCGCCCGCGTTGCTTTCGTCTTGTCGTCGTTGGAGGAACGCAACTTTGCGGAAGTTGGTACCTTTCAGCCATCGCTCGGCTTCAAGGATTTTCATCAGGCGGCCCGGCTGCATCCCCTCGCCGGTGGTCACCCAAGACGGTGACCACCAGTTTGATGGTGGGGAGAAGCAAGCTGAGCTGCGGCCTCTGCCCCGCCCTCAGCTTCAAGGATCTTCATCATCCTTGCTGGGGCGGAGAGCGAGGCGAGCCGGAGCTCTACCTCCCGCATGGGTCAGTGGGTCACCTCTTCTTCCAGCTTCTGGGGGTGGAAACCATCCTCCAGCTCTGCGGAGGAGGCGCCCTCCAGCCATGCCGGGGAAGGCGAACTGTTGCTGCCCAGCCAGGGTGCAACATTCCGTCCTCTGTCCTCGTTTTCATGGCGAGGACGGGAGTGAGGACCTGCCGGTGTGCTTTGGGGCGGCCGGCGCTCGCCAGTGCGGTGTTGGTGGACAGGTGGACGCCGCCGTCGGTGTTGAGGTGGTGGCAGCTGGAGAAAGTTTCTCTGCTGACGAGACTGTCAGCGCTACCCGCGGACCAACCTCCGGCTCTTTGGCTTTAATGTCTGGTTCTCGTCCCTTGAGTGGGGACGCGAACGAGAGCCTTCTGGCGGCAGCGTCCGTCCCGGGACCATCGCTGCTGCTGTAGAGGTCGCTGGCGAGTCGCCCGGAGTTTGTCGTTCCGCAGGCTCTCCGATGTGGAGGTTGTTCATACCCGCGGGAGTGGAACCGGAGTTCCGTTTGTAATGGCACCTTGAGTGCCGGCCGGTGTCTGTTCATTGTGGCTGTCGGGGCCTGAACATGTAGGTATTTTGGCGTAAAGCCATGTTTTTTCCTCATTTCGAGCACTAGGACTCGCCTGTCGGCTAGCTGGACCGCTTAACCAAGTGTGAGTTGCCTCGTGCGAAGGTGACGAGTGAGGTATCCGTATCCCAGAGGCGTAGGAGTCCCTCGGCTTAGTCGGCCTTGCCGCTCGAGGCTTCTCTTGCTTAGTTAAAGGAACCCTCGGCCGCTCTGCGATGAGCCGGAGCCGGAGGCAGCGGTGTCAGCATGGACAGAGGCGGAGTTGGCTTGAAAAGAAGCTTCGTTGGCCGGAGCCTGGCCGGGCTGTCCATTAGCCGGACCAGCACCGGAGTCGGGTTGCCGAGGCCATGAGCCGGGCTGATGTTCCCGGGGGACAGCTGGCTGAGGCTACGGAGCGGCCGGTCGAGCCGTTTGCTCGGGCCGGGTTCCCGGAGGAGACCCTAGCGGCGATGGCCTAGGCGCGGTGTTGACATCTTTCTTTGGGGTGGAGATCCTTCGACCGTGTCGCCGTCCGAGGCCGCGTCGGATTCCGCCGAAGGTGGAGTCGATGACGAGGGTGCTGCTGCTCCCCCTATTGATGTCTGAACCTGCAGGAACAGTTTATCTGTAGTGTGCGTATGTTTTTTGGCGGCCGCCGAGGCCCAAACATACCGTCGTCGTGTTGTAGAGCTGCGTTTCTTTTCCCCTTGTTTCGAGTATTAGGACTTATTTGTCGGTAACAGAATTGTTTGTCCGAGCGAGAGTTACTTTTCACGGAAGGTGATGAGTGAGGTATCCGTATCCCGAAGGCATAGGAGTCCCTCGGCTCGGTCGGCCTTGCCTCTTACGTGTACTCTTACTCGTCCATTGGATTCTGTTATCGATATAGTCGAGAAGGCACGAAAAATCGTTTTGGCAGAAAAGTTTTCGAGCGTTAAGACTTGTTCGGTCAGCGGAATCGCTTATCCGAGCGTGAGTTACTTATCGCAGAAGGTGATGAGTGAGGTATCCGTATCTCGGAGGCGTAGGAGTCCCTCGGCTCGGTCGGCCTTGCCTGCTTACGTGTACTCCGTCGTTTTCAGGATCCCACTTTCGAAGTAGTCGAAAAGCACGAAAGATGTTCTGGCAGAAAGACTTTTTCCGAGGAAAATTTTGACGCAGAGGGGTGCCCCCCTTCTAGCCCCCGAGGGAGGGTCGGGCTCTGCCGAGGCAAGGCTGACCCTTCCTTGATGGTTAGACTTTGTTGGCGTATGTAAACTAGGTGTATGAACGACTTGAAAACATCTTAAGGGTAGAAGCGACGTAGCTGTTGGATGTTCCAAGCGTTGATGTAGACCTCGCCTTGACTGTTGGCCAGCTTGTATGTTCCGGGCTTCAGAATCTTGGCGATGATGAATGGCCCTTCCCAGGGAGGCGTGAGCTTGTGGCACCCTCGAGCGTCTTGTCGTAGCCGAAGCACCAAGTCGCCCACCTGGAGGTCTCGGGACCGAACCCCTCGGGCGTGGTAGCGTCGTAGGGACTGCTAATACAGCGCCGAGTGTAGTAAGGCCATGTCCCGAGCCTCTTTCAGCTGGTCCAGTGAGTCTTTTCGGTTGGTTCGATTGCTTCGGTCGTCGTACGCCTTCGTCCTTGGGGATCCGTATTCTAAGTCTGTGGGCAAGATAGCCTTGGCCCCATAGACTAGAAAGAACGGCGTGAAGCCCGTGGCCCGGCTTGGCGTCGTCCTCAGGCTCCAGACCACCGAGGGGAGTTCTTTCATCCATCGCCTGTCGAACTTGTTGAGGTCGTTGTAGATCCGTGGCTTGAGTCCTTGCAGGATCATGCCGTTGGCACGCTCTACCTGCCCATTCGTCATGGGGTGAGCTACGGCGGCCCAGTCCACTTGGATGTGGTGATCCTTGCAGAAGTCCAGGAACTTTCTGCAAGTGCACTAGGTGTCGTTATCGGTGATGATGGAGTTTGGGACCCTGAAGCGATGGATGATGTTGGTGAAGAACGCCACCGCCTGTTCGGACCTGATGCTGTTTAGGGGTCTGACCTCGATCCACTTGGAGAATTTGTCGATGGCGACCAGCAGGTGCGTGTAGCCCCCGGGTGCCTTATGCAAGGGACCGACGAGGTCCAGACCCCACACAACGAACGGCCAGGTGATGGGTATTGTTTGCAGGGCCTGAGTGGGTAGGTGGGTCTGCCTTGCGTAGAATTGACACCCTTGGCAGGTGCATACAATCCTAGTGGCATCGGCCACCGCAGTTGGCCAGTAGAAACCCTGTCGGAAGGCATTTCCAACAAGGGCTTGAGGTGCTGCGTGATGACCGCAAGCCCCCGAGTGTATTTCTTGTAATAATTCCTGACCTTCGGCGATGGATATGCATTGCTGGAGGATGCCTGAGGGGCTACGGTGGTAGAGCTCCTTTCCGTCACCCAGCAAGACGAACGACTTGGCGCGCCGCGCCAGTCGCCGAGCTTCGGGTCTGTCGAGGGGTAGCTCTCCTCGGTGGAGATATTGCAGGTACGGGGTCTGCCAGTTTCGATTAGGCGTGACCCCATTCCGCTCTCCCTCAACGCGCAGTGCCTCATCCTCGGGGGCGAGGGTGCCTCGGGCTGAGCCGAGGCCTTCTCGGGCTCGGGCGTGTCGTCGGTCTTGACTGAGGGTTGATGTAGGTCTCGGGAGAAGACGTCCGGGGGAACCGTTGTCCGCCTCGAGGCTATCTTAGCCAGCTCGTCCGCAGTCTCGTTGTATCATCGGGTGATGTGGTTGAGCTCGAGCCCGTAGAACTTGTCCTCCAGGCGCCAAACCTCATCGCAGTAGGCTTCCATCTTCGGGTCGCGGCAATGGGAGTTCTTCATGACTTGGTCGATGACGAGCTGCGAGTCGCCACGAGCGTCGAGGCGTCGGACCCCTAGCTCGATGGCGATGTGCAACCCGTTAACCAGAGCCTCGTACTCGGCCACATTGTTGGACGCCGGGAAATGGAGGCGCAGCACGTAGCGGAGGTGCTTCCCGAGGGGCGAGATGAAGAGCAGGCCCGCGCCCGCTCCTGTTTTCATCAACGACCCGTCGAAAAACATGGTCCAGAGTTCCGGTTGGATCGGAGCTGCTGGAAGCTGGGTATCGACCCATTCGGCCACAAAGTCCGCCAAGACTTGGGACTTGATGGCCTTCCGAGGGGCGAACGAGATTGTCTCGCCCATGATCTCCACCGCCCACTTTGCAATCCTACCCGAGGCCTCTCGGCACTAGATGATCTCTCCCAGGGGGAAGGATGACACCACAGTCACCGGATGAGACTCGAAGTAGTGTCGCAACTTTCGCCGCGTCAGAATTACCGCGTACAGTAGCTTCTAGATTTGCGGGTAGCGGATTTTGGTCTCGGACAGTACTTCACTGATGAAGTAGACCGGCCTCTGGACGGGCAATGCATGCCCCTCTTCTCGTCTCTCGACCACGATCGCGGCGCTGACCACCTGAGTGATAGCGACGACGTAGATCAAGAGGGCTTCTCCAGCAGCGGGGGGCACCAAGATGGGCGCGCTTGTAAGGAGCGCCTTTAGGTTCGCGAGGGCTTCCTCGGCCTCGGTGGTCCAAGTGAAGTGCTCGGTCTTCCTCAAGAGGCGGTACAGAGGTAGGCCTGTGTCGCCGAGGCGCGAGATGAAACGGCTCAGGGCCACAAGGCATCCCATGACCCTCTGTACTCCTTTCAAGTCCTTGATGGGCCCCATGTTGGTGATGGCCGCGATTTTCTTCGGGTTGGCCTCGATGCCCCGCTCGGAGACGATGAACCCTAGGAGCATGCCTCGGGGGACTCCGAAGACACACTTCTCGGGATTGAGTTTTACGCCTTTCGCCATGAGACACTTGAATGTCGTTTCAAGGTCGGAGAGGAGGTCGGAGGCTTTCCTCGTCTTGACTACGATGTCATCGACGTAAGCCTCGACCGTTCGACCAATGTGCTCTCCGAACACGTGGTCCATGCACCTTTGGTATGTCGCACCCGCATTCCTCAAACTGAATGGCATAGTAACGTAGCAGTACATGCCAAAGGGTGTGATGAAAGAAGTCGTGAGCTGGTCGGACTCTTTCATCCTGATTTGGTGATACCCTGAGTAGGCATCGAGGAAAGACAGGGTTTCGCATCCAGCAGTGGAATCCACGATTTGATCGATGCGAGGCAGAGGGTAGGGAACCTTCGGACATGCTTTGTTTAGACCAGTGTAGTCTACGCACATCCTCCATTTACCTCCTTTCTTTCTCACAAGCACAGGGTTGGCAAGCCATTCGGGATGGAATACCTCTTTGATGAACCCTGCAACCATCAGCTTGTGGATCTCCTCGCCTATGGCTCTGCGCTTTTCTTCGTCGAATCGGCGCAGAGGCTGCTTCACGGGTCGGGCTCCAGCTCGGATATCCAGCAAGTGCTCGGCGACATCCCTCGGTATGCCAGGCATGTCCGAGGGACTCCACACAAAAACCTCGGCGTTCGCGCGGAGAAAGTCAACGAGCACTGCTTCCTATTTGGGGTCGAGCTCGGAGCCGATCCGGATCTGCTTGGAGGCGTCGTTGCTGGGGTCGAGAGGGACGAACTTAACCGTCTCAACTGGCTCGAAGTTGCCGGTGTGGCGCTTCATGTCTGGCGCCTCCTTGGAGAGGCTCTCCAGGTCGGTGATGAGGGCTTTGGATTCGGCGAGGGCCTCGGCGTACTCCACGCACTCCAGGTCGCATTCGTACGCGTGTCGGTACGTGGAGCCGATGGTGATGACCCCGTTGGGGCCCGACATCTTGAGCTTGAGGTAGGTGTAGTTGGGGACGGCCATGAACTTGGCGTAGCATGGTCTCCCCAGTACTACGTGGTAGGTTCCTCGGAACCCGACCACCTCGAACGTGAGGGTTTCCTTTCGGAAGTTGGTGGGGGTCCCGAAGCAGACGGGTAGATCGAGTTGCCCAAGGGGTTGGACGTGTTTCTCGGGGATGATTCCGTGAAAAGGCGCCGCACCGGCCCGGATCGAGGATAGATCGATCTGCAGGAGCCCGAGGGTCTCGGCGTAGATGATGTTGAGGCTGCTGCCTCCGTCCATGAGGACCTTGGTAAGCCTGATGTTGCCGATGATGGGATCGACAACGAGCGGGTACTTTCCCGGGCTCAGCACGCGGTCGGGGTGGTCGCTCTGGTCGAAGGTGATGGGCTTGTCGGACCAGTCTAGGTAGACCTCCCGGCGCTCTTGCTTGCGGTGCCGAGCCGAGGCGTTCGCCACTTGCCCACCGTAGATCATGAAGCAGTCGCGGACCTCGGGGAACTCCTCTGCCTTGTGGCCCTCCTTCTTGTCGTCGTCGTGGGCTCTGCCACCTTCCGCCGATGGCCCAGCCTTGTGGAAGTAGCGCCGAAGCATGACGCACTCCTCAAGGGTGTGCTTGACGGGACCCTGATGATAGGGGCACGACTCCTTGAGCATCTTGTCGAACAGGTTGGCGCCTCCGGGAGGCTTCTGAGGGTTCCTGTGCTCGGCGGCGGCGACAAGGTCTGCGTCGGCGGCGTCGCGCTTCGCTTGCGACTTCTTCTTGCCCTTCTTCTTGGTGCCGCGCTGAGTGGACGCCTCGGGGACGTCTTCCGGCTGGCGCCCCTGAGGCTGCATGTCCTTCCGGAAGATGGCCTCGACCGCCTCCTGACCAGAGGCGAACTTGGTGGCGATGTCCATCAGCTCGCTCGCCCTGGTGGGAGTCTTGCGACCCAGCTTGCTCACCAGGTCGCGGCAAGTGGTGCCGGTGAGGAACGCGCCGATGACATCCGAGTCGGTGATGTTGGGCAGCTCGGTGCGCTGCTTCGAAAATCGCCGAATGTAGTCCCGCAGGGACTCTCTCGGCTGCTGGTGGCAGCTTCGGAGATCCCAGGAGTTCCCAGGGCACATGTACGTGCCCTGGAAGTTGCCGGCGAAGGCTTTGACCAGGTCGTCCCAGTTGGAGATCTGCGCAGGAGGCAGATGCTCCAGCCAGGCTCGGGCGGCGTCGGAGAGGAACAGGGGAAGGTTGCGGATGATGAGGTTGTCATCGTCCGTCCCACCCAGCTGGCAGGCCAGCCGGTAGTCTGCGAGCCACAGTTCCGGTTTTGACTCCCCCGAGTACTTGGTGATAGTAGTCGGGGTTCGGAACCGGGTCGGGAACGGTGCCCGTCGTACGGCCCGGCTGAAAGCTCGCGGACTGGGTGGTTTGGGCGAGGGGCTCCGATCCTCCCCGCTGTCGTAGCGTCCCCCGCGCCTGGGGTGGTAGCCTCGGCGCACCTTCTCGTCGAGGTAGGCTCGACGATCGCGGTGGTGGAGCTCGTTGCCGAGGCAACCCGGGGCCGCAGGCGCTGTGTTCCGCGTGCGCCCGGTGTGGACCGAGGCTTCCCGCATGAATCGGGAAGTCGCGGCGCGATGCTCCGGGGGGTACCCCTGCCTTCGGGAGGTAGAGCTTTCAGCCCGTCGGACCGTGGCATCTTCCAGGAGATTCTTGAGCTCTCCCTGGATACGCCGCCCCTCGGTGGTGGATGGTTCCGGCATCGCTCGGAGTAGTATCGCTGCTGCAGCCAGGTTCTGGCCGACCCCACTAGAAGCTAGGGGCAGCCTTGCCCTGGCATCGCCGGCAACGCGGTGCTGGACGTCCTGGGCCAGATGACGCGCTTCTCCGGTCGGTGCTCGGCCTGCCCACTCCTGCCCGATATTTTGCCGAAGCTGCACAAGTTGTCCTGCTTCCTCGTCGAGCCTGGCCTGCATCTCGCGGATTTGCTCGAGCTGTGCGTCCTGACCCCCCGCAGGGACTGGGACCACAACTAGCTCCCGAAGGATGTCAACGCGAGGCGCAGGCCTAGGGGGATCACCGTCCTCCGGCATACCAAGATGGTTGCCTTCGTCGAGACCCCCTAGATCAACATGGAAACATTCGCGACTTGGGCCACATTCCTCGTCGCCGAGGCTGTGGCTACTATCGGAGTAATCGGAGAGGCAGTAGTCACATGCGGTCATGAAGTCCCGCATGGCACTGGGGTTATCGAGCCCGGAGAAATCCCAACCAGAGTCGAGCTCGTCATCTTCCTCGGAACCCAGGGGCCCGTAGGTCGAGACGGCCGTCAGTCGGTCCCAGGTTGACCGCATATGATACCCCGGAGGGTTTGGACATGCCTTTATGAAAGCGTCCACCGAAGCGGGGTCGCTTGGTGGGTCGCAGCTGAATCTAAAAGTCATGGGATGGGAAACAGACGGTACCTCTTGATCGACGGATGGTGACGAAGTCGCGTCAGGGACGGACTGCACCGTTATCTGAGGTACGAGGCTAATGCCCAGCAAGTCCTTCGCGAGCGTGCTGGCATCGTCCGTCTGCTTGGAGTTGGTGTGTCGCGGGGAAACGACGCTCGTCTTCGTCTCAGACGCGAGGTCAACGCCCGACATGTCCCCCGTTGGGGCGCCGGCGCCGTCGACTTGCTCGACAGCCGACGAGGTGCCGCCTCCTGCTTGGCCATGCTTGCCCCGCCTCCTCCTCCGTTGGCGGGGAAGGTGACGGGACAGACCTGGATGTTGCTCTTCTGCCACGTGGGGAAGACGTCGTCGATTCCGCCGCTGGCGGGCGGGCTGACGGCCGCCATTGTCGTTGTCGCGCGGCGGAGGAAGGAGTATCATGTCGTAGCTACCGTCGAGGGACATGAACTCAAGACTCCCGAAACGGAGCACCGTCCTGGGTTGGAGTGGTTGCTGGAGACTACCCATCTGGAGCTTGACGGGAAGCTGTTCGTCAACACACAGCAGGCCCCTACCTGGCGCGCCAATTGTCGGCGTTTCGACCCCGGGGGGTCCCTGGACCGACGAGTAAATTGTCGCTGCGTGTCCCAGCCTAGATGGGTCGGCGCGAGACGGAACACAAAGGGGGAAAACAGCAAGGGGAAACCGCAACCTTCGTGTTGTCCTGCGCCCAGGGCGGATGCGCTTGCAGTAGGGGGTTACAAGCGTTCGCGTGGGAGAGAGAGAGAGAGAGCCTTGTGCATCGGCCCGTTCTCCCGCGCGGCCAACCTTTTTTCGTACGAGAGCCCTGGACCTTCCTTTTATAGACGTAAGGAGAGGGCCCAGGTGTACAATGGGGGTGTAGCAATGTGCTAACGTGTCTAGCAAAGGGGAGCCAGAGCCCTATGTACGTGCCGTCATGGCTGTCGGAGAGGTTTTGGCGCCCTGTTCATGTGATGTCGTGGCCGTCGGAGGAGCGCTTGAGCCCTGTGGAAGTACAGCTGTCGGGGCTGTCGGATCCTTGCTGACGTCTCCTTGTTTCCGTAAGGGGTTCATAGCCGCCGTCGTCATGGAGCACGCGGGGTGCCATCATTACTTGTTTACCGGGGCGAGCCAGATGGGACGCCGGTCTTGTTCCCTGTAGCCTGAGCTAGCTAGGGGTAGGGTAATGATGCCCCCCCTGTGACGTGGTCGGTCCGAGCCTGAGGTCGGGCGAGGCGGAGGCTCCTCCGAGGTCAAGGCTGAGTCTGGGCCTGGGGGTCGGGCGAGGCGAAGACCGTCGTCCGAGGTCGAGGTTGAGTCCGAGCCCCGGGGGTCGGGCGAGGCGGAGACCATCTTCCGGAGTCGAGGCTGAGTCCGAGCCCTGGGGTCGGGCGAGGCTGAGTCCGTCTTCCGGAGTCGAGGCTGAGTCCGAGCCCTGCGGTCGGGCGAGGCGGAGTCCGTCTTCCGAGGTCGAGGCTGAGTCCATCTTCCGAGGTCGAGGTTGAGTCCGAGCCCAGGGGTCGAGCGAGGCGGAGTCTGTCTTCCGAGGTCAAGGCTGAGCCCGAGCTCTAGGGTCGGGCGAGGCGGAGCTTCCTATGGCGCCCGAGGCTGGACTTAGCTGCTGTCAGCCTCGCTCTGTCGAGTGGAACAGCAGCCGGAGCAGTGCAGGCGGCGCTGTTTTCCTGTCAGGTCGGTCAGTGGAGCGGCGAAGTGACTGCGGTCACTTCGGCCCTGTCGACTGAGGAGCGCGCGTCAGGATAAGGTGTCAGTCGATCCTTGCATTAAATGCTCCCGCGATACGGTCGGTTGGCGTGGCGATCTGGCCAAGGTTGCTTCTCCGCGAAGCCTGGGCCTTGGGCGAGCCGAAGGTGCGTTCGTTGCTTGAGGGGACCCTCGGGCGAGACGTGAATCCTTTTGGGTCGGCTGCCTTTGCCCGAGGCTGGGCTCGGGCGAGGCGAGATCGTGTCCCTTGAGTGGACGGAGCCTTGACCTGAATCGCGCCCATCAGGCCTTTGCAGCTTTGTGCTGATGGGGTTTACCAGCTGAGATTAGGAGTCTTGGGGGTACCCCTAATTATGGTCCCCGACAGATACTGATGGTTGCAATGTAGTGGTCATTTGTATATAAAATATCATAGTATTATATGTTTTCGTTGCAACGCACGAGCACTCACCTAGTAACCGAATAAGACCTTAATTTATCACTTCCAAGCCACACTCACATGCTTCACCATTGACATAGATAATGACATAAAAAGGATCCACGCGTTAGCCATAAAAAATTGAATACAGAAGAAGTGAACGAGGATAACGAAGAGTAATATTGTATAATTTTTGTGAAATGTATAAAATTTTAAATTCTTTTACATTTTCTTATTTTGTTTGAATTATTATTATTTTAAATATGTGACCGGATCCCAGCAGCCGCAGCCTCCCTCCCTCTCCCACCTCCGAGCACCACCGGCCACCGGCACCCCTCCTCTCTCGCCGGTCAGCCTTTCCCACCAGTTCTCTTCCCCATGGATCCGCCGCCCTTCAGCACCTCCCCAGCCGCCCTGGGTGCAGGCGAGCATCCAACAGCCCTCGACCCTGCAGGCGCAAACGTGTTGGGCGCTGCAGGCGCGGTCTCGGGGGGTGGCGTGCGCAACACAGCCATGCCCGTCGGCCTCCTCCCCACCACAGGCTTCTTCTCGGTGGCCGACTTCCCCGTTGCGTGCTCCCCTACTGATGCGATCGCCTCCAGCCCCCGTAGGCTCCTTCTCGGTGACTGGTTGTTCCCTGCCGTCCGCTCTGGGGCCGGCACCTCTCCAGCAGTCATGCTCCCAGACCGTGCTGCCCACCCGCCAGCCACATAGCACTAGCAACATCGTCAACCACACTCCCACTGTGGCCCTCTCGGCCGGCGCTCCTCCCCTCCACAGGAGCGCTTCCGCGTCGCCGCCCTGCCCGACGTGCGTTGCCGCTGGCGTTGTAGCCTCGCCTCCTTGCTCATCCCTTCTTCTCCACCGTGTGTCTTCCTCCTTGGTGGTGGATTCTTCCTCTATGGCGACGCCCATCGTCTCACCCGTTGTTTCTGTGGCTCCTGGTCTCCTCGACACTGCCGTCTCTGTCCTAGCCCGCATGCGGCTTGGACTTCTCCCATCGCTAGGGACCCTTCCTCCCCTGCATTCGCCATGCCTCCCCTCACCGGTTCCATGGCTTCACCCCCAACATACATGAGCTTTGCCTCACCCGCCGCTCCCGTGGCTCCTTGCTTCCTCGACCCCCTCCTGGCTTCAATCATGTCCGCAGGGATCGCTATGCGCATCCTCCTCCACGATGGTCAGCTTGTCCGGGACACCTTTGTGGCCTTCGATCGCGCCATGAGTCCAATTCTTCATGACTGCGTCGAGCTTCACCCACATGCGGGCCGCCACATGTCTGGACCGCTTGTCTTCCTCAGAGCTTTGATTGCCTCCCGAACGATCGATACCTTGTTGTCTCCCTCCCCTACTCGTTACTTTGTCGAAGCACCTCCCCTGGCTCTTTCTGCACACCTCGTGGCTTCACCACCCTCTCCCTCTCCCACCGATTGGGTGGTCGACTCTGGAGCCTCCTTCCACCACTCCCACCAGTAGCTCGTTATTCCACTCCCATCCACCACACCCCACACATCCTCTCTACATCGTTGTAGGCAACAGTTCCATCCTCCCGGTCACCTCAGTAGGTGCATCGATTCTTCTAGGACCGTTCTACCTTAACGACGTCCTTGTTGCTCCCGGTCGGACTCATCCCCTTCTCTCGATTCGTCGCTTCACTAATGACAACCACTGTTCTATGGAGTTCGATCCCTGGCGCTCACCATACGCCACCTTCCCACGCATGTTGTGCTCGCTCGTTGTGATAGCTCCGGCCCCCTCTACTCTCTTCACTTTCCCTCCAGTTCCCCCACCAGCATAGCCTCATCCCATGCTCTTGCTACTACCACCACCTCCATCATTTGGCATCGTCGCCTCGGGCACCCTAGACCTGACGTGATGTCATAGCTTTCCAGCCGCTTAGATATCTCTTATACTCGGGGCTCCTCTGAACGCCTCTATCATGCTTGTCAACTCAGCCATCACTCTCATCTTCCTTTTTTCCACTTCCACGTCCAGGGCTGTTCAGACCTTTGATCTTGTTCATTGTGATCTCTGGGCTTCTTTTGTCCTCATCCTCTCTGGTTACAAATACTACACGGCCATTCTGGACGACTACTCCCATTTTATTTTGACTTTCCCTTTTTGGCTGAAGTCTGACACGTTCACCACCCTTACCTATTTCTTTGCCTGGGTCTCCACCCATATCTATCGTCCGGTCTGTGCCCTCCAGTGTGATAATGGTTGTGAGCTCGACAACAATGCCTCTCACTCCTTCCTCACCCATGGTGTCCAATTGCATCTCTCGTGCCCCTACACCTCCACCAAAACGGCCATGTCGAAAGCATCATTCACACCACCACCAACATGATATGTTGCCTTCTCTTCCATGCGTCTCTCCCTGCCAGCTACTGGGCAGAGGCCTTGCACACCGCCACACATCTCCTCAACCACCTCCCCTCAAAGGCGGTGAGCCACCCTAGTCCCCACTTTGCCCTGTATGGCACACCAGCCTCCTACGACCTATAACACCCTAAATTTGGGGGTATAAAATTTCTTCTCTAATATCTACCAAATTCAGGTGTTACCCCTGGTTTCTCTCTATAGATTTCTTCTCTCTCCCTTTTATTAGAGTTGTGTCTAGTATTTGGGAGATGATTTATTTCTTTATTATATTAAAACCCATGGGAGTCATGAAATGTTGCATTATGCTGAGCCTAGATTGTTCTTTTGTTTGATGCACATGTTTGGAATATATAAATTTGAATTTGTGGCATGTTTGAATTTGAATCCAAAAGAGAAACAAAAGGAAAAGGAATTAGAAAATTCAGAATAAAAGAAAAAGGCAAAGAAGCCCAGCCACCCCATCCCTCCTGGCCTTTCAGGCCACTAGGCCCAGTCCGCCCGCGCGCCCTCTCCCGCTGACCGACGAACCCGCCCTGTCAGCGCTCTCCCTCGCTCGTCCGCGCATCCACGCGTTCTCTGCCCAGTGGCCCCACCCATCAACGCCTCTACCCGTTGCGCGCCCGTGCGCCTGTGCCACCGCCCTGCGGGCCCCGCCTGCTAGTTTCCCCATTCCTTCAACCGCCATCCCGAGCATACCGCATGCACGCACACCGAGACCACCGCGCCCACGTTGCCTCTCCATGCGAAACCGCCGCCCCAACCCCCTTGAAGTCCCTGCACGCGCCCACTCCCCCCCTTCCTCGTTCATTTCGCCTCAGCACGCCCACCCGAGCTGCGCGCGGTCCGTAAGGAAAATGGACCCTGGGCCATTTGGCTAAAAAGGTTTTGGTGTTTGACGATCAACATAACATGTGGACTAATGTGTTTGCTAGTGTTTATGTTTATAGTTCACATGATGCGAAGAGGACTGAACTAAGACACTGAGGATGCAACACCTCAAATGAAGACATAAAAAGAGCTTAGAAGTCCAAGACTCAAGAACAAAAGAAGCCCAAAGAATTAGCAAAAAATCCATGAAGAGGGCAGTCAGCTAGCGCACTGGTGGTGCACCGGACAGTGAACAGTACATATCTGGTGTGCACCAGACTGTCCGGTGGGACACCCGAACAGTCTGCGCAGAGAGGCCCACATCGAATGCTCTCGGGCTGTAGACCGGACTGTTCGGTGTGTGCCGAACAGTCTGACAACTGTCAGATCCATGGTCGACTGCTACAGGCCCCAATAGTCGGTTGATGTGGCAGGGCACCGGATAATGAATAGTGCTTGTCCGGTGCGCCCGTCAATAGAAAGCTGATGTTTTCTGTCCAACGACTAGAAGTGTGGGGGGCTATAAATACCCCCCGACCAGCCATTTGGAGGTGTGGGAGCCCAAGCAACATACTGAGGCATATTGTAGACATTTCCAAGTGCTCAAACACCCAAGTGCTTAATAGAATCACTCGGTAATTCGCATAGGTGCTTTGCGAAGTGCTTAGGTTAGTTAGACCGCTTTAGCGCTTGCTCTAGGTGAATCCTAGTTAGTTGAGTGAGTTTAGAAAAAACAGATAACCCCTTAGCTCTTGGGTGCGACGTTGTAATTGTACCGAATGGGGCAAGAGTCTTGCGAGACCGTGACAACCGCCTTTGTGTCACGGCCGCCACCGTGTACCGGAGGGAACGAGGCCCGCGATGTTTTCGGCCGGAAGCTCGATAGTGGAGACGGCGAGGAGCATCTGAGAGGAGCCGGAAGCGGAGCACAACTTGCGTGTGGAGAAGGCCCGCGACTCTCTACGGAGTTACTCGACCATGATGCTTGGCCCTCGCGTGGGCTATCCTTTGCATAGGGGCACCAACGAGGATTAGTCGGAACCTTGCGTGGTTCCGGATACCTCGGTAAAAATATTGGCGGCATCCACGTGAGTTTGCATCTCTACCTTGTTCTTTACCTTTCGCATTTTTATTAAGTATTTAAGTTTCAATCTTGTCTTCTAGTTAGAATTATTTAGGATTGAAACTTAGTCTTTGCGGTAGAGATAGCAACACTTGGACAAAACCTAGTTTACACATTCTAGATTATTTATTTGCATAAGTTTTGCTCTAGGGATTTAATTGTGGCCTAGTTTAGAGAAAGTTTTAAAAGTCCTAATTCACCCCCCTCTTAAGCGTCATTGTTTCCTACAATTGGTATCAGAGCCTGGTTTTGCTCATTTGAAACATTTTAGCTTCACCGCTAAAAGAGCTGATACTATTTAGAGGAAGGGAATGGATACCCATAGGCCACCACACTTCGACGGCACTAACTTCCCATATTATACTGCTAGAATGGCTTGTTACCTAGAGGTTGTTGATCTAGGTGTTTGGAGAGTCACTCATGAAGGGATGAAACCACCCAAGAATCCCGAGAAACCCACCACGAGTGAGGAAAAAGAAATTCATTTAAATGCTAGAGCCAAAAATTGCTTGTATGAATCTCTTAGCATGGATATTTTAATCAAGTTTTTACATTAAAAACTGCTAATGAGATTTGGCTAAAATTGCATGAGCTCCATGACGGCCCATCAAATGTCCATGAGCAAAAACATTGCCTAGTCGTAAATGACTATAATTCTTTTGCTATGAAGGATAATGATTTTGTTAGAGATATGTATTATCGGTTTAATTTAATCATCAATGAGCTCAATTCTATTAGCATTAATAAGCTAGGCGATGCAGACATTGTGAGGAAGATTATCTCCCTACTACCACAACAAAGATATGGGAGCATCATCACTATTATTCACAACATTGAGTACTTGAGTACAATGACCCCAACCATTGTGATCAGAAAAATTGCGGCATTTGAGATGTCAAGAAAAATGGGTCGACAAGAGGAGCCAACTTCTTCAAGGCCATTTGCTTTTGCATGTGATGAAAAGAGCAAAGGAAAGAAGAAGGCTCCCACTCCAAGTTCCTCAAGTGAAGAAGAGGAAGAATAAGAAAGTGATGATGAAGAAGATAATCAACCATCAACATCATCCTCCGAGGACAAAGAAACAATCCTACGCATCGAAAAGTTAATGGGGATGATCCGCAAGATTAATCTAATGGGTGTGCCTCTGTAGGTCGAGGATCTTCTCTTAACATTGACAGGAAAAAGCAAAGAAAGAGAGGATGCTTTGCATGCGGGAGAAGGGTCACTTCAGGGACAACTATCCAAATATGGTAGAACCCACAAAGGGAGGAGCAAAGGCAAGGCGCTTACAAGTGTCAAAACTTGGGATGACTCTTCAAGCAAAGATGAACCTCCAAGGACGTGCAGCCACCGATCCTCATCATGGTCATCACGCAAGTGTCTTATGGCAAGAGGTAAAATGAGTATTCCATCCTCTTGTGATGATAGCAGTAGTGATGACGAAGGTGAGGGAAAGCCCTCCGTAGATGAGCTTGCGGAAGTCGTAATTTTTTTTCAGGATGTATGCACTAAGCAAAAGGATCAACTTAAAACTTTGAAAAATAAGTTGATTAGCTCTCAAAATGATTATAAATTTTTGCTAGAAAAATTTGAAACATTTGCAAATTTGAATTGTGAGCTATCAACTAAAATTGAGCAATTAGAGTCTAGTGCTCCATCCTCAGGTACCGATGATGGCCTTATTAAAAAGAATGAAAAACTTAAGGCTAAGTTAGCTAGCTCTCAAGAAGCCACTGAAAATTTGCTAGGAAAATGGAAATTTTTAGCATACATAATAATGAGCTAACTATTAAGCTAGAAAACATAAGTAGCACCCAGAAATATCTTTGGTTGAAATGCCTGAAATCATTCAGAACGATGCTTCTACTTCTTGCTTTGATTTAATTGATGATTCTAACCCCTGCAATCAAGTTCTTGTTAAGAATGTTGTTATAGAAACATGTTCGGATGAGATTGCAATGGAGAATGAGCAATTAAAGCAAGAGGTGGCTCGCCTTGGCAAGGCCTTGTATGACAAGAAAGGCAAAGCCAAACAAATCCAACCTCCTCAGGATAACACCACTTCAGGAATGAACAAGCTTGTGGAGGTCGAAACTGTGATTTGTAGGCTATGCCACAAGGAAGGCCACAAGTTTTACCAATGCAAGGCGAAGATCGAGGATAAGCAAAGGCAAAAGCTCAACCAAAAGCCAACAAGCAAAATATCCAACACCTACATCAACAAGGTGGATAAAAAGGCTGCTACACCATTCTTAATCAAGATGAAAAAGAATGGAAAGGTGATAGCAAGCAAGGCCAACAAACAAGCCAACAAAGGGAAAGGGACCAAACGCATCTGGGTGCCAAATGAAACTATTTCAACCATGAAAAGCACCAACAAGGTTTGGATCCCAAGAGGGAAGTAAGAAGTCTGAAGGACTCCCGAGGAATTTGGAGGCTTGACAAAATTGGGATGTATATCATGTGATACATCATATTGGATCAAGTCTATTGCCAAGTGGGTTAGTGAATACTTTGGACCCAAATTCCCCACCCATGACAAAGGTAACTAGATTTATTATATTTCCTTTTTTAGATATGCGTATCTATTGGTTTGTATCTAGTTTTTTACCTTACATGCCTAGTTTTACATGTTATATTTACTTTTGATATTAACTACATGCATACTAGGACAATCATATGGTAGGAATGCTCGTTTTCAATTCATACTCTTGAGCAATCCTACATGGTTTAAAAAGTTTAGTTAAGCACGACACATAGCTTATTCAACATTCCTAAGAAAATGATACATCAATTGGTATTTTCATATGACATATACTACAAGTGGTGTAATACTTAAATTGGTATCATTTAACCTATATGTGCCAAAGCTCGGATTATAGATAATTTGCCCCTCTTGATATCAAAAACAAAGTGCATCTCTCCTACAAGTATTCAAAACTTGTATACATATTTTCTGGGGGATGTTACTCTATAATATAAGTCTTTGAGACTTAAACCTATTTTCAAGTCTATTATATGTAGTAGTCTCATTGAAGGAAAATGGAGTCCTCGGAGAAAGACAATAAGCTTCCACTGCGAATCTACAAGTATTCTTATGTCTCACAAGTCTACAATTGGTATCTTTGAAACTACATTTGATATCATTCACATGTCTTCTCCAATATTTGATTAGACTATATTTCACATCCTATACTTTCCATGTTGCTATAAATGCATATGATGTCAAATTATATCGGTTACCTATGCATAAGGGAAATTAGTCTATTCAAACCTCTCTTGTTCCTCTATTTCTCACATGCTTTTCCTAAGTAGAAGATCTTTATTAGGGCGAGTATTTCTTCGTCTCTAAGGCCTTGTTTGATTACAAGGGAATAAATCCTACTATGGATTTAATCTAGGTCTGGATTTGGTGAATCCATATGTCACACCCAATCCAATTGTGGGATTAAATCCATAATTTAATTCATGTAACTTTCAAAGCTAGTTATTCTTTTGATCCATGGATTCTAATATAAACTTGTGCAATATCTTAATGGATTTGTTCCATACCTAATGAGCTATGGATAGAATCCATGCCTTCCATAGTTTAAAAATTTCCCAAACCCTTGGGTTATAATCCATGATGGGTTTAACCGAATAAAAAAATTGAGTAGGCTTGGATTATTTTAGGACATGGATTGTGGCATGGATTTAATTCCAATCCATGCTAATCCAGAGCTGGATTGGTGTAAATGAACAAGGCCTAAAGGAGGAGAAATTTCTTCCAAAAAGAGAACACTCGTTTAGGGGGAGTAATCTTTTAGTGCTTAAATTGTTAAATCTTTTAAGAGGGCAAGTTTTATTTGCTTCCTACATGCTTTTAATGTCTTCCTTTTTGGTGGTTGATGCCAAAAGGGGAGAAGTTTTAGGGACCAAAGCAATGAAAAATATATCAAACACCAATCACCACCAATTTAAAATTTTTAATCTTGGAAGTGGTTTTGGTTCTTTGGTCTAAAATAGGAAGTAAGTGAATTATGGAGTTAGGGGGAGGCTTAAGTCCATAATCTCACATTATGGGGACATACATGCATCTTAGCAAGTAGATTGCATATTTCCATTCAAATGTTTATTATATTTTCTTGCTCTGGTTGTGTTGTCATCAATCACCAAAAAGGGGGAGATTGTAAGGAAAATGGACCCCGGGCCATTTGGTTAAAAAGGTTTTGGTGTTTGATGATCAACATAACATGTGCACTAATGTGTTTGCTAGTGTTTATGTTTATAGTTCACAGGATAAGAGGATTGGACTACACTGAGGATGCAACACCTCAAATGAAGACATAAAAAGAGCTTAGAAGCCCAAGACTTAAGAACAAAAGAAGCCCAAAGAATCAGCGAAGAAATCCATGAAGAGGGCAATCAGCCAGCGCACTGGTGGTTCACCGGACAATGAACTGTACATGTCCAGTGTGCACTGAACTGTCCGATGGGACACCCGGACAATCTGCGCAGAGTGGCCCACATCGGGCGCTCTCGGGCGGTAGACCAGACTGTCCGGTGTGCACTGGACAGTCTTGCAATGGTCGGATCCAATGATCGACTGCTACAAACCCCAACGGTCAGCTGATGTGGCAGGGCACCGGACAGTGAACAGTGCTTGTTCCGTGTGCACCGGACTGTCCAGTGTGCCCGTCAATAGAAATCTAATGCTTTCTTTCCAACGGCTAGAAGTGTGGGGAGGCTACAAATACCCCCCAACCGGCCATTTGCAGGTGTGGGAGTCCAAGCAACATACTAAGGCATATTGTAGACATTTCCAAGTGCTCAAACACCCAAGTGCTTAATCGAATCACTTGGTGATAAGCATAGGTGCTTTGCGAAGTGCTTAGGTTAGTTAGACTGCTTTAGCACTTGCTCTAGGTGAATCCTAGTTAGTTGAGTGAGTTTAGAAAAACCACACAAGCCCTCGGCTCTTGCGTGAGCCGTTGTAATTGTACCGAGTGGGGCGAGAGTCTTGTAAGACCGTGACAACCGCATTTATGTTATGGCTGCCACTGTGTACCAGGGGGAACGAGGTCTGCGGCGTTTTTGATCGGAAGCTCGATAGTAGAAAAAGCGGGAAGCATCCGAGAGGAGCCGTAAGTGGAGCACCACTTGCGCGTGGAGAAGGCCCGCGGCTCTCTACGGAGTTACTCGACCGTGGTGCTTGGCCCTCGCGTGGGCTACCCTTTGCGTAGGGGCACCAACGAGGATTAGTCAGAAACTTGCATGGTTCCAGATACCTCGGTAAAAATACCAGCGTCATCCACGAGAGTTTGCATCTCTTCCTTGATCTTTACCTTCCGCATTTATATTAAGTATTTAAGTTTCAATCTTGTCTTCTAGTTAGAACTATTTAGGATTGAAACTTAGTCTTTGCGGTAGAGATAGCAACACTTATACAAAACCTAGTTTGCACATTCTAGATTATTTATTTACATAGGTTTTGCTCTAGGGATTTAATTGTGGCCTAGTTTAGAGAAAGTTTTAAAAGTCCTAATTCACCCCCTCTTAGGCGTCACCGTTTCCTACACGACTGTTTTCCATGCTCGCCGGAGCTTCCCCATCACTAGGCCTTCTACGCCCGAATTCTTCCCCGGCAAGGCCCGCCTGTCATCCCTGGCCGTGACCCGCCACCGCCAGACGAAGTCCCGTCGCTGCCCGCGCTTCACCTTAGGTGAATTTCCTCACCGGAGTTCCTTTTCTCTCTCCCCCGTTCTCCTTGCTCTATCGATTAGTTGCCGGTGAGTATCCGCACCGGCACCGCGCCGTCATGCCGAGGTCCCCTAGCCAACCGCCACCGTCCCGTGCCCTCCTTCTCCCGCATGAGGTCGCCGGATTCGGCCATGGCGCTCGCGTCGAGCGCGCAGCCGAGGTAGACGGCAACCTTTGATCTATCTTAAGTTAATGACTCTATGGATGTAAACCCTAGTATAGAGTGCTCATGACTTTTGTCAGTGGAATTAACAAAGAAGCTCTATTGATTAGGTTATTTGATCATAAGACACATTCTCTCTCAAATAAATACCAAATTAAAACACGTAGACCTATGCATCATGCTGGATTTTATTTGTTGGTGCATCAAACACAAATTTATGAGTAGAATAAGTCTTGCCTCAAATTCAAATTAAGAGCAATAAACAAATTGGGAGCAATAGAGTTAAAGAATGTATAATAAATAATAAGAATAACAATAAATAAGTAATAATTATTACAAAAGGAGAGTAGTATCATTTGATTGGGTATTTGAAAGTCTGAGGTTCAAACTAGAAATTCAAATTCATTTGAACACTTAATTTTGGAAAATAGAAAAGAAAATATAAAGAAAAAGGAAATGGGAGATGTAACCTGCGCCTGGCCTGAATGCGTCGGGCGGCCCATCCTCCCGTATGCAGCATGGCCCATCTAGCCCAGTAACCCGATGCGCCTGCTGGTGACAGCCGGAGCCCACTTTTTAGCCTCGCCACTACGCGCGGAGATCGCTTTTGTAACATCCCAATTTTGAACCCGAGGTTAGAAACCCTAAACTCCTAACCCCCCCTTATCTATCTCCTAAAGACCCCATCTCATGAAACATTTTATCCATCATATGCATGCACCATGATTGCTAGTGGCACCTCACATAGAATATTTCATTTTGGGCACCTAGGAAATTTAGATGATTTTTTTAAAGGAAAAAGAGATTAAGGAAAAGAAAATAGAAAAGAAAAAGGAAAAAGAAAAAGAAAACCCTTCCCTCTTGGCAGGGCCGATTCTGGCCCAAGTTTCTCCCCCTCTCTCCCGTGCGTCCGCGCTTCTTCCCCGCTTGCGGCCCATCTGCCGCGCGCGCCCGCGCTCGCGTCACGCCTGAAAGTCGCCTAGAGGGGGGTGAATAGGCGGAAACTGAAATTTACAAACTTAAAGCACAACTACAAGCCGGAGTTAGCGTTAGAAATAAATCCAAGTCCGAAAGAGAGGAGAAAACAAATCAACCAAAGAAATATAGCGGATGACACGGTGATTTGTTTTACCGAGGTTCGGTTCTTCAAAACCTACTCCCCGTTGAGGTGGTCACAAAGACTGGGTCTCTTTCAACCCATTCCCTCTCTCAAACGGTCACCTAGACCGACTGATCAAGTGAGCTTTCTCCTTAATCAAATGGGTCACTTAGACCCCACAAGGACCACCACACAATTGGTGGCTCTTGCTTTGATTACAAGTGATTGAAGAACAAGAATGAGAAGAAGAAAGCGATCCAAGAACAAGAGCTTAAAGAACACGAGCAAAATTCTCTCTCTAGTCACTAGGTGTTTGGAGTGTATTTGGGACTTGGAGAGGCTTTGATTCTTTTGAATTGTGTCTTGTATTGATTGCACTGGCTCTTGTATTGAATGTGAAGTCTGAAAAACTTAGATGCTTGAAGTGGTGGTGGTTGCGGGGTATTTATAGCCCCAACCACCAAACCAACCGTTGGGGAGGTTGTCTGTCGATGGGCGCACCGTACAGTCCGGTGCGTCAGCCACGTCACCCAACCGTTAGGGTTCTGACGGTTTCGACCGTTGGAGCTCTGACATCTTGGGGCACCGGATAGTCTGGTGCCACACCGGACAAGCACTGTTCACTTTCCGGTGCGCCTTCTGGCGCTGCTCTGACTCTGCGCGAACTGTCCACGCACTGTCCACGTTGCAGGCGACCGTTGGAGTCGACTGTTGCCCTCGCTAGCCGTTGCTCCGCTGGCACACCGGACAGTCCGGTGACACATCGGACAGTCCGGTGACACATCGGACAGTCCGGTGAATTATAGCGGAACGGCGTCTGAGAAACCCGAAGGTGAAGAGTTCAGACTGTACGGCCCCTGGTGCACCAGACACTGCCCAGTGGCACACCGGACAGTCCGGTGCGCCAGACCAGGGTTCTCTTCCGTTTCTTTTGCTCCTTTTTTTTGAACCCTAACTTGGATCTTTTTATTGGTTTGTGTTGAACCTTTAGCACCTGTAGAATATATAATCTAGAGCAAACTAGTTAGTCCAATTGTTTGTGTTGGGCATTCAACCACCAAAATCATTTAGGAAAAGGTTCAAGCCCTATTTCCCTTTTAGCGCCCTCCTCTCCCTCGCTGTCAGCCCAGCCCCTCCCGTCAGCCGCGTTGCCCCTCTCCCTCGCATCTGCCCTCTCTCTGGTAGGTAGGCCCCGCCTGTCAGCCCTTTCGTCCCTGCCCGTGACTTCACCGGTGCGATCCCCGCCGATCACCACAGCCCTCTCTCTCCACCATTACTCCTGCACTAGTGAAGTTAGGCACTGCTCCACCCCACCAGTTCACTGTGCACGCACTCCCCCACGGCAGCCTGTCCGAGCCGTCTCGTCCCCGGCGCTGTGCGCCATCATCGCCGCCGCTGGCCCCTCGCCGGCGCCAGCTGATCCTTGGCTGTTTCTCTCCCCGGGCGCCAATAAAAAGGATCGCCTGAGCTCCATCCTTCCTCGCACCGGCCTCGGCGACTCCCTCTGCCCTTCCCTAGACCAAATCAAGCTCAGCGCCGCCGTCTCCCTTCACTCTGGTGAGCCTCTCCCTCCCCTCTTCGGTGGCCTAGAGTCAAATTAATTTAGTTCACAAGTTTCACCACCTCTCCACGAGCACAAGGCACCACCTCCACCCTTCCCGGACCGCCCGGTGGCCTCACCGGCGACCACACCGCTGCGAGAGCCTGCCACCTTGCTGTGGACCGGCCATCCCAAGTGCCTACCGGTCAAATTGACCCCTCCACCATGACCCCCTACCCGCGCTACATCACCTCCCCAACCACCCGGAACCGGATCACCGGCGGAGAACCGCCGTCGAGCTCCGGCGACCGGTTTTCCCTCCCGGGCGGACCCCCGTCTCCCCCCTAACACCGTTTTCCCCTCCCCCTCGCTGGCACGTGGGCCCGAGCCCACGGCGCCATCCCCGCGTCGCTACCACTGGTAGGCCAAGTTGGGCCGGCTACCCGCGTGGCCTGCACCAAAAATATATATGTATATATGTTGATATTTTATGCACCAAAAATAGTCCAAATATTCTTTAAGTCACATAATAATAATATTTAGAACTTGACACACTTTACTAAGCCACAATGGTTGATGTAGTGTTTATTGCCTGTTTGTGCTAGGCGAAGAGGGATCCGATCCTCCGGAAATCGTAGCTCCGGAAGAAGGGCAGGAGCCCGACCTCTCGAAAATAGATCTTTCGTGCCAAGAGAACTTCGACGAAGGCAAGTCCATTCTTCCCTTAATGCATGAATTACCTACTCTTTCTACCACTGCCTAAGCCGGGAATATGGGTTGGGTTCTATGCATGGTGAGTTGAGAGATGGCCTGCATTAAAGAATATCTTTTGGGAACAAAATGTGGGTCGAGGAAATGGTGGTTTTTCTAAAAAGGAAAATGTTTTTCAAAGAGGTGTATGAGAAGGGTATTCACCCTTATCACCTTTTGAGTGGGATAGTCAGGGACTCTCTGGTTTAGGGGAGAGCCTCAGGTGTTGGCTCAGCCGGGTTAGGTGTGAGCAGGAAGGATTGTCCCCTCGTATAAGGACCGATTTGTCATCCCTGACTATCTGTACTCATGACAAGTACAACCACTCGAGACTATATGGGCAGTCACTCAATCTGAACTTGTACGGTCTGAATCCCAGGTTTATGATGAATGGGGAGCACTGGGAGGATAAGGAAGGGGAATGTTTTGTTCGGTTTAGGCATGATGGTGGCCTGACTCCTTCTGGTATAATCGTTAAGATAAGGACGTGCAAGGAAGGAAAGAGATTCAGATTCGGGTCTCATTGGCCATGAGACCGCAGAGCCGGACTAGTGGGTAAAGTGTACCCCTCTGCGCAAAGTTTGAAACCTATTCGATAAATCCGTGTCCACTGGTATGGATGAGTCTGGTGTGGTGTGGCAATTAGTGTTTTTTATCTTCATAAACGGGAAATGTGTGTGGGTATTTTTTTGGAAATAAAAGTAATATCACGGGAGCGGGAAGCTCAGCTGTGGTTGAGCCTGAAAATATGCTACTTCTCCCTCTGGGTGTAACACCCTGAATTTAGGGGTATAAAATTTTTTCTCTAATATCCATCAAATTCAGGTGTTACCCTCTCATTTCCTCGCTTTTCTTTTCTTTTTCTAAATAGTGAAGAATTATTTTATTTTATATCGATATGTAAGCCTAGTATAGTAAAACCCTAGAGGGCCATTGTTTGTTACATAGCAAGCCGGAATAGCAGTCTCCTTGGTATGTTCATATGTTGTGACTTGGCACTCATTCAAAATTCTCGAAGTTCATTTGAATTTCAAAATTTATTAACCAAAACCTAAATACACAATAGCAAAAGAAATAAGGAAATAGAGAAAGGAAATAAGTAAGAAATGAAGAAATAAAAAGCCACCCAAAGTCCCAGCCGACCCGGCCCCTCTTCCCTGTGGCCCATCTCTTCTCCCCCTCCTTTCTCCGCTCGGCCCACTCTGTGCCTCGCTCCCTCCGCGGCCCACCCAGCGTGCCGCGCTCCCTAGCCCCGCCTGCGGCCCACTCCGCCCGGCCTGCTCGACCAGCCGCGCAGCCCAGCGCGCGCCCTCCCCTCCTTTCCCTCCCGCGGCCTACCTCGTGGTCCGCTCCCACCCTAGCGCTCCTGCGCCAGCCAGGACAAGCTCACCCAGCCGCGGCATCCCTAGCCCGCCTGCGCGCGCGGCCTGCACCACGTCACCTTCCGCCCAGCCCAGCATAGCGCGCGCCTAGGCTAGCTGCCGCGTCGTTCTCTCCCAGCCGCATGCCAGCAGCCAGCCCGTACGCGCCACGCTGCTGCGCGCTCTAGCCGTGTCTTCCGCCGCTGACTGCACCCACGTCGCGCACGTTGCGCAGACGCGTGACCGCTCCTAGCCCTCTGTTTTATCTGTAGCAGCCCCTGTCTATCTCTCTCACTCGCCCCTAGCGTCTGGAACCACTGCTACCGTAGCTACGTGCACACTCCCATGGCCGACCGCCAGCGCAGGCCTCCTCAACCTCGACCGCTGTCAAGTTCGCTGATTGCCCGAACTTCATCACGGCCATGGCGCGCCGCAACCTCTCCCCAGCCCAGGCCCAGGCCGCCGTCCAGCCACTGCGCAGCCACGCCGCCGTGCTACCCTAGCCGCCGGTGAGCATCGCCCATGGCCGACCTTGGTCAAGCCCGCTGCAACACCAAGGCTCCGCTGCCGAACCCCCCTACCACGTCTCGCTCTCCTGGCCTCACCGCCGTCTCGCTGGAGCCCGCCGCGCCATCCACGTCCGCACCAAAGTGAGCACTCCTTCTCTCCTTCCCCTCAACTTTAATCCCCTGATCGCACCACATCAACTTTAATCCGCAAAAGATTATTTATTCAATAAACTTCACGTTGTAAATGCATCTCGATCCGTTACAGATTTCGTTAGTTTCGTAATGACACCGTCTATGT
Source organism: Zea mays (assembly GCF_902167145.1). NCBI lineage: Eukaryota > Viridiplantae > Streptophyta > Magnoliopsida > Poales > Poaceae > Zea > Zea mays. The sequence continues at coordinate 148,224,075 of NC_050098.1, forward strand.
GTTAGTAATATTACTTTGTTGCAACTTGTGTTTTATATAATTAATAAATTGTGTTCATCCATTGGTTATTAAAATCACCAACTAATTAAAACTAATCTATAGGTTAAATTTGTGCATTTATAAATGCTTGTTTATGTGATTATTCTGATTGAAATGCTTTTGAATTAATATGCTTAATATAAACGTGACATTTATTTAGTGATTCCCACGTGTTGTCGCGTGCTGTTCGCGCGCACCGTCTCGCGTCATTTTCTCATGGTCACACGTGGTCGAGCGCGCCTCCCGTGTGCTCTTTCGCGCGTGATGCGCACGCTGTTCCCACGTGTGGCGCTCGTCGTCGTGTCGTATGTTTTAGTTAAATAATTAATTATTGATTTGTTCAAGAGTTAATAAAATAACAATTTAATTAGAACGAGTCTGTAGTTTTAACTCATGTTTTTTTAATATAAATATTAATTAACGTGATTAATGCCAACTAAAATACTTGTCATTAATTATTTGTCGTTGTTCGCGCACGACATCGTTTGCGCATCATCGTGCTGTTCGCGCGTATAGTCGCGTTGACTCGTGTGTTTCGCGCACTGTCGTGCGCGTTGTTTTGTGTGTGCCGCGCGTGCTGTTCGCACGCGTTATCACACGTCGTGTGCGTGCGTCGCGTGTGTCATTTGCACGTGTTGTTCGCTATTATCGCATTGTCCGCGCGTCGTTTTCATATTGTTCGCGCGTTGTTCGCAGGCGTCGTTGGCGCGTTGTCGCGTGTGTTATTTCGCGTGTCGCAGTGCTATTTAACGTGCATCGCGGTGTGCCGTTCGCACGCGTCGTCGCGCGTTGCTCACGCGTATCTCGCGTGTCGATCACGTGTATCGTGCGACGTCAGCGCGTGATAATAAATTGTTTTCGCTTATAAGCACTCCTGTTAGTAACGTTAATTTGTCAGGTCATATATGTTAGATAATTAACTTAAGGTTCGCTCGACTAATATTTATTAAATTAATATTCATAACTAGATTAAATGTGTAGTGTTTATCTCGTGCTTTTATAATAAACATTAACCTAGCTAATATTAGCTTAACTTATTTAATATTTGTTTAGTATAAATGTGTCACCTATTTAGTTTTCCTCGTCTCTCACGCGTGCTGTTCCGTACGTGGTGGCGTGCTCGTTCGCTCGTCGTTCGCTCTAGTCGCGCGTACTGTCTAGTGCGTTGTTTCGCGCGTTGTCCGCATGCTAAGCCATGCGTGTCCGCGCGTCATTTGCACGTTGTCGTGTTGTTTCACGCGTCGTAAATTAGTCTCGCTTAGAATTCCCCGTTTTAATTAAAATTACTAAATTAACTGACATTTGTTAGTGCAACAGGCTAATCGAAACTAAATGATAGATATTATTTATATTTGATAGGATAATGTCAATTCATGTAATTATAATTATGTCGAACTAATATTCTAATTAATACTTGCTTAGTGTAAAACACGTTAGCTTTTAGCTTCTCGACCGTAGTCTCGACCGTGGCGTTTCTTTTTCCTCGCGTGACCGTGGTAACGCGCTCTATTTCGTTTTGTATGTTTTATTACGTTGGTATTTGTATGGTGTAATGTTCTTATGTATATATGTGTCTGCTTGCTTGTGTCTGTTTGTCTTTGCTTCGCGTTGCGATTAGAGTGCGATCCATCTCCAAGCTTCAAGGAATCGATGATCAAGCGTTGGCGACCAAGTGATCTAGCTCTTCGAGTTCTACGAGATTGAAGACCCTGAGCATCTGTTCAGTGAAGGCAAGTGTCCTCTGACCCATTATGTCCTACATACTTTATAATCCACTGTCCCGCATTACATTACTTAAACCTAAGGATTACTAGTCTGTATTTATCTTATCCTTGTTTACCTTTTGAGTTATCATGGTTAACATTTTGCTATTGCCTTAACTTAATCAATGAACATGATGTGATTATTTATGATACGATGATGTTATCCCAATGATGATATTGTGATACTCTAGGGGGTTCAGGCCTTTTTCCTTAGTACCTATCCGTAAGGACCTGTTCGTGGAGTGACCACCCGGGATAACATTGCATCCATGAGGGTGGAATGGGACGCCCTTAGCTGATTAATTAGATGAACCTGGGGTATAGTTGGCTTTGCCGGAGGGCCGTCAATGGGGTCCAGGGCGTACTGCTCGCTCTGCCAAGGGGGGTGCAGAGGTTCATTCGATTTGGTTTTGTTAGTTACCCACCTTGGGGAGGTGTACTGCGTTTGTACAACTGGCGAAACCTAACGAGCAGCTATGCATCGGCAGAGTCTTTGTAAAGGCTACATAGTGGTAACCTGCCAGGCCACCTAGGTAGTGGTCAATGGGGATTAGCTCTCTCTGGGCAGAAAGGGAATCACGACTCGTGGGTAAAGTGTGCAACCTCTGCAGAGGGTTAGAAACTGATATATCAGTCGTGCTCATGGTTATGAGCGGCCTTGGGATCCTCTTTGATTAGAGATATAGATGACCTGAGATTCAATGGTTCTATTTATGATTTTGGTTCGATGATGATAATGATGTTCCTCGATGAGGAAATGATTCACGGGTTGGCTATTACTAAAACTTGGCTTCCATTAATAATAAATATCTGACCAACTAAAAGCAACTGCTTGAGCTTAGCCCCACATAAAGCTAGTCCACTTCAGCCAAATGGGACATTTGCTGAGTACGTTGATGTGTACTCACCCTTGCTTTCACAAAACACCAGGTTGCCTTTGGTGCACTCTATGCTCAGGTAAAGAAGAAGGAGAAAGACGTCGAGGCGGATCTCTAGGAGTTCCAGGACTTCGACGAGTTTGAGGATTAGGCTAGCGACCTCCCCCAGTCAGCTGCCTATGGTGGGCTAATTTACGTTGCTACGTTTCGATTCTGTGTACTTTGATTTATATTATGTAAATGACTCTAGCCTTTAATATTATTACTTATTCTTTATTGTTATTCGAAGCATTGTGCTATGATGAGTCATTTATGTAATCGCTGTGTACGTGAATTTCTGATCCTGGCACGCACATGGTTCGCATTCGGTTTACCTTTAAAACCGGGTGTGACATAAGTGGTATCAAAGCCTTGCTGACTGTAGGACCGCTGACCTAGAGTAGCATTGGTCATTTTAAGGACTTATTGATTATTACTTCACCTCATCCTTGATTCTGCTTCAAAATATTAGTCACCTCGACTAATTCTATGTTGTGCTCCTATATGCCCCCTTGCCAACAGTATTTTATTCTAGTATGATCTATACTTCTCTCAATCTATTAGATCTGATCTCACTCTTGTGCTTGCGACATCTTTGTAGATGCCCCTTGACCATAACCTTCTTGTCTTTTTTGGGATTCTTTCCTCTTTCGTCATTAAGTTGCTACCATCTGGCGAACTCTAGTTCTTTGGTATTGCCATGCATGTATCCCTTTAATACTTTTGTTTCGAATACTTGCTTCTAAATTTCTACTGCTTACTTAGACATTTCTGTTTATATGTCCATGACCTTCCTGTCTTTTGAGACCCTTTCCTCTTCTGTTGTTAAGTCGGTATCTTTCAGCAATTTCTTGTCTCTTGGTATTGGTATGCTCATGTCCTTGAAATCTTACATACTCTCATCTTTTTATATGCTTACCTTTGTATCCAATGTCTATTTAAAACATTTCAGTTTACATGTCCTTGACCACCCTTGTTTCTTAATGATCCATGAGCGGTCATTTTATTTTGCACATCCTTGGTGATCTCGTTGTTTCCTCATAACTTCCCTAGGTAACGAATTTTTACTTCAACCCTTATGTTGGAACCATGTCTATCTTACCCTTGATTATTTTCTCCACTTCGCCACTTCGCGAGTCTTGCCTTAACTCTATCCTTGGTTATGCTTTTCACAATTATCATCTTTACCCTTATCACCTCTATATCTTACCTTGATGTTTATCTTATATCTGCCCTTTAAAATCTCCTCTTTTCATCTTAATCTGAGCATTGTACTTCACCTATTTTCCCCTTGGTCGTACCCTCATCTTTGTCGCTTGCGAGTTTTTAACTCCATCCTTTGTTGTGCTCCGGTTGGGTATTACCTTTACCTTTCTCATCTCTTGTACCTTGGTAATTACACTATGTCCGTTCTCTAAAATCTCCAATCCCTATCCCAATTGGAGAGAGGTGTTTTGCTTATCTCGCCCTTGGCAATGTCCTCTTCTTCACCATGTGCAGGCCTTGACATAACTCCATTCCTTGTGGTACTCATACCACTGGCTCTTCAGTTGCCTTCATCCTTTCTCTCGTACCCTTGTCTGTCATCGCCTATGACCCTTGCAATATCTATGTCTTCTACCTAAATTCTTACCTTGAACTTATCCTTTTAAAGTCTCCCCCTTCTTTTGACCCAGTTTGAGAGCTGAGAGTTACCCATCTCTTCCTTGATTTCTTTTTCACTCCTTGTCGCCTTACAAGTTTTGTCTTAATACCATCCTTTGATGTGTTTTTATTTGCTATCACCCTCACCTTGTCGTCCATCGATCTTGCCTTGATACTCATCTCTATTCCTACTCTTTAAAAATCCCCTCTCTTCCACCTCAATTTGAGGGTAGCAATTTACCTATCTGGCCCTTGGACATATTCCCTTCTTTTCCACTTGCAGGTCATGTCTTACTCCATCCTTTGTGGTACTTATATTCTTTGTTCTTATGCCTATTTACCTCCTCTCCTACATCCTTTTCTGTTATCACCTTTAAAACCATAGTGATACCTATGCTCTTGCCTTCCTGCTTATCTTGAACCTACCCTTTGAAGACTCCTCTTTTCCATCCCTGTTTGGAGTAAGGCCTCACCTACTTCACCATCGATTGCTTCTCCTTCTTTGACGCCTTGCAAGTTTTGTCTAAAATACATTCATTAGCTGTGTGTTTCTTTTTAATCACCTTAACCCTTGTACGTCATCCCTCGATCTTTACCTTGATGCTTATCAAGTACCCATATTTTAAAGTCGCCTCTCCCATTTCATTTCAAGAGTGATGTCTTGCCCATCTCGCTCTTGTTCGTTCCCTTTTCCTTTGTCGCGTTGCAAGTTTTAGCTTTTGCTCGATATCACCCTTATCTTTCTAATATCTAGATCTTTCCATGATGCTATTCCTATGCCTACCTTTTGAAATATCAATCTTTCCTGTCTCGATTTGAGATTGGTGTTTTACCTACCTTGACCTTGGTTGCATTTTCTCCCCTGTCGGTTACAATCCTTGCTTTAGCTCCATCCTTTATAGTGCTCATGCCCCTATTCTGTATGTCTTATTATTCCCCTTGCCTTTCGATGGCCTTAGAATAGTTTCCCCTTGGTAAGGAAAGACCACCATTTACTTAAAAGTTACGTATAGCAACGAGATGTTTGTTGTTATATGCTTGTGTTGTTTGTCTTTGTGTTATGACTGATTTGCTTCTTTGTGGTGAGTGTTGATGTGTTGTGGCCCCTGGTCCGCGATAACATCAGTTCACTAAGTGAGTGTTATATAGTTAAGTAGTTGGGTTCTCCCCCTGCTCTCTCTAATCCGTCTATACTTACCTTTTCTCGCTATTCTTTCCTCTTGCACTTGTCCATTTGGCAACCTCCAACTCCTCTCCTAATCAGTTAGGATCAGAGTCGACAACATCTTCATCGAGTGCGTATCAACGCTCCTGTTAAGGGGGTTAGCCACTAACCCCAGTGAAGACAATGCAATCAACATCAACCAACAAGATCAGAGTGGCGTAGCGAAAGCGTGCGTGGGTCCTAAACCATAGGTCCAAGAGATCCTCAAGAATTGTATCAATTGGGCTCAAGCATCTTAAGGTCAAAGCAACCAATCCGCAAGTTAAGCTTGCCGAATCAAAGTCAACTCAAGAAAGCCGTGGACAACCTATGAACCAACCTTGTTTTCTTGCTAGCTTCTTCTTGAATCTCGGGGGCGAGATTCCTGTTAAGGGGGTTAGATTTGTAACAGCCTGAATTTGGGGGTATAAATTTTTTTCTCTAATATCCATCAAATTCAGGTGTTACCCTCTCATTTCCTCGCTTTTCTTTTCTTTTTCTAAATAGTGAAGAATTATTTTATTTTATATCGATGTGTAAGCCTAGTATAGTAAAACCCTAGAGGGGCATTGTTTGTTACATAGCAAGCTGGAATAGCAGTCTCCTTGGTATGTTCATATGTTGTGACTTGGCACTCATTCAAAATTCTCGAAGTTCATTTGAATTTCAAAAATTATAAACCAAAACCTAAATACACAATAGCAAAAGAAATAAGGAAATAGAGAAAGGAAATAAGTAAGAAATGGAGAAATAAAAAGCTACCCAAAGTCCCCAGCCGACCCGGCCCCTCATCCCTGTGGCCCATCTCTTCTCCCCCTCCTTTCCCCGCTCGGCCCACTCTGTGCCTCGCTCCCTCCGCGGCCCACCCAGCGCGTCGCGCTCCCCAGCCCCATCCGTGGCCCACTCTGCCCGGCCTGCTCGACCTGCCGCGCAGCCCAGCGCGCGCCCTCTCCTCCTTTCCCTCCTGCGGCCTACCTCGCGGCCCGCTCCCACCCCAGCGCTCCTACGCTAGCCAGCGACGCGGCCCACCTGCTCGGCCTAGGACAAGCTCGCCCAGCTATGGCATCCCTAGCCTGCCTGCACCGCGTCTCCTTCCGCCCAGCCCAGCATAGCGCGCGCCCAAGCCAGCTGCCGTGTCGTTCGCTCCCAGCCGCATGCCAGCAGCCAGCCCGTACGCACCACGCTGCTGCGCGCTCCAGCCGCGTCTTCCGCCGCCGACTGCGCCCACGTCGCGCACGTTGCGCAGACGTGCGACCGGTCCAAGCCCTCTGTTTTATCTGTAGCAGCCCCTGTCTATCTCTCTCACTCGCCCGTAGCGTCTGGAACTGCTGCTGCCGTAGCTACGTGCACACTCCCATGGCCGACCGCCAGCGCAAGACTCCTCAACCTCGACCGCTGTCAAGTTCGCCGATTGCCCGAACTTCATCACGGCCACGGCGCGCCGCAACCTCTCCCCAGCCCGGGCCTAGGCCGCCGTCGAGCCGCTGCGCAGCCACGCCGTCGTGCTGCCCTAGCCGCCGGTGAGCATCGCCCATGGCCGACCTTGGCCAAGCCCGCTGCAACACCAAGGCTCCACGGCCAAACCCCCCTACCACGTCTCGCTCTCCTGGCCTCACTGCCGTCTCCCTGGAGCCCGCCGTGCCATCCACGTCCGCACCAAGGTGAGCACTCCTTCTCTCCTTCCTGCCCCTCCTAATCCCCTGATCGCACCACATCAACTTTAATCCGCAAAAAATTATTTATTCAATAAACTTCACGTTGTAAATCCATTTCGATCCGTTACAAATTTCGTTAGTTTCGTAATGACACCGTCTATGTGTTAGTAATATTACTTTGCTGCAACGTGTGTTTTATATAATAAATTATGTGTTCATCCATTGGTTATTAAAATTACCAACTAATTAAAACTAATCTATAGGTTAAATTTGTGCATTTATAAATGCTTGTTTATGTGATTATTCTGATTGAAATGCTTTTGAATTAATATGCTTAATATAAACATGATATTTATTTAGTGATTCTCGCGTGTTGTCGCGTGCTGTTCGCGCGCACCGTCTTGCGTCATTTGCCCATGGTCACACGTGGTCGAGCATGCCTCCAGTGTGCTCTTTCGCGCGTGATGCGCACGCTGTTCCCACGTGTGGCGCTCGTTGTCGTGTCGCATGTTTTAGTTAAATAATTAATTATTGGTTTGTTCAAGAGTTAATAAAATAACAATTTAATTAGAATGAGTATGTAGTTTTAACTCATGTTTTTAATATAAATGTTAATTAACGTGATTAATGCCAACTAAAATACTTGTCATTAATTATTTGTCGTTGTTCGCGCGAGACATCGTTTGCACGTCATCGTGTTGTTCGCGCGCATAGTCGCGTTGACTCGTGCGTTTTTGCGCACTGTTGTGCGCGTTGTTTTGCGTGTGCCGCGCGTGCTGTTCGCACGTGTTATCACACGTCGTGTGTGTGCGTCGCGTGTGTTATTTGCATGTGTCGTTCGCTATCGTCGCGTTGTCCGCGTCGTTTGCATATTGTTCGCGCGTTGTTCGCAGGCGTCGTTGGCGCGTTGTCGCGTGTGTTGTTTCGCGTGTCGCAGTGCTATTTAACACGCTTCGCCGCGTCCCGTTCGCACGTGTCGTCGCGCGTATCTCGCGTGTCGATCACGTGTATCGCGCGACGTCTGCGCGTGATAATAAATTGTTTTCCCTTATAAGCACTCATGTTAGTAACATTAATTTGTCAAGTCATATATGTTAGATAATTAACTTAAGGTTCGCTCGACTAATATTTATTAAATTAATATTCCTAACTAGATTAAATATGTAGTGTTTATCTCGCGCTTTTATAATAAACATTAACCTGGCTAATATTAGCTTAACTTATTTAATATTTGTTGTGTATAAACGTGTCACCTATTTAGTTTTCCTCGCCTCTAGCGCGTGTTGTTCCGTACGCGGTGGCTTGCTCGTTCGCTTGTCGTTTGCTCTAGTCACGCGTACTGTCTAGTGCGTTGTTTCGCGCGTTGTCCGCATGCTAAGCCATGCGTGTCCGCGCGTCATTTGCACGTTGTCGTGTTGTTTCACGCATCATAAATTCGTCTCGCTTAGAATTCCCCGTTTTAATTAAAACTACTTAATTAACTGACATTTGTTAGTGCAGCAGGCTAATCGAAACTAAATGGTAGATATTATTTATATTTGATAGGATAATGTCAATTCATGTAATTATAATTATGTTGAACTAATATTCTAATTAATACTTGCTTAGTGTAAAACACGTTAGCTTTTAGCTTCTCGATCGTAGTCTCGATCGTGGCGTTTCTTTTTCCTCGCGTGACCGTGGTAACACGCTCTATTTCGTTTTGTATGTTTTATTACGTTGGTATTTGTATGGTGTAATGTTCTTATGCATATATGTGTCTGCTTGCTTGTGTCTGTTTGTCTTCGCTTCGTGTTGCGATTAGAGTGTGATCAAGCGTTGGCGACCAAGTGATCTAGCTCTTCGAGTTCTACGAGATTGAAGACCCTGAGCATTTGTTTGGTGAAGGCAAGTGTCCTCTAACCCATTATGTCCTACATACTTTATAATCCACTGTCCCGCATTACATTACTTAAACCTAAGGATTGACTAGTCTGTATTTACCTTATCCTTGTTTATCTTTTGAGTTATTGAAAGGGAAATAGGGTCAAACCTTTTCCTAAATGATTTTGGTGGTTGAATTGCCCAACACAAATAATTGGTCTAACTAGTTTGCTCTAGATTCTATATTCTACAGGTGCCAAAGTTTCAGCACAAACCAATAAAAAGATTAAAGTTAGGGTTCAAAAGAAAGGAGCAAAAGAAACCGAAGAAAACCCTGATCTGGCACACCAGACTGTCCGGTGTGCCACCAGACAACGTTCGGTGCACCAAGGTGGACCGACCTCAAACTCTTCACCTTCGGGTTTCTGAGTCCGCGCTCCGCTATAATTCACCGGACTGTCTAGTGGGTCACTGGACTGTCCGGTGTGCCAGCGGAGCAACGACTCCCAAGCGCAACGGTCAATTCCAACGGTCGTCTGAAAAGAGCACAGTGCGCGGACAGTTCACGCAGAGTCAGAGCAACGCCAGAAGGCGCACCGAACAGTGAACAGTACCTGTCCGGTGCGGCACCGGACTGTCCGGTGCACCAAGATGTCAGAGCTCCAATGGTCGAAACCATCAGAACCCTAACGGTTAGGTGATGTGGCTGGCGCACCGGATTGTCCGGTGCGCCCATCGACAGCAGCCCAACCTCAACGGTTGGTTTGGTGGTTGGGGCTATAAATACCCCCAACCACCACCATTCAAGGCATCCAAGTTTTCAGCCATTACGTTCAATACAAGAGCTCTAGACTTCACTCCAAGACACAAACAAGAGATCAAATCCTCTCCCAAGTCCAAAATCACTCCAAACACTTAGTGACTAGTGAGAGAGAGATTTTCCTGTTCATTTGAGTTCTTGTCGCTTGGATCACTTTTCTTCTTCCCATTCCTATTCCCAAGAGACTTGTATTCAAAGCAAGAGACACCAATTGTGTGGTGGTCCTTGCGGGGTCTAAGTGACCCATTTGATTGAGGAGAAAAGCTCACTGGGTCTAGGTGACCGTTTGAGAGAGGGAAAGGGTTGAAAGAGACCCGGTCTTTGTGACCACCTCAACGGGGAGTAGGTTTGCAAGAACCAAACCTCGGTAAAACAAATCACCGTGTCATCCGCTCTATTTCTTTGGTTGATTTGTTTTCGCCCTCTCTTTCGGACTCGGATTTATTTCTAACGCTAACCTCGGCTTGTAGTTGTACTTAAAGTTTATAAAAATTCAGATTTTCCTATTCACCCCCCCTCTAGGCGACTTTCAATTGGTATCAGAGCCGATACTTTATTAGAGTTTAACCACTCGAAGTGATGTCGGGAGATCACACTAAGAAGGAGATCGTGACCGGCGGTGACAAGTCTAGAAGCCACGAGAAGGCTCCATGGGGGAAGTCCGGCAACAAAATGAAGGGATCCCTTTCACATACCAAGACGCATCGGAGTGGCGACAAGAAAAAGAAGACGAAGAAAGTGGTCTACTACGAGACCGATTCTTCGTCACCATCTACTTCCGGCTCCGACGCGCCGTCCGTCACTATTAAGCGCCATGAGCGCAAGAAGTTTAGTAAGATCCCCTTACGCTATTCCCGCATTTCCAAACGCACTCCTTTACTTTCTGTCCCATTAGGCAAACCACCGGTTTTTTACGGTGAAGATTATTGTATGTGGAGTGATAAAATGAGGCAACATCTAACCTCACTCCACTCTAGTATTTGGGACATTGTTGAGTTTGGAGCGCAGGTACCATCCGTGGGGGATGAAGCATATGACTCGGACGAGGTTGCCCAAATCCGACATTTTGACTCCCAAGCCACCACTATACTCCTCGCCTCTCTAAGTAGAGAGGAGTATAATAATGTGCAAGGGTTGAAAAGTGCCAAGGAGATTTGGGACGTGCTCAAGACCGTGCATGAGGGAGATGAGGTGACCAAGATCACCAAGCGGGAGACGATCGAGGGGGAGCTCGGTCGATTCATCCTTAACCAAGGAGAGGAGCCACAAGCCATGTACAACCGGCTCAAGACCTTGGTGAATCAAGTGCGCAACCTCGGGAGCACAAAATGGGATGACCATGAAATGGTCAAGGTTATTCTTAGATCACTCGTATTTCGTAATCCTACTCAAGTTCAATTAATACGTGGTGATAATGTCTCCCGAGGAAGTGATAGGAAAGTTTGTGAGCTTTGAGTTGATGATCAAAGGCTCCAAACAAATCGTCGAGCAAGGCGGCACCTCCTGAGAGCACCTAGAGGGGGGGTGAATAGGTGATCCTATGAAAACTTAAAACTTAAAGCCACAAAACTTGATTGAGTGTTAGCACAACGAAATCAAGTGGCTAAGGACTGAGCTCTTGTGAAACACAATAGTCACAGTGAGAACAAGCACAAGAGACACGATGGTTTATCCCGTGGTTCGGCCAAGTACAACACTTGCCTACTCCATGTTGTGGCGTCCCAATGGACGAGGGTTGCACTCAACCCCTTTCAAGTGATCCAAAGATCCACTTGAATACCATGGTGTTTTCCTTTCTTTCACTATATCCCGTTTGCGAGGAATCTCCACAACTTGGAGCCTCTCGCCCTTACGAATGATGATCACAAAGAAGCACAGATGTAATGGAGGGAAAAGCATAAAACACAAGTCTCAAAAGCAACAGCACAAACACGCACACTAGTCACAACTTGAGCTCTAAGTTCACACACGGAGTTCTCAAGTCAAGAGGAGCTCAAATTTCTATCACAAAGAATCAAATGCGCTAGAATGAAGTCTTGGTGCTTAGAGATGATCAAAGAATGCTTGTGTGACTCCTCCATGCGCCTAGGGGTCCCTTTTATAGCCCCAAGGCAGCTAGGAGCCGTTGGAGGCATTCCAGGAAGGCAATTCTTGGCTTCTGTCGGGTGGCGCACCAGACAGTCCGGTGCACCACCTGACATCCCCTGTTCACTGTCTGGTGCAGATCGCTTTCCTAAATTATCGCAGCCGACCGTTGAAGACTTGGAGCCGTTGGCGCACCGGACACTGTCCGGTGCCCCCATCAGACCGTTGGCTCGGCCACGCGTCACCTTGAGCTCAAATTCATTTTGAGCTCTCCTTAAGAAGCGCTTTAGGGTCCCTTGGGTTTCTGTTTTATCCTGCAAAAAGAATACCCAAGTGAAGCGGGAAAAATCATCAACAATAACAAGACCATACTTACTTCCCCCGATGCTGAGGTAGGCGACGGGTCCGAAGAGGTCCATGTGAAGTAGCTCCAAAGGTCTTGATGTGGTCATCACATTTTTGCTATGATGAGAGATTCCCACCTGTTTACCTGCTTGACAAGCTGCACAAGGTCTATCTTTTTTTAAAGTTACATTTGTTAGACCTAACACATGTTCTCCCTTTAGAAGTTTGTGAAGGTTCTTCATTCCCACATGTGCTAGACGGCGATGCCACAGCCAACCCATGCTAGTCTTAGCGATTAAGCATGCATCTAGATCGGCCTCCTCCTTCGAAAAATCAACTAAATAGAGTTTGTCGTCTAGTACACCCTTAAAAGCTAATGAACCGTCACTCCTTCTAAAGACAGACACATCTACATTTGTAAATAAGCAATTATAACCCATATTACATAATTGACTAACGGACAACAAGTTATACCCGAGCGATTCAACTAAAAACACATTAGATATGGAATGCTTGGATGAAATAGCTATCTTTCCTAGTCCTTTAACCTTGCCTTGATTCTCGTCACCGAATATGATTGAATCTTGGGAATCTTTGTTCTTGACGTAGGAGGTGAACATCTTCTCCCCCGTCATGTGGTTTGTGCATCCGCTGTCGATAATCCAGCTTGAGCCCCTGGATGCATAAACCTGCAAGGCAAATTAGGCTTGGGTTTTAGGTACCCAACTCTTGTTGGGTCCTACAAGGTTAGTAACAATAGCCTTAGGGACCCAAATGCAAGTTTTGTCTCCCTTGCATTTTGCCCCTAATTTCCTAGCAACCACTTTCTTATTTTTGCATGTGAGTACAAAATCAGTGTTGCAGGCATGAATAACAGTAGCATTTTCATCATGCATTTTCCTAGGCACATTAACAACATTTCTCCTAGGCATATGATGAACAACATTTTTCCTAGGCATATCTCTACCATGCACAAAGGAAGAACTTGAAGCAATCATGGCATGTGAATCATAAGCATTACAACTCCTATTATGATAAGCATTTCTAGAAAATTTTCTATCATAAATAAATGCATGATTCTTTTGACTACTATTAGCCATAGGAGCCTTTCCCTTTTCCTTGTTGAAAATGGGTGCTCTTTGGCTTGTTAAGTTCTTGGCTTCCCTTTTAAAGCCAAGTCCATCCTTAATTGAGGGGTGTCTACCAATAGTGTAGGCATCCCTTGCAAATTTTAGTTTATCAAAGTCATTCTTGCTAGTCTTAAGTTGGGCATTAAGACTAGCCACTTCACCATTTAATTTTGCAATAGAAGTAAGGTGCTCAACACATGCATCAACATTAAAATCCTTACACCTATTACAAATTACTACATGTTCAATACATGATCTAGATTTATTTGCTACTTCTAACTTAGCATTCAAGTCATCATTGACACTCTTTAGACTAGAAATAGACTCATGACAAGTAGATAATTCACATGAAAGCATTTCATTTCTTTTAACTTCTAAAGCAAGAGACTTTTGCACACTTACAAATTTATCATGCTTTTCATATAAAAGATCCTCTTGCTTTTCTAGCAATCTATTCTTCTCATTCAACGCATCAATTAATTCATTGATCTTATCAATTTTAGTTCTATCTAAGCCTTTGAATAAACTTGCGTAGTCTACTTCATCGTCACTAGATTCATCATCACTTGAAGAAGCATATGCAATAGTATTTCGAGTGCTTACTTTCTTCTCCTTTGCCATGAGGCAGGTGTGATGCTCATTGGGGAAGAGAGACGATTTGTTGAAGGCCGTGGCGGCGAGTCCTTCGTCGTCGGAGTCGAACGAAGAACAATACGAGTCCCATTCTTTTCCAAGGTGTGCCTCGCCCTTAGCCTTCTTGTAAACCTTCTTGTTCTCTCTCTTCCCATTCTTTCCTTATTCCTGGTCACTATCATTATCGGGACAGTTAGCAATAAAGTGACCAATCTTACCACACTTAAAGCAGGAGCGCTTTCCCTTCGTCTTGCTCTTGTTGGGATGCTCCTTGCGACCTTTGAGCGCCGTCTTGAAGCGCTTGATGATGAGGGACATTTCATCCTCATTTAGCCTGGCCGCCTCAACTTGCGCCACCTTGCTAGGTAGCCCTCCCTGCAGCTTGTTGCTTTGAGAGCAATGGTTTGTGGCTCGTGGATCGGCATTGGGCCATTCAACGCCTCATCAACATATCTTGCCTCCTTGATCATCATTCGCCCGCTTACAAACTTTCCGAGTATTTCCTCGGGCGTCATCTTGGTGTACCTAGGGATTTCACGAATAGAGTTTACAAGATGAGGATCAAGGACAGTGAAGGACCTTAGCATAAGCCAGATGACGTCGTGGTCCGTCCATCTCGTGCTTCCATAGCTCCTGATTTTGTTGACCAGGGTCTTGAGCCTGTTGTACGTTTGAGTTGGCTCCTCCCCCCTGATCATTGCGAACCTTCCAAGTTCGCCTTCCACCAACTCCATCTTGGTGATCATGGTGGCGTCATTCCCCTCATGTGAGATCTTGAGGGTGTCCCAAATTTGCTTGGCATTATCCAAGCCGCCCACCTTATGATACTCTTCCCTGCACAAGGATGCTAGAAGAACAGTGGTAGCTTGTGCATTTTTGTGAATTTGTTCATTGATAAACATGGGATTATCCGTACTATCAAATTGCATTCCATTTTCTACTATCTCCCATATACTTGGATGAAGAGAGAACAAGTGGCTACGCATTTTGTGACTCCAAAATCTGTAGTCCTCTCCATCAAAGTGTGGAGGTTTACCAAGAGGAATGGAAAGCAAATGAGCATTGGAATTTTGCGGAATACGAGAATAATCAAAAGAAAAGTTTGAGTTGACCGTTTTCTTTTTCTCGTCGTCGTCGTCTCTTTGGGAAGAAGAGGACTCGTCGCTGTCGTAGTAGACTATCTTCTTGATGCGCCTCTTCTTCTTCCCATCCTTCTTCTTGTGACTTGAGCCCGAGTCAGTGGGCTTATCGTCTTTTGGCTCATTGATGAAGGACTCCTTCTCCTTGTCGTTGATCACCATCCCCTTTCCCTTAGGATCCATCCCTTCGGGCGATTAGTCCCTTTCGTGAAGAGAACGGCTCTGATACCAATTGAGAGCACCTAGAGGGGGGTGAATAGGTGATCCTGCGAAAACTTAAAACTTAAAGCCACAAAACTTGATTGAGTGTTAGCACAACGAAATCAAGTGGCTAAGGACTGAGCTCTTGTGAAACACAATAGTCACAGTGAGAACAAGCACAAGAGACATGATGGTTTATCCCGTGGTTCGGCCAAGTACAACACTTGCCTACTCCACGTTGTGGCGTCCCAATGGACGAGGGTTACACTCAACCCCTTTCAAGTGATCCAAAGATCCACTTGAATACCACGGTGTTTTCCTTTCTTTCACTATATCCCGTTTGCGAGGAATCTCCACAACTTGGAGCCTCTCGCCGTTACAAATGATGATCACAAAGAAGCACAGATGTAATGGAGGGAAAAGCAACACACACAAGTCTCAAAAGCAATAGCACAAACACGCACACTAGTCACAACTTGAGCTCTAAGTTCACACACGGAGTTCTCAAGTCAAGAGGAGCTCAAATTGCTATCACAAAGAATCAAATACGCTAGAATGAAGTCTTGATGCTTAGAGATGATCAAAGAATGCTTGTGTGACTCCTCCATGCGCCTATGGGTCCCTTTTATAGCCCCAAGGCAGCTAGGAGCCGTTGGAGGCATTCCAGGAAGGCAATTCTTGCCTTCTGTCGGGTGGCGCACCGGACATCCCCTGTTCACTGTCCGGTGCAGATCTCTTTCCTAAATTGTCGCAGCCGACCGTTGAAGACTTGGAGCCGTTGGCGCACCGGACACTGTCCGGTGCACACCGGACACTGTCCGGTGCATACCGGACAGTCCGGTGCCCCCATCAAACCTTTGGCTCGGCCACGCGTCACGCGCGGATTGCGTGGCGGACCGTTGGCTCACCGGACAGTCCGGTGCACCACCGGACAGTCCGGTGAATTTTAGTCGTACGCCGCCGACGAATTCCCGAGAGCGGCCAGTTGACCAGACGCCAGCCTGGCGCACCGGACACTGTCTGGTGCACCACCGGACAGTCCGGTGCACTCAGACTGCGCAGAGTCTTAGCTGCTCCAGCCAAGTCTTTTTCCTTCTGTATTTTCTCTAATTCTAGCACTTAGACAAATATGTTAGTACACAAAAAACAATGTACTAAGTCTAGAATCATACCTTGTATCTTGATTTTCACTTCGTGAGTCTTTGGCACAATTTAACACTTAAACCATTTGTGTTGGGCACTTAATCACCAAAATACTTTAGAAATGGCCCAAGGGCACATTTCCCTTTCACCTCCACACCCGAGGTGCAACCCATCGCATTCAAAGCGACGGAGGAGAAGAAACAAGAATCTACATCAAGTAGGCTCCCCATCGACGCCTCCAAGCTCGACAACAAGGAAATGGCGCTCACCATCAAGAGCTTTTGCCAAATCCTCAAGCAAAGGAAGGGGAGAGACTACAAACCCCATTCCAAGAAAGTGTGCTACAAGTGTGGTAAGGCTGGTCATTTCATTGCTAAATGTCCCTTATCAAGTGATAGTGACAGGGGCGACGACAAGAAGGGAAGAAGGAAGGAGAAGAAGAAGTACTACAAGAAAAAGGGCGACGATGCCCACGTGTGTCGGGAATGGGACTCCGATGAGAGCTCCACTGACTCCTCCTCCGACGAGGACACCGCCAACATCGCCGTCACCAAAGGCCTCCTCTTCCCCAACGTCGACCACAAGTGCCTCATGGCAAAGGACGGCAAGAAAAAGAAGGTACAAGCTAGAACCACCTCCAAGTACACTACATCTAGTGATGAGGGTAGTTCTAGTGATGATGAAGATAACTTGCTTGCCCTTTTTGCCAACTTAAACATGCAATAAAAATAAAAATTGAATGAATTGATAGGTGTCATTCATGAGAAGGATGAACTCTTGGATAGCCATAGGAATTCCTTATTAAGGAAAACAAAAAGCATGTTAAAGTAAAAAATGCCTATGCTCAGGAAGTAGAGAAATGTGAAAATTTAACTAGTGAGCTTAGCATTTGCCATGACACTATCTCCAACCTTGGAAATGAAAATGCCAAATTAATTGTTAAGGTTGAGAAATTAAATGTTTGTGGTGATTCTATTGCCAATCTTAAGAATGATAATGCTAGTTTAATTGCTAAGATTGACAAATTGAATGAATCAATTTCTAGCCTTAAGATTAAGAATGATAAATTAATTGCTAAGGCTAAGGATTTAAATGTTTGCAATGTTTCTATTTCCTGTCTTAGAGATGAAAATGCCAAGTTAAAATCTAAGATAGAGGAATTAAAATCTTGCAAACCCTCTACATCTAGTGTTGATCATGTTACTATTTGTACAAGATGTAGAGGCATTAATGTTGATGCTACTCATGATCACCTAGCTTTAATTAAACAACAAAATGATCACATAGCACAACTAACTACTAAAATCAATGAGCATGAGATAGAAAATGAAAATTTCAAATTTGCTAGAAGCATGCTTTATAATGGGAGACGCCCTGGCATTAGGGATGACATTGGCTTCCAACAGGGAGATAATGTCAAGCTCAATGCCCCTAAGAGATTGTCCAATTTTGTTAAGGGCAAGGCTCCCATGGCACAGGATAACGAGGGTTATATTTTATATCCTGCTGGTTATCCTGAGCACAAAATTAGGAGAATTCATTCTAGGAAGTCTCATTCTGGTTCTCATCAAGCTTTTATGTATAAGAATGAGACATCTAGTTCTAGGCACTCTACACATGCTAAAATGCCTAAAAAATCTCCTACTGCATCAAATGATCATAACATTTTATTTAAGACTTTTGATGCTTCTTATGTTTTAACTAACAAATCAGGCAAAGTAGTTGCCAAATATGTTGGGGGCAAACACAAGGGCTCCAAGACTTGTGTTTGGGTACCCAAGGTGCTTGTTTCTAATGTAAAAGAACCCAAGACCGTTTGGGTACCTAAGGACAAGGCCTAAACTTGTTTTTGTAGGTTTATGCATCTGGGGCTCAAGTTGGATCATTGATAGCGGGTGCACAAACCACATGACAGGGGAGAAAAGGATGTTCTCCTCCTACGAGAAAAATGATGATCCCCAAAAAGCTATCACATTCGGGGATGGAAATCAAGGTTTGGTCAAAGGACTTGGTAAAATTGCTATATCACCTGACCATTCTATTTCTAATGTTTTTCTTGTAGATTCTTTAGATTACAACTTGCTTTCTGTTTCTCAATTATGCAAAATGGGTTACAACTGTCTTTTTACAGATTTAGGTGTTACTGTCTTTAGAAGAAGTGATGATTCAGTAGCATTTAAGGGAGTACTCGAGGGTCAGCTATACTTAGTTGATTTCAATAGAAATGAACTCGATACTTGCTTAATTGCTAAGACTAATATGGGTTGGCTCTGGCATCGTCGACTAGCCCATGTTGGGATGAAGAATCTTCACAAGCTTCTAAAGGGAGAACACATTTTGGGACTAACCAATGTTCATTTTGAGAAAGACAGGGTTTGTAGCGCATGTCAAGCAGGGAAGCAAGTTGGTGCCCATCATCCACACAAGAACATCATGACGACCGGCAGGCCGCTTGAGCTACTCCACATGGATCTATTCTGCCCGATAGCTTACATAAGCATCGGTGGGAGTAAGTATTGTCTTGTAATTGTGGATGATTATTCTCGCTTCACTTGGGTGTTCTTTTTGCAGGAAAAATCACAAACCCAAGAGACTTTAAAGGGATTCTTGAGACGAGCTCAAAATAAGTTCGGATTGAGGATCAAGAAAATAAGAAGCGACAACGGGATGGAGTTTAAGAACACTCAAATTGAAGGCTATCTTGAGGAGGAGGGCATCAAGCATGAGTTCTCTTCTCCCTACACAGCTCAACAAAATGGTGTAGTGGAAAGGAAGAATAGAACTCTATTGGACATGGCGGGAACCATGCTTGATGAGTACAAGACTCCGGACCGGTTTTGGGTTGAGGCGATTAACACCGCCTCCTACTCCATCAACCGGTTATATCTTCACCGAATCCTCAAGAAGACATCATATGAACTCCTCACCGGTAAAAATCCCAATGTTTCATATTTTAGAGTCTTTGGTAGCAAATGCTTTATTCTTGTTAAAAGAGGTAGAAAATCTAAATTTGCTCCTAAGGCTGTAGAAGGCTTTTTACTTGGTTATGACTGAAAGGGAAATGTGCCCTTGGGCCATTTCTAAGTATTTTGGTGATTAAGTGTCCAACACAAATGGTTATGTGATAAACTATACCAAATGGTGGACAAAGTGCAAATCAATACAAAGGTATGATTCTAGACTTAGTACATTGGTTTTTGTGTACTAACATATTTGTCTAAGTGCTAGAATCAGAGAAAAGACAAATGGAAAATACTTGGCTCGAGCAGCCAAGGCTCTGCTCAGTCTGGGTGCACCGGACAGTGTCCGGTGCGCCAGGCTGGCTTCTCGTGAACTGCCTGCTCTCGGGTCTCGACGGCGGCGTACGACTAAAAATCACCGGACTGTCCGGTGGTGCACCGGACTGTTCGGTGAGCCAACGGTCGGTCGCGCAATCCGCGCGTGACACGTGGCTGAGCCAACGGTCTGATGGGAGCACCGGACTGTACGGTGTGCACCGGACAGTGTCCGGTGCGCCAACGGCTCCAAATCGTCAACGGTCGGCTGCGCCAGAACAGGAAAGAAATCTGCACCGGACAGTGTCCGGTGGTGCAACAGACTGTCCAGTGCATCAGGTGAAAGAAGCCAAGATTTGCCTTCCTGGATTGCTCTCAACGGCTCCTATCTGCCTTGGGGCTATAAAAGGGACCCCTAGGCGCATGAAGGAGTACACCAAGCATTCTTTGATCATCTCTTAGCACCAAGACATCTCTCTAGCGCATTTGATTCGTTGTGATATCAATTTGAGCTCCTCTTGAGTTGAGAATTCCGTGTGTGATCTTAGAGCTCAAGTTGTGACTTGTGTGCATGTTTGTGCTCGTGCTTTGAGGCTTGTGTGTGTTGCTCTTCCCACTCTTACATCTGTGCTTCTTTGTGATCATCTCATTGTAAGGGCGAGAGGCTCCAAGTTGTGGAGATTCCTCGCAAATGGGAAAGAGTAAAGGAAAAAGAACACCGTGGTATTCATGTTGATCATTGGATCACTTGAAAGGAGTTGAGTGCAACTCTCGTCCATTGGGACGCCACAACGTGGACTAGGCAAGTGTTGTACTTGGCCGAACCACGGGATAAATCTCTGTGTCTCTTGTGCTTGTTCTCACTGTGTTAATTGTGGTTCACAAGAGCTCTCCTTAGCCACTTGATTTCATTGTGCTAACACTTAATCAAGTTTGTGGCTTTAAGTTTCAAGTTTTTACAGGATCACTATTCACCCTCCCCCCTCTAGGTGCTCTCAATTGGTATCGGAGTCATTCTCTTCACGAAAGGGACTAATCGCTCGAAGAGATGGATCCTAAGGGAAAGGGGATGGTGATGGACGACAAGGAGAAGGAATCCTTCATCAATGAGCCAAAAGACGACAAGCCCACTGACTCGGGCTCAAGTCAAAAGAAGAAGGATGGAAAGAAGAAGAGGCGCATCAAGAAGATTGTCTACTACGATAGCGACGAATCTTCCTCTTCTCAAAAGGACAACGAATACGAGGAGAAAAAGAAAACGGTTAACTCGAACTTTTCTTTCGATTATTCTCGTATTCCGCATAATTCCAATGCTCATTTGCTCTCCATTCCACTTGGTAAACCTCCACACTTTGATGGAGAGGACTACGGATTTTGGAGTCACAAAATGCGTAGCCACTTGTTTTCTCTTCATCCAAGTATATGGGAGATAGTAGAAAATGGGATGTGATTTGATAGTTCGGATAACTCCATGTTTATCAATGAACAAATCCATAAAAATGCACAAGCTACTACTGTTCTTTTAGCATCCTTGTGCAGGGAAGAGTACAATAAGGTGAGCGGCTTGGACAACGCCAAGCAGATTTGGGACACCCTCAAGATCTCGCATGAGGGGAACGACGTCACCATGCCCACCAAGATGGAGTTGGTGGAAGGCGAACTAGGAAGGTTCGCAATGATCAGGGGAGAGGAGCCAACTCAAACGTACAATAGGCTCAAGACCCTGGTCAACAAGATAAGAAGCTATGGAAGCACGAGATGGACGGACCTTGACGTCGTCCGACTTATGCTAAGTGACCAGGATCAAGAAAAGAAGAGGGAAAAGAAGAAGACTTACAAGAAAGCGAAGGGCGAGGCACATCTTGGCAAAGAGTGGGACTCGGATTGCTCTTCATCCGACGACGAAGGACTTGCCGCCTCGGCCTTCAACAAATCATCCCTCTTCCCCAACGAGCATCACATCTGCCTCATGGCAAAGGAAAAGAAGGTATGCACTAGGAATACTATTACGTATGCCTCCTCAAGTGATGATGAATCTAGCGATGATGAAATAGACTATGCTAGTTTATTCAAAGGTTTAGATAGAACTAAAATTGATAAAATCAATGAATTAATTGATGCTTTGAATGACAAGAATAGACTGTTAGAAAAGCAAGAGGATCTTTTGTATGAAGAGCATGATAAATTTGTAGATGTCCAAAAATCTCTTGCTTTAGAAGTTAAAAGGAATGAAATGCTTTCTTGTGAATTGTCTACTTGCCATGAGACTATTTCTAGTTTAAAAAGTGTTAATGATGATTTAAATGCTAAGCTAGAAGTAGCAAATAGATCTAGTTCTTGTGTAGAACATGTAGTGATTTGCAATAGATGTAAGGACTTTAATGTTGATGCATGTGTTGAGCACCTTACTTCTATTGCAAAACTAAATGGTGAAGTGGCTAGTCTTAATGCCCAACTTAAGAGTAGCAAAAATGAATTTGATAAACTAAAATTTGCAAGGGATGCCTACACTGTTGGTAGACACCCCTCAATTAAGGATGGGCTTGGCTTTAAGAGGGAAGCCAAGAACTTAACAAGTCATAAGGCTCCCATCTCCGCCAAGGAGAAAGGAAAGGCCCCTATGGCAAATAGTGTTCAAAAGAATCATGCTTTCATTTATAGTGATAGAAAATTCTCTAGAAATGCTTATAGGAATTATTCTTATGATTCATATGCTATACCTGCTTCTAGTTCTTCTATTGTGCATGATATGCCTAGGAAAAATGTTATTCATCACATGCCTAGGAGAAATGTTGTTCATGTACCTAGGAAAGCAAGTAATGAACCTTCTACAATTTATCATGCTTGCAATGCTTCATTTGCAATTTGTAGAAAGGATAAGAAAGTGATTGCTAGGAAATTAGGGGCAAAATGCAAGGGAGATAAAACTTGCATTTGGGTCCCTAAGGCTATTGTCACTAACCTTGCAGGACCCAACAAGAGTTGGGTACCTAAGACCCAAGCCTAAATTGCCTTGCAGGTTTATGCATCCGGGGGCTCAAGCTGGATTATCGACAGCGAATGCACAAACCACATGACGGGGAAGAAGAAGATGTTCACCTCCTACGTCAAGAACAAAGATTCCCAAGATTCAATCATATTCGGTGACGGGAATCAAGGCAAGGTTAAAGGACTAGGAAAGATTGCTATTTCATCCGAGCACTACATTTCTAATGTGTTTTTAGTTGAGTCGCTCGGGTATAACTTGTTGTCCGTTAGTCAACTTTGTAATATGGGTTATAATTGCTTATTCACAAATGTAGATGTGTCTATCTTTAGAAGAAGTGATGGTTCATTAGCTTTTAAGGGTGTACTAGACGACAAACTTTATTTAGTTGATTTTGCAAAAGAGGAGGCCGGTCTAGATGCATGCTTAATTGGTAAGACTAGCATGGGCTGGCTGTGGCATTGCCGTTTAGCACATGTGGGGATGAAGAACCTTCACAAACTTCTAAAGGGAGAACATGTGTTAGGTCTAACAAATGTGACTTTTGAAAAAGATAGACCTTGTGCAGCTTGTCAAGCAGGTAAACAAGTGGGAAATGCTCATCACAGCAAGAACGTGATGACCACATCAAGACCCCTGGAGCTGCTACATATGGACCTCTTCGGACCTGTCGCCTACCTTAGCATCGGGGGAAGTAAGTATGGTTTAGTAATTGTTGATGATTTTTCCCGCTTCACTTGGGTATTCTTTTTGCAGGATAAATCTGAAACCCAAGGGACCCTCAAGCGCTTCCTAAGGAGAGCTCAAAATGAATTTGAGCTCAAGGTGAAGAAGATAAGGAGCGACAACGGGTCCAAGTTCAAGAACCTTCAAGTGGAGGAGTACCTTGAGGAGGAAGGAATCAAGCACGAGTTCTCCGCTCCCTACACACCACAGCAAAATGGTGTGGTAGAGAGAAAGAACAGGATGCTCATTGACATGGCAAGGATGATGCTTGGAGAGTTCAAGACCCCCGAGCGGTTTTGGTCGGAAGCCGTGAACACAGCTTGCCACGCCATAAACCGGGTCTACCTTCATCTCCTCCTCAAGAAGACATCGTACGAACTCCTAACCGATGAAGAAGACGTTCCAACGACCGCAATACGCACCATGGCAATTGGAGATGTGCGGCCACAGGAACTAAAGGAGCAAGATCAACCTTCTTCCTCAACAATGGTGCAACCCCCAACTCAAGACGATGAACAGGTTCATCAAGATGATCATGTTATGGAGGAAGAAGCACAACATGCCCCTCCAACTCAAGTTCGAGCAACAATTCAAAGGAATCATCCCGTCGACCAGATATTGGGTGATATTAGCAAGGGAGTAACTACTCGCTCTAGATTAGTTAATTTTTGTGAGCATTACTCTTTTGTCTCTTCTATTGAGCCTTTCAGGGTAGAAGAGGCCTTGCTAGATCCGGACTGGGTGTTGTCCATGCAGGAGGAGCTCAACAATTTCAAGAGAAATGAAGTTTGGACACTGGTGCCACGTCCCAAGCAAAACGTTGTGGGAACCAAGTGGGTGTTCCGCAACAAACAGGACGAGCACGGGGTGGTGACAAGGAACAAGGCACGACTTGTGGCAAAAGGTTATGCCCAAGTCGCAGGTTTGGACTTTGAGGAGACTTTTGCTCCTGTGGCTAGGCTAGAGTCAATTCGCATATTGTTAGCCTATGTCGCTCACCATTCTTTCAGGTTGTTCCAAATGGATGTGAAGAGCGCTTTCCTCAACGGGCCAATCAAGGAGGAGGTGTATGTAGAGCAACCCCCTGGCTTTGAGGATGAACGGTACCCCGACCACGTGTGTAAGCTCTCTAAGGCGCTCTATGGACTTAAGCAAGCCCCAAGAGCATGGTATGAATGCCTTAGAGACTTTTTAATTGCTAATGCTTTCAAGGTTGGGAAAGCCGATCCAACTTTATTCACTAAGACTTGTGATGGTGACTTATTTGTGTGCCAAATTTATGTCGATGACATAATATTTGGTTCCACTAACCAAAAGTCTTGTGAAGAATTTAGCAGGGTGATGACTCAAAAGTTTGAAATGTCGATGATGGGCGAGTTGAACTACTTCCTTGGGTTCCAAGTGAAGCAACTCAAGGACGGCACTTTCATCTCCCAAACGAAGTACACGCAAGACTTGATCAAGCGGTTTGGGATGAAGGACGCCAAGCCCGCAAAGACTCCAATGGGAACTGACGGACATGTCGACCTCAACAAAGGAGGTAAGTCCGTTGATCAAAAAGCATACCGGTCTATGATAGGTTCCTTGCTTTACTTATGTGCTAGTAGACCGGATATTATGCTTAGTGTATGCATGTGTGCTAGATTTCAATCTGATCCAAGGGAGTGTCACTTAGTGGCCGTGAAGCGAATTCTTAGATATTTAGTCGCTACGCCTTGCTTCGGGATCTGGTATCCAAAGGGGTCTACCTTTGACTTAATTGGATATTCAGACTCCGATTATGCTGGATGTAAGGTTGATAGGAAGAGTACATCAGGGGCGTGCCAATTATTAGGAAGGTCCCTGGTGTCTTGGAGTTCTAAGAAACAAACTTCTGTTGCCCTATCCACCGCTGAGGCCGAGTATGTTGCCGCAGGATAGTGTTGCACGCAACTACTTTGGATGAGGCAAACCCTCTGGGACTTTGGCTACAATCTGAGCAAAGTCCCACTCCTATGTGATAATGAGAGTGCAATCCGCATGCCGGATAATCTTGTTGAACACAGCCGCACTAAGCACATAGACATCCAGCATCACTTTTTGAGAGACCACCAGCAAAAGGGAGATACCGAAGTGTTTTATGTTAGCACCGAGAACCAGCTAGCCGATATCTTTACCAAGCCTCTAGATGAGTCAACCTTTTGCAGGCTGCGTAGTGAGCTAAATGTCTTAGATTCGCGGAACTTGGATTGATTTATAGCATACATGTGTTTTATGCTTTGATCATGTTCCTTATGCATTTTGTTGTTTATTTATGGTGCTCAAGTTGTACAAGCACTCCCTGGACCTCACAAGTCCATTTGCAAGTGATGCACATATTTAGGGGGAGATGTGCTACAACTTGACCCTTTGAGACTAACCATGTGTTTGAGCTTGCTTGATTTAGTCTCAAAGGTGGATTGAAAGGAAAATGTGAACTTGGACCATGAAAAACTTCCACTGCACTCCGATGAGAGGGTAACTTACTCCAAGTTCATCTCCATGTCTCTTATTGCCTTTTACTCTTAATTGAGAATTTTGGTGAGGCAATGAGGTTAAGAGGGCCAAAAATGATCCCGTTTTGGTGCTTGATGCCAAAGGGGGAGAAGTTAAGGCCAAAGCAAGAAATGGATCAGCTACCACTTGAGAATTTTGAAAATAGTAGAGTTAGAGTTTTTGTTTTGTCAAAATACTCTTATGGTCTCTTATTGTCAAAAATTGGTCTCTTGTGGGGAGAATGTTTGATTACGGGAAAAAGGGGGAGTTTTTTGAATCTTTGATCAACTTCTCTTGGAATACCTTTCTCTATGCTTCAATAAGTGAATTTGACTTAGAGATAGGAAATTGAGTTTGATTTGCAAAAACAAACCAAGTGGTGGCAAAGAATGATCCAAATATGCCAAATTTGAATCAAAACAAATTCTTGTTCTCATTTGCATCGATGTTGCACTTCTATGTGTTACTTTTTGTTGTGTTGGCATAAATCACCAAACAGGGGGCGATTGAAAGGGAAACGTGCCCTTAGGCCATTTCTAAATATTTTGGTGATTAAGTGTCCAACACAAATGGTTATGTGTTAAACTATACCAAATGGTGGACAAAGTGCAAATCAATACAAAGGTATGATTCTAGACTTAGTACATTGGTTTTTGTGTACTAACATATTTGTCTAAGTGCTAGAATCAGAGAAAAGACAAATGGAAAAGACTTGGCTCGAGCAGCCAAGGCTCTGCTCAGTCTGGGTGCACCGGATAGTGTCCAGTGTGCCAGGCTGGCGTCTGGTGAACTGCCTGCTCTCGGGTCTCGACAGCGGCGTACGGCTAAAAATCACCGGACTGTCCGGTGGTGCACCGGACTGTCCGGTGAGCCAACGGTCGGCCGAGCCAACGGTCGGCCGCGCAATCCGCGTGTGACGCGTGGCTGAGCCAACGGTCTGATGGGAGCATCGGACTATCCGGTGTGCGCCAAACAGTGTCTGGTGCGCCAACGGCTCCAAATCGTCAACAGTCGGCTACGCCAGAACAGGAAAGAAATCTGCACCGAACAGTGTCCGGTGGTGCACCAGACTGTTCGGTGCACCAGTCGACAAAGGCAAGATTTGCCTTCCTGGATTGCTCTCAACGGCTCCTATCTGCCTTGGGGCTATAAAAGGGACCCCTAGGCGCATGAAGGAGTACACCAAGCATTCTTTGATCATCTCTTAGCACCGAGACATCTCTCTAGCGCATTTGATTCGTTGTGATAGCAATTTGAGCTCCTCTTGAGTTGAGAACTCCGTGTGTGATCTTAGAGCTCAAGTTGTGACTTGTGTGCATGTTTGTGCTCGTGCTTTGAGGCTTGTGTGTGTTGCTCTTCCCACTCTTACATCTGTGCTTCTTTGTGATCATCTCATTGTAAGGGCGAGAGGCTCCAAGTTGTGGAGATTCCTTGCAAACGGGAAAGAGTAAAGGAAAAAGAACACTGTGGTATTCAAGTTGATCATTGGATGACTTGAAAGGAGTTGAGTGCAACTCTCGTCCATTGGGACGCCACAACGTGGACTAGGCAAGTGTTGTACTTGGCCGAACCACGGGATAAATCTCTGTGTCTCTTGTGCTTGTTCTCACTGTGTTAATTGTGGTTCACAAGAGCTCTCCTTAGCCACTTGATTTCATTGTGCTAACATTTAATCAAGTTTGTGGCTGTAAGTTTCAAGTTTTTACAGGATCACCTATTCACCCCCCCCTCTAGGTGCTCTCAATGACTCAAACACAAGGGCATATAGAGTCTTCAACAAATTCATTGGATTAGTTGAGGTTCCTTGTGATATGGTGTTTGATGAAACTAATGGCTCCCAAGTGGAGCAAGTTGATCTTGATGAGCAAGATGATGAAGAGGCTCCATGTGTCGCGCTAAGGAACATGTCCATTGGGGATGTGTGTCCTAAGGAATCTGAAGAGCCTTCACAAGCACAAGATCAACCATCATCTTCAAATCAAGCATCTCCTCCAACCCAAGATGAGGATCAAGCTCAAGATGATGAAAATGAAGATCAAGAGGATGAGCCACCTCAAGAGGAGGGCAATGATCAAGGGGGAGATGAAGTTGATCAAGACAAGGAAGATGATCAGGGTCAACGACCGCCACACCCAAGAGTCCACCAAGTGATACAACGAGATCATCCCGTGTACTCCATCCTCGCGATATACATAAGGGGGTAACAACTCGATCTCGTGTCGCTCATTTTTGTGAACATTACTCTTTTGTGTCTTCTATTGAGCCATACAGGGTGGAAGACGCATTAAGAGATTCGGATTGGGTGTTGGCAATGCAAGAGGAACTCAACAACTTCACGAGGAATGACGTATGGCATCTTGTTCCACATCCTAACCAAAATGTTGTAGGAACCAAGTGGGTATTCCGCAACAAGCAAGATGAGCATGGTGTGGTGACAAGGAACAAAGCCCGACTTGTGGCCAAGGGATATTCACAAGTCGAAGGTTTGGATTTCGGTGAAACCTATGCACCCGTAGCTAGGCTTGAGTCAATTCGTATATTACTTGCCTATGCTACTTACCATGGCTTTAAGCTCTATCAAATGGATGTAAAAAGTGCATTCCTCAATGGACCAATCAAAGAAGAGGTCTATGTTGAGCAACCTCTCGGCTTTGAAGATAGTGAGTACCCTAATCATGTTTACAAACTCTCTAAGGCGCTTTATGGGCTCAAGCAAGCCCCAAGAGTATGGTATGAATGCCTAAGGGATTTTCTTATCACTAATGGCTTCAAAGTCAGTAAAGCCAATCCTGTACTCTTTACTAAAACTATTGCAAATGATTTGTTTGTATGCCAAATTTATGTTGATAATATCATATTTGGGTCTACTAACAAATCTACTTGTGAAGAGTTTAGTAGGATAATGATTCAAAAATTCGATATGTCTATGATGGGGGAGTTGAAGTATTTCTTAGGATTTCAAGTGAAGCAACTCCAAGAGGGCACCTTCATCAGCCAAACTAAGTACATTCAAGATATACTCACCAAGTTTGGAATGAAGGATGCCAAGCCCATCAAGACACCCATGGGAACCAATGGGCATCTCGACCTCGAAACGGGAGGTAAATCCGTAGATCAAAAGGTATACCGGTCGATGATAGGATCTTTACTCTATTTATGTGCATCTCGACCGGATATTATGCTTTCCGTATGCATGTGTGCAAGATTCCAAGCCGATCCTAAGGAAGTCCACTTTAGGGCCGTGAAAAGAATCTTGAGATATTTAGTTCATTCACCTAAGTTTGGTCTTTGGTACCCCAAGGGATCCACTTTTGATTTATTAGGTTATTCAGATGCTGATTGGGAAGGGTGTAAAATTGATTGAAAGAGCACATCAGGGACTTGTCAGTTCTTGGGAAGATCCCTGGTGTCTTGGGCTTCAAAGAAACAAAATTCAGTAGCTCTCTCTACCGCCGAAGCTGAGTACATTGCCGCAGGCCATTGTTGCGCACAATTGCTTTGGATGAGGCAAACCCTTAGGGACTATGGCTACAAATTAACCAAAGTCCCTCTCCTATGTGATAATGAGAGTGCAATCCGCATGGCGGACAATCCCGTTGAGCACAGCCGCACTAAGCACATAGCCATTCGGTATCACTTTTTGAGGGAACACCAACAAAGGGGGGATATCGAGATTGCTTATGTTAGCATCAAAGAACAATTAGCCGATATCTTTACCAAACCACTAGATGAGAAAACCTTTACCAAACTTAGGAATGAGCTAAACATTCTTGATTCTCGAAACTTTGATTGATACTTTGCACACATAGCTCATTTATATACTTTTGATCATATCTTTTTTATGTCTATGACTAATGGGTTTTCAAGTAAATTCTTATGCTAAGTCATAGATTGAAAAGGAAATGGAGTACTCGGCGAAGACAAGGCTTCCACTCTACTCTATCGGTATTATTTACCCTTCGCCGTCACTCCGCATCACTCTCCACTTTGGTATAATCTTCACTCATATTCATTACTCATACCATTGGGGAGAAAGTAAAGAGGGAGACTCTGTTTTTGGCGATTAATGCCAAAGGGGGAGAGATATTAGCCCAAAGCAAAAGAACCGCACCACCACACCAATTTCAAAAAAATTCGAAACAAAGTTTTTAATGTTTTCAATTGGTATTTTTCAAATTACTTATTCCTCTAAGAAATTTTATCTCAATTGGTATTGAAATATTTAAAAGAGGACTTTTTCAAAAATTGGTATCTAAAATATTTTGATCTTCCTTCAAATTAGTAAAACCCTCTTGAACACTAAGAGGAGAATTTCATTAAGGGGGAGTTTTGTTTAGTCAAAGGAAAAGCATTTGAAACAGGGGGAGAAAATTTCAAATCTTGAAAATGCTTCTCGAAATCTTATTCATATACCTTTGACTATTTGCAAAAAGACTTTGAAAAGAATTTCCAAAAGAATTTGCAAAAACAAAACAAGTGGTGCAAATGTGGTCCAAAATGTTAAAAGAAAGAAAGCAATCCATGCATATCTTATGAAAGTATAAATTGGTTTAATTCCAAGCAACCTTTGCACTTACCTTATGCAAACTAGTTCAATTATGCACTTATATATTTGCTTTGGTTTGTGTTGGAATCAATCACCAAAAAGGGGGAGATTGAAAGGGAAATAGGGTCAAACCTTTTCCTAAATGATTTTGGTGGTTGAATTGCCCAACACAAATAATTGGACTAACTAGTTTGCTCTAGATTATATATTCTACAGGTGCCAAAGGTTTAGCACAAACCAATAAATAGATTAAAGTTAGGGTTCAAAAGAAAGGAGCAAAAGAAACCGAAGAGAACCCTGGTCTGGCGCACCGGACTGTCCGGTGCGCCACCGGACAGTGTCCGGTGCACCAGGGTGGACCGACCTCAAACTCTTCACCTTCGGGTTTCTGAGTCCGCGCTCCGCTATAATTCACCGGACTGTCCGGTGTGCCAGCGGAGCAACGGCTCCCAAGCGCAACAGTCGACTCCAACGGTCGTCTGAGAAGAGCACAGTGCGCGGACAGTTCGCGCAGAGTCAGAGCAGCGCCAGACGGCGCAGCGGACAGTGAACAGTACATGTCCGGTGCGGCACCGGACTGTCCGGTGCACCAAGATGTCAGAGCTCCAACGATCAAAATCGTCAGAACCCTAACGGTTGGGTGACGTGGCTGGCGCACCGGACTGTCCGGTGCGCCCATCGACAGTAGCCCAACCCCAACCGTTGGTTTGGTGGTTGGGGCTATAAATACCCCCCCAACCACCACCATTCAAGCCATCCAAGTTTTCAGCCATTGCATTCAATACAAGAGCTCTAGACTTCACTCCAAGACACAAACAAGAGATCAAATCCTCTCCCATGTCCAAAATCACTCCAAACACTTAGTGACTAGTGAGAGAGATTTTCGTCTTCATTTGAGTTCTTGTCGCTTGGATCGCTTTTCTTCTTCCCATTTCTATTCCCAAGACACTTGTAATCAAAGCAAGAGACACCAATTGTGTCGTGGTCCTTGCGGGGTCTAAGTGACCCATTTGATTGAGGAGAAAAGCTCACTCGGTCTAGGTGACCGTTTGAGAGAGGGAAAGGGTTGAAAGAGACCCGGTCTTTGTGACCACCTCAACGGGGAGTAGGTTTGCAAGAACCGAACCTCGGTAAAACAAATCACCGTGTCATCCGCTCTATTTCTTTGGTTGATTTGTTTTCGCCCTCTCTTTCGGACTCAGTTTTATTTCTAACGCTAACCCCGGCTTGTAGTTGTGCTTAAAGTTTATAAAATTCAGATTTGCCTATTCACCCCCCCCCTCTAGGCGACTTTTCAGTTATCATGGTTAACATTTTGCTATTGCCTTAACTTAATCAATGAACATGATGTGATTATTTATGATACAATGATGTTATCCCAATGATGATATTGTGATACTCTAGGGGGTTCAGGCCTTTTTCCTGAGTACCTCTCCGTAACGACCTGTTCGTGGAGTGACCACCCGGGATAATAGTGCATCCTTGAGGGTGGAATGGGACGCCCTTAGCTGATTAATTAGATGAACCTGGGGGTATAGTTGGCTTTGCTGGAGGGCCGTCAATGGGGGCCAGGGCGTAGTGCTCGCTCTGCCAAGGGGGTGCAGAGGTTCATTCGATTTGGTTTTGTTAGTTACCCACCTTGGTGAGGTGTACTGCATTTGTACGACTGGCGAAACCTAACGAGAAGCTATGCACCAGCGGAGTCTTCGTAAAGGCTACGTAGTGGTAACTTGCGAGGCCACCTAGGTAGTGGTCAATGGGGATTAGCTCTCTCCGGGCAGAAAGGGAATCACGACTCGTGGGTAAACTGTGCAACCTCTGCAGAGGGTTAGAAACTGATATATCAGCCGTGCTCACGGTTATGAGCGGCCTTGGGATCCTCTTTGATTAGAGATACAGATGACCTGAGATTCAATGGTTCTATTTATGATTTTGGTTCGATGATGATAATGATGTTCCTCGATGAGGAAATGATTCATGGGTTGGCTATTACTAAAACTTGGCTTCCACTAATAATAAATACCTGACCAACTAAAAGCAACTACTTGAGCTTAACCCCACATAAAGCTAGTCCACTTCAGCCAAACGGGACATTTGCTGAGTATGTTGATGTGTACTCACCCTTGCTTTCACAAAACACCAGGTTGCCTTTGGCGCAATCTATGCTCAGGTAAAGAAGAAGGAGAAATACGTCGAGGCGGATCTCCAGGAGTTCCAGGGCTTCGACGAGTTCGAGGATTAGGCTAGCAACCTCCCCCAGTCAGCTGCCTATGGTGGGTTAATTTACGTTGCTACGTTTCGATTTAGTGTACTTTGATTTATATTATGTAAATGACTCTAGTCTTTAATATTATTACTTATTCTTTATTGTTATTCGAAGCATTGTGCTATGATGAGTCATTTATGTAATCGCTGTGTACGTGAATTTCTGATCGTGGCACGTACATGGTTCGCATTCGGTACCTTTAAAACCGGGTGTGACACTAGGGTAAACCATCAAAGTATAGCCTTTCTCTGAAAAAGAAAAGAGTGAATACAACTCCACCATACCAAGCATGTACTACATAGGTCTCTATCTCTTTACGGCGAGATGGGCTTGCGGAATACCTAGTGTATTCACCCAGATTTATTTTTGTTTTTCAGCAGCTGAAGACTTCTTTTCTGCTGTGTTCGACTAGAAGGGGGTTGTGTCTGCACCTAGTCTGCCTGTGGCTTGGGCTAGATGATCTTCCACTGTGCTTTGTTTCCAGGCTCGCTAGAGCTTGTATCTTGGTATTGTAATAACTATATTTCGAGACTCTGTATTATTTGAAGAAAGGAATGTGTTTACTAGCCTCCTGGGACTAGTAATTGTATCACATTTGAGTCCCAAAGGATCGGGACGCTTCGGCTGTACTGCGGGCCCCACCTGCCAGCCTGCTCCTGTAGGTCTTCTCGAATCGCGCTAATAGACACGACCAAATTCTCCGCCGCCGCATGCTCCAACGGATCCATAACCGAACCATCTCCGCACCGGCTCGTGTGGGGCATAAATTTCTGCCGCCGAGTTCCCTCCTTCTCCCAGTTCACCGCCACCAGCAACGCCGCCGCTATAGAACTTTGAAAGTGAGAAGGTCGTAGGAATTTCCAACGTAGCTGCCCTCCTGTGTCGCGAATTCTCAACCTGAGAGCGTCCGGAGGTACCCGTGGAAGCCACAAGAGGTGATTCTGGGGCCGTGACACGTAGATTCTCCATCGTGCACCTCAGAATTCCTCGTCGTGCTTCGACGCCGCCGCAGGGCCACACTGCACCGGGGACCGGCTTCAACTTGTCGTCTGCGCCGGTAATAACCCTTCCCCGTCGTTCACATCTTCCTACACTTCGTCTAGCTCGGTTCGGGGGTGATTGGGGGGCCGGAGCAACCAAAAGGGGTTACTCCGGTGATGCACCGCCGCGTAGGTCGCGGGCGCCACCGTGGGCTGTCTGCGGATTTGGGGGGAAATCTGGAACCGTTGATCTCCACGGCGATAGTCTAGATTAGATCTGAGTAACGTTCCCGGTTGGATTGATCTAGAGCGTTGATCGGGGATCGTACGGATCCTGGTGGTTCAGGAGTATTTAAATCTAGAACATTGAGAGTCGATCATGCGGCTGTCATTGCATACCGATTCAGTTGAAGCCGATCCAATCTGGCGCGTTGATATCTAATCGGATGACTGTAGTCAGTCGTACCCCTTCTACCCGTCGTTTTGCAGAAGAACCTCTATGCTTTATAAAAAACAACCCGT
This sequence comes from Zea mays, assembly GCF_902167145.1. NCBI lineage: Eukaryota > Viridiplantae > Streptophyta > Magnoliopsida > Poales > Poaceae > Zea > Zea mays. The sequence goes on from NC_050098.1 coordinate 148,258,471, forward strand.
CGTCCAACCTGGTTGTAAGATAATTACAACAGAGCCCTGAGTTTTTTGGAATACACCCTGCACTTCTCAGAAACTGTGTGCGCAGTCCAGAACTGGGAGGAATATAATAAATGAATATAGAAAATAAATTTCTAAGTATAAAAATAATCCCAGGACATGTTTAATTCATAGAAACTCCATTCTAACTTCTTTTTAATCCATTCCAGTTGCAATAATTTTGTATTAATATTGTTTATCACTTGGTAACTCTGTTTTAGCTTGAAACATAGATTAAAATTTATCACTCAGTTTAATCTGTACCAAACACATAAAACCTTCGGAAAATCATAACTTGTTATCCGTAACTCCGAATTTAGTGATTTTTGAACCGAAGATCTCGTTACGATGCGTAGAATATTATCATGCATTCTGTTCTACCGGTTGGTGTGATGTTAATTTCTCCTATACCATGTTTGCTTGTATTGTTGCGAATAGACAAGCAAGTGACCGAGGACCAAGAAACTCAGCAGGTGGATACTACTGGGCAGGAGCTCGTTGAAGGCAAGTTGTGCCCTTGATCACTTCTATTTACCCAATAATGTTCCTGTTAATAATTATGATATGCATATGTTAATTTTGATGGGACCCAATAGGTCGCCCTAGTTTGGCTATCTTTATATCTTGTTTGCCACTGATCTTTTGGGTAGTACCTGTTATTGCTTTATGTGGTTTTGGATGTTAAGATACACATTATTCATGATCATGCTTTTATTATCAATTTATTATTCACTATTCATTACATGATCATTATGTTAATTGGAACATGGAGAACCACCCGGAAAACAGTGCTACCACAAGAGTGGTATGGGATGCCCTTGGCTGACTAATTAGGAAAGCTAGTGGATGACTACCCTAAAGGGGCAAGGCAGTAGGGGAGTGGTCGGTGTAGGGAGGTTCTCCGGTTGATTTTGCTGCGATGGCGGTCAGACGGAGGATTCCTGCATTGCGCTCCCTAGAACTGAAGTGGGTTTTCTGAAGCTAGTGGAACTTTGTAAAGGCCTCGTAGTGTTACCCTGCCTCGCTTCCTTGATAGAGGTGTATGGTATTCATGACCCCTTGGTAGATGGGTAACATGACTTGTGGGTAAAGATGTGCAACCTCTGCAGAGTGTAAAACTGGTATATCAGTCGTGCTCACGGTCATGAGCGGCTCGGACACTCACATGAGTAACTTATGGAATTAATTTAACTGGCCATTTGCATCGCATTGTGGTTTATTATTAATTTTGATCTATTATTACTCTGGTTTGGTATTTACTTACATTTAGTAACTGCTAATAAAATTTGACCAACTTATTAAAAGCAATGCTCAGCTTTAACCATTATTTGTTGATCAACCTTACACTTCACATGAGCTCCCACCTTTGGTGAGTTCATGCACATTATTCCCCACAACTTGTTGAGCCATGATCTTTTGTGAGCTCAATCTTGCGATATACAACCCCCCATAGGAGAAGAACATGTGGTCTAGGAGGAGCCCTACAGTGAACAATATGAGCTTATCTAGGTGGCGTCTCCTAGTCAGCTTGATGGCGCCAAGGAATAATTATTTTGTTCGTTTTATTGTTATCATATATTATTGTAAGACTTCCGCTATGTAATAATGATACTTGTGACATTTATCTCTATACACTTTGTCATTATATGTGATGTTCTTCTTTGGCGCACATATGAGACGCACCCGACTTTATCCCTTAAATCGGGGTGTGACAATGGATGTCTTGGACATCTTGATGTAATAAAGTACTATTTCCGCTTTTATTTTGAGCAATGTGTGATGATGTCCAACTATGTAATCGTTGTGTACATGAGTTTCTGATCCTGGCACGTACATGGTTCGCATTCGGTTTGCCTTCTAAAACCGAGTGTGACATAAGTAGTATCAAAGCCAGGCTGTTCAGACCTTTGATATTGTCCATTGTGATCTCTAGACTTCTCCTGTCCTCAGCCTCTCTGGTTACAAATACTACCCGGTCATTCTGGACGACTACTCCCATTTTCTTTTGACTTTCCCTTTTCAGCTGAAATCTGACATGTTCACCACGCTCTTCCGGATCTGGTCTACCGACTAAATCGCTCCATGTACGGCTTCAAGCAGGCGCCACGTGCATGGTACAGTCGTTTCGCCTCCTACTTGGCCTCCATCGGCTTCGTCGAGGGTTCGAGGCCAAGTCGGACACATCCTTGTTCATCTACTGGTGCGGCGACGACACTGTCTACCTCCTGCTCTACGTCGATGACATTATGCTCACGACATCCATCGCCGACCTTCTACAACACATGATCATCACCCTTCTGCGGGAGTTCACAATGAAGGACCTGAGGCTTCTTCACCACTTCCTCGGTGTTGGGGACTTGTTCTCAAATGCTATGAGTTAAGAACAAGGCAACACAGAAAATGTTAATCGATAAGGTCCTTCGTCCTTCGAAGTATTATTTCCCTTAGGATATAATGATTCTCGGACGAAGGTTATGAAGGACGTACCTTCATAAATACAGCATACGATGACAAAGAATGAATCATAAGAAATATGAAGGATAACATAGACAATTATATATTATTATCAACTTATTTTTTGCATTATTATTATGAAGAAACAAAAATGACATTGAATTACAAATGTACCTTCAGCTTGGAAGGAGATGAAAATACAGGTGTGACGCAAAAGCAAATGCCAAATCAGCGTGAACAGTACGGGGGTACTGTTCACCTATTTATAGACACGGGACACAGCTCATACAAAATTACATTCATGCCCTTTACATTTGGTAATAATTCTATAGTAATCCACCGAGGTCTGAATAGCCTTTTCATCTTTAAGTCGGTTTCATTTTCTGCTACCACGCCGAAGCTTTACCGCTCACATCTTCGGCGCTGTACCAACCTTCGTATTATTTTGGGCTTCTCCTACTGTGATACCGACTCGAGTCCGAAGATACCTGTTCACACATTATGCTCCAGAAATACTTGTTAAATCATGTTTTTGAGGACCTTCGTAAGCCGAAGGCCCCCAACAGTAGCCCCTCGCAATATTAATTTGTTTAAAATGATAAATTTAGATTGCGACATGGACGAAGGCTTTAAGCCGAAGGTCCGAAAAAACACCTTCCCTTTGCTAGAATAGCAACACTCACTGACAGGCGGGGTCTTTCAATTTTCAACGCACTGGGCGTATAAATAAGATCATACCGCAAGCTCATTTGGCACGCTCTCTTGCCATCTGCTCCCGCTCACTCAATTTTTAGCTCTTGCGCACCAAGATTTGCTTAGCTTTTTAAGTTTTGAAGCTTCGGCATTGAAAACAGTTTTTTAGTGTTTCCGAAGATGTCTGAAGATAAGAAGGCTGCTGCCGAGATGAAGCTGAGTCTCGATGAAGAGAAGAATCTGGGGTTTCTTATAGCAATGTCGAAGACCAATACAGAAAAAATCACCAAAGAGATTTTAGAAGGTTTGTCTGAAGATACCGATGACAGCGACAGTTATGATGTAGATAGTGGTGGTGAAGACTCCGAAGATCGCCCTTGGCGACCAAGCCATGCGGTTTTCGGCAAATCAAGTATCAAAGAAAATCATCTTGTCAACATGAGAGGAAGGTATTTCCGGGACTTGTCCGTTGTTAGGGCCGACAAAGGAGAAAAGACTTGTCCGAACCCTGAAGAAAATGAAGTCGTAGTGTACCGAAGCTTTTTGAAAGCTGGACTTAGATTTCCCCTGAGCAACTTTATCGTAGAGGTGCTGAAAATATTCGAAGTCTATCTTCACCAACTTACCCCCGAAGCAATCATAAGGCTGAATATCTTCGTGTGGGCCGTGAGAAGCCAAGGTCTGGAACCTGATGCGAAGAGTTTCTGCAATATACACGAATTATCATACGAGACAAAACCTTGGGGTAAGGAACAGTATCACAATAATTTTGGCTGCTACAATTTCGTTTCTCGGTCTGGGTCAAGCTGTCCCGTGCCAACTTTTCGGAAGAGATGGCCCGGCGACTGGATGACAGAATGGTTTTATGTGAAGAATGACCTGACAGTACGGGAAGATATCAAATGTATAATTATGCGCCCTATTTGGCAAAGCTTCGGCCTGCGGAGGCCGAAGGTTGAAATGAATGAAGCTGCCGAAGAATGCCAGAGAGCCTTCGGTGTTATTTGTTCTTTTATTGGAACGAGAGATTTGGTACAAGAGCATATTGCCTTCAGAGTATGGCCACTCGCGGAAAAATGGGAAATGCCGCAAGAAACCATAAAGGAGGCTGATGAAGGTGGACTTATCAGGCTGAAGTATACTTTCAAGTTCGGAGATAAATTCGTTGAGCCAGATGATGACTGGCTAAAAAGCATTGAAAATTTAAGTGATGAACTGCTTGGGGCTTACTCGAAGGCCGAAGATACTGCACTATCAGCAGCCTTCGGAGGCCGAAAAAAGAAAAGACTGAACCGGGTGTTTGACGCAATCGGGTTCGTCTACCCTGACTATCGCTACCCCATTCGAGGGCGTAAAAGAAAAAGCACAACTTCTGCGAAAGAAGAAGCTGCAACTGCTCCTAGTGAGCCAGCACCGAAAAGAAAAAGGATAAAGGTCCTCACACATCGGCCACGCTATATTGAACCAGCCTCGGTGCCTGAGTTCACCGGAAAGACCTCTTCGGCCACCGAAGCTGAAAAGCCAACCAAGCCAACCTTGCTGCCAGAAGTCGCAGAAATGGCCGAAGCGCCAACAAGAATAGAATTGGAAGAACCAGAAATTTTGTTACCAGAAACCAAAGAGATGGCCGAAGTGCCATCGACAGAAAAAATGAAAGAAGTAAAGGGATCAACCGAGGGATCAAAAATATCAGAAGCTTTAAGTCCTTCAGCAAATGTTGAGACAATAAAAAATCAAAGGGGGCCAGCGGTGACTCCGAAAAGAAAAAGAATGGTCAATGTGTTAGATGTTTTGGAAACAATTAAGTCCTCAAGCACAACTCCAAAGAAGACTGTTGCAATTTCCGAAGCTAAAACTGAAATTTCTGATACTAAGGCTCCAGAGCCAGAAACTGAAGCTGAAGCTGGGCCCTCAGAGCCTACAAAGGTAAAATCCTTGGAAACCGAGGAAGAAAAAATAACGGAGCCAACTCTTGTTGAAGAAATCAGTGTTGTTGCCCCCGAAGCATCCCCCAGTGTCCTTTATTATATTGTTCGTCATGCTTCGGGGAAAAAATTATCAGAAAAAGAGAAGCAAGAGGCCCAGCTCTACGCCCAAAAACTGAAGTATCCAAAGGGGGCGTTAATATTCAACGGCAGTGGAGAAGAAGACTTTTTGTATTGTCTCCCTGACAGCAAGGAGATTTCTGTTTGTCGGGAGATGAGCAAGAGCTTCGGATTCCCAACACTTGAAGACGGGCTCTCGGTGATGTCGAAAGACGAACTGGCCGACAGCCTGGCATACAATAGCTTAAAGGTGCAAAAAATGAGATCTTTGTATTTTTTGTTGAGACCAAATTTTTCGTTTGCTTAAATCTATTGACGCACACACATTTTTATTTGCAGGGCCTTATACTTAGCAATGCCCTCAGAGCCCAAAAAGATGCCGAAGACGAAGGGTGCGCTATAGCCCTGAGCAACCTTCGTTCCGAAGTAATTGAACTGAGGAACGAAGGTCTCGAAAAAGATAAAATATTGCATTCATTGATAAATAGAATAAAAGAAGGCGAAGCTATTTTTAAAGGTCAAGCTGAGGCTCAGAAGCGTGAAATTGAAGATCTTCGAAAACAACTGGCCAGAGCCAAAGAGGAGCGCATACTTGAAGAAACAAAGCGAGAACTTAGCGACCAATGGGCAAATCATTTAGAGGGAACTGTTGAAGAGCTTCGTTCGTCCAGGAAAAAATGCTATAACAAATCTATGGAGTGTGTTAAGAAGTTGAAAGCTAGCTTCGCCAGCGTCGGCGCATTCTCGAGCGAAGAAAACTTTACAAGAGGCATCCCCGAAGGTCCCATCGAATGGATTAATCACGAAGCTGAGGCCTTCGAGGAAATTTTAAATAGCCGCGGAGACATATGTGCCTTCTCGGGTGCCAGAGGGATCGCCACCATTTTGGAGAAAAAGGGCTGCGAGCATGTAAAGATTTTAGCGCAATCCGAAGCTACCTTGTCCTTCGAAGATGCGAGAGATCCCTCAGCCGAAGCTAGCATGGTTGGTGGAAAATTTTTCACCGATGTCTGGGATAATGGCGGTCGAGAAATGGCTCGAGAAATTATTCAAAAAAGCGAGAAAGGCATTCACGATGCTAGAGAAGTGGCTGAGGCTGCTGAGAAGAGCGCAGAGCCCGAAGGGCAAATAGGTATTAACTAATGGTTTTTATTGTGTTGTAATTTTTGGTTTCAAACTTCGTTCGCAATTTGTAATAGCAATGTAGCTGTATCCTGTCCTCCTTCAGATCCTACTAAAGCGTCTCCGGGCCCTCAACCGAAAGGAGACGACGAAATTAAAAAGATGGCTGAAGCTATCATGGATGAAGTTGTTAATCGGCTCCTGAACGAGGCTGCAGAAGTTGTTCTGAGAGAAGATTAAGTACTATTGTAAAAACTTCTGAAATGTAACATGTGTAACATTTTGTAACCCTGAATATAATATACCTGTTTTTATTGTTCAATTCTTTACGATGCATGAAATTTTACATACGTACCGTTTTTGAGTCTTTGACGAAAAAACACCTTCCCTTCTTTTCATGCTTCGTGAAGAAGAATTTTTATTTGTCACAGCAATATCTGAAGTGTTCTGATGAATAATATCCAAGCTTCGTGAAGATATTTTCCGAAGCTACACTTCCGAAGATCAATAGTGTATATCCTTGCGACTTAGCATGATTTTTCCCTTTTTTCAAAACATTCTTCTGAAGATCGATATTGTGCCCCCCTCTTGTGCCATATGCAGCATGATGTATGATGCTTATGCTATGCGAAATGATGCGATGATGTTATGTTATGTAAGATGATGTTTGTTCCGAAGATACGCACACATCCCTGCGATAAAACACATAATCTTTTTGAATCAGCGCTGTCTTTTTGCTATAAGTCTCCCTTAGGAGCTTCTTCGCCTTTTACTTCAGCGGAATCAGCGTTTATTTTTCGCTGTAAGCCTCCCTTAGGAGCTTCTTCGCCTTTTACTTTCAGCGGTATTCGCGTTGACTTTTCGCGCTTCGCCTTTTACTTAGGCGGTATCAGCGTTGACTTTTCGTTGTAAGCTCTGCATTCCCTTTGGAACGACTTTGGAGCAGAAAACTTACACTGCGCTCCCTTTGGAACGGCTTTTTGTGACTTCAGCAAACTTACTCTGCGTTCCTTAGAACGACTTTTTGTTGCTTCGAAGAATTTGTTGATAATTCGAAGGTCCACCTTGTTATCGCAAATCTTTTAAGCTTCAACGACTTAAGCCTGTGAAGAAAATATATTTTCCTTGTGGCAAACAACGAAACTATTACATGGAATTTGAAAAATGTCCTTTATTACACAGAAAATAAAACTGAATGAAAAAGACTGCTATCAAGGTAGGATATTTGTCAATAGATGTGCTTCGACTCTGGCACAGTGCTGTTGACTGTGCGAGCTTCGGACTGTTCTCTGAACTCCCTTTGGTGTGGAGCATATTGGCTCCCTTCTGGCTGTTGGCCTTGCTGCAGCGGTGGTGGAGGCGGAGGCTGTTGCCAGGAAGCTTGAGGTTGACTCGCCGAAGCAACAGAAATTGCAGGGTGGTTACCTACATATTCTGGAATGTAAGGCGAATGATACGAAGCAGTGTGCATGACCTGCTTCGGCTGAGCCTGTTGTGCCGCAGCTTCGGCTATTTCCTTTTGCTTCTGGATGGTAACATGGCACATCCTGGTGGTATGGCCCTTGTTCTCACCACAGAACAAGCAAAAAATTATTCTTGGTTGATCTCCAAATCTTCCGCCGAAGCCCCTGGCGCCTCTGCCTCTTGGAGCTGGTGGTCGGAAGGAGCTTTGTTGTTGCCCCGAAGCCTGTGAGGAGCATTGTGGCCTTTGCTGCTGGCTCCCCCTATCATCATTTTGAGTAGAGTTATGGATTGACCTAACGTGCCTCGGATAGAATCTTCCTCCGAAGCCCCTGGTCATTTCAGAAAACCTGAAAGCCTCCTCCCTTCTTTGACGAAAATCATTATCGGCCAGAATATACTCGTCCATCTTCTGGAGCAGCTTCTCCAAAGTTTGAGGAGGCTTCCTAGCGAAGTACTGAGCTGAAGGTCCTGGCCGAAGCCCCTTGATCATGGCCTCAATGACAATTTCGTTGGGCACTGTTGGAGCCTGTGCCCTCAAACGCAAGAACCTCCGGACGTACGCCTGAAGGTATTCTTCGTGATCCTGGGTACACTGGAATAGAGCTTGAGCAGTGATCGGCTTCGTCTGAAACCCTTGGAAGCTGGTTAACAACAAGTCCTTCAGCTTTTGCCATGAAGTGATCGTTCCTGGTCGAAGGGAGGAATACCAGGTTTGAGCAACACTCCTGACAGCCATAACAAAAGATTTGGCCATGACTGCAGCATTGCCACCATACGAAGATACTGTTGCTTCGTAGCTCATCAAAAACTGCTTCGGGTCTGAGTGGCCATCGAATATGGGAAGCTGAGGCGGCTTGTAGGACGGAGGCCAAGGTGTAGCCTGCAGCTCAGCGGACAGAGGAGAAGCATCATCAAAAACAAAATTCCCATGATGGAAATTGTCATACCAGTCATCTTCGTTGAGGAAACCCTCCTGATGAAGGTCTTGGTGCTGAGGCCTTCGGTGTTGCTCATCCTGAGTAAGATGACGAACTTCTTCAGAAGCTTTGTCTATCTGCCTTTGCAGTTCAGCTAGCCTGGCCATCTTTTCCTTCTTCCTCTGCACTTGTTGATGAAGCATCTCCATGTCTCTGATTTCTTGGTCTATCTCATCCTCTGGCGGTGTCGGGCTAACAGCCTTCCTTTTCTGGCTTCGGGCCTCCCGAAGGGAGACTGTCTCCTGATTGTGGTCCAGCGGTTGCAGAGCTGCAGCCCCAGTTGCTGAAGCTTTCTTCGGCGCCATAGCGAAGGTTTATGATCACCGAAGGTGTTCAAAAACTCAAAGAGTGGAAGTGAGTTCACCGGAGGTGGGCGCCAATGTTGGGGACTTGTTCTCAAATGCTATGAGTTAAGAACAAGGCAACACAGAAAATGTTAATCGATAAGGTCCTTCGTCCTTCGAAGTATTATTTCCCTTAGGATATAATGATTCTCGGACGAAGGTTATGAAGGACGTACCTTCATAAATACAGCATACGATGACAAAGAATGAATCATAAGAAATATGAAGGATAACATAGACAATTATATATTATTATCAACTTATTTTTTGCATTATTATTATGAAGAAACAGAAATGACATTGAATTACAAATGTACCTTCAGCTTGGAAGGAGATGAAAATACAGGTGTGACGCAAAAGCAAATGCCAAATCAACGTGAACAGTACGGGGGTACTGTTCACCTATTTATAGACACGGGACACAGCTCATACAAAATTACATTCATGCCCTTTACATTTGGTAATAATTCTATAGTAATCCACCGAGGTCTGAATAGCCTTTTCATCTTTAAGTCGGTTTCATTTTCTGCTACCACGCCGAAGCTTTACCGCTCATATCTTCGGCGCTGTACCAACCTTCGTATTATTTTGGGCTTCTCCTACTGTGATACCGACTCGAGTCCGAAGATACCTGTTCACACATTATGCTCCAAAAATACTTGTTAAATCCTGTTTTTGAGGACCTTCGTAAGCCGAAGGCCCCCAACACTCGGCATCACCGCTGAGCGCCGCCCTCAGGGTCTCTTCCTCCACCAGCACAAGTACGCCATCGACATCCTGGAGCGGGCTGGCATATCCGACTACAAGCCGTGCTCCACGACTGTCGACACTTAGGCAAAGCTCTATGAGGATGATGGACCCCCGGTCGCCGACATGACGTCCTACCAAAGCTTGACCAGTGCACTCCATTACCTGACCTTCTTTAGGCCCGACATCGCCTACGCTGTCCAACAGGTGTGCCTGCATATGCACACCACGCGGGAGCCCCATCTCATCGCTCTCAAGTGGATCATGCGCTACCTTCGTGGCTCCCTCAACTATGACCTTCTACTCCGACCCTCCCCGATGTCGGAGCTCGTGGTCTACACCGACACTGACTGGGCTAGTTGTTTCGACACACGCCAGTCAACTTTCGGTTACACTGTGTTCCTGGGCGCCAACCTCGTCTCCTAGGCCGCCAAGCGCCAACCTGTCGTCTCTCGCTCTAGCGCTGAGACCGAGTACCGCACTGTGGGCAACGACGTGGTTGAGTTCTCTTGGCTGTGCCATCTTGTCCAGGAGCTCAATAGTCCCCTCCAGCGTGCGGCCCTTGTCTACTGCGACAATGTCAGCGCGGTCTACCTCTCCACAAATCCCGTGCAGTATCAGCGCATGAAGCACATGGAGATCGACCTGCACTTCATCCACGAGCGTGTCTCCGCCAGTGATGTTCGGGTTCTTAGTGTCCCACCATGTTGCAGTTCGCCGACATCTTCACCCAGCCTCGTCGAGTGTTTTCGCCAAGTTTTGTTCCAATCTCAATACATGTACATGATAGAGTTGAGACTACGGGGGGTGTTAGAGTGTTATTTATGTTACTGTGTATACCTCCATTGCAATGGGCCTTAGCCCACAACACTTAGCTATATATATACACACTCCCAACCCTAATTAGGGTTAGGGTTTTCTCATTCCAACTATTTGTAAAGAAAAGCTTATATATCCAGCGTTAGGCTACAGTAAACTGGAAGAGCATTCTCTTTGCAGGGTCATGACAAGTTAGGATAGCTTTGTTTCAGAGAAGGGGATTTTATCCCTCCAATTCCCTTCAATCCCCACAAGGGAGCTAGGGATGAAAACGATTTCGGAATTTTTCGGTTTTCCGAAAACCGTTTTTGATTTTTTTCGATCAGGTTCACTGGTAACGGTATTTTCGAAAACGGAATCGATTATCGAAATTTAAATCAGAATCGGTATGACACTTTACCGACCATTTGCTTTGGTTACCGATTTTAATCAGAATTTACCAGAAATAAAAATTAAATTAAATTTAATTAAATTAGTTTAAATAAAGAGCTGAAGGCCCACACCTGCTTCCCACTCTAGTGTCCTCCATCTCCTTATATAGATGAACTTGTACCTCCATGTTGTTTGGTTGGGCGATGTGAAACTAAATGAATGTTGAACCTGTGCACCTATGCCTTACGCTACTGTCGAGCGCTCTATTAACGGGCCATGGCCTAGCTGTTGCCAAGGCCCAAGGCTGGCTATTCGCACGACGGAATGTTGCAGACCGACCTTCGTTGCTGGGCTGGAATAGAAACTGACGTATGGAGGACGTGAGATCTTTCACTCTTTGACAACTGAAGCCTTGAGGATGTCAGCGATGTGTTATAGGGACGTCTCATGATCTTGCTTTCTTTTTTATTCTCACTGGCCTTCCACCGCTACTTGCTTGTTGGCTATTGCCTCCTATTTGTTGGTTGGCCCATGTCTAATATGTGTCGTGCGTGTGTGTGTGTGTATATATATATAGGGTAGGTATAACGGGAGCCTTGGGCTTCGGATATTAAAGGAAGCCCAGGTCGGTTCCGAGGTCTGGTCCGCTGAGACAGGCGCGCCTGTGTTTAACGTAGTGCTGAGAGGCGGCATGCAGGAGAGACGGCGCCGTTACGCGGTTGTTTGAATGGCAAGGCGGTAAACATAAGGGAAAGGCGCGGAATTATAGGGAATAGTTTCCACATGCAAACGTGATTACTATGATACGTGGGCGCGTAATTTATGGATCTTGCATGGGAAGTAATGGCGGCAGGTAAAAAATGTAGCATAATATGTTGAAAGTTGTGGCATAAAACCGAAACGGCTTAATAGTTGCATAAATAGTATATACCGTTTGGCGTAAATCGTTGAGTCATTGTGCGTAAATAGTTTAGTACGGATATTAGTTTTACATTGACATCGCCATAATATCGGGACGGTTTCGGAAATAATGGGGAGACCCTGTAAACGTGGATGCGGTTACTTGTATAGTATCTGTGATTTCCTTTCATTCGAAAAAAGACCACTAAGCCTGCATAACTAATTGGAGTTGGAGATGGCCGGCTCTGGAGATTCACCGGCGATGGAAGGAGATGGCGTTCGTCTTGATCTAGAGACAGAGGGAGGAGTTGATGGTAACTCACTGGTCACACCACCTCCTGCTCTACTGGGTCCTGTGATCGCCGAGATGAGCATAGGGGAAGAAGGAGAACAAAGGGTTCGACCTCCTATGTCCAATATTAGCTCCAGGGAGATGGATACGCCTCAAATTCTGCATTCACATGTAAGTCGAATTGTTGTATTTGATTCTTGATTGATTATATTGTTGTGAACATATTCCATGGTACAAACAACAATGTCAATGAAATAGCAGGAAAAAACATTGATCCAACTATAGTGCCAACGGTAGGGATGACTTTCAAGGATGTTGATGATGCATATAAATTCTATAAAAGGTATGCATATGAAGTTGGATTTCCACTGAAGAAATACAGAGAGAAGACATTCAGTAAGTGGATAAATTGTTCACGTGAAGGTAAAAGTGCACCAAAATCAAATGATACACCTAGGATGAGGAATAGGTCATCGGGGCGTACGCAATGTAAAGCTGGAATAAAATTAAAAAAATATATGATGATGAAAAAAAAATGGTTGTAGCTGCAAAAATTGAACTGGTAAACTTGGAGCATAACCATGAGTTCATAACTGACGAAGCAGAGAAACAACATTTACGTTGCAACAAAATTAGGGATGCTGAGTTCATAAATTTTGTTGATGCAATGCATGATAGCCGAGTGCCGCAGCATTGCATAGTTGATTTTATATCAGAAATGCATGATGGGCCGGAGAACGTACCGGTAACTGCTCAAGATCTGAAAAACATGTAAGCAATATTTTTTTGTTACATGTGTATATATTAAGTGCCATAAATATTACTATAGTAAATGTGTGTGTAATCATTTTTTGTGCAAACAAATGTAGGAGGGCAGCCAGGAGAAGAGAAAACTGCGCAAATGATGTAGCCAAACTTTTGGCTTTCTTTAGAGAATGCAAGAAACAGAATCCACAATTTTTTTGTGATTTCCAGCTAGACAATGATGGGAAAATAGTGAGTATTTTTTGGTCACACGCAAGTATGCAGGGGGAATATGCAGATTATGGTGATGCTGTGACATTTGATACAACACACAAGACAAATATATATGATAAACCACTGGGCATGTTTGTTGGAGCTAACAGCCATCTGCAGTGTACAGTTTTTGGATTTGTTTTGTTGGGAGATGAAACAGTACAGACTTTTGAATGGGCTTTCAATTCATTCAAAACATGTATGGGATGCGAGGGTCCAAGAGTTATGCTTACAGGTATGTGATATATCAATTTGTTATGCAAAACAGTGAATTAATTTATTGTGAAAATAAATTAATAATTTGTGAGCAATTGCAGATCAAGATCCTGCAATGTCAATTGCTCTAAGAACTGTATTTCCAAAAACAGTTCACAGACTGTGTTTATGGCATGTACAGAACAGATTTATGTCATTCCTAAATGAGATATATGCAAGGTTTGCTGTTAAGGATTTTAAAACAACATTCCAGTCTATTATACATCATCCATTAACTCCTCATGAATTTGAATGTGCCTGGGAAATGATGCTAGAGGAGTTCAATCTTCATGAAGATATGACTCTACGCAAATTATATGAAATAAGAAAAGAATGGATACCTGCATTTTTTTAAAACGACTTCTGTGGGGTAATGGTATCTACACAACGAAGTGAGAGCATGAACAGATTAGTGAAGCAATCACATGTAGATGCGAACACCCCACTGCATGAGTTCGCTAAACAAATGATGAAAATGTTGCACAGCAGGAAAATGAAAGAATCAAAGGAGGCATTGGTGAGCAAGGTATGTTGTGCTTGTTATCAATAACGTTTGGCATACATTTTATGTAAATAATTTGTTTAATTATGATAATAATGTCTTGTAGGGACCAAGGACAACAGATACATTGTATAGGTTCGAAGTGAGAGTCTCTAGAGCATACACCAGAGCTGTTATGAATAGATTTGAGGAATCAATGAAATACGCCACTGCATACAAAATATTAAAGGACGCAGACGGTTGTGATAATGAATGGATCGTACAGCATACAAAAAGGTCTAATAAAATTGTGTGGGGACAACATGCGAGTGAAAACAGTGGGAACATACAGGTTTGTACGTATTATGTTGATTAACAGAATAAATTTGCATACTAAAGAATTTGATGATTGTAGTACAAATTAATGTATATCGTTGAAAAAAAAATGGTTGGTTTTCATGTTTTCAGGTCTATTGTGTGTTCATCTTTTAAGAGCCTTCATGCATCTTCAAGTTGAAAAGATACCTTCAAAGTATATATTGCAAAGGTACACTGTCTCATCAAGAAAAGATGTTCCGTTTGAAAGAATTGATAAGAGCTTCAGGGGAAAGGATGGAGTTACTAAATCATTCAGACAGAAAATGTTATTAACGAAAACCATGAAAGTAGTTTGCTAGGCGTGTATGTCAAAAGCAGGGTACGATAAGGCGATGGATGTGTTGGATGAGCTCGATGTCGTTCTATGTCGATTAGAGCCAGATATTGGATGTAATGAGTCAACAGATGTTAGTGATGATGAGGAAGACAAGGTAATAATATTCTAGTTGTTTAAGTGTTATACTATTTGTAACATAAATTATGCATAGTAACATGTTATTCAGAGCACCTAGAGGGGGGTGAATAGGTGATCCTGTAAAACTTGAAACTTAGGCCACAAAAACTTGGTTAAGTGTTAGCACAATAATCGCCAAGTGGCTAGAGAGGAGTCTCAACAAAACACAGTAACCACAAAGATGTCAATCACAGAGATGGCACGGTGGTTATCCCGTGGTTCGGCCAAGACCAACGCTTGCCTACTCCACGTTGTGGCGTCCCAACGGACGAGGGTTGCAATCAACCCCTCTCAAGTGGTCCAAAGACCTACTTGAATACCATGGTGTTTTGCTTTGCTTTTCTTAATCCCGTTTGTGAGGAATCTCCACAACTTGGAGCCTCTCGCCCTTACACTTGAAATTCACAAAGAAGCACGGAGTAAGGGAGGGATAAGCAACACACTCAAGACAAGAAATCACAGCAACACCACGCACACAAGTCGCAACAAGAACTCACAACACAACTCAATGAGTTCACAACTCAACTAGAGCTCTAATTGCTATCGCAAGGAATCAAAAGCGCGGAATCGATGTCTTAGTGCTTAGGAATGCTTAGAGAATGCTTAGAGAATGCTTGGTTTTCTTCTCCATGCACCTAGGGGTCCCTTTTATAGCCCCAAGGCAGCTAGGAGCCGTTGAGAGCAATCTGGGAAGGCAATTCTTGCCTTCTGTCGTCTGGCGCACCGGACAGTCCGGTGCACACCGGACAGTGTCTAGTGCCCGATTTCTTTCCTTCTACGGCGAAGCCGACCGTTGGCAGCCAGAGAGCCATTGGTGCACAGGACATGTCCGGTGCACACCGGACAGTCCGGTGCCCCCTTCTAGTCGTTGGCTCAGCCACGTGTCCCGCGCAGATCGCGCGGCCGACCGTTGGCCCGGCCGACCGTTGGCTCACCGGACAGTCTGGTGCACACCGGACAGTCCGGTGAATTATAGCCGTACATCGCCAGTGAATTCCCGAGAGCGGCCAGTTCGCTCGAGCCAGCCTGGCGCACCGGACACTGTCCGGTGCACCACCGGACAGTCCGGTGCTCCCAGACTGAGCAGACTTTGGCTGAACAAAGCCATCTCATTTCCAATTCGATTTTTCCTATTTCCAGTACTTAGACACAATACATTAGTCCCTAAAACAATGTATTAAGTCTGAGAAACATACCTTTATCCTTGATTTGTACTTTGTCCACCATTTTACACTTAGGCACTTGTGTTGGACACTAAATCACAAAAATACTTAGAAATGGCCCAAGGGCACATTTCCCTTTCAATCTCCCCCTTTTTGGTGATTTATGCCAACACAATATAAAGTAAGTAGAACAAATACAAAATCAATTCAAATAAGAACTCAACTTGTTTTGATTCAAATTTGACATATATGGATCACTCTTTGCCACCACTTGGTTTGTTTTTGCAAATCAAACTCAAATTTCCATCTCTAAGTCAAACACACATGTTAAGACATAAAGAGAGTCATTCCAAGAGAAATTGATTCAAGATTTCAAAAACTCCCCTTTTCCCATAATCAACATTTCTCCCCACAAGAAGCCAACTTTTGACAAGAGAGACACTAAAAGAGTTTTGACAAACCAAAAGCTCTATTCTACTATTTTCAAAATCTCTCAAGTGGTAGCTGATCCATTTATCGCTTTGGCCTTTATTTTCTCCCCCTTTGGCATCAAGCACCAAAACGGGATTAATCTTGGCCCTAGAACCCCATTGCCTCACCAAAATCTTCAATAAGACTACAAAGGCAATAAGAGTACATGAGATGAAATTGGAATAAGTTACCCTCTCAGCGGAGTGCAGTGGAAGTCTTTCATGGTCCAAGTCCATCTTTTCCCTTTCAAACCTCCTTTGAGACTAAAACAAGAAAACTCAAGCACATGGTTAGTCTCAAAGGGTCAAGTTGTAGCACAGCTCCCCCTAAATATGTGCATCAATTGCAAAAAGGACTTGTGAGGTCCGGGGAGTGTTTGTACAACTTGAGCACCATAAGTAAGCAACGAAATGCATAAGGAACATGATCAAGGGCATAAACACATGTATGCTATAAATAAATCCAAGTTCCGCGAATCTAAGACATTTAGCTCACTGCGCAACTTGCAAAAGGTCTGCTCATCTAGAGGCTTGGTAAAGATATCGGCTAGCTGGTTCTCGGAGCTAACATGAAACACTTCGATATCTCCCTTTTGCTGGTGATCTCTCAAAAAGTGATGTCGGATGTCTATGTGCTTTGTGCGGCTGTGTTCAACAGGATTATCCGCCATGCGGATAGCACTCTCATTATCACATAGGAGTGGGACTTTGCTCAGATTGTAGCCAAAGTCCCTGAGGGTTTGCCTCATCCAAAGTAGTTGCGTGCAACACTGTCCTGCGGCAACATACTCGGCCTCAGCGGTGGATAGGGCAACGGAGGTTTGTTTCTTAGAACTCCATGACACCAGGGACCTTCCTAAGAATTGGCACGTCCCCGATGTACTCTTCCTATCGACCTTACATCCAGCATAGTCGGAGTCTGAATATCCAATCAAGTCAAAGGTAGACCCCTTTGGATACCAGATCCCGAAACAAGGCGTAGCGACTAAATATCTAAGAATTCGCTTCACCGCCACTAAGTGACACTCCTTAGGATCGGATAGAAATCTAGCACACATGCATACGCTAAGCATAATATCTGGTCTACTAGCACATAAATAAAGTAAAGACCCTATCATTGATCGGTATGCCTTTTGATCAACGGACTTACCTCCTTTGTTGAGGTCGGTGTGTCCGTCGGTCCCCATCGGAGTCTTTGCGGGCTTGGCGTCCTTCATCCCAAACCGCTTTAGCAAGTCTTGCGTGTACTTCGTTTGGGAGATGAAGGTGCCGTCCTTGAGTTGCTTCACTTGGAACCCAAGGAAGTAGTTCAACTCGCCCATCATCGACATCTCGAATTTCTACGTCATCACCCTGCTAAACTCTTCACAAGACTTTTGGTTGGTAGAACCAAATATTATGGCATCGACATAAATTTGGCACACAAACAAATCACCATCACATGTCTTAGTGAAAAGAGTTGGATCGGCTTTCCCAACCTTGAAAGCATTAGCAATTAAGAAATCTCTAAGGCATTCATACCATGCTCTTGGGGCTTGCTTAAGTCCATAGAGCGCCTTAGAGAGCTTATACACGTGGTCGGGGTACCGTTCATCCTCGAAGCTAGGGGTTGCTCCACGTACACCTCCTCCTTGATTGGCCCATTGAGGAAAGCGCTCTTCACATCCATTTGGAACAACCTGAAATAATGGTGAGCGGCATATGCTAGCAAAATACGAATGGACTCTAGCCTAGCCACAGGAGCAAAAGTCTCCTCAAAGTCCAAACCTGCGACTTGGGCATAACCTTTTGCCACAAGTCGAGCCTTGTTCCTTGTCACCACTCCGTGCTCGTCTTGTTTGTTGCGGAACACCCACTTGGTTCCCACAACATTTTGCTTAGGACGAGGCACCAGCGTCCAAACTTCATTCCTCTTGAAGTTGTTGAGCTCCTCTTGCATGGCCAACACCCAGTCCGGATCTAGCAAAGCCTCTTCTACCCTAAAAGGCTCAATAGAAGAGACAAAGGAGTAATGCTCACAAAAATTAACTAATCGAGATCGAGTAGTTACTCCCTTGCTAATATCACCCAGAATTTGATCGACGGGATGATCCCTTTGAATCATCGCTCGAACTTGGGTTGGAGGTGCTGGTTGCGCTTCTTCCTCCATCACATGATCATCTTGTGCTCCTCCTTGATCACACGCCTCCTGTTGATGAACCTGTTCATCGTCTTGAGTTGGGGGATGCACCATAGTTGAGGAGGAAGGTTGATCTCGCTCATTTTGTTCCTGTGGCCGCACCTCTCCAATCGCCATGGTGCGTATTGCGGCCGTTGGAACGTCTTCTTCATCTACATCATCACAATCAGCAACTTGCTCTCTTGGAGAGCCATTAGTCTCATCAAATACAACGTCGCTAGAGACTTCAACCAAACCCGATGATTTGTTGAAGACTCTATACGCCTTTGTATTTGAGTCATAACCTAACAAAAACCCTTCTACAGCTTTGGGAGCAAACTTAGAATTTCTACCCTTCTTCACTAGAATGTAGCATTTGCTCCCAAATACACGAAAGTAAGATACATTGGGTTTGTTACCGGTTAGAAGCTCATATGACGTCTTCTTGAGGAGACGATGAAGGTATAACCTGTTGATGGCGTGGCAAGCCGTGTTCACGGCTTCCGACCAAAAGCACTCGGGGGTCTTGAACTCTCCAAGCATCGTCCTCGCCATATCGATGAGCGTCCTGTTCTTCCTCTCTACCACACCATTTTGTTGTGGTGTGTAGGGAGCGGAGAACTCATGCTTGATCCCTTCCTCCTCAAGGAACTCCTCCACTTGAAGGTTCTTGAATTCGGACCCGTTGTCGCTTCTTATTTTCTTCACTTTGAGCTCAAACTCATTTTGAGCTCTCCTTAGGAAGCGCTTGAGGGTCCCTTGGGTTTCAGACTTATCCTGCAAAAAGAATACCCAAGTGAAGCGGGAAAAGTCATCAACAATAACTAGACCATACTTACTTCCTCCTATGCTTAGATAGGCGACGGGTCCGAAGAGGTCCATATGTAGCAGCTCCAGGGGTCTTGATGTGGTCATCACATTCTTGTTGTGATGCGTTCCTCCCACTTGTTTACCTGCCTAACAAGCTGCACAAGGTCTATCTTTTCCGAATTGCACGTTAGTCAAACCTATCACGTGTTCTCCCTTTAGAAGCTTGTGAAGGTTCTTCATCCCTACATGTGCTAAGCGGCGATGCCACAGCCAGCCCATGCTAGTCTTAGCTATTAAGCATGCATCTAGACCGGCCTCCTCTTTTGCAAAATCAACTAAATAAAGTTTGTCGTCTAATACACCCTTAAAAGCTAATGAACCATCACTCCTTCTAAAGACAGACACATCTACATTTGTAAATAGACAATTATATCCCATATTACATAATTGACTAACAGATAGCAAATTATATCCAAGGGACTCAACTAAAAATACATTAGAGATAGAGTGCTCATTTGAAATTGCAATCTTGCCTAAGCCTTTCACCTTGCCTTGGTTCCCATCACCAAATATGATTGAATCTTGGGAATCCTTGTTTTTGACGTAGGAGGTGAACATCTTCTTTTCCCCCGTCATATGGTTTGTGCATCCGCTGTCGATAATCCAGCTTGAACCCCCGGATGCATAAACCTGCAAGGCAAATTTAGGCTTGGGACTTAGGTACCCAACTCTTGTTGGGTCCTACGAGGTTAGTCATAATTGTCTTAGGGACCCAAATGCAAGTTTTATCACCCTTGCATTTTGCCCCTAATTTCCTAGCAACTATCTTCCTATCCTTTCTACAAATAGCAAAGGAAGCATTTAAAGCATGATAAATTGTAGAGGGTCCATTCATAACTTTCCTAGGAACATGAACAATATTCTTTCTAGGCACATGATGAATATTTTTCCTAGGCATATCTCTACCATGCATATAGGAAGAATTAGAAGCAAACATAGCATAAGAATCATAGGCATGTGAAAAAACATTACAAGCATTACAACTCCTATGAGACTGTCTTCTATCATGATACATAAAAGCATGGTTCTTTTTAGCACTACTAGCCATAGGGATCTTCCCTTTCTCCTTGGCGGGGATGGAAGGCTTATGGCTTGTTAAGTCCTTGGCTTCCCTCTTGAAACCAAGTCCATCCTTAATTGAGGGGTGTCTACCTATCGTGTAGGCATCCCTTGCAAATTTTAGCTTATCGAATTCACTTTTGCTGGTCTTAAGTTGGGCATTAAGACTAGCCACTTCATCATTTAATTTGGAAATTGAAACTAGGTGTTCATTACAAGTATCAATGTCAAAATCTTTACAACTATTACACGTTGCAACAATTTCTACACAATATGTTGATTTACTTGCTATTTCTAACTTAGCATTCAAATCATCATTAATGCTCCTTAAGCTAGAAATTGTCTCATGGCAAGAAGATAATTCACAAGAAAGCATTTCATTTCTTTTAATTTCTAAAGCATGAGATTTTTGTGCTTCTACAAATTTGTCATGTTCTTCATACAACAAATCCTCTTGCTTTTCTAAAAGCCTATTCTTATCATTCAAGGCATCAATCAATTCATTAATTTTATCTACCTTGGTTCTATCTAGACCCTTAAATAAACATGAATAATCTATTTCATCCTCATCACTAGATTCGTCCTCACTTGAAGAAGCATAAGTAGAGTTTTGAGTACATACCTTCTTCTCCCTTGCCATAAGGCATGTGTGACGCTCGTTGGGGAAGAGGGATGACTTGTTGAAGGCGGTGGCGGCAAGTCCTTCATTGTCGGAGTCGGACGAGGAGCAATCTGAATCCCACTCCTTTCCAAGATGTGCCTCGCCCGTTGCCTTCTTGTAGTTTTTCTTCTTTTCCCACTTTCCACTCTTCTTTTCCTGGTCACTATCATTGTCGGGACAATTAGCTATAAAATGACCAATCTTACCACATTTGAAGCAGGAGCGCTTCCCCTTCATCTTGTTCTTGTTGGGGTGCTCCTTGCGACCTTTTAGCGCCGTCTTGAATCTCTTGATGATGAGGGCCATCTCTTC
This sequence comes from Zea mays, assembly GCF_902167145.1. Classification (NCBI taxonomy): domain Eukaryota; kingdom Viridiplantae; phylum Streptophyta; class Magnoliopsida; order Poales; family Poaceae; genus Zea; species Zea mays. The sequence continues at coordinate 148,280,014 of NC_050098.1, forward strand.
ATCATTAAGTTCGGCCGCCTCAATTTGTGCTACCTTGCTAGGTAGCGTCTCCTTGCTTCTTGTTGCCT